>NC_135617.1:30650714-31260000 GCF_053574225.1 Canis aureus
AATGGCACAATTCCTTTTCACATGGTTCATTATAAAAGTATTTGTAAGAACATAAATTTAAAGCCAAATTGGTGAAAAAATCTCAGGATATTCTTTGATTAAATAGAAATGGCAGGGCATGCTTTCTTTTGGAGATGATATAAAACAAGATAATGTAGCAGTACTAATCAATAAGTGGATAGGCTCTGATATTGATTGGGAAAAATACATATTTAGGCAGATATATTGGTTTTTCTTCTCAACTGTTACATATGTAAAGGAGTGTGTGTGTGTGTGTATGTGTGTGTTTGTCGTTTTTCATGAAGCATATACATGAAATCCTAGAGTTATGTAGAATTTGGTTGGGAAAGCATTTTACTTGTCCTAGCATAGAAAAAAATAAAAAAAAAACTAAGACTCAGGGAAGCATCTCATTCTAGGTCATTTCACAATCTACTGAGAGGAAGTAATTAGATTGTACACTTCTTGACTCCCATTGTGTTCTGCCAATTATTCCCCAATGCCTCTCTCATTTTGTTATTGTTGTTATTATTGATATCTATTGATTGCTATTAATATAATTATTATGGTAAAGATGAAACATCCAAGAAATAATATAATCATAAGACGTTAGCACTGGAAGGGACTTTGAAGATAAACACCAACATCATAATTCCCCGAGGTTGTAAGGTGAGGTGAATTACTTGCCTGAAATCACATAAATTGTTAGCAACAGGGACCTGAGATTTCTGACTCGCTGCTCAGTATTTCTTCTTCATTGTCTTGTTGCTTCTTAGTTTATCAGAAGTGTTCTTGAGAATCAGGTTTAAAGAAGAGAATTTGTATCACCTGAAGCAATCATAGCTGATTTTTCATGGTCAATATTTAGTTCATTCCATTGAGAAACAATACTATCTGTGAAACTGGTTAAATTTTAAAGTTTTAAATGCAACGAGAAGTTCTGGTTTAAAACCTTAAAAAAATCCTTATCACTTTATTCTGAGAAATAGAAAAGAATACAACCACTGTAAAACATGTTTCTCCATTTAGACCTAGATTCTTACAACTTTTTAGCCCAATTTACTATACACCTGTTGCTTAGAAGATCAGACATTATTTTAAATGCTGGAAAAATGAATTATTGCCCTATAGACACAGAGAAACCAACAACATATTCATTTATTTCCTTTGTTCTTGAACTTTAGACTATCTATACTCTCAATAGAAGAAAGAATACCACATGTAAAGCATTTTCCATTGTACTTAAAGATGTTGGCTTTGTGAATCATCCAAGACTTCAACTTTCTTTGAATTTACCCTGAAACCACCACAAGCACCTATTAAGTATCCCTCAGCACTACTGAATTTGCAGTCAAAGTGGAAATATGATGCCTTCTCTGGGTTTGAATACCAAAAGGAAAATTTCATAAAGAAAAAATAACATTGCAGTTTGGCTTCTTTAATGAATGCAAGAGATGCATACTGAGTTTGTAATTAAAATACTTTCTGTCATTTTGGGGAATTTAAATGTTGAATGATGAGTATGCTATATTTATATTCACTTTCTTCTCCATTAATAATAAACATTTCCAATTGGGAATGAGTGTGGCCATAACTTTTGCTTGGTCTCATTTGGGATTCCAAGATCTAAGGCTTTTCTCTCTGGCTCTCTGTGTGCCTTGTATTATAATTTCATCACTGTTCTGTCTGCTTTGGGAAAATATTTTATCAATAGTTTTGTTCATATATATATATACACACACATATATATTTAATTTTTAGAAAGACATTAAAATGCAAAAAGCATATCAATTAAACTGTAGTCTTTTTTGTTATAAAAGTTTACTTAATAGACTGTGTTGTGTTTCTTTATCAATTAGATCATCAACCTAAGTTTATCTGGATCTTTATCCAAAAATCAGAGTTTGTTTTTTACTACTGAAATTAAATAAAAATAAAAAGGTGTTTAAAGTATCTTTCAATATATTTTATAGTAAAGAATAAAAAAGTTGGCATTTGCCATCATCTGATGGATTTTGTGATCATTCCCTTTTACATTACTTATTTCTATAGTCTTTATATTACTGTTCTGAGGGTTGTCATCAGGTGAAGGGTCATGCTTTGGTTATAAATGCATTCCCAAATGTGGTTACACAAAAATTTAGAGACAAAAAGTCTTTTCTCATGACACTTTTTTTTTCCTGTAAAATATGTAACACTTTATTTAAGTACCAACTGATTGCATTTCTTACTTTCCTATAGGTAGAACATAGCAAAAAGAGACATAAGCAAGAATGAAACCTACCTACAATGACTCCTTAGGAGCTGCTGTAACTCACTTGGCATTGGGGAGCTGGAGGGGTCGGTCTACAACCCACAGTCAAGCTCCTTGGACATGACCCAGTCACTGTTTCAGAAGTAAGAAAAATGTTTCCATCCCTATTATAGCCTCACTAGATGCACAACTTTTGGTTTTTTGATGACACAGTTTTATAACTTTCTTTTTTTCTTTTTTTTTTTTAAAGATTCTATTTATTTTTTTAACAGAGAGACAGAGAGAGCAAGCAAGCACAAGTAGGCAGAGTGGTAGGCAGAGAGTGAGGGAGAAGCAGGCTCAGGAAGCCTGAACATGAGGCTCAATCTCAGGATCCTGGAATCAAGACTTGAGCTAAAGGCAGATGCTTAAATGACTGAGTCATCCAGGTGCCCCTTTTATAACTTTCTTATCATATTTGAGGCAGTTTCAATGGTGAGATATAGTCACAACTTTCTAGCTCTTTGGGACAACTCTTATAAGTTCTTCTTTATTCCTTAAAATATACAGCAAAAAAAGCTAAAAATATTATTTCTGTACAAAAAAAAGGATTAAAGAAATTGTGTATAATTCATATTTCTACATTTGTTACAAACTGTGTAATTATATTTTCTGTGAAGGGATATGTCTTGCTTAAGAAAAATGATCATAGGTTAGAATTCCATTTATTTCCTGTGTAAAGGAAGTAATGTCCCATGTCAAACCTTGATAGTTTGCTCAATAATTTACTCAATAGTCTGCTCCAGAAAAGGATTTTCTGAAACAGCAGGACTGTCCTTGCCTTGAGGACCTAATGCTCACTAACCTTGATGTCCCTAATTGAGACTTCACAAAAGTCTGCACAGACGTTTTATTTTATTGCCCAGTGCTTCCTGTTAGGAAAAATTTATCTTGCAGTCCCATTTGGAACATTGTACTGTGTTACCTCATGGCACTTATTTCTTCATTTGTTGAGAATACTTAGTGATTACATTCAGGTAGAGTATAAATGGCAGAGGTTGGCAGTCAACTGGGTCCATATCCTAGCTCTCCCACCTACTAGACACAAACCTTCATTTCCTTGTCTTTAAAATGGAGATAGTACCTGCCTGTGGTACAATGAGGATGAATTATTGCTCAGTTGTTTCTCAAGGTTACTTTGCATAAGAATCACTTGGTAGATTCGATTCTGAAGATCTGGGGAGAAGCTTGATATTCTGCATTGTTAACAAGCTCAAAGTTGACCCCCAACACTGCTGATTCATGGGTCACTCTTCGAGTGGTAGCAAGATTATAAGCGAAGACTGAATATACAAACAGATAATGGCCAACTATGTATCAAAATAGAAGTCTGACCCAAACCTGCAGCAATCTGCCCAGGAGACCAACGTCTTATCTTTAATAACTAGTCCTATAAGCCAAGTCAAATCTATAGGAAGTCAGACTGCTTTCTCCAGTAAGAAAGTCAAATTCCAACTTCTATAGCAAAATGGTCAGGACTTGATTAATATCTGACAGCTTGTTCCCACTTCCATGTTGGGACCTATAAGAGAGAGCCAAATATGCGTCTCTAACCAATTACATAAGATGCTCCACTTCTAGTTAGCATACCGAAAGTGTCCCCATACCAAAAGCCCCCAATCAGAGCATACCTGAAGCCTTCCCTATTTTCTACTATCTCACTCCTCTTCCTGCCTACAAGTCTCTGCCAGAATGCAAGTGATGGTGGTTGACTCTCTTGCTCTAAGAAGCTCTAAATAAATAGCCTTTTCTTCTTCTCATTTGATAGGTCTTTATTTCTGTAAATGCAGCTTATTAAAGGTGGGAGTTAACAGACACCCTGCCTCATTCTCTTTTCTATGGTAATATCTTCTCCTGAACTGGAAAGACTTTGACTATTTGCTTGGGATTGGGGGGAGCAGTGCTTTATCCTCTCCTTTCATTTAGGTTGCAAAGAAGTTCAGATAATCTCCAGTAAATGTATTTTCTCCTCTGTCTAACAAGTATAATAATAAGCTGAGGATATCTCTCACCTCCTCAGAGCAAAGCCAAGTCATTTCTCATTAGTGAGCCTATTGCTCTGTCTCTTCCTTATCCTCTCCCATATGTCTGGACTCAAAGGTGGTAAAATGGTCATATTTTAGGTTTTGGCTGAAAGAAAAGGAGAAAGAGAAGCCTCCTTAAACCTAAATCATGTACTCTGTCTCAGGCTTTTAATGCAGCTATATTTGAGTTTAAGTTACTTCTTAGCAAAATTCAAGTGGCATTTTGCTTTACTTTCCCATTTTCCCTGTTTATATCTCCTTTTGGGACCTCACATGGAGAAGTAGCTGGTGCAAGGATAGATTTAGGCCTTCTTGGCCTTCCTAGCCATTCCAATAGCATTCCAATTTCACATCCTTTTTTGTCCTAATAATTTAATATATAATCAGACAAACACATGTTTACCCTAGAGGTATATTGACTAAAGGAATATTGATATCTTCCAATATGGAAGAGAAGGAAAAGGGTGACTCAGATTTCTACTAGCCTGTGCTCAAATGCAAATTTCTTGGCCCACATTGGCACTGAAAATTCTATTTGGCTCAGTAAAAAGAACAATTTATAAGTGGCTATGCAAAGGAATGTTTAAAACATAAATGTAGCTGGAGATGGCTGTCAAGCACCTGAATTGTTAGAACTGTGTTTACTTCTAAACACGTTCACAGAAAAAGAAAATATATTTTAGAATTTTTATCTTTACCAAGCATTTTCACCATATACTTGAATAAGTTGCAGTCTCAATGGCAGCTTTTTAGTATACTTTTGTTATTTGAAACAATCAAAATGTATGATAGCTCAATGCATTTGTTTTATGAACGCTTTTCAAGTCACCTTACTTCCTGCACAGTGCTCTATGAAATAGAAGAGAGTCTGAAATATTCCTAAGGAGTAGCTCTCGATTTTCCTAATAGTACAAAGAAATTAAAACTTAAAAGCCATGGTATAGTAGAAGATGGGTATTTTTCAAAATACCATTTCTTTGTAGAACTTTCTCAAAATACCATTTCTCAGGCTTCTTTACAGAAGATTTTGATTCAGTAGATATGGAGTGGGGCCCTAGAAGCTGTGTTTTTAAAAGTTCTGTAAGTTATTCTGTAGCCTGCCAGGTCTGGCTGTGGAGTTGCAATTAGATGGATGCCAACTGGCATGATTAAAATACTTCTGGATTGGAAAAGCCTGCAATCCTTTATAAAGCAGAGCAATTTGATTCAATTCAACATTTATTGAATGTCTACTCTGTGTCAGACACTTTGGTGTGTGCTGCAGAAACAAAGGTGAACACCACTCTGTTCTTGTCCTTCATTGGCTCAGAGACTATAGATAGGTTAGTGAGGGAGAGAGAGAAACAGAGGGAGAGGGGAGCAAGAGTGAGAAGGAAGGAAGAAGACATAGAGAAAGGAAGAGAGGGAAAGGGAGAAAAAATGGGAGAGAGAGAAGGGACAAATTAGCCTACCTGCAGTGTGCCAAGAAAGATGACCATTAAGTCTGCTGGAATTGACAGAGGAATTAGGAGGGAAGAAAAAGCCACAAGAGAAGGTAACTTTGGATCTGCTTTGGGGGTTCCAAGAAATACAGCAGAGGTTTCTCAACCAGTGTTGAGCCTTGTGTGTGGGCAATTGTTGTGCTTGTGGGGCTGTGATTGGCATTTAAAAACTGCGGAGTGTTCCTGCTTAAGCACTCCTGTGAGAAATCCTGCATGGGTTAATGAAATGGAAGAGAAGTTAAGATCTTAAAAATCACAGTACTAGAAAATGTGAAATAAAAATGTTGGTTTGGATCATTACCATGATATCCTTTGTAATAAGAATAATAATAGAAAAAGTAATTAAGTTGTGTGAATGTTTTTAGGATGACAAATTTTGACTGCTCTGATAATTAAATACCTATCACTGTTTCAATTTGGAGATGTAGAATTGACACTAGTTACAGTGAAAATGCTAAAATAGAATCAGTTTTTATTTATTTGGAAGAAGCATAGAATGATGCCTTCCCTATAGGTCCTAAAAAACTAAGCATTGACCAATGGCTTTATTGCTTTAGCATCTACTATTTCACAAACAGGATAGTGTCCTCTTGAGGGAGTCCTCAAAACTTCAATTTTCACAGATTTTTTTCCTAAATCAATAGCATTTTTGAAATATGCTTTCTTTGCTTGGCTATATATGAAACTAGTATTTTTCTTTTGATTGTAAACCCTATTTCCAGAATTTTCGAACAAACAGTTATCTGGCAGTTTTTCTACTGAGATGGAAAATCATAATGTTAGGGTCAGAACACTTGCAGCCATCTACATGGTGAATGTGTATATCCCATTAAAAGCAGAGTTCAAAAAAGAAAAGAAAAGAAAAAGAAAGAGCTCAGAGAGCATAAGGAAAGTGTTAACTACATATTTGTTAAGACTAACTCATAGGATATAAGGCAACTCCATTTATTTATTTATTTATTTATTTATTTATTTATTTATTTATTTTTTAAAGATTTTATTTATTCATTCATGAGAGACAGAGAGAGAGAGAGGCAGAGACACAGGCAGAAGGAGAAGCAGGCTACATGCAGGGAGCCCAATGTGGGACTCGATCCCAAGACTCCAGGATCATGCCCTGGGCTGAAGGCAGGCGCCAAACCGCTGAGCCACCCAGGGATCTCCAAGGCAACTCCTTTTAAAAATGCATCTGGACAGGTTCTTTTTTTTAAAAAGATTTATTTGTTTATTTTAAAGAGAGAGCATGTGAGGGGGGAGGAGATGGACAGAGGGTGAGAAGCATACTCCCCTGCTGAACCTGGAGCCTGATATGGGGTTTGAGGGTAGTTTTGAGGTGGGGCTTGATCTCATGAACCTGAGATCATGACCTGAACAGAAACCAAGAGTCGCATGTTTAACCGACTGAGCCACTCAGGCACTCCTAGGTAGGTTCTTGAATAGTATTCCTTATATTCCTCCTGAAAAGATTAATTTCTGTTTTTCTATACAAACATTATATGGTCTCATTCATTTGGGGAATATAAAAAATAGTGAAAGGGAATAAAGGGGAAAGGAGAAAAAATGAGCGGGAAATATCAGAAAGGGAGACAGAACATGAGAGACTCCTAACTCTGGGAAGCAAACTAGGGGTGATGGAAGGGGAGATGTGTAGGGGGTGGGGGTGACTGGGTGACGGGCACTGAGGGGGGCACTTGATGGGATGAGCACTGGGTGTTATTCTATATGTTGGCAAATTGAACACCAATAAAAAATAAATTTATAAAAAAAAGAAATTATGTTTGTTTATAGTTACCTTGGTACACACACCTGAATAAAACTGTGACAGTCTTCTTTAAAATTTCAAATAAGCAGTCATAAATAGAAGTAAACAATTAATATTAAGTATTTTGCAATTATTGACAATTTCCTATGTTATATTAATATTATGCCTACTGTATAAGAAAATTTTCTCTATGATAGTATATGAACAATGTGTCTGTATTCTAATAAAGAAACTGTAAGCACGTTTTCAAGAGACTTAAAGTCCAAAATCACAGATGCAATTAAGAGCTCTGGAGTTTTGATTCAGAGCTAAGTGACCCACATTTCCCAGAAATGAGCCTCTTCTTCAATATTCATTCCACTTAGATTCTCTAGCAGGGCACAGTCTAATATTAATCAAATATTTGTTTCCAGGTTTCATCAACAGAACAATCACATATTACTTTAAGTCTTGACTTATTATGTTAGGTTTTGATGATGGGCATGACACTTGGCCCATTGCTCTCAAAGGTGATATGAGGCTACCCCTGGAGACTAACTAAAATAGTATTATGAATAAAATAAATTTGTTTGGAATTATTCACCATCCATATCCTGACCCAGGGTCCAAGTTTTAAAACAAAGTTATCTTTCTTTTAGTCATTTAAAATCTATTATAAATTTTGGAACATACCATTGACTTATTTTACCACGCAAACCACTTAATGTGTAGAAGGTTTCCATTCATTCCAAGAGCAAGGCAAGAACATGCATTAAACCTTGGTCTGGACGATTAGATCTGTATAAACAAAAACATCAGAGTCTGAGAGGAGACATTAGAGACCATCTTTCCAACCTTCATGTCAACCAAGGAAAGAGAGATCCAGAGTGTGCAGCTGATCTAACTAGTCTAAACATGAACCAAAGTCATGTGACAGAATCAGGAATAGAACCTGGAGACTCTGACATCTTATTCATTGTCATTTCCGCTAAGTCACAAACAATGCTGCTCTAGTGTTGCAGACACCACCTTCAGATCTGACCCTTGGATGGCTAGTGGCTAACAGGAATTAGGTTGGTACTGTACATGAGTCACTGAAAGTCATTCTCATTTGTGCGGCATAATACAAAGAACACATTCTGCTGATGGAAGGTCAGAAGCGTGACCATCCTGCATCAGCATCCTATTTTTTCTCAGCACCTTTTGGGGTAGAGAGCAGATATTAAGATTTAAACTCTGAATTAATATATATACTTGAGTGCAAGACATCACTTTGTCAATTACAGATATGTGACGTTGAGGAAAGTATTTATTTTTTCTAATTCTCATTTTTCTTGACCGTAAAATGAATTCAGTAATACTACTACTGGGGCACCTGGATGGCTCAGTCAGTTAAGCACCAAACTCTTGTTTTCAGATCACATCATGATCTCAGGGTCATGAGATCCAGTGTGAGTCTCTGCACTCACTGAAGAGTCCTTATGAGATTCTCCCCGCCAACCCCCACCCCACCCCCTGCTCTCTCTCATGCACTCTAAAATAAATAAAATCTTTAAAAAATAGTAATAATTTTACTATTATGTGGAATTTTCAAGATTAATGAAATAAACAGCCTGTCTTAAATGTTACATGAATGGATTCTGCTGCTATTTCTCTTTGAAGTTCCACATGGTTACTAGTATTAAGAACAGGAAACAGGCTAAGAATCTTAGACATAATTTGGTTTCATATGTAACATTTCTTTCTAGATAAACACACGGAGAAAGATGCACAATTGTATATATAGGAATTAGCTATCCTGAAATACACATAATTTCCTTCTTTTGTCAGGAAAGACATACTCAGACATTCAACAATTCGTGTTATAACTATGTTTACATTACTTAATGATGTATTTGATATCAAAGCAATAAATCAACATGTAAATAGGAAGAAAAGCATACTTTATATTCTATTAACTTATAATGTAAACTCATATAGAATTCATGAAATGCTTTCACTAATTCTCATCAGTCAAAGAGGATCTTCAAAATTCATGAGTGGTATGAGCCTTTTTATAATAAACGAGAAATACCAATTATCTTTTCTTTAGCTCAAAGAGTAAGGAACTTCTTATTACAAAATGCTTTCCTGCGTACCACAAATTTTCATGGGGTTTCTTTTAATATGACTACATAAAGCACAGTAAGTAATTTGTATAGATTATTTAATCATACAATGATTATTAAATGAACTAAACAGAATTATATTTTTTCCTAATGAAAAACTATGTATAAGTACTTTTCCCATTCATCTTACAAAATTGCTATGCAAGCAATACCATTAGAATCATAACAAAGTATTAGCTCAAAGAATGCATAAATCATGCCTCTCTGTTTCCTAGGCCTATGGCCGAATGAATTTTTCATCACCACATCTCTCTTTTTTATGTATGGTGTTTTTTGTGATTACATCTGAATTAAAGATTTTCTAATTTGAGGATGATAGTTAAACATTTATCAAAATAAAGTGAAAGTAATCCTTTTTAAATTGTGCCAAAGGAAAAGTGGCAGTCCAATAGGGATTCTATCAGGAAGACAATTCAGAGCCATTTTCTCTCTCATCATACTGTTGATTTTAATCTGGGCTACAGATATGTTGTGTAGCATAGAATTTAACACGGGCAGCTGGGCTCAGAGACCAAATGTATTATCCAATGCATGAACAATGTGTGATATAATTGTGAGAACATTTTTTTTTTTGAAGAGTTGAAACATATTGTAAGTGGGACAAGTTAGGCTGGCCTAGTTTCATTTCACTTAAAATGCTGTATCTGAAAATTGAGAGAACATTTATTGAATGCCTATTTTATGACAGGTACTGAATTCTTATATTTATATTTCAAGTTACTAATGAGGCATTCAAATCTAAATCTAAGAGGTCGATCTAGAATTTCATAGATCCACAAACTGATTCTTTCCCACCCTCATCATCTGACCTACTTTTTTGTCTACTTCCTATATTAACAAATATACAAATATATTTGTATATTAACAAATATATGTATTTGTATATTAACAAATATACAAATATATATACAAATATATTATACAAATATAAACCTAGAGACCCAAGACAGGACCTATGTGTCTTTGAAATTCCTTCCTCTCCTTACTCTCTTACACATAACTTATCAGCAAATCCAATTGATTTAGTCTCTGAAAAGCTTCTTGAATTCATCCCCTAATTCATCTCCTACTATCAGACTCCTAGATTAAAAAATGCGGCCCTTTATTTCTGTCCTGGGCTATTTCAATAGTCTACTCAATCTTCCTCCCTCTCATCTCACCAAATTTAATTTCTCCCTGAGCACTGACACAGAGCAGCTTTCTAAAGTGCAGATCTGAGCACAGTAGCACCACACTTCATATCTTTCATTGGATCCCCATTGACTATAAAAGTAGAGCCGTGTCCACATTTCACAGAACCATTGCCCTTGTTCCCTGCCCTCATCTCCCTTTCTATTTATGCCCTAGGCTCCAGTCCCTTTCTACATCTGCCAATTAACCATGGGCTTTCAGGTCCCTGTGCTCTCAATGCTCCCCCTTCTTGGAATTCCTTTTCATCACATACAAATGAAAACAATCTACTGATTTCTCAAGATCCAGTTTAAGGATTACTTCCTTGATAAAGCCTTTCTTGACATTTCTATTTAGCTTTTTTTTTTTTTTTTTGTCTTCATTGCATTCCGCACACATTATTGTAATGGCTCTCACCACAACTACAAATATTTGTTGATGCTTTCTACTAGACAGTGACAGTGGCAAGAACCTTCTAACTGGTGTCTGTCTTCAATTGTTCCTCATTCTAACCTCCCTTCCTCATTGTTTTCAGATTACCTGAACACCTTTGATATTCCTTTGTTGTTTCAACTATGAAGTTCAGCTAGTGGGCATGGTATACTGGGTTTTTCACTCTGTATTCCTGGCCCCAATTCCATCACTCATGCCATGCATCCTACACTCTCGTACACAACAAATCAACCCTAAATGTACTTCTAATTGGTAGTTTATACTAGTATTTATTTTTCCTTTTTTGAGGACTGTTTTTTTCCTTCTCTCCAGACGGTCTATTCTTACTTACTTACTCTATTTGAAAGCTCACAAGACATACAAAATCTCTACAAAACCTTCCCTACATTCTTTGGTGAGCTCATCTACTTCTCTTTCTACTTCCAGAAAATCTTCTGCATAGGGCCGTATGACACTTGGAATCTGGTTAGCAGCCTGTATGGTGGTCTCCTCCTTCTACACTTGTTCTCTTCACTTAATCTTCAGCAGGGTGACCATAGTGATTCATTTAAAAGGAATGTCAAATCTTGTGAGTCTTCAACTGAAAGCCCTTCCCTAGGTCCCCATCACATTCAATGCTGATGAGGCCCTGCATTATATGGACTGTGTCACTTCTCTGACTCACCTTGTACTACTCTCCCATGTGCCCTGCCCCAGCCTTACCAGCTGGCTGCCTTGCTCTGCTCTGGACTCCTCAGACAAGCTCCTGCCTCTGGGAATTTGCACTTGCCTTTTTCCCTACCTGAAATTTTCTTCTCCAAATAATCATGGGGCTTACATCTCCTCCCCCTCAAGTATTTACTTAAATATCATACTGTTATTGAGACTTTTCTCAAGTATCCTCATTGACACTGTATTTAAGTCTTTTCCTATCCTCATTCTCTATCCTCCTTCATTGCTTCCATGTTTTTTCACATCAAATATTTTCTTTTTTATTTCTTGTTGCTTTCCCTGGAAAAGAAGTTCCACAGAGGCAGGGATTCTTTTTTTCCTATTTTGTTTTCTGAATTATCCCTAGAGCTTAGAATTATTTCTGGTGTAAATAAGACTCAATTATATATATTAAATAAATACACACATTCATGCTATAAAGTACTTGAATGGAGAGATCATGTTTGACTCAATCCCATGAATCCATCTGGGAATGATTCCTGGCACATAATCATTAAATCCACAAAAGTTTTTGATTAATAAATGAATGTATTTGCCAATCCTTGAATACAATGTAGAAGAAGCTACTTAAAACATGCAGCAGTTGGATTACTTCCATCTAAATATAGTTATCTAAATAACTTAACCTAGTTGGAAAAATGGTGAGCTATTTTTATTGGCTAGTGATCAGGAAGTTCCTCATTTAACCGAAAGATTATTGGAAGTCAATCCACTGTTCAAGGAAATGGGATTTCTGTTGTTGTTATTGCTTTGTATTTTACCCTTTGATGACTTCATTCTTTTGTATTGTTGAAAGACAATGTTGCTTTTCAACTCTGATTTTAAGGTAGAACACTGGGACATTATGGCTAATTCTGCTGCTACATATACAGAGTCAGGAATTCTGACTCAATTATTTGAAGTGCAGTCTGAGCATAAGTAGTTTCCAAAAGTCCCAGAGAAATGAGAATGAAGAATCAGGAGCAGGATCATAATTTAAAAATGGTTGTATCTTAGGCTAACTGGTCAGATCTCAATGGTTGCCACACATCACCTTGCTTTCACCATGACTGGTAAAGTTGAGATAGTATTTTACATAAACTTAACAGATATCAAGAAAAGTATATATGTAGTCATTTTTAATAATGCAAAACTGCTAAATTTTTTTCTGATGTACATGATAGATTACTTCATACTTTTGAAAGTTTTTTTAGTGAGTTTTTGGCTATATTATGTGTAAAACACATCTTTTGTATTCCTTAGCTATTAAATAACAAGTGTGAATAAAGGACAAAAGCTGACATACAAATTAGCAAATTCATTATTTTCTTCTATAAAACTAAATATTATGGAAGGTTTCTTTTTCTCTGTGAATTAAAGTCCTGTGGATTAATTTATCATCAAAACTAGAGTCAACTTAAGAGAGAAACTTAAGAGCCAGCTTAAGAGAGAGAAATGATGTTTTCAGATTAGACATTAAATGATTTTAGAAAGAATTTTTTATCTGCCACTTATTCCTTCCTAACAGAACAGTGAAGAATTGATGGTGATGGTATCCTAGCTAACATAAAATAACCCCATTGGTATGTACAGTGATTTGAATTTATCTCTCTAGGAAATTAAGCAATTAGTTACAATTTGTTATGAATGTAAAGTAAATATAGAATATAGAATTAATTTTATACAATACTTCAATCTCTATATTTTTATACAGAATTGTTACCAGACACACACATTATTGCATATATGCATATTACATACTTATATTTATATATACATATATTTATATACAGAGAGAGAAATGTTATATATGTAGCATTTCTATAAAGAAAATATAATCAGCAGTGTCTAACTTAGAGGATATTATATGTTTCATCTATAGTTTGTAGTAGCTGTGGCTCAAAGAATGGCATTTTTATTTCTTTTTGGTATTGAGTCATTCAAGAGTCTTATAGAGACAGTTGGATTTATTTCCAGTTACAGAGCCTGTATTTTTAGTAATACCTGAGCCTTTGCTTCCTTGTTGAAAATGAACTGTTCCCAAAGCCAGATTGTGTGGGATGAGTTGGAGAAACAGTGACTCTTCTTACTCATCATCAAATGAATAATGACACCAGTGATGTTTTAATATTAGTGGCACCTGAAGGAAAAATGGTCCATCATCATGCCTTCTTCACTGCCCAGTGAAACTATGTACCCACAGCTTCTGGGGAACTTCCAGTTTTACAGCACAATCTGAAACTAGGGTACATCCAGGTTGTAAAAAGAGCTGAAATACTACACTGCTACATTCCATTACTGGGACAAATAAGTCTGGCATGCTTAAGAAGTTCTGTAATTCGGGTTTAATTCACTCTTCCCAGCCCATTGCCTTTAGGTCATTTTGGTTTTCACTTTTAGAAGATGAGTTTTTGATGCTTTCAGGTAAATAGTAGGTGTTTCTCACTCGGTCCAAGTTTTTCTCACTTGGGCCTGTCCATAACTCTCATGAGATAAATAAGTCCATATTTCATGAATTTGCTTGATTCTAAACAAATAAAACTCTTTATCTCCTTTGTCAAGCTCTTAATTTCATTAGAACCAATCTCTATGTACCAGCACAAATAAATAAGAGTGAATTTAATAGAGAAACATATAAATGTGTATTCACCAAGGTTTATTTGTACATAGTTCAATATAGGATAAACTCCATTTATTCTAATGGAGTTTAATGACATGAATTAGACAATTCAAACAGTTCAAATTCCATTTGCTTACCCTACCATTTTTCTTAGACGTGCTTATACCTTTGTCTTATCTTTCTTTAAAAAAAGAAGCTTTTTAAATTAAGACTTGCAGAAAATAAGTGTTCAAAAACTCCTCACTTCTATGATTTTCTTGTATATTTGTTGTTTTATTTAAATTAAGTTTTTCTTTCTTCCCCTTTCTTTTCTTTAAACTCCAAATATTTCTTTGATATAAATTATATTTAAAGTTAACCAATTTGAAGGAGAGACATTTGAAAGAAAATTTTTTTCTCTACTACTGCTTTTGAGTCATCTCAACCCCCTCTCCCATCTCTCAGAATTGAGGGTGTTTTGTTTTGTTTTGTTGTAATAAAATGAAGCTTTTTTAGGGTATAAAATAATTTAGGTAGAAGTCACTGAGATGTCTTAAAAAAAGCATGTGGCTTTAGAGTCAAACAGATCTGGCTGAGTAATCTGGGTAAGGAACTGGGTATTTATGCACATCATTTCTATTTTTCATAAAAGGTGAATAGTCCTATCTCACATGCTTTCATGAAATTCAATCTAATTAGAGAACATACAGAGTATGTACTATATTGTAGGCCCTTATTCAAAAATAGAAATTCCAATTCATGTTTCCCCTTCCAATGAAGATGCCAAAATCATTTTTATCTAAGATTTTGTTGATTTCTATACTTCTAAGTGACTGCAGTTATGTTAATGCATAATATAGGCTTAAAAATATGATTTAACTATTTAGTGTCATCAATGACTGCTTCAATGGAATAGATATTCAGTGACCTGAAACAGTTAGTACAGCCACAGAACCAAAAGAATCCCATGGAAGCAAAATTTCAGGTCAAGTGCTTAATATCCTATCAAAGCAAAATCCATAGATTCTTGGCCCTAGAAAAGAACATCTTTAGAACAAAGAGTTCTATATTCAGTTAAATTGCCAGTGATAGTTGTTTTGAATTGGTTTATAGGATTTAACTAAAGACATTCAATTGTCATTGGTGGGGATGGGTGATTCTGAAAGCAAAGAAAGGAAAAAAGGAAACCTGTGTTACATTTAGTGTCTGGATAAAGTAGGTAGGGCGTCTCCTGGACCTATTTTGAGGGGAACCAATCCAGATATATTATCTGTTTAAAAACAGTGTCTCACGACTGTCAGTGTCTGGGGCTGCTCTAAAAACATAGATTTGTCATAAAACCTGAAATAGAAGGTGTAGTCTCTGGCTGCAGAATGCACCCTGGCATGAGATGTCCATCTCAGCATCTGGTTAGTAAATTACCTCAGCAGAAAACACTCTCCTTTGTTGACAAATGGTCTAGCTGCTTTCTCAGTGAGACTGGAGGATAAGAAACTTCTGGAAACACAGATTGTATTCAGGCCCTAAATATGGAAATATGTTGAAAAGTCCTCTGATCCAGGTGGAATCATGCTCCAAATATTATTATAAACAAAGTCAATGCTTCTCTTCATTCTTTTCTTTAAAAGCATAACTCAGCTTGAGAACCTAAATCCTAAAAATGCTTTTGCTGCAGTTTTTAAATATCAAAACCAATAAGAAATAAATTTCACACGGCATTCTTATTCAAATAAACTTAAACAATGAGATTTCAAAATGGAACGATTATTTTAAGATGTGTTTATCAAATACTACTATCTAAGACTAACAATTCTTTACTAAGGTAACACTAAAAGAAAACTAATGATGCCCATTCTTTTTTTTTTTTTAAGATTTTATTTATTTATTTATTTAATAGAGCAAGAGAGAGAGAGTGAGCATGCAGAGTGGGGGAAAGAGCAGAGGGAGAAGACAAAAAGATTCTATGCTGAGTGTGAAGCCTGACACAAGGCTAGATCTCATTACCCTGAGACCATGACCTGAGCCGAAATCAACAGTTGGATGACCAACTGATTGGGCCACCCAGGCACCCCAGTGCCCATTCCTTTCATTTGGACTATGACTATTTATAAAAAATGAATAAACTAAGAGTTGAAAAAGAAAAAAATCATTTAATTAAAGTGTTAGAATTTGAAGAGAACTTTGATATTGTCTATTACAACCTATACACAATACAAATAAAGGTATGACATATGAAGTCTAAGCAGATTTAGAAACTATAAACTACTCAAATCTGTTTTCCTAGTTTTAGATCTAGTGTTTCTTCTATCATATCAAAGATCATTGCCACAGTAAATAGATTTATATGGCCAAAATACAAGGGACATGGAGGAGATGATAGGGCTAAAAAGGCAGCCAATATAAAATTGTGAAGACTGGGATGCCTGGGTGGCTCAGCAGTTGAGCGTCTTCATTTGACTCAGTGAGTGATCCTGGGATTCCGGGATGGAGTCCTGGATTGGGCTCCATTTGGGGAGGCTGCTTCTCTCTCTGCCTATGTCTCTGCCTCTCTCTGTGTGTGTCTCTCATGAATAAGTAAGTAAAATATTTTTAAACAAATAAAAAATAAAATTGTGCAGATCCTTCAATGAGAGGCTGGATAGTAGGGACTTCATTATGTAATAAGGATCCACTGGAAATAGTGTATGGAAGCTATATAAGACAGCTATCCAAGAGGCCCACAGGAAAACCTTAAATCTTCATGTTTATGCTCTGCCCGTAAAGCTCAGAAAACAATCTGTCACCCATTTCACACAGTACACTTGAGTCAATTCCTCTTCTTCACAGTGCCTGGGTACTATGACTATAAGAAGACTGCAAGATGTATATAGGGAGATTCCACTCTCCAGAAATAGATAGCATGATACATATTTGGAGTAGAAAAAAAAAAAGAAAAGACCTTATGCAAGCCTGTTTCTTTCTCCATTTAGTTCTCTATATTAAGACTGAGGTTCCTCCTTCTAAAAGTCAGTACACCTTGAAAAATGTGGTCAAATACCCACAATTTCTGAAACAATGCAGTGAGAAAGACAGTAGAATAACTATCGACTTGAAACTAGCAGACCTGCAACAATTTATAACCTCTGGCAAATCTTTTATTTTTTTATTTATTATTTTTTAAGATTTTATTTATTTATTCATGATAGACACAGAGAAAGAGAGAGAGAGAGAGAGGCAGAAACAAAGGCAGAGGGAGAAGCAGTCTCCATGCAGGGATCCCAATGTGGGACTTGATCCTAGAGACGCCAGGATCATGCCCTGGGCCAAAGGCAGGGCTAAACCGTTGAGCCACCAAGGCTGCCCATCTGGCAAGTCTTTTAGCCTTAATTTTTTTCATCTATAGAAAGAGAAGAATCTTATTTGCCTATATTAATATTGCGTACCTCAGAGGGTGGTTGTCAAGTACCAATGGGACAATGTATATGGAAGTGCCTAGCCTAATTAGATTCACAACTTTCTTTTTCTAAAAAATTTTAAATTGGACAGGTCATCTTATGGTTCTGAGAATTATGATGATGTGGATATTTATTTAAGGGTCAGACATGGGTCAAATAAACAGAACATTTAAAAATTCACTTCATCTAATCTAATATTCTATCATCAGTAACCATTTAAACAATGACCAAAAGAATCAATTTGCTATCTCAGAAAGTGATTGTGCAAGAAAACATTTGATATTGAAGAGAACTCTTTATTGTGTGGTAAATATTTCTACATCCTAGAACCTTAAAAATATTAGTAAGGAATTATAAAAAAGATAATTTGGGACTTCTACTTCTGTTTATGATATAGAAAGTCACAGGATATCATTGCTTTCATCCTAACAACCAAAAGAAGCTGGATAACCTTCAAAACCACAGGGTTCTTTTCTTTTCTTTTTTTTTTTAATCCTTCAGAGGGCTGAGGATGCAATGAAACCTAAATAAACTAATTTCCAGAAAGATGACAAGCCCTTCACAAGAGAGAAGAGTTCTACAGCTGTTCGCTTTTCAGGCAAAGTAGCAGAGGAGAAGGTACCTGCCACAGAAGCGGTTAAGGAGAAACCAGCTAAACTTTTAATGAACTTTTAATGGCTGTGCGTAGGCTGGCATGAGAGATTAGATTTCCAAGGAGCCTAAACCACAGAGCAGATCTGCAACCACCCACCAAATATTTCCCACAAGTCTTCACCTTGTGCTTGAGAGTACTATGCCAAAAAATCTGGAACAAATCAGGAGAGCTGAGAGAGACTGTGCCTCATAGAGTCTCCCCTAAGTATAACACAGCACCCACAGTGGGGGAGGAGGACAATGGCTAGGAGAGCTGAGATATACAGGTCTCTCAGAAAACAGGTTGAGACAGGACAGGAGGAAAACCTTTGTGACATTCCATTCTTTCATAGCATGTAAGACAGCTGCCCATGTAAGGCTGAGGAATGGGAAGCAGGATTGAAAGAGGTCTCCAGAGTTGAAATCAATGATGGCACTGCATGTCAAAGTCTTCCTCCCAGTTAATCAGAAAGTTGACAGCTAAGCTACAAAGCAGAAGTATACTGTTTCATGGTACAGAGAAATAGTGGCTCAGTTCCAGAGTACAAAGAAAACTCCTGAATTTAACCAGTGCTCAAATCCAAAGCCATGCTCAAAGGAAAGTCTAGGTCCTTCCTTAAAACCTGGGAAGCCAGTGATGAAAGTCAGCCCAGTCCAACTGCTTATCATACTGATATAATCAATCTTTCACTCTAGCATCGAAACAAACAAACAAAAAAAAAAACAGGGGTAACCTTTTTTGGAGGTTAATATTATTTTAGGCTCTGCTGTTCTTTTATGCAAAAGGTCTTACATACAATAAAAAAAATGGTGAGATTAAAAAAAAGCAAGATAAGGGGCCCATGGTCAATAAAGGAAAAAGTCAATAGAAATAGACACAGAAATGGCCCAGATCAGATAGGGACTTTAAAATAGCTGGGACAAAATTTCTATAAGATATGTTGAAAAAAGATAATTAAAGGCAACCTATTATTCTTGAAGATGGTAAGTATTGTAATAAACATAAGTGATATCACAACACATATGAATAACTGAACTGGTAAAGAAAAAAAGCAAGATTTGATTTAAGAAGTATCCTTTCAGGGGATGCCTGGGTGGCTCAGCGGTTGAGCGTCTGCCTTCAGCCCAGGGCGTGATCCTGGAGTCACAGGATCGAGTCCCACAAAGGACTCCTTGCATGGAGTCTGCTTCTCTTTCTGCCTGTGTCTCTGTCTCTCTCTGTGTGTGTGTCTCTCATGAAGAAATAAATAAAATATTTTAAAAATGAATTATAAGTTCAGTTGTATCTTATACTCTATTTAGAAACAGAAAAAATAGAGAAAGGCACTCCAAGAAGATGGAATAGAGAGTACAGAGACAAGTAGTTATGAAATAGCTTGTGTAGCTATAAAGCAATGAGAATTTCCAAGTCATAGGAACAGATAATTCTAGGTGTGGGGGTCAGGGTAAATTCATGGGTGTGTAACCTGTACATGTACACAGGACTGGATGTCCCAAAGAGCCTTTGCTTGGTTTATGCTTTGTGATGGCCAAACTGAAATGCTTAATCTTTGAAAAGAAGACATCACATTTTTATTCTGCATCAAGACCTGCAAATTATGTAGCTAGTCCTGAGAAGAGGTGTGATTGTGAAGGGCTTTGAATACACCATTAGACAAATTAAGGTGATCACACATCACAAATTCCCTAGAACAGGCCCAGTTTATATTGTCTCATCATAATTTTTCCTATCACTTTATAGTTTCCTGATTTGAGTATACATCGTATGGCCACACTAGGGTGCATGAAGGAACCTGGGAATATTTTTCAACAGTGATGTCTTTTGAGTATATATGTTTTTCAAGCATACTTTATAGGTTTCAGTATGAAGAGTAAACTGAAGTATGAGGGAAAAGCCTCATTAGAGCAGTCAGGGGGCTTTTGTAAGCCACAAATAGTGGTGATCAAAACCAAAGGAATGGCTGAGGGGAAAGAAAGACGTAGATTATATCAGATTTGATAAATTTTTGGAAAAGAGAAGTAATGGAAATAAAAGGATAAAGGATGATATCCCAGGTTTCCAATTTGAAAGATCGGTAGAAACTGATGCTCTCATGCCAGATTTCAAGGCAATGGAAGAGATTTTTTTTTTTTTTTGACATGTTGAATTTAGAATGGCTGCAGGATAAAGATACAAGTGTTGGATTAGACAAATGAGAGTATACTGGTCTAAAATTCAGACTAGAGGTCAAGACTGGAGGTATGGATTTGAGAAACATGAGGCTGTCTATTCTCCCCTGGGTTTATTTGTGGCTATGAGTCCTGGTCTTGTCAAACAGGAACTTGTTTATGACAAGCTTACCCCCAAAACTGGCACATGACAGTAAAGAAAAGTAGAGGGGGGAAGTCTTAAAACCTTTTTCAAACTCTTTCCAGTGTTGGTGCTAAAAGTAAGGTATCATTTTCAAATGTAGTATCACTCAGTAGCTCTCTACTATCTTGCCTTTTTGCCCTTTTCTATCTTCTTTATTTTATTACAGAGGCACTTACATTATCAATAAATACCTTGGCATGCTTGTTCTGTTTTTGTTTTTGTTTTTGCCCTTTTGCTCTAAGGTATGCTCCTTGTCGTTTATTTTCTCCTTTCTACTTTGATTTATAACCTACTGCTTTAATCTTAGGACAGTTGCTTCTTTGTCTTTAATTATTCCCTTATAATATTTTATTTTTCCTATTTAATCATAAAATTTTCCTTTCTACTCCTTTTACAAAAAAAATGAAATGCTTTAAATGATCCTTTAAATTTAAACTTCCAAGTTTAACTTTATTTTTTTTAAATTCAAATTTTGTATAGAGATCAATGAATATTCACATACAGTTGTAGAAACTAATGCAGAGATTTCTCCAAGCTCAGATAGTTTCATTTTACCAAACATTTAAAGAAAAATTGATAGAGGGGAATTATGTCAACGTGATTAAGAGGAATCACAAAACACTACAGCTAATAATGATATTTAAATCAATAATGGTAAAAGAACGAATGCTTTCTTCCAAAGGCTAAGAACAAAGCAAGATTGTCTGTTTTCACTTTTATTTAATATTGCACTGGAAATTCTAGACAAATCCAATTTCTTTATTTATTATACTCCTATTTAGATCGCCTATTTCATCTTAGTTGAATTATGGTAGTTTGTGATCTTCAAAGAATTGGTTAATTTCTTCTAAATTGTTGAATATTTGAGTGTAAAGTTGTTCAGAGTATTTCCTTATTAGCTTTTTAATGGCTGTTAAATCTATAATGGTATTTTGTATTTAATTTTTTATATTAATGATTTGTGTCTTCTCTCTCTACTTTTACTAGTCGTGCTAGAAGTTTATTAATTTTATTGATTTTTCATGAAGAATAGTTTTTTAAATTGAACTCTATTATGTTCTATTTCAATTTCTTTTTTTTAAAGATTTTATTTATTTATTTGAGTGATAGAATATGCACATGTGAGAGACAGTACAAGCAGGATGGAGGGATGGAGAAAGAGGGAGAAGCAGGCTCCCCACTGAGCAGGGAGATTGACATGGAGCTCCATCCCAGAATCCTGGGATCATGACCTGAGCAGAAGGCAGAGGCTTAATCAACTGAGCCATGTAAGCAACCCCCCATTTCAATTCATTGGTGTATTCTCTTATCTTTATTATTTCCTTCCTCTGATTCCTTTGGGTTTATTTTCCTCTTCTTTTTCTAGTTTCTTGAGATAGCAATTTAGATTATAAGCTGTGTTTTCATTTTCAGTATGCATATATTTAAGCTTCTTCTGACCCATGGATTGGGAGGGGTGTTCCACATGTTTAAAGATTTTCCTATTATCTTTCTGTTATTGATTTCTAATTTTATTCTATTATGGTCAGATAACATACTCTGTATTATTTTAATTTTAAATGTGTTGAGCTTTGTTTTGTGTCTCAGGATATGATCTGTCTTGATGAATGATCCATGGGCACTGAATCCTTTCTGCTATTAGAGGTAGTATGTTCTCTACCTACCCATTAGATCCTATTAGATGAGTATTTTGTACAGAACTTTTCTATCCTTGTTTTCTATTAGTTCTATCAGTTGGTGAGAGGGGACATTGAAGTCCCCAACTATAACTGTGAATTCACCTATTTCTCTTTTCAGCTCTATCAGTTTTCCTTCATATATTCTGCGATACCACTGTTTTGTGCATGCACATTTAGAATCATTATATCTTTCTGATGGATTAATCCTTTTATTGTTATATAATGTTTCTCATTGTTTCTAGCAGTTTTCTTTGTTCTGAAATCTACCTTATCAGATATTAATGTAGCCATGCATACTTTTATTTGATCAAGATTTCTATCATTTTTTTCATCCTTTTAATTTTAACATAGTCATGTCATTGAAGTTGTACAGCATATAGGTGGGTGATATTGTGTACCCATTCTACTGATCTCAGTCTTTTGGTGCATTTGACATGTTTACATTTAATGTCATTATTATTGTGTTAGGGCTTAAGTCTTTTATCATTGTTTTGCATTTTCTTTAGGTTTTCATTTTTCTATTTCTCTTTTTCTTCAACCCAAAGAATTCATCTTGATATTGAATATACAGTGTTTTTGAGTGTATTTCTTTGTACAGTTTTTACAATGATTGCTCTGGGTATGACAATATATGCATGTGACTTATAACATTTATCAGTATCAACATTTTACCACTCCAAGTAAAGTGTGGGCTCCTTCACAATTTTGCTTGCTCATTTCACAGTATTTCTTGACAGAATGTGGAAGTCTTAGTAATGGCAAGGAAGACAAGTGCTGCTCCTGTCTGCTTATTACTGACAGAGCTTCCAGTCCATTCACCTGCTCCCCAATGCCCTCCGGGCATGTGGACTCACCCAATTTTGTCAGATTTGTGCTTTACTTGGCAGCTAAAGGCACCTACCAGGGCTCTCTTCTTTCAACAGGTTGAGCACTGGGAAATGCAGAGTCTGGGCAGCAACCTTCTGTAGGGCAGAGTGTCACCATCGTGTTCTTCTAAGCCTGGGATCTCAGACCAGCTTACCTTTTGTAGGTGATTCAAGGAATCCAGGGCCTGATCAAAGGAAGAGATACGACAAGAGGGTCAGTAACACACAAGCTTTATTGGGTGATGCTTAGATAGTGTTGCATGAGAGGGGAAGTCCCTAACAGTTTATGGTAAGCAGGCCACCATCTAGAAAGGGAAAAGGGCAAGGCAACTCCCAGGGTAGCGGGGCATTGAAGAGGGAGCTTATACATCTAGGTGATGTCACTCAGTAGTACAGTGGGAGTCTCCAAACAGCAGCAGTGACTTGGAGCCTTACAACCATAAGGCCCTATCTTATCTGTAGGTAACTTGTTGGGTGAGGCTTTGTGGGGCATGCAAAGTAGGCAGGCTGTATTGGCTAGAAATTGTTTGCTTGACCTATTTTTAAAATGATTGGATATGTAAAACTTGAGTTTGGCACTAGTCCACTTTTGAGCTAACAAGTCTTAGCCTGCAGTGAAGAAATAGACAACCTAGGTGTCATCTTCAACTCATTTATAGGATGCCTCTTTACCACCTTGCAGAGTTCTCCCTTGGTTGTTTCTATTTTTCTCAGCTTTATTTAGATACAATTCACATATCATACAATCAATCCAATTAAAATGTGTAATTCAATATATTTTAGTATATTCACAGAGTGTTGCATCTATCACAACAATTTTAGAACATTTTCATTACTCCAAATAGGAACTCCAAACCCCTTAGCCATTCCCTACCAATCTCTTCCATTGACTCACCAGCCCAAGTTAACCACTAGTCTACTTCTGTACTTTCTGTGCCTATACTGGAAATTTCATATAAATAGAATCATAAAATATGTGGTCCTTGGTGACTGAGTTTGTTCACTTAGCATGTCTTCAAGGTTTATGCATACTATAGCAGTACTTATTTTTTATTGCCAAATAACTTTCCATTATATTGATATATTTATCCATTCATCATTTCATGGATACTGAGGTTTCTACTTTTGGCTATTATGAATAATGCTGCTATAAATATTTGTGTACAAGCTTTTGTGTGAACATATATTTTTCATTTCTTTGAATATACGCCTGGAAGTAGATTGCTGGATTAATGTTTACTCTATGTTTAGTCATTTGTGGAAATGTCATATTATTTTTCCAAAAGGGTGCACCAATTTATGTTCTCACTACTACTCTAGTGAAAGTTGCAACTCCTCCACACCTTTCCTTTATCTGTCCTTTTTTTTTTTCCTTTTTGATTATAGCCATCCTGCTGCATGTGAAGTGGTATCTCACTGTAGTTTTGATTGCATTTCCCTAATGATTAGCAGAGTTGGGCATCTTTTCTCTGTTTATTGACCATTTTGTTTTGTTTTGTTTTGTTTTAAGGATTTTATTTATTTGACAGAGCAAGCAAGAGAGAGAGCACAAGCAGGGGGAGCAGCAGACAGAGGGAGAAGGAGAAGCAGGCAGGGATCCCAATGAAGGGCTCGATCCCAGGACCCTGGGATCATAGCCTAAGCTAAAGTCAGATGGTTAACCGACTGAGACACCCAAGCACCCCCTTATTGGCCATTTGTATACATTTCTGGGAAAATATCTATTTGTTCATTTTTAATTATAATTTTATTATTGAGAATTCTTTATATATTCTGCATACAAGTTCCTTATCAAGATTTTTTCTGTATAAAACCATGTTATCTGCAAACAGAAATAGCTTACTTCTTTCTTTCTGACCTGGATGGTTTTTATTTCTTTTTCTTGATTACTGGTTAGAACCTCCAATACGATGCTAACTTCCTTACCCAAGTCCACTTATCATCAGAAACCTGCCCCATGGTGTTTCACTATATGTCTTATTTCCTGTGCATCTTGCTTAAATGCTTACTTAATTTTATACCTTGGGATATGCTAATTTCCATGGGTAATAGAAAATACAATTTATTAAAGTTATATAATCTGTAGAGGTAGGTTATCACTATGTCAGTTCTAAATCAATGTTCCATAAACATTCTTATGTTGTTCAGTTTGTGCATTTTCTATTAAATTTGCCTCAGGTGAAAGTCTCTATGTGTGTGAATATTGATTTTTAGACAATTTAGAAGAGGTTAGAACAGGCTAATAACATCATTTTTTAAAATCCATTTGAGTTTCCTTAAAGATGTCCTCTGTAGAATGAGAATGCAATGCACTTGAATTGCCACAGTCATATTTTGAAAAGGTCATGTAGGACTATCGGTTATAAAATTGATGAAACCATTGAATTTTTTATTTTACTACAAAGAAAAAATAATTTTGGCATGGCCCATATACATCTCCATGACTCATAACTGTATACACAAACACATATATTTAATGTTTATTGTGTACCTACTATATCATTGTATATAGTGAAGTGAAATATTGAAAAAAATATAAATCTCGGATTCTAAAAAATTAAGAAAACTTCCATGTTAAAGGAGATCAAAAAATGAAAACTAAACATAATACATGATCCTGGACTGGATCCATAATCAGAAAAAAAATTATTGCTATAAGAATCATTATTGGGACAACTGGTAAAATTTGAATTATAATTAATACATAGTGTATCAATGTTAAATTTTTTGATTTTGTAAGTCTATTATGGTTATAAAAATGGATGCAGTTAGGGGTAAAGGGGCAGGAAATTTGCAACTTTCTCTTAAATGGCTAAAATGGCAATAATGATGATGGTGATGACTGTATCTCTCTGTATATAATTATCTCTATCTAAACATATGTATATGGACACATAGATGTAGATATCATATACAGATATGAGAGACAGAAGAAAAATGAATGACACAGCAAATGTGACAAAATGCTAACAATCCATAAGGGTAAAGAATACACTGGAGTTCCTTATCCTAGTTCAATTTCTGTAAATTTGAAATTATTTCCAAATCAGTAAGTTAATACATAAACTGTTTTTTGCGGTCTTCAAGAAGTAAATAGTCAAGTTGGGGTTATAAGACCTACTATAAACATGAAGAATGTATAAATTCAATTGGTAAGAAGACAGTACAAGAGATCATGTCACCAAATTAGTGACAGTGACATTCAGTCTCTACTATGTGCCAGTCACCATGCATAGCCTCAGGCTATGATAATGAAAACACATAGACCTTCTCTTCAAATATTTCATGGACTGATGGGAGAAAGAGACTCCTAAACAAATATTTCCACCTGGGAGAAGAAATGTACTACCAGAAGTATTTGTATGCTTCAAAGGAAGAATCAGCTCTATCCATGGGTGTTGTAGAAGCTTGAGGAAGATGTTAATTATGTGTCTACTTTGAAGGAGGTAGCAGCATGAGAATAGGCCTGCAGACCTGCCAACCAAAGGAAGCAACTGAACTGTGCCCCAGCCATTGAGCTTTGAAATTCATCACTCACCCCATTTCCAGAGGCCAGGCTCCTATGGGGCAAAGGACTTGACTGTATATAGCAGGGAACTGAGGTCAGCTTTGGATCAAGGACCCCCAGAAGAGTTTCTTGACTGCTAGGCATCCAGGGTACTTCCACCCAAATTTCTTCTTTCTTTTCCTCAGACTTACACTGGAGTCTGATAAGGTTCCCAGCTTTACCCGGCCCCTCCCCTCCACATTTCCTTTTTCTCAGACATTTTCTTTAATGCAAATTTAATAGCATCCTTCCATCTGAGACTTCATCACTATGGCATTTACTGTCCGTATTTCCAATATTCTATTAATGACCATTAGGTATTCTCTAAGAAGACTGAGGCTTTCTTCTTTTCTCTTTATTCTCTATAGTTCTCCTCTTTTTATTCTGTGCCCTAACTAGAATCACCTTTAAGCTTCTGTCCATGGGCAGCCCGGGTAGCTCAGTGGTTTAGTGCTGCCTTCAGTCCAGGGGATGATCCTGGAGACCCGGGATCAGGTCCCATGTCAGGCTCCCTGCATGGAGCCTGCTTCTCCCTCTGCCTGTGTCTCTGCCTCTCTCTCTCTCTTTCTCTCTCTCTCTCATGAATAAATAAAATCTTTAAAAAATATATTAAGTGGGGTTTTTATTTATTTTTTAAATTAATTTGTTTATTTTAGAGAGAGTGTGAGAGAGCATGAATGGGAGGGGCATAAGGAGAGGAAGAGAGAATCTCAAGCAGACTGTGCTGAGTGGGGAGCCAGACATGGAGCTTGATCTCAAAACCCTGAAATCAAAACTTCAGCTGAAACCAAGTCAGTTACTGTGCCACCCAGGTGACCTAATCTTAAGTGTTTTATGTTTTTGTTGCTTCCATATAAATGATAATTTCTATTACAGATTTACCTAGATATTGCTAATATAGAGAGCTTTTTTTCCTAATCTTATCACTTGACTGAACTTTTTCAATAGACTGAATATTTTTACTTTTCTTTCTCTCAGGTTTTCTTGTCATACTTTTATACTGCCAAATACTAATAATTTTGTTTACAGTCTATTTAGATAGTATCTTTCTTGTGTAATCGTATCTTTTTCCTTTTGTGTATCTCTCTGGAGTTGTGTGTGTGTATTTTGTGTTCATTTTATGAAACTATTTTGAGCTTTTGAATCACATGCCAAGAAACTGGTTTCTGTAGGTTGAGAATGAATGACTTCCATGAGGGAAAATCTTGTAAATATCTTCAGCAGCAACAATACATATTCCAAAATCTTATACAATATCAATGATCTATTATTTTCTAAGTAATTGGAAAGAAATTGTGATAACTCTCCAAGAATCTTTACTTGCTCTTAGTGATACATTAGAAACATTTAATGAGCTCTTTACCAAATTTGCTCCTAAGGAGACTACCTAGATCTTTCTTTATAAGACTGGATGATTGCTGATTTGTGGCTCTTCTGTGTATCTCACAATCGTTTGTTTGTTTGTTTGTTTGTTTGTTTATTTCCAAAGGAGGCCATATAACACTTCAGGGCATTTTGCTCTTGTGATTACCATTGTCCTTTGAGGCAAAACACAAAATCAAATTGCCTTCTTTAATCATGTTTTTAATAGACCTTTGCTTCATTTGTTGGACAACTAATTGAGAAGGAGGGAGTGACTCTAGTTTTACAGGTTGGAAAAAAGAAAACAACTTCACCCAATTATTTACTAAGAATTGACATGTCGCTGGAGTTTCTGAGAAGTCTATTTCCTACCACAGAATTCTACTGCATCCAAGTCAGAGTTTTCATCCTTCTGGGAATGATAGAAAGTCTTTTCAATCCTTTTTAGTTATACCATACTGTGTTTATTTTTTTTCTTTCTTATACAGTATAAGCACAAGCATTACTGAAGTCTATAAAGTGTTGGCTTTACTGGAGCTGAAAACTGCTGAATCATCACATAAATCCTAGTTGCCAAGAGGAGAGCATTCTTTCTGCACTTGAATAAATCCTGTAAATTTTCAGAGGCATATTTGAAGAAGTGTACCAAAGCTAAACTTTTTTTTTCCTAAGGAACATAATTTTTGTTTGTTTGTTTTGCAGTTATAATTTCATTTTTCTCAGGTTTTTTTTGGGGGACATAGGGACTATACAACACAGGTTTTGTAAATGAGAACATTGTTCTTCCCCAAACCATCTACAGTCAAAGAACATGGTGAAAAATGTGTCCTGTATTTATTTCCACCCCATGTGATAGCTCTCAATTATTTAATGGCTCTGCGGGGCTCACATGAGCCACCAAAAACTGAAGCACACTTTTCACCAAACTTAAAGGCTGTCAGTTCACCTCATGATTCTAAAATTGTTCTGGACTCTGAATCCTTTCTTACATACCTTGTATTGAGAAACTACTGGTACTAATATGTGAACTGTCAGTTCCCTCTTTGTGAGTCTTTTCCAAATGTAACTGGAAAGTTACATCTTGTTAAATCTACTATGACATTGCTGGAGGAAAATGTCTATAGGCTTTGGTTTACTTAGAGTTACAAGTAATTCATTCAACATTTATGAATGCTTATCATGTTTAGATCTATGTAATAAAGAATAGAAAAATGAATACCACAACATCTTTATCTAACACATGGATCTTTGTGTGCTTTCATAGGCTAAGCAAAAATAATTTTGACAAAAGTGGGCCCTGTGTACAGAAGCTTGATGTCCTCCATAGGCAAAGCATGGGCTTCCAGGCCATGCATTAAAAAGCAAGTGAAACAGCACTGCCATAAATGACAAAAGAACAATGGGGCTGTTCCAGAGACCTGTTTAGAAAAGTTGCTGTCTGGGCAGTTTTTGTTCAGTAGCTGCATGCATGGTTAATGACCCATGGAATCATGGACCTTAACAAAGTAAACAGTTTCTCAACAATATCTCTGAAAGACTAGACAGATTTGTTCAACTTCTATAGCTAAAAGCAGAATTTGAGTGGTATAATATTATCTGAGTAGTATAGATTAAGACTTTCACAAAATGTAGCTCCAATTTCTCAGTAATCTTTTGTAGAACACCGCAAGAGAAGGGTACATTCACATCCTAGCCTGTTCAACCTACAAAATAAGAGAACTAGATGGCACGATACAATCATATAAAGAATTCCATTCTGGAAGAGTAGTAATGAGATGAAAAAGACATAAAACTGCTGGCATGACCCTGAAACTGTCCCCTGGGCACTGCTGCTCTCCACCCCCAACCTGTCCAACTCAGCACAATGACACAAGTGTGCAAACCCTTCCTCAGAAATGGCCAAGCAACTGAAATGCTGTTAGCATGTGTGTATCATTTAGTCACAACTTCCCTTAGAAGAAAAAAATAGCATAGTTGTAAGTATATATTTCTTCATTCCTTTCTTCCCTTCCTTCCCTTTTCTCTGTTTTTATTCCTTCTCATGCTTCTTTGGTATTATGTGTCAGATATGGTCAGAGATGGTGAGGTGGGGTTGTGGGCATCTGGAGAGATGCAGAAAAAGGGAAAAAAAGACATTAAAAATGATATAAAGATACTAAAACAATGAATAAGTTTGTCTTATTCATCACATAATACAAAGTTTCATCAGAGAGACAGATATAAAGCAAAACAAAGAACCCTGTAAGTGGAAAAAGTAATAGTATATATCCTGTGAGGGCATAGAATGTGCCGTGATAACCAGGCAGGTAAACAATTGGATCATCAATTTTTGTAAAGCCTTGCCTGGATTGTGTGAAATGAGGAAGAAATCATTGTGTAATTCAACAATGGAGAACTGGACACAGGAGTCAGCAGGGACAGGACATCACCTACCATCTTTCCCTGCCCTGTTCGCATGCCCTCGTAACCTCGCAGCATTCTCTGATCAGGGAACTCACTTCCTCCAGGGCTCTTCTGCAAAGTGTGTCTTGCTCCTTCTCATTTTCTTAGTTGCTGAACCTTAGTTTTCTCACTCTCCCCTAAGTTGTCTTGCAGAGCAAATAAATCCTCACTAATATGATAATGGGGTATAATGAATCAACATGTAAGAGCTGTGAGGTAATACGCTTGCATTTTAAGGGACATTTTGGAGATAATGTCCCAAAGGAATGGTGAGAAATTTTCTGGGAACACCGCAGGCCAGTGGCAGAAATATTTTTGGATAAGTCGGTAGAGGTCTTTCAAATCTTACCACATCAGTAACCACTTTTTCTGCCATCATGCAGGGCTGTTCCTCTAAGTATATTTACCTTTTAAAAAAAGAAGACCAACTGTAGAAGACTCTGTTATTTAACTCAAACTTAGTTGTGATACCACCCACAAAGAGCTTTACACAATTTCCCTTATGCACCCACAGTCTAGCCTTGTGTATTTTGTCTTTTAGGAAAACCAGAAGTGACCTGTAATTACAAGCACCCATCACTATTTTATTTCATATTCATGTCAAATGTTTCTTTTACACTTTAAAAAGAATGATTGTATCATTAAAGCAATTTCTTTGGGGGCTTAGAACTTCATTCCCCCCTCCCCCACCCGTTTTTCAGATAGGAGTCATCTGAAGAACTATAGGGCACTCCTCCAGGAGGACCTGGAGCATGGGTGGCCAGACTTAGGTCCAGATGTCACCAACAAATCCTTTGATGCTCTACCAGTCCCTTTTAATGGCCACCAGCTCCTAAAAGTTCTAGATGCCATATTTTCTTTCATTTTTAAAATTAAGAAAACGGAATATTTTGTTTTGAATATTTTAGAAGAATTTTGCAATGCCTTTTGAGAAAATGGCAGTGCTTGGTATTATAAAATCAAGGTGGAAGATAATTGACACAGAGGCCAGATGAGGGATATATATATATATTTTGCTTAATTGTAAGCCCCACAATAATTTCTTCTCAATTATCACATATAATTCTTATGCAGGGTCTGTTTTCTAGATATACAGCTATCAATAAAAATGATATGTGAATGCTAAAGACGCATTTCATGCTTTCTTGCCAAAGCATTTCACCGGCTGGAGAAAAGACCAGGGTAATATTTTTATTTGGAAATGTCAAACCCTTATTTGGAAACCCATATGTGTCAGGTTTAAAATTCTTTATTTTTTTAACTCCCCTTACTCTTAACACAGACCTTTGAGATTGTTGAAGTCTATAGATTTTCACCTGCCTGTTAGGGCAGCTGATGTCAGAAGGGGCATTCCTTGTGCTGACGGATGCAAGTGGACACATTGATGGCAGTGTCCCATCATTTCCTCCAACAGTTGGGGAAGTCTCAAGCTGGTTTTGCAGCTTTATGTACACTTTACCGAAAAATGGACGGAAAACCTGGGAAGTTATAAGAAAGCTTCAAAATTTTCCTGGCTGACAAAATTTTAGCATCAAATCATTAGTTTAAAAAAAAAAAACCACAAACTCTTCCTGTGTTTGCTCTGGATTTCTTCTCCCCATTCTCCACCAGTCACTGGAATGTTCTTAAAGGATAACTGGCTAGACCATTAAAATGACAATCAAGGAGACATTTGTGTTGTGACCTTTTGGGAGGATACCCTGTCCTGACAGTAACTCTGCAGTGACAGAATTTTTCTCCCCCTACCTTTTCCTGCCATGGAATAACCCCAAAGAAAAACTGAGAAAGATCCCACTTGGATAAGTCCTGAGTGAAGTACTTCAGCTGGATGAGGCTCACTTCTCCCTTGCTCTGTTTCTCAATTTGTTATTTTATTTTGTCACAGTAGTAAATAATGCCATGTGATAATTAATTAGGGTTCATCCATTTTTGCCAACTCACCTCTTCAGTCAATACATAGGGGACTTAAAAGGTTGTCAAAATATAGTCAAATAAGCTTATAACTTCAACTGTCAGACTGAAATTTTAATCACTAAGTGTTCAATATATGTACAGAGGTAAACACACACACACACACACACACACACACACATCCATACACGAAAACAGCAAATAAAGAGTGAACTGTAGAACAAGAATACGTGGCAGAATTTTTTTCATGATAGAGAAAATTTGGTTGCAAGGTTTGACACCAGATTAAGCTTTAAAATTAGGGAAGTTGAAATTGGAAATCATTTAAAATTAATCCTGTAAAATTGTTTTCAAATGCATATATTAGACATAGTTTCTCATATTTAAAAGATTTAAATTACAAACAGAAAAATACATCTACCTGCAATGATAGCCATAAATACGATACAAATTTTGATCTGAGTCTCTTTAACATTAGGTCTTCACAAGAATACTTTATGAATGTGGTGAGAAAAAACACCTATGAAAGGAAAATATTTTGGTATTCAAACTTTTTATAGCAGGTATTTTTTTAACTAAAAAAGGAGGAGGAAGAGAGGAAGAATAAAGGGATGGAAGAAGGACTAGAAAAGCACGGGAAAGAAAGAACTGGAGGAAGTGAGAGAGGAGGGGAAAGAAGAGGATGAAAACAAAGGAAGAGGAAAGCAGGGGTGGGAGAAGGAAGGGAGGAGAAAGAGCTAATGAAAGATTTTTTCCAATCCTGCACTGTGATGACCTTTCGTAATTTGACATTCATAGCATGTCATCCTGAGTTAAACTCAGCATCACAGTTTAGAGATATACAATTAGGAACAAAACAAAACAAAAATATTTTAGCGATTTGATAAGTATCAAAATTCCTGGACTATATTTTTCTCATTATGGAAATAATTCTATGTGTCTTGGACATCTTCAAACCATTCAGCAATTTATGGATTTAATAAATAAAATAAAACTTGAATACTCTAAATGCTTCTCAAAGTCATAGAGAGAATATATTCTTCCTTGGGTTTGGATATATGTGAAAATGTCCCCATGTGGCATTATTTACAGTGGCTGTATTTTTTAGATTGTTAGGATATTATTAAAATCAGATTTGAAATTTTTAAGCTTCATGATGCTATCTGTTGGTTTCAGGAAAAAATAAGCACTACTTTTTTCCCATCTCATTTAAAATATAGGAGCATCGAACTGCAGAAACTAAGCTAAGTCAGAAATGCATTATGAAGCAGTCACCTTTTGCATTCTGAGAGGAGCTCTGTGTGGGGGGCGGTGGGGGGGGGTTGTTTTTGTTTTTTTGCAGTCCTGAGCAATTGTTAAAACAAGTCACCCGTTGCCTGTCAGGTCTGAGATGTACGTTCAACCAAACACTTGAATTTCAAATAATTAGCTTAGCTGGCATTTGTTTCTATAGCCATTATTTCCTTTAGCAAAGATCAAGTGGGTGGTTTCAAATCAGAAAAAATCTTTCATTTATAAAATTAAACAAGAATTTCAAAAAGACAAGATGCCAAAGACTATTCAAAAGTACACTTTAAGAATAGTGGTGTTAGGCTATAGCCTGATTCTTCTGTTTGAAACTCTAATTTTCCTACTGCATAGAGAGATGAAGATTCTTGTAGTATCTATTTTCAAAAATGTGTTGTAAAGAGTGTTTAGTCCTGGTCTAACACAAAATTAGATGAGCATAAATTTGACAATTGTTTTAATTACAGATATCTTCTGGTCAGCAACAAACCCTCAGAGGTACAAAAGCACACTAAAATTCCATTAATTATCTTTTCTTTATACCAGTTCATTAAATTTGTATCTTAAAATTAAGTTTCCGCTGTGTTGTGATTTAGAAAATAAATTTGGAGATTATCACAAGATCTTACTTTTAGACAAAAGTTTATTTGAACACTGATTATCTCACTTAATTTTTCTCTGATAATATATTTGCACTTGATATTGTCATTATTGACTAAAAGTTACTAAATTAACAAAAACATTTAATTTCCTTAATTAAATTGAAGTAACATTTAGTAAAATTCCAGGTACAGAATAAAGTAGATGTGATGGACAAAGGTTAATTTATAGTATCTTAACATTGGAAGGGATGTCAGTGATCGTTTAATTTAAACTCTTTCCCAAATCAGAGAGCTCCACAAATATAGGCTGACATTCATTGGTCCTCTGTTTGCTTAGCTTCAGGGATGGAGAGCTCATTTCATCACAACACAAACATTTATATTACTGAACTTAAGCGTTATCTGTCTTCTTGCATCTCCTACACCTTGATCTTATATTTTCCTTTTCAAACAGTAGAGAAAATAAGTCTGTTCCTTCCTGCATATGATAAACCTCCTAATATTAAAAATTCTATTCTGTTCTCAATTAGATCTTCCCTTTCTCTAGTTTTCCAACCACTTTTTTTATGGCATGATATTCAGACAAGATTCTAAACTATCCCACCTAAATTATTCTAAATTCTCTTTGTGTCCCATACCATATCTAGAACTATACTCAGTATTCTAGAGTTGTCTGACTAGTGCTGAATATATTGATGGAGAAAATCTCAACTGATTTGAAAAATATTTTTTCTCTGAATGCAACATAAAAACATGTAATTGGCATGTTGGAGAAAGGATTTGGTGGTGGTAGCTATTGTTAGGTGACATCATCTTTGGTTTGGTTTTTGCAATCTGTGGTCAACTAAAGCACTCTGATCTTTTTCAAGTCAACTACTGCCAAGACAGTCATTTTCATTCTGTTTTGTGTGTTCCTTATTTTTGTTGTTATTGTTTTTAATCTCCAAGCAGGAATCCAGTGTTGATCCTGTTGAAAAGGCAACATTTTGATTCTGTCAAAGCCATTTTGAATCTTTAGTTCATTCTCTTATACATGAGCTATCACACACATGCTTAGAACTCTGCAAGTTTGGTAAATAAGCCCTCTTTCTTTTCACAAAACTCATGGATATAAAGTTAGACACAACAGAATCAGGAAATTCTATAGAATTCTACATGTCTATAGAAGTCTTGTAGCATATTATGAAAGATCCTTCTCTAGTCCCTGATTAACATACCTGAGCATGATTATGATCATTCAAATTAGTTATTACCTTGCAAGGAACTTCATCAAATGATTTCAGAATCAAGCAGCAGAGTGAAAGGTGATACAGACAGCATGGAGGTTAAGTTCAGGCCCCAGAGTGCCAGGGTTTGAACCTGGGCTCTGGTTCTACCAGCTGTTTGGCTTTGCTTTTGTTACTTACCTTCTCTAGATTAAGTTTCCTCATCTCTAAACTAGAGATGAGGTGGAAGAGGAAAAAGAAGAAGAAATAAAGTATACATAGAGTTGTTTTAAGGATGAGTAAATAGATATAAAGTATTAAGAAAATACTTGACATATAATAAACACAACATTGTGACCAAAACTAACCTTACATTTCACGGCATTCTTTTGACTTATCAGCTTTTGTAAACCATACACTTACTAATCATTGACTTAGTTTTTCAAAGGTAATAAACCATTCATAATTTATTCTAAAAATTTATCTAAAATAAAAATTAAGCCTACTGTTGATAATTTTAAAATGAAATTTTTCATTTTTCAAAGTGAATAATCATGATCTAAAAGAGTGTTTCATATATTATTTCAAAGGCTTCTCAGAGAATAAAAATTTTAAATGACCTCAGTCTTTTATATGTATTTGAGACTATTTTAGTAAAATATGTGATTCTAAATTAAAGCAAAGAAAGTATGCTTAATCTTGATTCATTATATTAAACAGAAAATTGTATTGCTTCTTGAACATGATTGTTTGGAATGAAAACTGACACATATATACCCAATAGTTTTTAAATTTTAAATTTAAGATTATTACCTCCTTTGTTCATGTTATTTCACTATAATATTATCAATTCTAAAGTATCTTTTGCTTAAAAATACTATCCAAATGAACTTATAGTGAAAACTGGCATTTGAATCTTCTGTTGAAAGATTTATGAAAATCCCAGCACTTCTGGGTAATTTTGTAAACTAGAAGAATGTACTGTTCTTGTTGAAAAGTGCTTGGATTAACTTCAACTAACAGATTTCTTGGAGTCAAAACCAAAACTTTTTCCAGTTGTATGAATTCAGCCTACAGTGACAGAGGTCAGTAAAGGTCAGAGTCAGGCAAGCAGGGGTGTACTTCTTCCTTGAAGTGTGACAAGGAGGAGCTGATCTCAAAGCTCTTTCTTCCTCTTTTCCCCTTGCTTGTGAAAGCAAGCCAGTAGAAAGCACTAAAACAGTTCTTTGCCTTCCTTTCTCCTCTTCTTCCGCAATCCAAGTAATTCAAATACCCAAATTTGGAATCCCAAAATCTCCAAACCTAAAGTGATAGTTTGTATAAGTATTATCATAATTTTGTTGTCATTTATTTCTGAGTGAAATGAATAGGGGTACATCGATATGCCTTTGTTATTTCTTTGATTGTTAAATGACTTCTCTTAAATGGTTACTTCGTTGATGCTGTGACGACAGAGTTAATACTGTCTTCTTAATTGTCATTAACTAAGAAGAGCTATAGAGAACGTTCATCTGTCAGATCAGCAAACACTCAGCTTTGGGTGGAAAACTACAGAGGCATAGAGGTAGTTTATCAGTTAGTTTACATCAAAACTGCCAATACTGAGGTCTAGCTCTCAATTCTAAACTGCACAGGAGCATTAAAATTAAACTTCCATCACTCCTATATTTTTCAATAGCTAATTTTTCCTTATCTTGGTTCTCTGTCATCTTGAACTCATTTTTCTCTCATATTTGTAATTCAAATAAGGAAGAATGAAGGGCACTGCCTATAATGAGATAAGGAATAGAGTTAATAGGAAAAAAATATGTGGGTACATAAGGCTATTGACTTTTAGCCATCTAGTTGATTTAAAGGCTAACGAACTAGGGGTGGTAGAAGGGGAGGAGGGCGGGGGGTGGGAGTGAATGGGTGACGGCACTGGGGGTTATTCTGTATGTTAGTAAATTGAACACCAATAAAAAATAAATTAAAAAAATAAATAAATAAAAATAAAGTCTATGTCTGATAACATCAAAAAAAAAAAAAAAAAAAAAGGCTAACAGTAGAAGCCAAAAACAAAGTGTTTTCTCCAATAAAGTATCTGGTTTTATGTTAAAATCTATGGAATTCTCCCCCTACATATCTTCCCGCCCCCCTACATATCTTTAATGTGTTTGTTAGTCTCATCTGGATAAGTATTTCCTATATTGTGCTGAGGTAGATCAAGGGCAAATCACACATGGGGACACATCAGTGTGCTATAGACAAAACTTAAAAATGAAATGATAGTAAAGATATGAGTTTTGGGTCCACATCTAGGCAGTCTCATGTGCACTCCTAACTCTGTCAGATGCCTGGTGAGATTGAATAGTTCTTATCCTTATTGAAAGTCTCAGCTTTTTTCCTTCTTTCTCTCTTTTCTCTATAAAACAGGTATACTCCCTACTTCTCAGGATTTTGATGAAGATTTAATTAACTAGCATATATAAAATTTCTAAAATCACTAGGTACTTGATAAGTGTGTTCTGCCTTCCTCTGATGTTTTTAGTAAACAGTTATATTGAATAATTATTCATTAAAATTACATTTTAGTTATATTACATTTTTTGCTAAAGATTTAGCCTTTGGTTTAGAGGGTATGTATTTCATTTCACAATATACAAATCTACATGAAACAACTGTTTCTGGTTCAAAGTTAATGCTGGACACCATCAAGCTAAGAGTAACAACATTAATAATAGCTATGACCTCTAAGGTAAAAATTCCAAAACTATATTATCTCAGTTATGGGTATTTACACAGAAAGAAACCTTTCTTTTTTTTTTTTGCTTTATATTTCTTTCTTGTTGATAATGAGGGAAAATTACTTAAAATTCATAGAAATAGAATGCTGTAATGAAAGTGTTAATAAAAGTTTAATAGTGGAATGGATCTGCTTGTGTATTTTTTACCTAAAAACATTGATTTTTCATTTCAAAACATTGACTTTAAATAGCTCAGAAAATAACTTAAACTGCAAATTATTTGCAGTTTCTTTATTTCTTTTTTTCTTTTTTCTTTATTTTATTTCTTTTAACTGAAATAAATGCATATCCCTTATTTCCTTATTATGGTTGCATTAAAACAATGTTGTGGTACCAAGAAAATATGATTTTTTTGTGTTTGTGCTGAATAATATATCCATCACATCTCAGATAATCCAATAAATGCAACCAGATTGCAACATTGTCAGAACACCAAGTTTTAGAATTAGAAATGGGACAAACTTGTTTGGAAGTCATTGAATATCTTTAACCAAGGATTAATGGAAAATAAGGAGGAACACATGAAGTCCCAAATAATAAACTTAGTATTTACTCTTTTATAATTACTTCTCACTGGATGTCCTACCATTATAGTAACTGAGATTCAAAGTGTTACAGAATTGTTTTGCATAAGATTAAAATGAATGTTATATCCATTAATTAGTCAAAAAATCAGTAATGAGTTTCATATTGTGTAACAAATTCTTTTATACATAGTGTAGTAGGAATGACAGTTCTTTTCACCTTTGTCTTTTGAAAAAGAAAAAAGGAAAGGAAAACAGAATTTTTTCTTTTTTGAAATAATGCTCTTAAATGATTTGTACCTGGAGTAAAACTAGCCTAACTTACTTTTATGAACAACTTCCACAATAATTTCTTATGAAATTCAAATTACTTAAAAAGTTATTAAATAGAAGGAATGAGGTTTGTGAAAACATTTTAGAGAATTTTGAATATTGTTTTTTAAGAACTTGCTTCCCTTTTGCTTAAATTCCTATTCATTTTTGGAGAGAAACACATTAATCTCTCAACCACATGATACTTGGAGTCTGTAGTTACACGCCCCAATCCCTTACCCCACCACACACCACTTTAATCCTAATAAAATAGTTACCTTTAAAAAGTGAAGTTTTATAGCAATACTTTGGAACATGAGTTCCTTTTTCATGAACATAATAGATATTAAGTTTTGAGGTTAGCTCACTATCACCTATGGAACCAGTGCTATATAGGGAGACTATAAACTCTGGAGACTATGGCCCCTTTCCCAAGGGCAGAAATACAGGATGAAGAGATGCATTGGGAGGCTGTTGTTGGTGTCACAAGTGGCAAAGATGATAGAACATAAACCAGATTAGGTGAAGCATTAGACACAGCAATCCTGACTAGCAGTTACTAAATACCCTCTTAGGTACTACTTTTGATGACTCTATGTATTTTATATATACTCATATAGTTGATCCTTATAAAATTCCTGTGAAGCAGATGCCATTATTGTGCCTGTTTTCCAGAGGAAGAAATCAAGACATACAGGAGTTAAATAACTTACCCAAGATTACACATCTGTAAAGTGTAGGGCTAGAAGTGAAATCATGATAGCCCAGTGCCAAAGTTCACACTCTTAACCACTACACCCTAACACCTAGATGCATCGTAACAAGCACCACGATCACATTTTCTTCTCTCCCTCATCAGTCAGGGTCACCAGAAGTATGCTGATCTACACCTTTACAGTTTCTCAAGAGGGCAATCATTCCTCACCTCTAAACTGGAGAACTTCAGGTATGTTTTCTTCACATAAGATGTGGGCAAATTCTCTTTGTGCCAATTTCTGTGTAAGTCAAGTATTGAAGTCAACTGTTATTAATATATATATACATATACATATGTATGTATATATATATGCATATATATGAAACATCTTAATAAAAATGCTATTATTTGGTGTTTACTATGTGTGATACATATGACTTAAGTGGATTACCTTCTCTTATTAAGTCCATTTAAAAATGTTTCATAAATACTATTATCTTGTATTGAGTTATTCTTTCAATCACTTCAATCAGTCACAAGCTTTGCCATCTGGAAGCTATGTCAGCTTTTGTGAGTTAGGGTTATACAATGAATGTGGCATAGTTTCTGCCTTCAAGGAATCTACACTTTAGTTATAAAGATAAAAACCTCTAAAATAATATATACTGGACAGAAGGTAATGAGTTTTATAAGAAATATGCATATTAAATGCATATTTACACTTTAAGAATGAGCTCTTGGGCAGCCCTGGTGGCTCAGCGGTTTATTTATTTATTTATTTATTTATTTATTTATTTTTTTTATTGGTGTTCAATTTACTAACATACAGAATAACCCCCAGTGCCCGTCACCCATTCACTCCCACCCCCCGCCCTCCTCCCCTTCCAACACCCCTAGTACGTTTCCCAGAGTTAGCAGTCTTTACGTTCTGTCTCCCTTTCTGATATTTCCCACACATTTCTTCCCCCTTCCCTTATATTCCCTTTCACTATTATTTATATTCCCCAAAGGAATGAGAACATATAATGTTTGTCCTTCTCCGACTGGCTTACTTCACTCAGCATAATACCCTCCATAAAAGCCATCTATGAAAAGCCCACAGCAAATATCATTCTCAATGGGGAAGCACTGGGAGCCTTTCCCCTAAGATCAGGAACAAGACAGGGATGTCCACTCTCACCACTGCTGTTCAACATAGTTCTGGAAGTCCTAGCCTCAGCAATCAGACAACAAAAAGACATTAAAGGCATTCAAATTGGCAAAGAAGAAGTCAAACTCTCCCTCTTCGCCGATGACATGATACTCTACATAGAAAACCCAAAAGTCTCCACCCCAAGATTGCTAGAACTCATACAGCAATTCAGTAGCGTGGCAGGATACAAAATCAATGCCCAGAAGTCAGTGGCATTTCTATACACTAACAATGAGACTGAAGAAAGAGAAATTAAGGAGTCAATCCCATTTACAGTTGCACCCAAAAGCATAAGATACCTAGGAATAAACCTAACCAAAGATGTAAAGGATCTATACCCTCAAAACTATAGAACACTTCTGAAAGAAATTGAGGAAGACACAAAGAGATGGAAAAATAGTCCATGCTCATGGATTGGAAGAATTAATATTGTGAAAATGTCAATGTTACCCAGGGCAATATACACGTTTAATGCAATCCCTATCAAAATACCATGGACTTTCTTCAGAGAGTTAGAACAAATTATTTTAAGATTTGTGTGGAATCAGAAAAGACCCCGAATAGCCAGGGGAATTTTAAAAAAGAAAACCATATCTGGGGGCATCACAATGCCAGATTTCAGGTTGTACTACAAAGCTGTGGTCATCAAGACAGTGTGGTACTGGCACAAAAACAGACACATAGATCAGTGGAACAGAATAGAGAATCCAGAAGTGGACCCTGAACTTTATGGGCAACTAATATTCGATAAAGGAGGAAAGACTATCCATTGGAAGAAAGACAGTCTCTTCAACAAATGGTGCTGGGAAAATTGGACATCCACATGCAGAAGAATGAAACTAGACCACTCTCTTTCACCATACACAAAGATAAACTCAAAATGGATGAAGGATCTAAATGTGAGACAAGATTCCATCAAAATCCTAGAGAAGAACACAGGCAACACCCTTTTTGAACTCGGCCATAGTAACTTCTTGCAAGATACATCCACGAAGGCTCAGCGGTTTAGAGCTGCCTTCCACCCAGGGTGGGATCCTGAAGGCCTGAGATCGAGTCCCATGTCAGGCTCCCTGCATGGAGCCTGCTTCTCCCTCTGCCTGTGTCTCTGCCTCTCTCTCTCTCTTTCTCTCTCTCTCTGTATCTTTCATGAATTAAAAAAAAAAAGAAGAAGAAGAAGAAGAAGAAGAAGAATGAGCTCTTGTTCATGCCACAATACACTACTGTCACTGCAACCTTGGGAACTTTTTCTTGCTACAACTACCTGGGCCCCACCAGAGAAAATTCTTCCTAGTTCCTCTTTTTTGCATCTGTATCTAGAAATGGAAAAGGTAGAGATTACCACAACTGTCCATATTTATGCTGCAAAGGGAAAGAAAGGCAACTATCTGTAATCTCTTTCTCTCCTGCAATGGGAGGATGGCTGAGCCCCTTGTGAAGACTCCTAGGGCGGTCAGATGCCGTATCATCTAGAGTGGCCACAGTTAACCAAAGGTTAAGGAATTAGAGAAAGCATTCAGATAAACCTGCCTGTGATGTGGTCAGAGAAATGAGCATCTTGTGGTGTTTCTATAACATAAAAGTCCATGGAAAGGGTTGAAAGGGGTGGTAAGAAAGCAGAAAAGACTAAAATGAAAACTAGGTCAGATTATAGACCTTGTTAAATATCAAGTAAAGGAATTTAGTGTTTTTTAATACTCGAGATAGAGAGGCATGGAGGCTTAGAGCAGGGGAATGATTTGGCTTGGCACAAATAAGCCTTATTGCTCTGTCTTTGAGAAAGAGAAATTTATTTGACACTTGGTTCTTTTTGATGCTAATTTCTGCTGTTAGAATTTGCATTGTGAAATGCTTTACTCTCTGAATTTCTAACAAGATAACTTGGAGATTTCATCTTCCAATATGATTTTGATTTTGAATAATACATGATAAAATATGATATAAAATCAAACATTTTCATATCCCATGTCTCATGAGATGTTTTTAAAGAAAGTCCTCATGGTAAGTGACATTTCAAAGAATTTGGCTGGTCTGAATATTAGCAGATCCCTTCCTCCCCAAAAGTAAGACCTAAAAGGGCACGTCATCAACTACTATAAATTATAGTTTTCATGTTGTTTTTTTTTGGTCTCTTGGAAAATAGCATATCTATTTCACTTTTTCTTTCTTCTCTTTCCCTTCTTTCTAACATTAAATTAAATTTGAATGTGGTCACTCTACATTCTTGCTGAGCTCTAGTTTATTACCCATTTAAAAATTTGTTCTTCTTCAGTTTATGTGTGTTATTTTACTTCAAAAATGTTTTGGAGGGAAATATTGACTGGAAGGCATATCTCAGGTCAGTAAAAAAAAAGAAATGGAAGGGATAAGAAGAAAACATAGTGCTCAGCCTACGGAAGAGATGGTTTCACTCTGACCCAACTTCCTTGAATTTAAGGCAGAAAGAGAAATAGTGAAAGAGATTCTCACCCAAATTGAGCTTTGTAGTTTTGAAGAAACATTTTCTAAGTATTAAAATTTCAAACATGTGACTTTCTATGGGGATGTTTTCCATATCGATGATCTCGGCCCCATTTGATTTCATTGGATGCTAAAAGCACTAGTGCATTGAATGTAGTTTAAATTGCTAGATTATAGAGTTCCCCAATAAGGAGTACTGTTAACTTTTACTTTACTGTGGCAAAATAATCAAAGACAAACATGGAAATGGTAATGTGGCTACACTTTTTCAAGAGAAAGGGCATTTTCAACACTTAGATGAATAGCACCTGTCAGCAGTCCTGTCTATATTTAATGTTTAATTCCAAATGAAAGTTCATATCATTAACCACAATCATTACCTTTTAACAAACTCTAAATATGATTATGTTTGGCCTCTTATTAGTCTCTTACTGTTGGGGTTGTTTTCTCTAAGTGACTTATTTCACTAACTGAAGCCCAGTGCAGTTTCCTATTTATAAAGAGCTTAATTAATGGAGCAGAATAGTCACTTAGGTTTAGGGATTTATTGTCTTAGAATGATAACCAAATAAATTAAGCTTTACTGGCATTGCAAAAGTAATTAATAATATCAGCTGAGTTTTTTAAAAATAATTTGCATATTTTTAAAGACTTTTATTTATTCATGAGAGACACACAGAGAGAGAGAGAGAGAGAGAGAGAGAGAGAGAGAGAGAGGCAGAGACACAGGCAGAGGGAGAAGCAGGCTCCATGCAGGGAGTCTGACATGGGACTCTGATCCCAGGTCCCCAGGATCAGGCCCTGGGCAGAAGGCGGCACTAAACTGCTGAGCCACCAGGGCTGCCCTGATTTACATATTTTAATCAAAGCAAGCTTCACCACCAAATTCAAACAATTCTAAATGAGTACAAAAAAATATAATGATACATTCCATATTGTAAAGGATGTGTGTGTGTATGTGTGCGTGTGTGTATAATCACCACATTGAAGTTGAAAGCTGGTCATGAAATGAACCCTAACGTGGTCTGTTTCCTAGCTCATAAAATACTAATGACTATCTTACACATAATAGCCTTTTAGTGTTTATGCATTTACTAGAGCCTGAGGCCTTTCAATGACACATACTTTAAGTACACAGTTAGTTCAGACCACTTTAGTAAATATATTCATTGTAATCACTAATCTCTACATATTCTATGTATTTATGTGGATTGTATAGCATCACAGATTGGCACAGATTGGCATTATATATAAATATGTTATATACACTTATTTTATAAATATAAATAATAGTATATATTATAATGTATGTATATTGTATAATATGTATACTGTACAATATATAAAATATACATATAGAAAAATACATAGATATACATATATATTTAGAATTCTATAAGTGGTACAGGATATTATTGGAAATTCTCATAGATAACCAACAGGTTCTTCTATAGAAGAACCATGCAGGCACATTCTAGGGACTGCCACCACTCAAAAGGGTTAATGCCAGAATGAGCTGGCCTAGATGCTTTAGCAGACAAAAGTCAGGAGGGGGGAACTGAGGGCTTTCCAAGCAGGATTTCTGTTATGGGTCTAAGAAACTGCTGGCCAATTTGTAGTGGGAAGGAGACAAGAGTAGACAAAGAATGTCCAAGAACTAATTGGAAGTATGAAGAATTAAACTAGGATAATTTTAATATCAAGGTGGGCTCAGAGGGAATATCATCAAGGGATGTGACCTCCAAACTCAGAACTGAGGTTCCTACAACAGCTGATAAACCAGATGGACAGATTAGGGCTCTGAAGGTAAGGCTCTCAGAACCTGTTTTTCCTGTTTTTCAAGTGCCCCAATCCCTAGGGACCTGGTCAGGAGAGTTAGGCCCAACACCTGGGAAACTGACAGTCTATGAGTAAAGAATGCACTTTTTAAACAATCAGGTCTTTGAATGCCTTCATGGGAGATGATTGATGGTTGTTTAACTGATTAGAGAGATCAAGTTGTTCCTAGCATCAGGGCTTCTTTTACTTTCAACTAATTATCAACTCAATTGTACCCTTATTACAAAGATAGCCGTTACCATTTTTTCTCAAACAGAAGATAAATGAATTTAAACTGTGTTTCAGATGAACACTTTGGTAGAGTACAGTTTTCAGTAACATCAAGGATTTCAAATTTTCAGTAATATGGAAGATTTTCTCACTGAAGTGTTCATTAGTGATCTGTCTACCAATGTGTGCCTGCTCACCATTATTTATTTCTGCAGTACCTAGGATGTATTTTATAGGCTCAACAGTAATTCCTGTCTGCTGTGTCAGCAATGCCATTCCTACCAAATTGCTCTACAGGCACACCTTCTGCTAATGTGATGACCAGAGTGACCACAGTGCTGCCCTGCCAAGGTGGGCATCTCTGCTAAAACCTAGGAAGTGTTGGCAGGACAGCAGAGGAGTTATTACAGTTAGTCAGGAGGAGGAGGCATGACTGTTTTGTGGAGCTGCACTATGCCATAATGCCACACCACCACCTCTGCCACCACTGAGCTTGGGATAGTACTTTGTTACATGCCCTTGTTCTGATACCGCTGAGAGATATTTTATGGACCCTAACCCTGTATCTCCTTAAACTTTTATTGAAGAGTTTCCTGCCTTTAGAAAAAAATTCTATTTTACAGATGAAAAGTGTATAATTTGAGGAACTTGCCAATGGTTACATAATATGAACCATACGAATTAAGAGTGTCTGTGTTTGAACAGTTATGCTGCTTTGTTCCAGGTAATCTGTTACTGAGCCAAGTTTCTCTGTGGAAATCTCTCTTCTCTTACAATGATTTCTTTCAGTCCCTCAGGAAAACAGATTCCTGATAAACCAGACCGACTTTAGAATACCCAGAAATATCCAAGCAGGGCTTGATTTTAGTAATTCCAATACATGATTATCGGAAAATATTACCACCAATCCATTTTGGGCCTCTCTCTATTGGGCTTGTCCCTGCAGGAGGATCATACTTCCTGCCCTTTGATGTCAATATTAGTCATGTGACCAGCTTTGGCCAATGAAAATTAATAGAAATTATGCTATTCCAGAGCAGAAGTTTGAAGAGTCATCTCTTCATTTATTTTCCCTCTGCTTCAAGACCAGAATGTACAGATAGAATGTACATCCTGGATCCCGGAGTGAAAAGGATATGGACCAGAGCTGAAGTTGACCCAAAAAAGACAAGTGAGGAAAAAACTTTGTAAGGAGTGGAACTTTGAGGTTGTTTATTATCAAGCATAACCTAGCTTAAGCTGACTGAGAGAGAAGTCAACACAGCATGAGTAAAGGCTTAGATCGCTGGGAAGGTCAGCAGTTGCCTGTCTTTTTTTGGATCTGATAAGGGATCATTCCTCTGCTATACAGCCAAAAGCAATCATCCTCTCTCTGAAAATATAGCTTAGCCCCTTCTTCAGATAAACTTAGTAGGAAAGAGTAACTGATTTGTTGTGGTACAGTGAAGTAGAGGAAGAAGTCAAAGATGCCTTCCATATTTACATTGCATGCTCAATTACTAATTTGCCTTCTCCCCCCTCTCCTTCTTGGTCAAGTCCACCGCAGTTTGGACCTTCAGTTATATCGGTTTGTCCCTGAAAACTTTGTATTAACAGACCTTTGACCATAAAGTTGTAAGAACTAGGGAAAGCTGGATCCACAAATTGCTAGCTTTGTTACCTTAAGAATGTTAAATATTGTTCAGATCCTCAAGATTTCCAACCTGGACTATTGCAATAACCATGTTCCTTATCTTCATTTCAGCTCCCTCTAGTTCCTCTCATTTCTTGAGAGGTTTGTCTTTGTAAAGAACACATCTGCTTATATCACTTATTTGTTTAATATCCTTTAATAAGTCCTTATTGCCCACTAGACAAAGTCTAAATTCTTTAACAAGGCACACAAGACTTCCATGGACTGGCCCCTACCTATTTGCAGTTTTATGTCTTGATGTTCCCTATCTGAACTTTGTGCACTAGCAGTGTTGAACTACTTGCATTTCCCTCTGCCACCTTTAAACCTCTCTATATGCTGCTTCCTCTGGTTTGTCTGCCCATCCACTCAAAACTCCTGTCTTCCTGACCTTCAGGTATGTGATCTCAGCCAGAACTGTTTCAAGCATGTGGAAAATCCTCTCTTGCTCCTTATTAGTGAGTGTATACAGGATTGTGTTTTCTTAAATAGAGTGGGGGGATCCAAGATTTAAGTAAGAGATTAAGGATGATCTTTGCACTGTGAAAAGAGGTAGTCTAGACTTGTCTTTCCAGACAAAAGTAACGCTCCATGAAGTTCAATCAAACTCCCTAGTATCCTACATTTAGTACATATTTCTTTAACTTTGTGATGCATATTTCTATCAAAGACTTCAAGAAGAAGAAAGCTGGTGCTCTGACTGTTACACACTTGTGGTGAAGTCATTCTTAATCTCACCTAAACACACATTAAATCGTTTTGTACTACATGGTTTGCAGGCCTTCCCTCCATTGTAAACTGTGATGAGCTTCAAGTTACTAAACAGCATCTTTTCATCTTTGGAACCCTAGTGCCTAGCTCATTGTAGGTTATTTATAAATATTTTATTTTGATCCATCTCCAGAATAGAGTCAGATTCAGATTTGACTAATAATTACCGGATGCTGTTTACTAGACACACTGTAGTAAGCATTTTGACATGTTATTTTTACAAAATTCTTAGAAGTTATATTATGATTTTTGTTTTGTAACTAAAGAAACAGACTCTTTAGAGTATAAGTTAGACAGTGTCACATAATAAAAACAGCCAGAATTTGAACCCAGGTCTCTCTGGGTCTGTGTTTTTACTATATTATGGCCTTACTTTATTACCCACACAAATACCTTGTGATCTTATCTCTAAAAGGAGGAAAAAATAATTAACAGTTCAAAGTATATAAAAAAAAAAAAACAAAAAAAAAACAGTTCAAAGTATACTTCAAGTTTTTTAAATAAATGTGAAACATTGGCTTATCAAGCTAATGCTCAAATCAAACTTTCAGTGAAGCCTCAAAAATTAAAACAGACTTTCAGGAAATGCTACTTGAATATTTACAAATTCTATGGCTGAGCTGAAGCAGAAGGCAGGAAGACAGGATCATCACTTAATGGGTTGGCTCCTGCCTACACACTTAGCCATAATTGTCCCTGTAGCATCAGCATAGATAAAACTCCCTTGCCTTCATTTTTACCATGGGATAGCACTCTGGAATATTATAGAAATATAAGATTCTCAAAAAAGCATGGTATTTCCCCCATTGTTGCCTTTCCATCTGTCCCTTATGCCATCTGTCTGCTTAGGAGGTGGCTTCCTGTATGTGAACCTAAGAGCATTCATAGGTGACTATCATTCAGTATACCCTGAATGATGAGAGGACCCCTGTGGACCTCTTATGTGCTCCAGTGTGTCCTGCTGTAGGCCTGAGAACCAAAGTAGACACAGACAACTCTATCAGCAGTGGGATCAGTCACCTGGACAACAGATACCCATGCTGACATGAGGGGCTCAATAGGATCAACACAAAAAAGCCTGAGATACAGAAGAAAGAGAATGGCCTTGGGGTTCAACAGAGTCAACTTTCACTTTAGGGCTGCCACCCATTAATTGTGTGACTGTGAGGAAATGCCCAGAAGGTTCATTCTCAGACAAGATGAAGGCTCAGTGACCTTGGAATCACCTGGCTGAAAAGATTACACACAGCCCACCTGAGACAACAGAAACCCTGATTATATTGCCAGTATTAACTTGGGTGTAGTTTTCTCTGATGGAATTTTCATTCTCTGTAGAAGATCCACCAACAAGAGAAAGTTTACTTAGTGGTCTTTTCCTAAAGACAATGATTGAAAGTTAACAGAACAGTGTCAAGAAGGGCAAGAATGTTGAAGCTCATCAGGAGAAAACGAAAAAAACAAAACAAAACAAAACAAAAAACAGAATAAGAACTTAACATTTTGTGCCTTATAGAAAGTCAAAAAACTATATGCCAGGCACTAGGACAATAAGACAGCAAAAATCTTCATAAACTTTGTAGACTGCCCCATTTATTCATTTGTTTGTTTGTTTTTTTGCCTTTCCATCATGATTCACATTTAAGCCCTTAAAATCTGAAAAGGAAGTGGTCTCCTAGGGGAACAAAAAGAAAGGAGCCAGAAACATGGCAACTTGCCATTTCAACACAGTCTAACTTGGAAGAGAAGAATCTTTTACAAGTGAGACATCTACAGAGAGGAAGAAGAAGAGAAGGGGATGGAGACCTATAAGAAGGAAAAGGAAGATGAACTAAGAAATAATGAGGCTCATGTGAGACAACCAGGCAGTGCTCCTGCAAGATTACGGCTGCATTTTCCCTTTCTTAAAATGGGAATAACCACTCCTACTTCATAGGGTTTCTTTGCTGTTAATTGGTTAACATGTCTATTGTACCTAGAATTATTCCTATTATATAGTAATTCAGAGTGGACGTGGCTTGGTGCAGTCAGTAAATATTAGTTCCCTTCACTACAGTGAAATGTTTTTTTTTTTTTTTTTCTGATTTGCTTATCTGTGGTGATGACACTTGCTTATTTTAAAGCTCAGGTCCTAGTGGAGTCTTGTGATTTGTCTTTCAAAGAAAACACACAGACAAACAATAGACTGCCACTGTTGTTTTGCTCCTATATGACTCTTTCTCAAGACCTTGTCTAAACCCATATCCCTCAAGATTCTTAGGAAAGAAATGAAGTTTTTTAGGAAATACATGGAGCGGTCTCTCTTTTCTCTAAGACCAGTACAAGGGTACAAATGGAAGTTCACATATCTTACACCTAAACACTTAAAATTCATGAACAGCCAACAAATTATCTTATGAATTATATTCTATCATCTCTCCTTGACAGAATATCTTCATAATAAAAAAAAATTAAATGCATTAGGCAATGATTTTTACTCTATTAAAACTAATAAAAATATGTAAAACTACTGAATATAATTTTTATTGCACATGTCTGGATGTTTTGTTGATGAGGCATTGATATTCAAATGAGTAACTTCAAAAAGAAAAACATAATCATAATTTATTAGGATACCTGGGTGCCTCAGCAGTTGAGCATCTGCCTTTGGCTCAGGGTGTGATCCCAGAGTTCCAGGACCAAGTCCCACATTGGGCTCCCTGCATGGAGCCTGCTTCTCCCCCTGCCTAGGTCTCTGCCTCTCTTTCTCTGTCTCTCATGAATAAATAAATAAAATATTTTTAAAAATCATAATTTATTATACATTTGATCCATAAAATTTATTTTTACTGCCTTCATTTTAACAAAATCACAAATTATGTTGGTAAAAATCAAGATTTTTATATAATTTGTGTTCTACTGATAGCAGTGCCCAACTAGGCAACCATTACTAAGTCACTAAAATTCTAGGATAATTTTGTTTAATGAGCTTAGGTTTAGAGAAAGTGCTTTGTTCACACAGCCATACTTAAATTTGAAATGAACACCAACAACAACTATATATATATATATATTTATTTATTTATTTATTTATTTTAAGATTTGATCTATTTATTTGTCAGAGAGAGAGCACAAGCAGGAGGAGTGGCAGGCAGGGGCAGAAACAGGCTCCTTGCTGAGCAAGGAATCTCAATATGGGACTTGATCCCAGGACCCCAGGATAATGACCTGAACTGAACGCAGACGCTTAACAGACTGAGCTACCCAGGTGTCCCTGAACAAAAAATTTTAGATATCATTTTCAAACATGATAATGGGGTCATATATGATAAATTGTTGGTAAGCGGAAATACTATGAGATACTTTGACTTCATCATTTAACTTTCTATAATATTTTGACTTCTGAGGATGCCTGGGTGGCTCAGCAGTTGAGCCTCTGCCTTCAGCTCAGGATGTGATCCTGGGATCCTGGGATCTAGTACCTCATTGGGCTCCAGCAGGGAGCCTGCTTCTCCCTCTATGTCTCTGCCTCTCTCTCTCCCTCTGTGTCTCTCAAGAATAAATAAATCTTTAAAAAAATTAACTATTCTTAAAAAAGAATTTTGACTTCCATAAATTCCTAAAGCAATATCTCCATTCATACATAATTAGTACTATACTTCACATATGTTGTCAAGATTATATATATGCATAAATATACATAGACATGTACAAATACATACATAAAATTTTAGAGTAATATGAATTTTTTAATATTGCAAACTGTCAACTGCCGTTTGTAAAATTATATCAATCTGTGAGTATCTCTGGAACAACAAATTAGAAAACAAAGTAAGAAAATGGATGCTTCTGTACTGCTTGTTATATTCCACAGGGGAAGGGAGGGAAAACTGAATGGGGAGTAATCAGAGAGGGAGACAAACCGTGAAAGACTCTTTAACTAAAGGAAACAAACTTGAGGGTTGCTGGAGGGGAGTTGAATGGGAGGATAGAGTAACTGGGTGATGGACATTAAGAAGGGCATGTGATGTAATGAATACTGGATGTTATACGCAACCAATGAATAACCGATGAACCCTACATCCGAAACTAATGATGTACTATATGTTGGCTAATTGAATTTAAATTTTAAAAAAGGAAATAGATGCTTCCTATCACTAGAAAGATATATTTCTTTATGCAAGAAACAGTATTCATGGTATTTAAAAAAAAAAGATTTGACCAGTTAATGAATTTGTCTTTTCTCTTATTTGAGTGCTTTGCTCATCTGCTCTGAAGCAACATCAGTATCTGATGGTTTCAGTGACTCAACACACAAACTTTCAGCTAATTCAGACACAGCTACAGAAGCTACAATGGCGCTTGTCAGAAGCCTAGAAGTTTAGGTTATCGGTCTTAGTGTATGAGCACTAATGCTGGATTCTGAGTGACAAAGAACTCATGGGCATCTCAACAAATTTATTTTGTGTGTGTTTATGATATGTGGGGCCTTCTACAGTAATGATTCCAAGATAGGGATCACTGGGAGGAAGAGTGTTATAATGTTAAAAAATGGTCAAATTAGCTCATTGGGAAAGTATTGGGGCAAGAAGTTATAAATAGATGGAGTGAAACATGTGGCTATATGAGGGAAGACATCTGAGGCTGTGGGAATGACCAGAGATAAAGCTGTGAAGCTGGAAGTATGACAGCTGTGTTGATGGATTGGTTTGAATTCCAGTATGGCTTAAGTTTATGAGTGAAGAGAGTGGTAAGAGAAGGGAGGCCACCAGAGGGTTCAAAGCAGAGGATTGTTCAGATTATATTAATGTGTGACATCAGTAACCAGAGTCATCTTAAAACACAGCTCTGATCATCCCACCTCTTCTCCAACCTTTAGAAATTCCCTACTACTTAAAAAAAAAAATGAATAAATAAATGTTCGTTCTTTCTAGGCTACCTCTCAGGGACTTCCACAATCTAGCTCTAATCTATCGCCTGCTATTAACAGTCTCAGAGAGCTATTTAAATTCAAATATTTGTTTTTTCCTAAACACTTGCAGATCTTTTGCCTGTGTGACTCCTCTCAAGGCATTTCATCCACTTAAGAATGTCCCATGTCTATCTCCATTCATGTCCTCCTCAAACTTGCCTCCTCTACTGCAATCTTTTCTGAAACTCTCAGTCAGAAGCAACCTCCACCACTCAGAAAGCTCTGCCTTTGCATCTGTCCTATAGTAATAATCACCTTCTAACTTTATGAGACTCATTATATTCATGACTCAGCTCTTGTACTATTGAGCCAAGAATGCTACTTTATTTACCTTTGGATTTCCTTCAATATGCTGCACCTAATATATACTCAATGAATGTTTCTGAGTAAGTGAATGAATGAAAAATCTTTTCAGTTTAGCTCAAAATGAAGACAAGATAATAGTTAATGCCTTTGAATGCAGGAAAATGTATGTGAAGAATCTAGGTCTAGAGTCCTGATTCTAGAGTAAGGATTCAAATATAAAATCTCTTTTGCATTTCTAAGAATGTGTCTCAATATGTGGAAGAAAATCTGTTATAGAATTGAGAAGGCTATGTGTAGGAATCCCTTTTTTTTTCTCAAGTAACCTAAACTTCAGGATTTGGTGTGCAGTAATAAATGATAACACCACATTTCATCCAATCATGTTTTAATGCTATAAAAATATCTTAATGCAAAGTAAACTATAGGTATCTTTCATGAAACACTATCTTGCATTAGTAAATTCTAAAATACATTAATGATCCATTTATTAATGGAATTCAATCTCTGGAAGAGCTTTTTGCCTATGGCCTTTTAATGGATCTTATTTTATGAATTGTTTTTCTATACAACTAAAGAAAAATAATTCAATTAATCATTTTGTATGTTCAGAACAGTGTTAGGTTAATAACTGCTATTTTATTATACTGAGACATTTAATAGGACACAAAATTAAATCAGCCATCCAAATTTGATAATTTATTACAGTTATGGATTTAAATTGAAGCATTACATTTTAACTTGCAAAATTTTATCTCTCCAATTCCAGACTTTATATTTATTTCTTTAGAATATTGACTATTTTTTTCTACACTTGAACTGAAAGTCACTTATGTTACCCACACAGATTTTAATTCCCTCACATCCTTTTTTTAGAAAAACAAATTAGTCCAGTCCATATGCATTGAGATTTTGTTAATGAAGTGGAAATGTGTTTCATTGTTCCAAATAGTATATAAATTATATCATTGTGTTTATTCCTCTACAGATAATTTGCCTTAGACACCATAAACTTGTATAACACTATTGGTGAGAAACCAGTATTATGCAGTTATTTCAATGAAGTTGAATGCTTGGAAAATACAAGACCTAAAAAAAAAAGAAAAAAAAACAAGACCATTAGTTATTTAAATACTGACAGATGGTAGCAAAATGACATCCAAAGTGATGGTTTGTTTCTGGTGAGGAATAAAGTGCACAATTCAACTAACAAGAGAAATGCCACAAAAGAAGAAGGTTATAAAAAGTCAAATCGTCAGAGGGAAAGAGCAAATGTAGTATCAAAATAATGAGATAGTTCTTAGAGACAGCAATATCCACTTCTGCCAAGCTGAAAATTTTCAGCTATATACAGCAAGATACAGTAAGAATTTTAGTATATTTATGAATAGTTTATTATTATTATTATTATTATTATTATTATTATTTATAGTCTATTAGCTGCCTACTATTTCAGTCGAGAGACCTTTGTTCCTGCACCCCGATGTTTATAGCAGCAATGTCCACAATAACCAAACTGTGGAAGGAGCCTCGGTGTCCATCGAAAGATGAATGGATAAAGAAGATGTGGTCTATGTATACAATGGAATATTACTCAGCCATTAGAAACGACAAATACACACCATTTGCTTCGACGTGGATGGAACTGGAGGGTATTATGCTGAGTGAAGTAAGTCAATCGGAGAAGGATAAATATTGTATGTTCTCATTCATTTGGGGAATATAAATAATATAATATATATAATATATATAATAATATATAATAATATATATAATATATATAATATATAATTTTAACATAATGACATGTTAAAATTCACATATATATATAATATATATAATAATATAAATAATTGTGAAAGGGAATGTAAGGGAAGGGAGAAGAAGTGTGTGGGAAATATCAGAAAGGGAGACAGAACATAAAGACTCCTAGCTCTGGGAAACGAACTAGGGGTGGTGGAAGGGGAGGGGGGCAAGGGGTGGAGGTGAATGGGTGACGGGCACTGAGGGGGGCACTTGGCGGGATGAGCACTGGGTGTTATTCTGTATGTTGGTAAATTGAACACCAATAAAAATAAATTTATTATAAAAAAAAGAAACTAAGCAGTTTAATAACTTTTTAATTTTTACATTGAATAATCTTTAATTTATTTTTTAGTATATTTGGTGTAGCATATTTATCATGATCTTTTTTTGAGATGAATATATGCATTATTTGTGTTAGCTTACCTTACCAGTTTTATTGAGCTGTAAATGACAAAAAATAAACTTTACATATTTAAAGTGTAAAAAAAAGAAAAGAAAAGAAAAGAAAAGAAAGAAATAAAAATGCCACTTTCACTTGGGTGTGGTTATGGTGAAGGCTGAGAGAAAGGAGCATAAGTGAATCTGATAGTGTAGAACAGGTAATTGACCATTGTTCAATCTATTACTACCGTATTAAAACAGTTCTGAATAATGGTATAGAGCGATGATTTATTTTCCCTGTGTAGTTTCCAATGATCCATACATTCTCTGTTGTGTCTTTCCCTTGTCCTCATCCCACACTGGCTTCAAGCTTTTTAAACCTTTTGCTTTCCCTGGGGTCTTGATTCTTAGAGTCCATTATTTCCATTTGGGACTGGAGGCCCCTGAAAAGAATGTGGAGCAGATGGAATTGGTGATATTTCAGATCCTCCTGCATCAGAGTGAAATATTTACAAAGTTAAGTACATGTCTTCTGTGCTAATACTCTCATGGCATATTTGCAATGTATAATTATGCTAAGTGAATCTTCTTTGCTTTTCTCCATTGGAGTACAGATTCAGTTCTATTATTTTAGCATTGCACAGGCCAGGACTTCAGAAGGAATATAGAAAGGGACTTCACTCCAAGATGGTGAGAAAAAATTATCCTACCATATGTCTTATTAAATCCATAGTGATTAAACAAAAATTATTTGCAGTCCCTTTAGGGTAGAGAAAATAGCTATGAAAACTTTCAGCCACTATTTAAGTCATTTTAATACGGTTATAGAATATTCTAATTTTTAATAATGAAGCCATCGAATTGACTAGCAAACTATCTTCACTTTGTGTTTAAATGTAGCCCCTGCCTGAAATACATAGACTTTAAGAAATAGAAAATAACTTCTAGCAATCACAAAGATTGAAGCAGTTGTAAACTGCTTACCACCAAGTCGTTTTAAGAAAACCGGCTTCTACTGAAATGCTTTACGAATGTAAAATTACATATTGAAATAAATAATACACTGTTTTCCAAAGAAGAATATGCTTTTCATTTTGTTTTATGTAACATGGTGTTTTATATAAAGTGATGTACTAGGAAGATATGATGAAACATGCAGTGAAGTTAAACGTAGGGCTCTCAGATTCTCCTCCCTATCACTGTCCTCCCCACCCTTCAGGTTGTTGGTCACTCTCAACACATCAGTCCCTTACACTGAAATGAAACAGTTATTGCTTTCTTGGCTTTGTTTTGGAAATTTAGTTTTCCATTTAAGAATCTCAGAATGCGGGACCCCTGGGTGGTGCAGCGGTTTATCGCCTGCCTTTGGCCCAGGGCGCGATCCTGGAGACCCGGGATCGAGTCCCACGTCGGGCTCCCGGTGCATGGAGCCTGCTTCTCCCTCTGCCTGTGTCTCTGCCTCTCTCTCTCTCTCTCTCTGTGTGACTATCATAAATAAATAAAAATTTAAAAAAAAATTTGAAAAGCACAGCTTTAGAGCAATTTAGTTAAAAAAAAAAAAAGAATCTCAGAATGCTGAATGGTGGGGTACGGGAAGAGTAACAGGTTGAATAGACGGTTCAATCCTACCATCAAAAAAAGCAGCCCCACTTTACCCTTGTATTTTGGGACTTCACTTATGATTTTGGGGGGAAAAAATTCCCCTACTAAAAACTGCTTACACACCACAATTCTCTTTATACTTTAAATTTAGTTTACATCTATCTTTATTAGTTAGCATATAACATTGATGTGTGATAGACACAAACTGTGAAGGTAAAACAACCGAAGGCAGATAGTAAAAAACCATTTCAATATAAATGAAGAATGAGACTTTTAAATATTTTTTCTGACAATTTTATTCCATAAAATGTTTTCATGGTCAAACAAACTTAGAAAATTTCTCAAAGAGATTTACCATGTACATTAACTTATTAAAGACCCTGGTATGTCTTTTATGCTTTGTTCAACACACTTACCAGTCTTATTAGATGACAGAACTTCATTTTATCTTTTTTTATTTATTTTTTTTAGAACTTCATTTTAAAATGCATATCTGTTACTCATTTGTGGAAACATGCTGCCATAGGGAAATAGAAGTGAGGCAGAAAGAAGATACTTTATTTTCCACTGTCTCTATAGCCAATACTTGGTGAAATCATCCAGAACATTAGTGAGCTTTACATTCTCTTATTTTCTGACATGGATATCTTGGGTTCTTGCTACAGCATCCAAGCCAAATACTGCCTGACATACTGACACAGAAGCTTCCAATATTGGTTAAAGATGACTTAATGCAGAATACATTACACAGGACTATAGACTGAACAAATAATTGTGAGTTTCTTTTCATGTCATGTCTTTTTAATAATAGGAATGGAATCCATTTACAGACAGGAAAAATATTTAGTTGCCATAGAAATGATATGTGTTTCTTAATACAGGAAAATCAACTAAAAGCTTCAGATAAGAAAACTCCATTAATTAGTGGTTTCTACAAAGTATTGATTGGTTATCTCAACTTGAAAATATTAACAGCATTTAGCTATTAGTCTAACTGCATGTTATTTTAATCAAGGTTGCTTCTTGTGTATATGGTATGCAACAGCATTATTTTATGTAAACTAGCATAAATTATTTTGGTAGTGAATTAAATTATCCTATTGTAGCAGAAGAAGCAGAAGGGAAAGGAATCAATTGCCAGTTCAAGAAGTCACAAATGTGATTCTTTTGGCAGTCCACTATTTTATACATTAGTAATAAATATCCAAATAAGAAAAATATTTGAAAATACTTTATTTTAGATATACTATGCAGATTATCAGAAGAGATAGTAAAAGACATTAGATTTTTCCTATCATAATTTAAGGAAGAAATTATTTATTATTTTTCAAAATTGCTTAAATTGAGATATAGCATACATAGAGTATGATGCTCAAAGCTTAAGCATACAGCTTAGTGAGTTTTTAAATATGGATGCACCTGAGAACCACCAATGAGAGGGCTAAATGGAACATTTCCAGCACCATAAAAGCTTCCTTAGGGCCCATTCCTAGTAGATACCCACCTACAACACCAGTAAAATAGAGATAATAATTATTCTGATTTCTGTAATCATGGATTAATTTTGCCTGTTCTTGAACTTCATATTAATGAAACCATGCAGTATCCCATATAGACCTATATTTATTTCTGTCTGACTCTGTCACTATGTTTGTGATATTCATTCATACAAATATTATGAAAATTTTTTAAAAACCTGCTATATACATTCCTAGACATGTCTTTTGTAGAACACCACTTACATCTCTTGAAGTGGAATTTCTTAGTCATGGGTAGACATAAGTGTAGTCTTAGTAAATAATGGCAAATACTAGTTTTAGTGGATGCTGCAGTTTTGTTAGGAAAAAGACCATGTGAATCAATGTTAGCCCATTTAAAGGTTCTTACAAGCTCATATAGATTGAACCCTTATATTAATTAATTGGAGATGACCCAGGGACAAAGTGACATGTTAAAATTCACATAGCTCACAAATGCCATATCTTGGTCTGAAACTCCCACATCTTGTTCACCACCCCTTCATTTCTACACTTCTCCCTTTGAGCAACAGCCTACACGTAGATAGAACTTGAAATTCAGTCAGGCAAGGCTGGATTCAAATCCCTTTTCTGCAACCCTACATCCCCACTCTTGATCACCACCCAGTACTTGATACAACTTAACTTTGAAGTTGCTTTTAGAATTAAGTGAGTTAGGGGTCCCTGGGTGGTGCAGCGGTTTAGCGCCTGCCTTTGGCCCAGGGTGTGATCCTGGGGACCTGGGATCGAATCCCACGTCAGGCTCCTGGTGCATGGAGCCTGTTTCTCCCTCTGCCTGTGTCTCTGCCTCTCTCTCTCTGTGACTATCAAAAAAAAAAAAAAAAAAATTAAGTGAGCCTGAGGTATAATAGGGTCTCAGAATTATTTGTTCTTACTGTTTCTACATTCTGCTGCTTCCTGAAATATATCCTTAGGCATATTACTTAAGGATTTAGAGCCTGTAATTCTTTATTTTTAAAGTGGCCATAATTCTATCTCCTCTGCCAATTTCATATAACTCTAGTGAGGATTAACTGATAATATAGTAAAAAAAAAAAAAAATTCTCTTACCTCATGCAATAAAGACTCACATTTTGGAAATAGAAATTCCAGGGAGGAATTAAAAATTATATATCAACTGTGCATATTTTATTTAATGTAAATTTAAATCTGTATTTATTTTTCAGGCTTTAATTTCAGGTCAGGACTTTTCCTTTGGCTAAGGGTCTACTTTGGCATCCAGACTGTCTTTGTTGTGTAGAAAATACCCACAGAGTGAAGTCAGTGAAAATGCTGCAGTAGGGACATCTGGGGACCATTGCTCCCCAGAAACACCTAAACACTTGTCATAAATTGTCAAAACTAACCTCACTGGAATGCAGTTTGCAGCAAGTGAGGATGCATAACCAGGAGAAATTTCACTGAAACAAGATCAGATATTTTAACTAACTTAGAACCATCCCCTGCTCTGGTGGACCAGTGATCTTGCAGATGACAGGCTGTCTCTACTGTAGGCACCTGGCTCCAGAAACAACAGAGTGGACTTTGTTCTCATTGAATTGTGCTTATCTGGTTTTACCTGACTGGGAGTTTCCCTTTGTTTTGTCTAACTCAGAACTCTACAAGGCTGAACAGTGACATAGCCCTTAAAAACAATAAAAACCAAATGAACAAGCTACTGCTGCCTAGTATGAAAAATAGCAGGAAAGATAAACAATAGGCATGCCAAAAGCCTAGGAGGAAAAACTGAATAGTGAAGTTTTGGGGGAGAATAGGAGATTTGAAAAATTGCCACATATGCAGAGGAAACTACAAAACTACATACATGCGCAGAATAGGACACATACTCAGAAAAGATTTGAGGAAGCTATGAGCTTTCAACTATAGCTGACCTTTAGGATCAGTGCAAACCAGAAGTCCAGACTAAGAAAAAGCTGAAAATGGCCTGGAGAAGTATTTAAGAAATGTCACAACATAGAGCCAATATGAAAAGACTTGGAAGGTGATTTTTAAATTTCTTTTTTTATTATTTTTTATTTTTTTATAATAAATTTACTTTTTATTGGTGTTAAATTTACCAACATACAGAATAACACCCAGTTCTTATCCCGTCAAGTGCCCCCCTCAGTGCCCATCACCCATTCACCCCCATCCCCCGCCCTCCTCCCCTTCCACCACCTCTACATCATTTCCCAGACTTAGGAGTCTTCATGTTCTGTCTCCCTTTCTGATGTTTCCCACACATTTCTTCTCCCTTCCCTTATATTCCATTTCACTATTATTTATATTCCCCAAACGAATGAGAACATATAATGTTTGTCCTTCTCCAATTGACTTACTTCACTCAACATAATACCCTCCAGTTCCATCCACGTTAAAGCAAATGGTGGGTATTTGTCATTTCTAATGGCTGAGTAATATTCCATTGTATACATAGACCACATCTTCTTTATCCATTCATCTTTCGATGGACACCGAGGCTCCTTGCACAGTTGGCTATTGTGACATTGCTGCTAGAAACATCGGGGTGCAGGTGTCCTGGCGTTTCATTGCATCTGTATCTTTGGGGTGAATCCCCAGCAGTGCAATTGCTGGGTCATAGGGCAGGTCTATTTTTAACTCTTTGAGGAACCTCCACACAGTTTTCCAGAGTGGCTGCACCAGTTCACATTCCCACCAACAGTGTAAGAGGGTTCCCTTTTCTCCGCATCCTCTCCAACATTTGTTGTTTCCTGCCTTGTTAATTTTCCCCATTCTCACCGGTGTGAGGTGGTATCTCATTGTGGTTTTGATTTGTATTTCCCTGATGGCAAGTGATGCGGAGCATTTTCTCATATGCACGTTGGCCATGTCTATGTCTTCCTCTGTGAGATTTCTCTTCATGTCTTTTGCCCATTTCATGATTGGATTGTTTGTTTCTTTGGTGTTGAGTTTAAGAAGTTCTTTATAAATTTGGAAACTAGCCCTTTATCTGATGTGTCATTTGCAAATATCTTCTCCCATTCTGTAGGTTGTCTGTTAGTTTTGTTGACTGTATCCTTTGCTGTGCAAAAGCTTCTTATCTTGATGAAGTCCCCATAGTTCATTTTTGCTTTTGTTTCTTTTGCCTTCCTGGATGTATCTTGCAAGAAGTTACTGTGGCCAAGTTCAAAAAGGGTGTTGCCTGTGTTCTCCTCTAGGATTTTGATGGAATCTTGTCTCACATTTAGATCTTTCATCCATTTTGAGTTTATCTTTGTGTATGGTGAAAGAGAGTGGTCTAGTTTCATTCTTCTGCATGTGGCTGTCCAATTTTCCCAGCACCATTTATTGAAGAGACTGTCTTTCTTCCAATGGATAGTCTTTCCTCCTTTATCGAATATTAGTTGACCATAAAGCTCAGGGTCCACTTCTGGATTCTCTATTCTGTTCCACTGATCTATGTGTCTGTTTTTGTGCCAGTACCACACTGTCTTGATGACCACAGCTTTGTAGTACAACCTGAAATCTGGCATTGTGATGCCCCCAGATATGGTTTTCTTTTTTAAAATTCCCCTGGCTATTCGGGGTCTTTTCTGATTCCACACAAATCTTAAAATAATTTGTTCTAACTCTCTGAAGAAAGTCCATGGTATTTTGATAGGGATTGCATTAAACGTGTAAATTGCCCTGGGTAACATTGACATTTTCACAATATTAATTCTGCCAATCCATGAGCATGGAATATTTTTCCATCTCTTTGTGTCTTCCTCAATTTCTTTCAGAAGTGTTCTATAGTTTTGAGGGTATAGATCCTTTACCTCTTTGTTAAGGTTTATTCCTAGGTATCTTATGCTTTTGGGTGCAATTGTAAATGGGATAGACTCCTTAATTTCTCTTTCTTCAGTCTCATTGTTAGTGTATAGAAATGCCACTGAATTCTGGGCATTGATTTTGTATCCTGCCACGCTACCAAATTGCTGTATGAGTTCTAGCAATCTTGGGGTGGAGGCTTTTCGTTTTCTATGTAGAGTATCATGTCATCGGCGAAGAGGGAGAGTTTGACTTCTTCTTTGCCAATTCGAATGCCTTTAATGTCTTTTTGTTGACTGATTGCTGAGGCTAGCCTAGGACTTCCAGTACTATGTTGAACAGCAGTGGTGAGAGTGGACATCCCTGTCCTGTTCCTGATCTTAGGGGAAAGGCTCCCAGTGCTTCCCCATTGAGAATGATATTGCTGTGGGCTTTTCATAGATGGCTTTTAAGATGTCGAGGAATGTTCCCTCTATCCCTACACTCTGAAGAGTTTTGATCAGGAATGGATGCTGTATTTTGTCAAATGCTTTCTCTGCATCTAATGAGAGGATCATATGGGTCTTGGTTTTTCTCTTGCTGATGTGATGAATCACATTGATTGTTTTACGAGTGTTGAACCAGCCTTGTGTCCCGGGGATAAATCCTACTTGGTTATGGTGAATAATTTTCTTAATGTATTGTTGGATCCTATTGGCTAGTATCTTGTTGAGAATTTTTGCATCCGTGTTCATCAGGGATATTGGTCTGTAATTCTCCTTTTTGGTGGGGTCTTTGTCTGGTTTTGGAATTAAGGTGATGCTGGCCTCATAGAACGAATTTGGAAGTACTCCATCTCTTTCTATCTTTCCAAACAGCTTTAGTAGAATAGGTATGGTTTCTTCTTTAAATGTTTGATAGAATTCCCCTGGGAAGCCATCTGGCCCTGGACTCTTGTGTCTTGGAGGTTTTTGATGACTGCTTCAATTTCCTCCCTGGTTATTGGCCTGTTCAGGTTTTCTATTTCCTCCTGTTCCAGTTTTGGTAGTTTGTGGTTTTCCAGGAATGCGTCCATTTCTTCTAGATTGCCTAATTTATTGGCGTATAGCTGTTTATAATATGTTTTTAAAATCGTTTGTCTTTCCTTGGTGTTGGTAGTGATCTCTCCTTTCTCATTCATGATTTTATTAATTTGAGTCTTATCTCTCTTCTTTTTAATAAGGTTGGCTAATGGTTTATCTATCTTATTAATTCTTTCAAAGAACCAACACCTGGTTCTGTTGATCTGTTCCACAGTTCTTCTCGTCTTGATTTCGTTGAGTTCTGCTCGAATCTTTATTAACTCTCTTCTTCTGCTGGGGGTAGGATCTATTTGCTGGATTTTTCTCTAGCTCCTTTATGTGTAAGGTTAGCTTTTGTATTTGAGTTCTTTCCAGTTTTTGAATGGATGCTTGTATTGCGATGTATTTCCCCCTCAGGACTGCTTTTGCTGCATCCCAAAGATTTTGAATGGTTGTATCTTCATTCTCATTAGTTTCCATGAATCTTTTTAATTCTTCCTTAATTTCCTGGTTGACCCTTTCATCTTTTAGCAGGATGGTCCTTAACCTTCACGTATTTGAGGTCCTTCCAAACTTCTTGTTGTGATTTAGTTCTAATTTCAAGGCATTAGGGTCTGAGAATATGCAGGGGACGATCCCAATCTTTTGGTATCATTTCAGACCGGATTTGTGACCCAGTATGTGGTCTATTCTGGAGAAAGTTCCATGTGCACTTGAGGAGAATGATGTGTATTCAGTTGAGTTTGGATGTAAAGTTCTGTAGATATCTGTGAAATCCATCTTGTTCAATGTATCATTTAAAGCTCTCGTTTCTTTGGCGATGTTGTGCTTAGAAGACCTATGGAGTATAGAAAGAGCTAGATTGAAGTCACCAAGTATAAGTGTATTATTATCTTAAGTATTTCTTCACTTTGGTTATTAATTGATTGATATATTTGGCAGCTCCCACATTCGGGGCATATATATTGAGGATTGTTAAGTCCTCTTGTTGGATAGATCCTTTTAGTATGATATAGTGTCCCTCTTCATCTCTCACTACAGTCTTCGGGGTAAATTTTAGTTTATCTGATATAAGGATGGCTACCCTTGCTTTCTTTTGAGGACCATTCGAATGGTAAATGGTTCTCCAACCTTTTATTTTCAGGCTGTAGGTGTCCTTCTGTCTAAAATGAGTCTCTTTTAGACAGCAAATAGATGAGTCCTGCTTTTTTATCCAGTCTGAAACCCTGCGCCTTTTGATGGGGTCATTAAGCCCGTTCACGTTCAGAGTTACTATTGACAGATATGAGTTTAGTGTCATCATGATATCTATTCAGTCCTTGTTTTTGTGGATTGTTGCACTGAACTTCTTCTTAAAGGGGAATTTTAAGAGTCCCCCTTAAAATTTCTTGCAGAGCTGGTTTGGAGGTCACATATTCTTTCAGTTCCTGCCTGTCTTGGAAGCTCTTTATCTCTCCTTCCATTTTGAATGAGAGCCTTGCTGGATAAAGTATTCTTGGTTGCATGTTCTTCTCATTTAGGACCCTGAATATATCCTTCCAGCCCTTTCTGGCCTGCCAGGTCTCTGTGGAGAGGTCTGCTGTTACCCTAATACTCCTCCCCATAAAAGTCAGGAATTCCTTGTCTCTTGCTGCTTTAAGGATCTTCTCTCTATCTTTGGAATTTGCAAACTTAACTATTAAATGTCGAGATGTTGAATGTTTTTACTGATTTTAGGGGGGGATCTCTCGATTTCCTGGATCTGAATGCCTGTTTCCCTTCCAGATTAGGAAAGTTTTCAGCTATGATTTGTTCAAATACATATTCTGGCCGTCTGTCTCTTTTGTCGCCCTCGGGAACCCCAATTAAATGTAGGTTTTTCTTCCTCAGGCTGTCGTTTATTTCTTCAAACTATCTTCATGGTCTTTTAATTCTTTGTCTCTTTTTTCCTCACTTTCCCTTTTTGCCATCAACTTGTCTTCTATGTCACTCACTCTTTCTTCCACCTCATTAACCCTCGTCGTTAGGACTTCTAGTTTGGATTGCATCTCATTCAATTGATTTTTAATTTCTGCCTGATTAGCTCTAAATTCTGCAGTTGAAGTCTCTTGAGTCCTTTATGCTTTTTTCTAGAGCCACCAGTAGCTGTATAATAGTGCTTCTGAATTGGCTTTCTGACATTGAATTGTAATCCAGATTTTGTAACTCTGTGGGAGAGAGGACTGTTTCTGATTCTTTCTTTTGAGGTGAGGTTTTCCTTCTAGTCATTTTGCTCAGTGCAGAGTGGCCAAAAACAAGTTGTATTGGGAAAAGGAGATAAAGAGAGGAGAGAAAGAAGGAAAGAAAAGAGAAAAAGAAAAAAGAAAAAAGGAAGAAAAAAAAAGAAAAAGAGAAAGAAAAAGAAAGAAAGGAAGAAAAAAAAGGGGTGGGGGAAGGAAACAAATCAAAAAGCAAAACAAAACAAAACAAAAAAACAAAAAAGAACCACGGGGGAGTATCTTCTGATTCTGTGTACTTTTCGTCCCTTGACTTCCCCTGGACCTTGTCCGTCCAGCTGGTGTTCTGGGGGAGGGGCCTGTTCTGCTGATTTTCAGGTGTTAGCACTTGGGGGAGCTGCTGTGCCCCTGCCTGGTGCAGGGCTCAGTGGGGGTTGTTTACCCCGTGAGGCCCCAGGAGGAACAGCCCCAGTGGCGGGGCCAGCTCTGCAGCCCTGGATTCAGCCCCCGCAGGAACTCCGGAGCTCTCCGTCTGCAGGGCCTGGAGGCTCCGGGGCGGGGCCGCTGCTCTGCTCAGCTGGGGCAGGAGCGTCCTCGCTGTCCTGGGCCCTCCCGGCCTCTGCCTGTCCCGGGGGAGGCGGGATCCTGGGCTGTGTCCCGGCGCCCTGTGCTCCGGAGCCTGCGCTGGTGGATTCGCACTCCCGGGCCGCGCAGCCCCCTCCGCGGAGCCGCCGCCCGAGCCCCCCGAGCTGCTCCGGGTCCGCCGTGCGCGCTGCAGCCCTTAGGGAGCTCGGCGCACTCTCCCGGGGCGCAGGTGTCTGTTAGTGTCCCCGGGAGCCCGAGGGCATCCCCGCCCTCCTGGGTCCTGCTCCACCTCCCCGCGAGCCCCTTTCCGCCCGGGAAGGTCGGTGCAGCTCCTGCTCCTCCGGGACGGGGCTCTCCTGTCCTGGGGACACTCGCCCCGGCCTCAGCCCGGCTCCTCGCGGGCCCCTCCCCCTTGGAGGCCTTTTGTTTCTTTATTTCTTTTTTCCCCCCGTCTTCCTACCTTGATAGAAGCTCGAACTCTTCTCACTGTAGCATTCCAGCTGGTCTCTCTTTAAATCTCAGGCCGAATTCGTAGATTTTCAGGATGATTTGAAGGTTATGTAGGTAATTTGGTGGGGACCGGTGATTTGGGGACCCTACTCTTCCGCCATCTTGCCCCTCCTCCTTTTTTTTTTAATTTTTTGTTTGCACATCATAAATGTCCACTCTTCAACAAAAAATTATGAAGTATGCAAAGAAGCAAATATGGACCGTACACAAGAATAAAAGAATTGAACAAAAACTGTCTTGACTAAGCACAGATAATGGGTGGAGTAAACAAAGACTTTACATCAACTCTTTTAAGTAAGCTCAAGTATTTAAAAGAAATAAAGCACATGTAACTAAAGGGATGGGAGAACAATGGTTCATCAAACAAAGATTAATCAATAAAGAGAAATTATGAAAAGGAATGCAGTAGAAATTATGGAGCAGAAAACTATAATAGCTGAAATGAAAATTTCACTAAAGGGATTCAACAACATAATTGAGTGAAGAGATGAAAGATTTAGGAAAGATGATGGTAGGTCAAATGATATTATCCAGCTTGAGGAGCAGAAAGTAAATATGATAAAAAGTGAACAGGGGCATCTGGGTGGCTAAGTTGGTTAAGCATCTGCCTTCAGCTCAGATCATGATCCTGGGGTCCTGTGATTGAGTCCAACACCTCATGTCTAACTCCCTGCTCATTGAAGAGTCTTTTTTTTTTCCCCTCTCCTTCTGCTCCTCCTCCCAGTCCTCCACTCCCAAGTCATGCTCTCTCTCTCAAGTAAATAGATAAAATCTTTTTTAAAAAGTGAATAGACTCTATGACACCATCAAGCATATGGGCATATACATGAGAGTCCCAGAAAGAGAAGTGAAAGAGAAGGGATTATACTACTTAGAGAAATGATTGTCAAAAACTTTCTACATTTGCTGAAAAAGACATCCATGGATCTCCAGAAACTCGGGATAAAAGGTAGGATAAAAGGAAATCTGCACAGAGACACATTATAATCAAACAGTTGAAAATAAGAAAGAAAGAAAAAATATTCAAAGCAACAAATGAGAAACAACTTGTAATGTACAAGATATTTTCAATAAGATTAACAGATTCTTGGAAGAAACCATGGAGAACAGGAAATAATGGGATGACTTAGTTGAAGTCCTAAAGTGGCAAGGGAACTGTCAATGAAGAATTCTAAATGCAGCAGAGGTATGCCTCAAGAATGAAGGAGAAATTAAAATATACAAATGAACACTGAGAAAGTTAATTACTAATAGATTGACCTTAATAGAAATGTAGGGAGTCCTTTGGGCTGAAGTGGAAGGACACTAGGCAGTAACTCAGAGCCATGCAAAAAAATAAAGAACACTTCTAATGGTAAATACATAGATAAATATGAAAATAGTAAAAAAAAAGAAAAGAAAATAGTATTATGAGAGTTTGATTTATAGCTTTTTTCCCTGTATTATTTAAAAGGCATATGCATAAAATAATAATTATAAATCTTTATTAGTGGATACACAACATCTAAAGATATAATCTGTGGCAATAATAATACAAGTGGGAAGGATGTGGACATGTAGCAATGAGTTTTTGTGTACTGTTAAAACCAAATTAGTTTCAAACTGGGTTGTTACAAATTTAAAATGTTAATTGTAATTCCCCAAGTAATTACTAAGAAAATAAATAATATACAAAAAAGGAAATAAGGAAGTCAAAATGGCACACTACAAAAATAAAAATCAGTTAAACACAGAAGAAGGCAGTATGGAGATATTGAGAAACAACAACAACAAAAAGATATGACATATAGAAAACAAATAACAGTGACAAGTGCTTCCCTGTTAGTAATTACTCTAAATGTGTATGCATTAAAATGTCCAATGAAAAGAAATAAAATATGATCCATCTATATGCTGTCTGCATGTGACTGACTTTAGATCCAAAGACATAGAGATTGAAGTTAAAAGGATCACAAAATAAATTCCATGCACATAGTAACCAAAAAAGAGCCAACTGAGTTTCAGACAAAATAGACTTTAAGAGAAAATGGTTGCAATAGATGAAGAGGGACATTACGTTTGATTAAAAAGGTAACTCTGATAAGAAAACATAAATATAGATACACTAAAAAAAGTCCCAAAATATATGAAGCAAAAATGGACAGAAATGAAAGGATAAACACAGTTCTATAATAATAGTTGGGCACCTCAATACCCCAATCTAAATGATGGACAAAAAAACTAGACAGAAGACAAATGAAGAAATAAGAGGATTTGGGGCACCTGGGTGGCTCAATCAGTTAAGCATCCATCTTCTCCTCAGGTTGTGATCTTGCGGTTCTGGGGTCAAGCCCCACATCAGGTTCCCTGCTCAATGGGAAGTCTGCTTCTTTCTCTACCTTTCCCCCTCCCCCTGGTTGTGTTCTCTTTATCTCAAATAGATAAATAAAATCTTAAAAAAAAAAAGAGGATTTGAACAATGCATATTCCACCCAACAACAGCAGTATTCCCTCATGTAAACATAGAATATTCTCAAGGATAGTCAATAATGTTAGGCCAAGAAAAAATTTCAATACATTTTAAAAGATTAAGTTATACAGGGATCCCTGGGTGGTGCAGTGGTTTAGCGCCTGCCTTTGGCCCAGGGCGCGATCCTGGAAACCCGGGATCGAATCCCATATCGGGCTCCTGGTGCATGGAGCCTGCTTCTCCCTCTGTCTATGTCTCTGCGCCTCTCTCTCTCTCTCTCTCTCTCTCTGTGACTATCATAAATAAATAAAAATTAAAAAAAAAGATTAAATTATACAAAGCATCTTATCTTACTACATAGACTTAAATTAGGAATCAATAACAGAAGGAAAACTGGAAAATTCACAAATATGTGGAAACAAAATACACTCTTGCACAACCAATGAGTCAAAGATGAAATCACAAAGAAGATAAAAAATATCTTGAGAGGAATGAAAGCACAATACAACATATAAAAATTTAATGAGATGTAGGGAAAGCACTGCTCAGAAGGAAATTTATAGTTGTAAATGCCTATAGAAAAAAGAATGAGAGGTCTCAAATTAATAATTTTATTTGCACTTTAAAGAATTAGAAAAAGAGGGGCAAATTAAACTCAAAGCTAGTAGCAAGAAGGAAATAAGAAACATTAGTGGGGAGATATATATAAATAGAGAATAGGTAAATGATAGAACATGAAGGAAACCAAAATTTGATTCTCTAAAAGATCAACGAAATTGACAAATCTTTAGCTAAACCAACTAAGAGAGAAAGAATGAAGGAAGGCACTGATAACTAATCAAAAATAAATGTAGGAACATTACTACAGACCTTACGGAAATAAAAAGAATTATGAGATAACACCATCAACAATTTGTCACCGAGATTAAATGGACAAATTCCTAAAACCGCATAAACTACCATAACTGACGCAAGAAGAATTTTTTTAAATATGAAAATACCTAGCAAGTAAAAAGATTGAAGCCATAAAAAAACAAACAACCAAAACAACAACAACAACAAACCCATGAAAAACTGCCCCAAAAAGAAAACTCCAGAACCAGAGAGCTTCACTGGTGAATTCTACCAGATATTTAGGGAATAATTAACACAAATCATTCTGAAACTTTTCCAAAAAAATAGAGGAGAAAGGAATATTTCTTAACATATTTCATATGTTCAGTATCATTCTGATCCCAAGGAGCAAATGTTTATGATGTTGGATTGACTATTGTTCCTTAGATGTGACACCAACACATAAGCAGTGGTTTCTCAGTTATGTTAAACATACAATTACTATATGACCCAGTAATTCCTCTCCTAGAAATACACTCAAAAGGATTGGAAACAGGTACTCAAACAAATAATTTATACACAAATGTTCATAGCAGCACTAATCATAAAAGCCAAAAGGTGGAAATAACCCAAATGTCCATCAACAAATGAATGCATAAACACATATGATATATCCATACTGTAAAATATTATTCAGCTCTAAAAAAAGAATGAAGCACTGATATATGCTATACATGAAAGAGCCTTGAAAACGTTATGCAAAGTGAAGGAAGCCAACACATAATAGACCACATATTGTATGATTCCATCTGCATGAAATTTCCAGAATAAGCAAATCCACAGTGACAAAAAAAAAAAAAAAATGGATTAGTGGTTTCTAGGTTCCAAGATGAGAAGATAATGGGGAGTGACTGCTTCATGGTATGAAACATCCATTGAGGGGTGATGAAAAACGTGTGAAACTAGATATTACTGAAGATTGCACACATTGTGAATACACTTAATGCCACTGAGTTGTACATTTTAGACTGGTTAAAGGGTCAATTTTATGTGACGTGTACTCTACCACAATAAAAAGAAATAAAGAAAAAAGCCATAATGCATCACTTTCAACTGGTAGCTTTGTGTTTTGTAAAATAATGGGGAAAAAAATAGAGAAACTTGGTAGGCAATTTGACAAATCATTCTAAATATTTTCTTTCCGCCAACCTTTTACAGTTGTTTTGCTCACACATAGTTTGACTACAAAGTTGGAAGCAATCATTCCAAAGCATTCCAGTTAGTTTTTAATATGAACAACAGTCTCTTTCTGTATTTTTATTTTATTCATTTTCATAGAATTTAATTAGAATATTTACTATGGTGTTAACAAACATATTTATAGAGATGTGTGACTACAATACGTAGCTTGGCAAAGAAACAAAACTGATTCTCGGTAAGCAGCCCAGCTCTTGGAAGCAGAAGTGAGTAAGTATGTTGAGGAGCATGCTACTACCACGTTCTGGGCACCACAGGCAGCTTTCACTACATTTTTACAGAGAGGATCAGGAGTGCAGATAACTCATGAAGTTGGCCAAAGGAGCTTCAATTATGCTTAATATGTGCATAGTGAACTTTGGTTCACAAAACCTTTTTCTCCTCTGCTATGTGAACTTTAAGAATGCAGAGACCTTACCTACATCATTCATAACTGGGCCTTTGGTGCCTATAAATAGTGCCTGGCACATAATCAGTTTCAGCAAATATCTATGACCAAGAAATTACTCAACAAAAGTGTTTTACTCATTTAACAAGAGAGGATAAAAAGTATGTTAAAGTGTTTGAAAATTTGTACACTCCATATAATATGCTTTATATTTCTTTGCACTTTGCAGCCCATATCTTCCTGTAGTGTATACTTGTTTAGAACATGCACTCTCAATCAACAGTGATTTATAAAGAACTGCACAGTTCTCTAAGAAAACCACAAGACAAAATGAATGGCACTTTTCATTATTTTATAAGCTGGATTATAGGGCCAACATTTTACAGGGCAATAATAAAATGAAAAAACTAAAATAGAACTTACACACATTATCATATACTTATGTGTGCCAACTTGCTTTTGGATCTCAACGTTGCTTTACAATCTCAGCTTTGCCTAATGATTCTGTTAAGCCTGAAAGCAGTAAAAGGGGGTTGATATGGGTATCTACAGTCTAGCTTACGGAAGGGTAAGTGATATACTTATTTTTAAAAAGTTTCTATCTTATCCTTGCTTTCAGTTACTTTGACTTCTTTAAAAATGCTTGTTTTTCTTGAAATGTTGCTTGGGTGGTTCAGACCAAGTGTAAACTGTCTTCAGGGCAAGTAGGGAGGAAAAACAAAATTACTTCAGCTATTTCCAAGTAAGGAAAACATATACTATGTTTATTATCTTTTATTATAATTAAATTAAGGAGAGACATTTGAGGTACCCTCGGCAATTTGAAAGTCATCCAGTGTGCCTATCCTGGAGGCAGTGTGGATGGTGGAAAAAAACAGGAGCCTGAAACCAAAAAATCTTGATTTCAGTAAAAATGTTGCCACTTTGTGGCTATAAGAACTTGGACAAGTCTTTTTACCATGCTTGGCCTTGCTTTCCATATTAGTAAACATGGAAAATAATAATACCCTTGTGAAAGTGGTTAAAATAGTCATCTGATAGCTTTACAAGGTAACAGTGATATTAGTTACTATTTTGTAAAGTTCTCATATATGAACATTAGTAACATGCCGACTTCATACAGACATAGAATACTAATTTTTTTTTTAATTTTTATTTATTTACTTATGATAGTCACAGAGAGAGAGAGAGGCAGAGACACAGGCAGAGGGAGAAGCAGGCTCCATGCACCGGGAGCCTGATATGGGATTCGATCCCGGGTCTCCCGGATCGCGCCCTGGGCCAAAGGCAGGCGCCAAACCGCTGCGCCACCCAGGGATCCCTAGAATACTAATCTGAATCTCACTCTTCACCTCCACAAAGTTTAACAGCTTTTAGTATGGTGAGATAGCCATTATTTTCCAAGTGTGGTAAGTTCCGAGCATTTTATGCTACAAATGATACAGAACTATTAACTCTTTATATTCAGAATCTACCCGTATTTCAAATCATACTGTTTAATCTACTCATCAATATCCCAGAGGTGGGGCTGTATTGCCTCATGTTTAGGTCTGCTGATCTCTTTATAGATCATTTACCTTTCCTTCTGGTTGTGTTTTGTTGTTGTTGTTGTTGTTGTTGTTTACAAAAGCTTCAGCCTACATTTAGGTCCTGGACTCACTGACATGTCTGGAAACTCCAACTTGTCCAAGCTCTGAGCTGTAAAACCTTCCATAGATTGATGCTTGTTATTCATTTTCAGTCTTGCTTTGCCTACTAGTTTTGCCACCATCATCCACCATTTAGCTATGGCTGCAGCCTTTCCCACATACACAAATATAAAAATGTGGTGGGTTAACCAAACCTCTATGTAAAAATTTTGCATATAGATGGTCCCTGGCTTATGATGGGTCAATTTATGATTTTTCAATATTATGATGATGCAAAAATGATTTGCATTCGGTAGAAACTGTACTATTCCAGAATTTTGAATTTTCATCTTTGCCCAATACTCTCTTGTGAAACTGGGCAGCAGTGGCTTCGAGTCAGTCCCTTGATCACAAAGGTAAACAAATGACTAATGCCAAACATTAGTTGGCATTGTGTCTCTATTTTTCACTTTCAGTGCGATATCCTATCAATTATATGAGCATTCCACCAATTCATTTATTATAAAATAAATTTTGTGTTAAATTATTTTGCCCATAGGCTGATGTAAGTGCTCTGAGCACATTTAGAGAAGTATATTAGATGCATTTTCAACTTAGAATATTTTCAACTTGCCATGGGTTTACCAGGAGCGAACCCCATCACAAGTCAAGGAAGATCTATATAAAGATGTTTCTTCTCACAGAAAGACCACAAATATAGCCAAGTTTTACATAGAATTGGCTCTTAAAAAGTATACGAGCTTTATTTTACTTTCTCCACAAGAGGACAGCTCCCTTTCTTTCCGTCTAGCTACTTTGACAGAGCATGACCTCTTCACATCCTTATGACACACAGACATCGACTCATTATGAGTCACGGTCTTCTATGGATGCCAAGAAAGAACTCCATAAAATAACACCTTTTTAGAAAAAAAAAAAAAATCCAGCACAGTGGAATTTTCAGCAAATTATTTGACCTCATTTTCAAAGGACTATTTAAATTCTTCATAGAAGTTGTTTGAGACATTACCGTTTTGAAGAAAGACATACCAAAACAACTACATTATTGAAATGGACTGAGTTTTAAGGTTGAAATTTACTTTACTAGGGCAGAGTAAATGAAAGGAACAGACTTTAGTCAGAACATAATCCAATATCCATAAATAAAGCACTACTCCAACCAACATTATGGAAACAGAACGAGAAGGAATTTTTACATTCAGAAAATACTCAGACTTTCTGCAGCAGTATTCTTCTTGGAATAGATGACAGTGAAAATCAAAAGTGTGTTTCTACAATGCTCTGATTTGAACATGCAATTGTTTTGCTCTGTGAAGATTAAAATATGTTACATCCTTACAACTGAGCATTCGTTTTTATATACCTAAAATGGCTGACTTTAAAATGTCATGTTATTGAAACTTCTTTCAGAATATCACCAGGGAAATTAAATATTTAACAGAAACCCTATGTTCCTATGAATACCTTATGAGAGAGCCTCAAGCTCTTTCCTGTTTCTTGCAGGAGAAATAGCAAGAGAAAAAGTCAGCTGGAACCAGTTCACTGCATCAAGAACACTAGACACCCAGATCAAAGAATATCTTACTATCTTCTAATCCTTTCTACAATTCTCTTTGGTTTATGAGAGTTAACTCCTTTGGTTTACTGAACACTTCTTCAGCAGACAATTTATTCAGAGAAATGCAGGTTTGCTTACAAATCAGAGATAGGAAATTACAGACACTTCAAATGTGATGGGGCCAAGGGGTGACTCCAACTTTATTCCCCATCTAGTTTTATTCTGGGTGGGAGTAAAAATGTGGGAAAAGGCAAGAAATTTATCAAAGGACAACACCAGCTCATATTTCTATAAAAGAAGATAATCAGCCTTTTGCAGTGAAGAAATTTTGCAACAATCTTAGAGCTAAACTTTTTAAAATTAAAGATCTCAGTTGGAAAAGAGAGAAGATTCTATCATTGTGGTGGCAAACTAAATAAATTTATTTTTTATATTTAAAGTCCATGACTACAACTTTGTCAGATCAAGACATGTCTCTATGAAGAATCACAAGGAGGAGGAATATAAAGAGAAGGAAAGTAGGTGAAGGAGGAGGTAATTGAGAAAAATGTGCTTGTTTTCTTACTTAAAAGTAAATAAAATACAAAGGATTGCTTCACATGAGGAGAAAAACAAAGCAATGAAAATGAAACCACTTTTACTGTGATTGTGAAGCTGAAAAAGACAAATTTGAGGATAGTGAAGTACAAAAAAATAATGACGGAATCCAGTGGCCAGTTATGGAAATGGCACTTACCCTGAAGGAATGTCTGGAAAAGTGTTTCCAGTAGAAGCTGGTGAATGGCTGTGCCCCTAGTGAAAATGAAAGTAGGGAGCTATAGCCAGCCAAGGGAGGAGCATCAGAGGGAACATTCCGCTGGCCAGGACAGATGATGAAAGCTGAGCAGCCACACTCAATGCCAGGTCTGGGACAGTCTGGAAAGAGAGGAAGCCAAGGTGGAGTCCAAGCTGGTAGGAAAAAAATATCCAAATCCTGAGTTATAAAAAGCAAAACCAGAAAGGTCACTTAGGTACCTCTTACTCTTTAGCTTATGGGTATAACTGTGGAATACTAAAGTAATGCATAGGGAAAGCATATCTTTGGTGATGTGACCAAAACTATATTGAAGGGAAGGAAAGTTACTCCGAGCACTGCATTTATTCAAAGAGCAGTCACATGGAGCCCATCTCGGCTAGTATAGGGTGGGTTTCAGGAACACAAAAATGAAAAGGGAGTCAGGGCAAGAATGGGTTTCAATAAGGAGAGACAGGACCACCATTATTAAATCCCATAAAGAAATAAAAAATGTCCACTAGATTTGGGAATTAGAAAGTGATGGATGGTGTCAGCAGAAGCAGTTTTAGTGGATGGCAGAGACAGAAAGATTGTAATAAATTGAAAAATAATTTAGTTGTAGGTTTATTAAAAAGAAGAAGAATAAGTATATGTAACTTTCATAACTTTCCCATGTTCCTAGTAGAAAGAGAGAAAAACCCCTAGCAGAGATAGAGGGGCTTGGGGCTCATGTAGTTTTGGTGTTACTAGTATCGTATTGGTGTTTCAAAGGCAAATAGTAATTCAATTGATTGTGGGTTTTTTTGTTTTTTTGTTTGTTTGTTTTAAGATTTAGTTTATTTATTCGTGAGAGACACACACACATACACAGAGAGAGAGAGAGAGAGAGAGGCAGGGACACAGGCAGAGGGAGAAGCAGGCTCCATGCAGGGAGCCAGAGGTGGGACTTGATCCAGAACTCCAGGATCACGCCCTGGGCCAAAGGCAGGCGCTAAACTGCTGAGCCACCCAGGGATCCTGATTGTGGTTTTTGATATGATATTCGGTGTATTCATATTAGGAATGATAATTTCGATCTGGAAAAAAAAACCCTAGAGATCACTCAAACCATTTTTTAAATTTATTTTTCACATTCCATAGATGAAGAAACTTAAGGACCTGAAAGTTGTGATATTCTAGTCATTCATTTTAAAACTTTTTCCAGTAGACATCATCCGTGCGATGACTCACTCCTTCCTTCCTTCCTTCCTTCCTTCCTTCCTTCCTTCCTTCCTTCCTTCCTTCCTTCTTCCTTTCCCCCTCCCAAGATTTAGAAATTCCTTCTCATGGTATCCATTCTAAATAAAGAATATGATTGAAATTATTATCCAGATAAATTAAGGTGGAAATATAAAAGTATACATTTTATATAGCCATATGTTTAAGCCATATAATTATAAGAAAAGCACATTTTGGTATGATCTTATTATAGCCCACTTCTACATTTTACTTTGCTTCTGTGGACGTGATGTTTGTATAAACCATTCTTATAAAAAGCAACTTGTTTTAAAAATAAAACAATTGAATAAAAACTGGACGCTTTTCCTGTACAACATTTTAGCAATAATTTTAAAGTACTATCATTAGAAACTGTAAATCTAAAAGAAAAAAGAAAAAGAAACTGTAAATCTTATAGCTGGACTCCCCACATTTAAAGTGTCAATAAAAATAATGGTAAGCTGTAAGAATGCCTCAAACCCTATGGTAAATACTAGACATTTTGTAGTTCTGAAAATTTTAGCATTAAAAATATTTAGTCTTTAGAAGCAGACATTATGTGCACCTAGAAAAAAATACAGGATTTAAAAACCTTATGTGACCTTCGGCTCTAATTGAGCCAAATACATGAATTATAGTACTGCTGAATCTGGAGGAGGAAATGGCTTATTAGGTCATCTAGTATTTCCCCTGCTAAATTTGAACAGTTCCCTACAGCATATTTTCTAACACTAAGTCTGGTTTTGGAAGTTTCACGTGATAACACTTGTCGCCACATCCTTAAAAAGCTATTAATCTAGTGGAGCTTCAAAGGAGGTGTCTAATCATGTTGAACTAGGAGTTTTCTTTTCTTAACATGATTCCACCAGCTTCCCTGCCTGGCATCCATCTCCAACAGACAGACCTTCCTTTTTCTGAGTATTTGAGTTGTATGGAGCCAACCTGAGGAAACATGGAAAAGTGGTAGGACTTTGCCAATAGTGAATCCCTGCTTCTCACTCCCTATCCAAATTCAGACACTGACAGTGAAGCGTCATCCTTCATACTGAAAATTATCTTGCCCTCTTCCTTTTTTCCAACTGTAGTGTTCCCTGAAAGAAGGCTAGTGTCTAAAATTATATTTATCGTCCTTTAGAGATGGATTTTCTTTCATTGTTAGCACTGTGTTTTTCCTAGCCTGTGTGCAAAGCAGAGACTCCATTATCGCAATTCCTTCAGAATGAATACAAGATGACAAACTGATAATAATCTTAGCTAATTTACCTTCTCTAAATTACTTGAAAGAATGGAGAAAAACTTTGGGGTTCATACCTAGAGAGTGATAAGTCATTAAATTTCATTCTAATTAACAACTGTGGTAGTCACTATGCAAGTGAACTGAAGGACAATTTTGGAAATTTGGGTCAACACTTGCAAAAGTGTAAACCCAGTTATTCAGAAGGTATTTAAAACACTTATACTGATATATAAGGGCTTTTATGTGCTAGGACTGACACAGTGCAGATAGTTAAATTTTTAGAATTTTTGTGAGCCAGTTTGATACACCGATGATTAAATACTAAATTATATGAACTAATAAAATTATATTAAAACAAAGACAATACATTCTAAAAATTCATCATTTCCTATTTTTTACCACATTTCAGTATTATCAATGCTCTTGAAACAATTTATGTCTATTGCCTCTTTATGGTGGAAATACCATAAACTAGTATATGCTCCTGAGCATTTCTTTCCAAGACTGTGTTCAGTGGCTTCATAGCTTGAAACCATTAGATTCCCCAAAGCAGGGCTCTTTGGTCCCCCAAAAGCTGGTCATTGTGCATTTGCCATCACATCGCTATTGACAAGACTATAAAACAACTCTATTTTTAAAAACCCTAAACACAGATAGGTAAGGAAAAGGGAAGACATTGAATACCTCTCAGAAATTTTATCAGTTGTATGTTATCACTCTGATGCCGCTACACCTTTTAGCTGAATTCTGTGATTGATTTATTTTACTAACATCCTTTATGCTAGGATAGAACATTTAAGAAAATAAAACATAAGAAAATTAGAAATGCAATTAAAATAAAGCTGACTGGTAGAAGCAAATTCGTGGATGTCACTTTGTAATGTGAATAGGTTAATTTTGTAAGTACTGATTTGGTTCAAAATTTTCTAGAAGCAAAATAAAAATGGAACTCAATTAATTGTAATGTGCTTTTTATCTGAAGAGACACTTATTTTTCTTGCAACAGAATACAAGGAGTGATGCATTTTATGTGTCATTAGGAAATAGATATTAATTAAATATTTTTAATGTTGTAAGCTTTAGGGACACTAGATAAAACCCAGTATATAGGCTCCAGTATATAGCTTATATAGGCTATAAAAGCAGACTATGTAAAGTTAAATTGATTTTTTTTCCTGATCCCTTCTATGTAAACCCAAAGTGTAACTTCTTCAACGTATTGAAGATACTTCACTGCTAGAGTTAGAGCTTGAAAAACAGAGAAGTGTGGATTTTTCAACAAATGTTTATTACCTTCTGGGCCCAACAGACATAAAGATTTTATGAAAAAGATATGTTTCTGGCTCGTGAGACCTAAGACATGAAGTGGGAGATTTTTACTATCTCCTAAATTATTGATTGAATTAAGTCCCCTCTCATTAAAACTTGTTTGATACAAGATACATAGTAAATAGGTATGATGTCTGAAGTGTACCCAGACAGTGTGGCATCAGAAATCATCTGTTAGATGTTGCCATCAGCTGCCTAGATCAAGTAGACACATTCTCTTTTCTGACTGAAAGGAGATTGATAGGCCGAAGATATCAGGTATGTAAGATGCAAAGCTGACAATTTTGATAGAAAATTTCACATAGCAACTTAATTTTTGCTTAGATGATTAATCCAAGCTTCCTTTACAAGGAGAAAATAAATAGATATTTATCTATAAAATAAGGACAACTATCCTAGAGGCCATTCAACAGAAACCTTACAGACCAAATTAAACATTTGAGTCTCACACACACACACACACACACACACAAACACACACACACCTCAAGAGCATAGATAATGCTAAAATGTAGTAAAATATTGGGCCAATATTTTCAGATTCACAGATTTGCTACTTTGATCCATCAAACTTTTATTTGTTTTTGCAGGATATAAACTCACCTATACTGACTTATATACTCTCCATTTACCTTATGAAGTTAGCAAAATTTTAACAGAAAAATTTTATACCTAGCAAATGTACAAAAATAAAATTATATATCAGCCCCTTAACAAATAAAAAGGCATTTCTTGAAATAAAATATTACTATACAGTGTAACAAGCTAGTAGTATTTTAAATAGTGCTCATTTCAGTAGTTCAAAGGACTCATTATTAGAAATCTATTAACATAGCTTATTAAATCAAATAATTAAAGAAAAAATTCCATAAATCATAACAAAAGCTACAAAGGCATTTAATAAATTCACCTAGAACTATAACATTCAGTAGTATGTATAGAAGAAAACTAGTTAAGTATAATAAAAATTAGTGTGGTCCAACTCATATATGTGTTTAATTAATTCTCAAAGTTGATTTCATATTCAGAAAAAATATATTTAAAATAAGTCTAAAGTACTTTCATTTTCAAGTGTCAAGAAAAATATCACAGGAAATTAAGATATAAGTGCTCCACAGGATCCAGATTTTTAAATGAAATGTGAAATCCGGAAATATTACTGAAAGATCTGTTTTTGGTGTGTGTGGAGAAAATATTTTTCTGGGAAACCATGAAAGCCAACTGACTTATGTTATAGAATATTTTATATCAGAAGTATGACTTCTGCGAACTGTTCCATGATACTTCAATTTCTGCCCAGGATAAATTTCAGCATAGGATCACTTTTGATTTTAATCAGGAATTTCAGCTGCCCAACCCGTCCTGCATCCATGTGCTATTTCTGCATAAATCCATCAGAACTCAAACCTTCCAAGCTTATCTAAGAATCTTGTCTCAAGCAATCAATTCCATGCAATACACACTTCACTATTTCACATGGGAGACAGGGGATGACCTTAAAATTATATATCCCTCAGCAATGTATGTAAACAACCCTGAAGTTTTGACAGTTCTGAGAAATGCTCTCTTGGTGGTGTGGCCAATGGCAGTGTAAGTTATTTTACCTTAACCATAAATACTTTTCCTACACTGAGCTCACTGGGCTGGTTTATCTCATTTGCATGATACAGAGCCTCTTCCTCCAAACCTGCATTGATAAAGTTAACATGATTGTATCTTCCAGTTAAAATGACCTACCTTGCTTATGATGTTGGTCCAGCCATTGTTTTGATCAACTGGAGTCCAGATAGGGCTTTCTCACTTGCAGGTCAAGGAGGCACTATTTTAAAAGAAGATATTAAAATCAAGGACTCTCCCAAGTGGGAATTTCCAAACTAAAATTTTCTCTATAGCTTTACAGTATAGCATTAAAGCCTACACAGAATTCTCAGACAGTCTTTGGTCTGTCTTTGTGTCAAAAGTGCATCGAGTTTGCAGAAGTACAAGGACATCAATTCTCTACCAAGTTAAATTGGGAACACATCAGGGTGTGCCTGCAGAGAAATTTTCTTTACTGATTTCTTGATTCTCTTTTCAGAGTCCTTCTGACTCACATTTTGATTTTGAACAAGTCAACCTCTTTGGGCCTGAGTCTCATTGTCTGAAAAATAGAAATAACCTTCAGGAGATTGTTGAAATAAGTAGAAAAAATACATATGAAGGCCTAGCACATAATAGATATGTAACTAAATGCCAAATACTTATGATAATTATTAGATGAGGTTATGAGTTCAAGTCTTTGATCTTTTACTGAAAAGTAATGACACCTAGAGCATGAGCTGTAAGTTTGTTGCTATATCTTAAAAGTTTAGCAGTTTGTCTGGAATGTCATTGGCAACAAAAAGACATAACAAAACAAAATAAAACAATAACAATTACTATGTTTTGAACTCTGAATGGATTCTGATTCTTCTATATCACAGCTGGGACCTAATTCACCTGCTTTTATACCCTTCTAGTTGTGCTAAATAATTTTACAAAATAATTATTTAGTAGAAAGGCAGCATCAAGGCACAGATTTCTTACAAAGATCAGCTTCAGGTTAAATTTTACAAACATCCTTATTTCTGTTTCTGTGATGTTATTGTCCAATTAAATTCTTACAGAGAATCAAGTCCGGATTCCTTAGCATGGCATATAGAATCAACAAGGGATGAAATAACACCATGGTTATTCTTCTAACTTCATTTCCTGTCACTCTCTTTGACATACTACATCTTCCAGACATATGGAACTACTTAAAATTTCATATATCTATGCCTTTATGCATTCATTCTTTAAGAGATTATTTTTAGAACAGATTCAGATTTACAGAAAAATTGAGTAAATAATAGAGTTTCTAAATACTCCAAACCTAATTTCTTCTCTTATTAATATCTAATGTAAGTATGATACCTTTGTTACAATTAATGAACCACCATAGATACATTATTAACTAAAGTCTTTCATTCAGATTTTCTTAGTTTTTACTTAGTGTTCTCTTTTTACTCCAGGATTTCATCCAAGATACCACACTACTTTTGGCAGTTACAGTTTCTCAGACTTTCCTTGCTTTTGATGGCCTTGACAGTTTTAAAGGGTACTGGTGAGGTATTTTGTAAAATGTCCTTCCAATGGGATTTATTTATTTATTTATTTTTAATTTTTTTTTTTTTTTTGGTGTTTTTTTCATTATGAGGCTGGGTTTATACAGTTTTGGGAAGATGTCCAGAGAAGCAAAGTGCCACTTTCATTACCTGATTACCTGTGCTCTCAACTGGTCACTCTGTATTTTGGGCATTTTCCCAACATGGTGTTTATGTTACTGTTGGTGTTTGTTTGTCTGTCTGTTTGTTTGTTTTAGACTTCTCACAAGATGTTCCAGGTTCATCTTATTTATTACCTGCTTCAACCCTAGATTCAGACATTTTCCCAAGAGCCTTGATTCTTTTTGTTGGAGAATGAATTTAGGAGCCAAGATCTTATAACTAAATGTGCTTATAGCTACTGGGATGTCCTTTCTTCTAGGCTCTTTCCACTGACAGAGCAAGGATGTATGTGTATGTACATTTTATAAGTAAAAAATAAAAGTAACCAACAAAATCCTGGTAAATAAACTTCTGGTCCCAGTTTAAGAATCCTTTGCTCTGGGAAACCCTTCACTGACTCAGCCATGAAAGTTGATTATCCCTCCCTTTGTGCCAAAACTTGACTATCATAGCAAGTACATTGTAAATTGAAATGATTTTCATATTTTTCTTTTTTTTTAAGATTTTATTTATTTATTCATAGAGATGCAGAGAGAGAGGGGGGCGGGCAGAGACACAGGCAGAGGGAGAAACAGGCTCCATGCAGAGAGCCCGATGTGGGACTCGATCCAGGGTCTCCAGATCACACTAAACAGCTGCGCCACCGGGGCTGCCCTTATATTTTTTCTTCTACTAGATTTGGCACTTTTTGTGTCTACTAAATCATAAACCTTATAAATGTGAGGAATGGAAATTGAAGGGGTATGTCCCCAAAGCTAATTTAAATGTCTAGCACATAAAAACGTGTTGAATTAGTATATTAATCAACTATGTATTTTTATGATAGCAACTTTATGTGGTTGATAAACTTTTCAAATTATATAGATCAAAAGTGTTTTAAGTATTTAAGTTGATGAGTTGTTTAAAGTCAATATGTCTATGTAAGCACCAGAGCAACCAAGACATAGAACATTCCCATCACCTCAGAAAGTTCTTTTATGACCCTTTCCAGAAATCCTAACTTTGTCTCAATGGGCAACCACGGCTAAGATGAAATTCCGTATAGATAAGTTTCACCTATTTTGAATTTTTTACTTATTTATTTTTAAAATATTTTATTTATTTATTTATTTATTCATTCATTCATTCATTCATTCATTCATTCATGAGAGACACAGAGAGAGAGGCAGAAACACAGGCAGAGGGAGAAGCAAGCTCCATGCAGGAAGCCTGATGTGGGACTTGATCCCAAGACTCCGGGATCACACCCTGAGCCAAAGGCAGACTGTCAACCGCTGAGCCACCCAGGCGTCCTTATTTTGAATTTTTAAAAGGGCTTATATGGTGGATCCTTTTAGAGTCTGGCTTCTTTTGTTCAACATAAAGTTCTGATATTCTTTCATACGTTTGCCTGCAGTTAAAAGCTTATTCTTCTTAATTGTTGAGTAGAATTTTGCTGTGTGATTATATTGGCCATTTCCTGAATGATGGACATATGACTTGCTTTTATTTTATTTTATTTTATTTTATTTTATTTTATTTTTTTTAGTGAAGTAAGACTGCTTTATTCCCTTTTTTAGTTTTTTCTTTTAAATTCCTGTTAGTTGGCATACTATAATATTAGTTTCAGATATACAATTTAGTGATTCAACACTTACATTTTTGTTTTTAGTTTTTGGCTTATTATTAATAAAGCTGTTTTAGTATTTATATGCAGGTGTTTTTATTTCTCTTGGGAACAAACTTGGAGCAGAATTGTTGAGTCATATGATGGGTGCACATTTAATTTTATAAGAAACTCCGAGTTTTTCAAAATGCTGGTGACTGTCTTACATTCACATCAGCAGCGTATGAATTTTCAGATCTACATCCTTGATAATTTTTGATGCTTTCAGGACATTTAATTTTAGCCATTTTAAGGGGTTTTAAGGGAAGTTTGACTATGTGTTTTCCATGATTAATAATGATGAAGATTTTAGGAGGTGCCTCTGTGGCTCAGTCAGCTAAGCATCTGCCTTCAGCTCAGGTCATGATCCCAGGGTCCTGAGATCAAGCCCTGCCATCAGGGTTTCTGCTCAGAGCCTGCTTCTCCCTCTACTGCCACTCTGCCTACTTGTGCTCTCTCTTTGTTAAATAAATAAATAAATATATTTAAAAATGATGAAGATTTTAGATGAGGAAATGATGAAGACTTAGCAGTCATTTCTATATCTTTTTGTGGGCATATGAACTATATATGCAAGGTTTTTATGAACTTTTGAAAATCTGTTATTTTGATCATTAATTAGATATATTTTTATTATTAGACATTCGTCACATATTCTGGACCTAAGTTCTTATTTGATATGCATGGGGTGAATATTTCCTTCCAGTCTATGGACTAATTTTTATTTTCGCATCAGTGTCCTATGGTGAGCAAAAAATTTAATTATTATGATTGCCAATCAACATTTTGTCTTTCATGGTTAATGTTGTTTTATCTCATTCAAGAACTCCCTGTTTACATTGAAGATATGAAGATGTTACCTTATATTTTATTCTAAAAACTTTGTTTCTGGCTTTTACATTTAGGTCTATCACCTGCCCCAAAATAGTTTTTTGATTATACAAAGAAGTAAGGATCAAGGTTCATATTTTTTCATGTCTCTTCAGTTGTTCCTGCACTATTTTTTGAAAAGACTTCTTTTCCTCATTGAATAGGCTTGGTGTCTTTGTCAAACATTAACTACTCATAGATGTTTTGAATTACTTGAGTAATTTGTTTTATTCATCTATTGTTTATATATTTCTTTAAAACTTTATAAGTATAGTTGACATACAATGTTACATTAGTTTCAGATATGCAACATAGTGACTCAACTTATGTGTATATTATGCTATGCTCACCACTGTGTAGCTACCACTATTACCATACACTGCTATTACAGTATCATTGACCAGATTGCCTTTGCTGAGATCTTGCCATTTGTGAAAATATGGATGAACCTAAATGGTATAAAACTAAGCGAAGAAAGTCATATTGAGAAAGATAAATACCATAGGATTTCATTCATACATGAAACCTAAAAAACAAAACAGATGAATAAATAAACAAGGAAAAATAAGAATCAAACCTATTAATACAGATATAAAACTAATAGTTGCCAGAGGAAAAGTTTGGGCAAAATGAGTGGAGGGGAGAGGGAGATAACAGGCTTACAGTGATGGAATGAATCAGTCACAAGAATGATTGTCTATATTTATAAAAATACCATAATTGCTATAGCACAATAAATCCTTAAATAAGGTACTGTGCATTCTCTCTACTCTTTTTTTCAATATTGCTTTAACTATTATAGATCTTTCACATTTCCACATACATTTTGAAATCACATTGTCAATTTGTTAAAAAAAAAAAAGCTGGGTATTTAGATTGATTGTATTGGTCTTAAGATCAATTTGGAAAGAATGGATTACATAGGCAGAAGGCTTCTTCTAAGTCATTGACATGACATTTCTCAATTTATTTAAGTCTTCCTTACTTTTCCCTCTTTTTCTTAAGTTTTTAGAATAGAGAATTGCACATCTTTTGTTAAATTTATCCCTAAATATTTTAGGTTTCTGATGCTACTGTAAATGAAAATTTTAAATGAATTTTCATCTTGACTTTCCAATTGTTTGCTGCTACCATATACAAATATAATTATTTTTGTATATTTACCTTTATCTAGTAACTGCCAAATTGATTCAGTCTAGGGGTTGTTTTTCATATAGTCAGCTTTTTATATGAATAATTACATCATTTATAAATAAACACAATTTTATTTCTTTAATTCCAATATTTACACTATTCTATTTTTCTTATTTTATTTGATTTACTGGTAAATATTGACTGGAAGTATGCAGAAATTTTTGCTTTGTTCCTGTATTTCTTTATTAAATTTCATGTTGGCTGCAGTTTGTCATGAGTAATTTCACATTGAGAACATATCTTTCTATCCCTAGTTTGCAAAGAACATTATTTTTATTTATAAATGAAAGTCTAATTTTATTAAATACTTTTTATGTATCTATTTAGGTGATCATATAGTATTCTCCTTTATTTTGTTATATGCTAAATTACTAATATTTTTAAAACCTTCCAATGAGGATAAACTTCACTAGATCATAATATAATATGATACATTAGAATTTTTTTCTATTTCAAGTTTTTATTTAAATTCTTGTTAGTTAACACATAGTGTAACATTAGCTTCAGGAGTAGAATTTATTGATTCATCACTTACATGTAACACACAATGTTCATCACAATAAGTGCCCTCCTGAATACTTATTGCCGGTTTAGCCCATCCCCCCTCGACCTCCCGTTCAGCAACCCTCAGTTTGTTCTCCATAGTGAAGAGTCTCTCTTATGATTTGCTTCCCTCTCTTTTTTTTTCTTTCCCTAGATTAATCTGTTTTGTTTCTCAAATTCCACATATGAGTGAAATCATGTGGGTTTTTTTTAAAGATTTATTTATTTGAGAGAGAGAGAGTGGAGGGGGGTGGAGAAGAGGGAGATGGGAGAGAGAATATCAAATAAAGTCCCCACTGGGCATGGAGCCCCATGTGGAGCTTGATCTGAGGACCCTGAGATCATGATCTGAGTTGAAATCAAGAGTTGGACACTTAACAGACTGAACAACCCAGGTACTCCAGTATTTGTCTTTGACTAACTTCTTTAGCTTAGCATAATATATTCTAGCTTCATCCATGTCATTTCAAATTGTAAGATTTCATTCTTTTTGATGGCTGAGTAATAGTCCATTGTATATATCTACCACATCTTCTTTATTCATTCATCTGTTAGTGGCCATCTGGGCTCTTTTCATAATTTGACTATTGTGGACATTGCTGCTATAAACATTGGGGTGTGTGTGTCCCTTCAAATCAGGATTTTTGTATCCTTTGGGTAAATACTTAGTAGTGCAATTGCTAGGACATAGGGTAGCTCTATTTTTAACTTTTTAAGGAATCTCCATATTGTTTTACAGAGTAACTGCACCAGTTTACATTCCCACCAACAGTGTAAGAGTGTTCCCCTTTCTCTGCATCCTTGTCAACATCTTTCCTGAGTTGTTATTTTAGCCATTCTGACAGATGTATAGTATCTCATTGTGGTTTTGACTTGCATTTCCCTAATGATGAGTGATGTTGAACATTTTTTTTCATGCTGTTAGCTATTTGTATGTCTTTTTTTTTTGAGAAATGTCCATTCATGTCTTCTGACCATTTTGTAACTGGATTATTTATTTTTGGGATGAGTTTGATGAGATTTTATTTTAAAGATTTTGGATACCAGCCCTTTATCCAATGTCATTTGCAAGTATCTTCTCTCATTCTGAACGTTGTGGTTTAGTTTTGCTGATTGTTTCCTTTGCTGCACAGAAGCTTTTTTATCCTGATGCAGTCCCAATAGTTTGTTTCTCTTGCTTCAGGAGACATATCTAGAAAGAGGTTGCTGCCTGTGTTCTCTTCTAGGATTTTGATGTTTTCCTGTGTCACATTTAGGTATTTCATCCAATTTCATCCATTTAATTTATTTTTGAATATTTGAATATGGTATAGGAAAGTGGTCTAGTTTCCTTCTTCTGCATGTTGCTGTCCAGTTTTCCCAACACCATTTGTTAAAGAGACTTTTTTCCATTAGATATTCTTTCCTCCTTTTTTGAAGATTAGTTGACCAGGTAGTTGTGGGCCCATTTCTGTATTCTGTCTTCTGCTCCTACGATCTATGTGTCAGTTTTTGTGCCAGTACCACACTGTCTTGATGTCTACAGCTTAGTAATATAGCTTGAAGTCTGGAATTTGTGATGTCCCCTGCTTTTATTTTCTTCTTATGAAGAATGTTGATTTTTGTTCTAGCAAATGGAGGAATTACTGCCGGATTACCTTAAACTTGTGAAGGATAGATCTTTTGGGTTTTATCTTACTTTTAGGATGACTCTCTTAGCTCCAACATGTTCTATTTCTATAATGTAGTCATTCTGGGACTTACATAGGGAGTCACAGTTATTTATCAAGGCTAACAATGCAGGACTCAAACTTTAAACCCCAATCTCTATTCTGTCTTCTCACCCTTTAATTTCTGCTATTCCCTCCATACCCACAAGCAAACTTTCATTTCAGTCAAGGCTTTCATGGGAGTTTAGATGCAATGTTGAGGTCTCCCACTCTGTGGCTGTCTTCTTTCCTGATTATTCCCCTTCCATTTCAGGTTTTACTGGAAGCTCTAAAATCCATTCTTTGACAGCTTGAGCCAGATAGCTATGGCTTTCTTCTTGAGTTCTAGCCAAACTATAGTACATGAACTAAAGACTGTACTCAGGAGAAAAGTCCTATAAATGTGGAATTCACCCTGATCAGTTCTCTTCTTTCAAAAGTATAATCCTCTCAAGTTTCTGCCTAATACTGAAAGTATTTCATCCTGACACTAATGTAAAATATTCAAAGAAGTATAATCTAAATATAGTAAATTCAAATAAAATAAATAAGTTGTATTATGTATCCATTGGCTTCATTTACTAGCAAAACAAGTTCTAGTTATAAAATACATATCTTGTAACTAATTATAAATAATTACATTTAGGTCTTTTATCCAATTATTAATAAATAAATAAGTGAAATTACAATACAAAATACTGAAAGGTTTTGTATCGCCTTTATTAAGCTTTTTTGGGTGGAGATTTTAAAGATATTTAATTTAAATTCAATTTGCAAATATATAGTATAACATCCAGTGCTCATCTTATCAAGTGCTCTCCTTAGTGCCCGTGGGTGGAGATTTTTTTAAAATTTTTTCCTTGTAAAAAACAAATTATTAAATTGTGGCAACTAAAACAGAATTCTAAGAAATTCAGAAGACATAACAACATAAATTATTAAGAAGAATCAAACAGTTGTACAAAATGAGCTTTGAATGTGTTTTCCTTTTAGTCTGATTATTAAATATTTGACCATGACAAAAGAATTACATTTGTTAAAAATATCCAAACTCTTAAGGAAGCTTCGTCTATAAATGCAGAGCCTATTTGCCATGTAACATTACCTTAGGTCTCAAACTTATTTCCCTTGTTCTGTAAATGTGGTACTCTTTATTTCCCTCCACATAAAGCTACAAAGTCATGACTTTGATGATATTTATATTGTTTCTTGTCATCTAAGACACCTACCTTTAAAAAACAATAATCATCATCAGAGACATATGAACAGAAGGTAAAGTCAACAAATGCATCCCCAGTTTCACAAGATGCCTCAGAAAATTAATCCAACTCATCAGAATCTCCTATGATGAATCATTAAATCAGTAAATGATGGGCAGTCAAGGCTTTCCTAATAGGTATTTCCCCTCCAATATATTGACAGAATGTGTGGTGGATGAAAGATGGAAGAAAGCATTGATGAAAGAATGTAAGTCTCAAAGGAAATTTAAAGATAGCTCTTCAGGGACCCTGAGTGGCTCAGTCAGTTAAGCATTTGCCTTTGGCTCAGGTCCTGGTCCTAGAGAGCTAGGATCGAGATCTAGGATCGAGTCCTGAATCAGGCTCCCTGATCTGCAGTGATCCTTTACCTCTCATAAATCCCGTTCTTCCCTCTGTCTCTCATAAATAAGTAAAGTCTTTTAAAAAATTGCTCTTCAGACATAAGATGACTCCAGTTATTGAGACACAAAGTTAACAATGCTGTAATTTCTTGTGACTTGCAATAAGATGTACAATATTGAAGATATATTTTTTAAATAATCTCAAAAAGTAATTTGCTCTTACATCAACTTACTGTAACTTGGATAGTCTTTTTTGAATATTCAGTATTAGTATAATTAATTTAGTAGATTCAATGTTAATATCAAAAGAAAAGTTAAAGTGTTCATGTTAAAAAAATCAGATAATTCAAGCCTTTTAAGTGAATATTTGTTATGCACTTGTGTTATATAAAGCTCACTTTTTTTTCTATGGATAAACACAGATGGGAAACCTATTCTTTATGTTCTCAATCTAATGATGAGGACAGAATGCTCAGCTTATTGAGTGATAGGCAAAATGTGTTAAGTGCCATAGAGTGCAAATAAAATGTTTGAAATCACAAACAGTAGTAAAAGTAGTGATAGGAGAGGAATTGTGGAGGAGGACAGAGAATTATTTTGCTTTGGGGTAGATTCTGTGCTAAACATCTTATACACATTATTTCATTTAATCTTGTTAACAACTTTATGCTATAAACACTATTGTTACATCATTTTTTAAAATGAAAACCCTTTTAAAATGAGGCTCAGTGGGGTTAAGTAACACTTCTCCAACTGGAAAGCTCACATACTCAAGATTTTTTGGACTTTAAAAGCTCCTCTTAAATACTGCACTATACTGCCTCCTAGGGGAAAGTGTCATGGAGATGGTGTAATTATAATCTCATAGGAGGTAAAGATGAAGATAAGGATGTTCTCCAAAGTCATGAGAATGAGGGAACAGTGTTCAGGAAATGCTTACAGTATAATTGGCTCAGAGTATCACATGAATGACTTTGGGCAAAAAGTATTATGTATATGCTTAATAGAGCATACAGAGTAAGACTAGACTAACAGAGACTCAAGTACCAGGAAAGAAGCCTGGACTTGACCTTTGTACATTAAGACTCCTTTCATATAGAAAGAACAGCATTAGAATTAACTCTTTGATAGATTTCAAGTCAGTAAGTATCTCCCCTTTTTCTAGATCTCATATCCACATTTCCTTATGGTAATTACAGCATTTCAGAACATCTTAAAATAATTAGTCTTTTCAATTTTCCCAAAATGGATTTGATAAACATAAAGAAGTGGAAATAAAGAAATTGTCATACTTTTTTATTAAGAATCCTTTGCCAATGATTAATATATGTAATTTGTTGAACATAGTTCATTCAATATTAAAAATATTTCCCACAATGAATTAAAAAAAAAAAACCTGCCTCAATGGCTTTCACAGTAGCACAGTTTATCTTTTGTTTGTGCAAAAGTCCAACTGATATAGTTTTTCCAAGCAATATGTGGATGGTTGAATACATCAATGATTAAGTAGTTTGTTAGTTTTTCTGTTTTCAAATTTCTGTAGAAATCCCAGCAGCACCAGGTACTCTACCAGATGACAGTAGTGATAATTTAATGAGATTGATGATGTTCCAACTCCAGTTTTTGCTTTTCTTTGAGGATAATGGAAAATAGAAATGTTATAGTTTTCCAGCTGATTAAGCACCAAAAAGTCCTGCCCATTTCCTGAGTTACAGCATTTTCTAGTATCTTACATTGCTTGCTGATTACTTCAAGTCCTTTGTAGAATTATCATTCTCCTGTTAGTCTGCTTGAGAATCACTAAATTTGAATTATATGTGACTTATGAACTCATCTTGATCCAACTCCATCATTTTAGACATAATGATATTAACTGATGGTCAGAAAGATGAAATAAGCCATAACTTCCCAGTTGGCCAGTGCTCACCTGGAACTTGAACTTGGGTTCTCAAGTTATACTATGTTACAATCCCCTTCAAACCTCCTGCCCTTCTTACAGTGCACTATCCAATCTTTTATGCTATGAAGGTTGGTTGTTGCTTCCATATCTAGGCTAATGTAAATAATGCTGCAATGAACATAGGGTTCATATGTCTTCTCAAATTAGTGCTTTTATTTTCTTCAGTTACATAGCTAAAAGTGCAATTGCTGGATTGTATGTGATATATGTATATATACACATATGCATATATACATATATATACCACGAATATTACCCAACCATATAAAATAATGAAGTCTTGTCATTTGAGAAAATATGGATGGACTTAGAGGGTATTCTGCTAAGTGAAATAAGTCACCTTCACTTATAAGATGGAATCTAAAGAGACAGAACAAATGGACAAACAAAACAAAAACAGAAACAAACTGATAGATACAGACAACAAATTTATGTTTGCCAGAGGGAAGGAGTAGGGACAATGGACAAAATAGGTGACAGGAATTAAGAAGTACAATCTTCCAGTTATAAAACAAATAAAACACAGGATGTATACAGCATAGGGAATATAATCATTAATACTGTAACAAATTTGTATGATGACAGATGGGAACTAGACTTATTATGGTGACCATTTTATAATGTATATAAATATCAAATCACTATATTGTACACCTGAAACTGAAATAATACAATGTTGTATGTCAGTTGCTTTTTGTGTAACATTTTTAATTTTAAAAAGTTTGTGGTTGAATATATGAAGCAAACCAGAAAGTAGCTCATTTTGCCCAAAATTTTTTTGAATATATTTAACTTACTGTAAAAATGTAAGAAGTATACAATAAACATACATTCACCTTTTACCTGGGGTCATCAATTCATTTTTTTTGCATTTTCTTTCTTCCTTTCTTCCTTCCTTCCTTCCTTCCTTCCTTCCTTCCTTCCTTCCTTCCTTCCTTCTTCTTCTTCTTCTTCTTCTTCTTTTTCTTTCTTTCTTTCTTTCTTTCTTTCTTTCTTTCTTTCTTTCTTTCTTTCTTTCTTTCTTTCTTCTTTCTTTCTTTCTTTCTTCTTTCTTCCCTCCCTCCTTCTCTCCCTTCCTTCCTCCTTCCTTCTTTCCTTCTTTCTGTCTCTCTCCCTTTACCCTCTCCCTCTCTACATACACATATATACATATAAGAAACATATACATATATGTTTACATATGTACACATGTATATATACACATGTATATTCTAAAGTATATATACATATAATACATTTTTTTCTGACTCTGAGAAAAAGTTTCAGACAGCATGAAAATGCACCTCTAAATACTTTATTGTGTATCTCCTCCTCCTTCTTTTCCCAAATTCACCTGAATTACCATAATACAGTTATTACATTTGTAGAGTAAAATGTAATACAATACTATTATCTATTTACCATCTATATTCAAATATCACTTTTATTCTACCAATGTATCTTATATCTATTTCTTTTTCCTTCCAATTCAGGATCTAGTCAAGGATCAAAATTGTTTTAGTTATCATTTCTCTTTAGTCCTTTTGAATCTAGTAAAATTCTACAATTTTTAAGTTCTTCATGACATTGATATTTTTGAAGATTCTAGACCACTTGTTTTGTTGTTTGGATTTGTCTGAGTTTTTCCTTATGACTAGCATCAGGTTAAACCTTTTGGCAGGAACACTACCAAAGTGGTACTGCCATCTTTCTCAGTGCATTAATTCAAGAAGCACATGATGTCAATCTAACCTGTCATTGGTGATGTGATGTTAAATCAATCACCTAGTTAAAAGGATTTCTAATTGACAAAAGCTTGTTTGTTAAGCAGTTAAATATTATCTGGATTCTAAGTTTGTTGTACAGCACCTATCATATCATCTATACATTTCAGTTTTTATATTCTATAAATGTTAAAAATTAAAAACATTGGTTACATAATGAAATATCCTATTTTTAGTATCATACATTGTACCTTGTGGCTAAATTTTTGAATCTTCACCTCTTTTCTTCATATCAAAGCTTTATACAATCTGAAATTTTGAATTCATTGTTTGTGTGCTTTTGCTTTTTAACAAGATTTTTCAGTATTTATTTATATGCTTTTACTTGCTATTATGGTGCAAGCATGACCTTCAAGGTCATGTATTTGCATTATTAGTTCTACTAATCCAAAAAAACTCAAACATCACTAGAGGGCTCATATATTGACCATTGCTGCAATTATAACATATTAGGATTCTCAGCCCACTAATAATATGTTTTCATAAATATAATATGCAGAATATGCATAATGAAGTAAGTTGTTTTTGTTAATGTTGCCTTAAACATTGAACAATTAATTAATAACATTATGTTAAACTGTGAGATTTTGATTAACAATTAGCATAGGCATTGAAGACACCAAGAATTATAGCCCTCTTTTTATAAAGTACAAATACAAACACTTTGATATCTTCTGAAGTATTTGCCCTGGGGAATTAATTATCTCTCATCGGTGTTTTATTTTGACTTGTACTTAGTCTAACTGAATTACATTCACTTTAATCTGATAACTTGAAGTTTTGATAAAAGATAGCTCTTTAAAGCTACTTGCAACCTCATTCCAATACCATGTAGCCTTAGATAACCTTGTTTGGCAGTATTTCATTAGGAGTACCCATTTGGACAAAAGAAAGTTATTAAAAAAAAAAAAAAAAGGAAGGCATCCCTAATAGCTTTGGTGTTTAATCTTGCATCACACTAATTCTTTTGCCAAGATAACTACCTTTCATTCAGGCTGCTTGCCATTGTACATTTCAGGTGTCAGAATGAATCTACTTCTTCAACACTGACACAATGTTCTTGATCTTAGAGATCAGTCGAGGTTTTCAAATAGTACAAGAAATTAATATTTTTTCAGAGTTGTAGTTTTCTCTTTTAGTAAAGGCTGTATGGAACTCTAAAAAGGACTCATTTCTAGTTAAATATGGCAAATTCTGTCTTTAAAAGGTTTTGACCAAAAAAAAAAAAAAAAAATTAAAATACCACAACTGGAATGTTTTGTTCTGTGGTTTCTAAGTAAAAATTGCCAGCAACTCTTATTTTCTATTTATTTATTTATTTATTTACTTATTTACTTATTTATTTATTTATTTATTTATTTGCTTGCTTGCTTTCATCATCCTCCTTGATAATATATCTCATCAAAGGAAGGACATTAAGTAAGGCCATATCAGGAAGCCACTCTGCTGCATGCTTCTTATTTTGCACACAATGCCAAATACAACGCCATCCCCAATCGTCACATTTCCACATGGCTACCAGGAATGCTCCTCTGTGTATGTTAACTAAGGAGAAATCACCCTGACCACATCTTCTTAACAACCTTGTCATCTTCTAATACACTATTTCTAAAATGTAAAGTTCCCATGTGATATAACCCCATAAAAGAATTGAAACAGTTTCAGAATAATTTAATTTCCTAATTTGGAAGGGTTATTTAGCCTAATGTTTCTTAACCTGAAAAGTAATCAGAATCATCTGGGGAGCTCTTTTAAAATACATGTTATTCAACCTCAGACCTACTGTATCAATAACCCCAGGAACCTGTGTTTAATTTGTAAAATTTGTTCAGCCTTCTAAGTAGGTTAAGAATGACATAAGATCTAGCTCAATGTGCACAACCTTTTCCTACATCATAGCTCACACAGAAAGTTATATTCATACAGCACAGTTGGAGATAGGGCTGGAGCACCTCCAGGTGCAGGTTCCAACCAGTTGCACCCAGGCTGGAAGGAGCAGTATATCGGCCCATCTATAACATATCTTTGGCTCATCAATCTTTCTGACAAACCAGATTAGGTAACTGGAAAGCCTAGCTGTAGAAAACAGTTGAGAGTAGGCTTACTCATGGAGCAACTCAACTCTACAATTGCTTCTCTTTCTATTTTGCCCTAAGAGAATGATATTAAAAGGATCCAAAGAGAAATTTAGAATTCTTCCCTTTAACAGTGGTAAAAACACAGCTCACATTTCCAAAATTAAAAAAATAATAATTTATTCGATCTACTTCTCTCTATTTGGATTCTGCTTTCCACTGAGGGGCTGCATTTCCAAACGGCTCTCTCTGTATAACCTGAAGACGGTCCCTGAAGCTCTTAATGAGAGGTGAGCAGAGGCATGGGGGAGAGAGAAGTGATGCCCATACTAAAGAAATATTAAATACTCCACAGTATGTTTATACTGATTAAAGAATATGTTATTTCTCATCATTTGATACCAGTTTAAGCAAAACAATGTGGCTAATAAGGAAAGCATAAAACTGTCCTTATGTTCTAGATACAAAATGGATTGGGTCCTAGAGCAGCAGTTGCCTAGAGGAGGTTTCTCACTCAGAAGATTTAGACTCTGCCAATTCAACACAAACCTTGGGATACTGCAAGATTAGGTTATATGTATTATCTATAGTATTACCATAAATTAATCTGTGCTTTAAATTTGTATTTATTTCATATAATTTTTTATCATTAGTTTTTAAGTGAGAACATTTTTATTATAGAAATAACAAAATAGTAAATGTGCTATATGCTTTCTGAAAAATCTGGTTTTTTGGACACAAGGCTGTAATCAAGTAATTAATATTATCCTTGTGGCTACTCACCCCAGTTAAAGGCAATTTACAAGAAAGAAAGAAAGAAAGAAAGAAAGAAAGAAAGAAAGAAAGAAAGAAAGAAAGAAAGAAAGAAAGAAAGAAAGGAAGGGAAAAAACGAAAGAAAGAAAGAAAGAAAGAAAGAAAGAAAGAAAGAAAGAAAGAAGAAAGAAAGAGAATAAAGGAAAAAAGAACGAAAGAAAGAAAGAAGAAAGAAAGAAAGAAAGAAAGAAAGAAGAAAGAAAGAAGAAAGAAAGAAAGAAAGAAAGAAAGAAAGAAAGAAAGAAAGAAAGAAAAAGAAAGAGAAAAGGAGGAGGAAACACTGAGGTTTATGAGAACTACTTTTACATACATAAATGTGATGTGGCTATTAGACATTACTTGACCTGGGAGAGCCTTTGGTGGACAAATAATCAAGATGCTTTTAACAAAATCGTTATCATAGGTCACCAAGCCTGGAAGACACCACCCGGAAACTCCTAAACTCATCAGACCCTCTTCAAGGACACAGCCTGTACACAAGAATGAGAACAAATCAATGGGCACTTAATGAATCAGAATTGTCTCAGTTTGGTTTTTGCCATGACAATCCTGTACAGAACAATACCAAGTATCATTTGTATAAATTTATCTAATAAGATAGAATACCTATGATGACTCACAATGCATTAATAAATTATTCTTGATTTGGGTTTACTTTGTATTATACTGAGTTTAATTTGTATTTTTAGAGAGACTTGTATCAATATTTATGATGACTTCTATGATGACTTCTTTTAGTTTATCATTGTTACTTGAAATATCTTTGTAAAGTGCATACCAATTCAAAATGCTCTTACTGAAACAGTACCAAATACTAGTATCAAATACTAGTGAGCTCTTTTAAAATTTCACTACTGAGCCCTCCTTTGGGTATTTCCTGTGGCACTGCAGATTTACTTGGCAGATTCAGAATCAAATCCCAACTAAATGGCTTTGGTTAGGTCATTGCCATTTTCTAAACTTCAGTGCCTTCTTCGATGAAATGTGATCCACATCCCACCCCCCCCAAAAAAAAAAAAAAGAAATGTGATCCACACTTATAATAACTAAAATGTTAACCACATCATAGGATTGAATGAATAAAGTTATATATTATCTAAATCTTGTTTTGGTATCATGTATGCATTACTTTTAGACATTGATGTTATAATAAATTCTATAAATATTCTTGAAATAAGGCCCCATCTAAAAAAATCAACATATATTTGAAGATATAAAATATATCTTTATTTTTTATTCCACAATTTCATTAATCTTTAAACACAATGCTTTAGCAGTTACAAGTCTTTTCACACAATGTATTTATTTATGTTATTCTTCAAAAATCCCATGAGACAACTACTCAGGAGAATGGGATAGGCAAAGATTGAATTATTTTTCTCATGGTCATTCAGTTTGTACAAGTCACATGCTGCTATTACTGCATGGCTCTATCACCCAATTGTAAGACACTCTCGAGAGTCCTACTCTCTCAAGAGAATCCTACAGTTTCTCTGAAATGAAGCAACACAGATCTGAGAGAGGTATTATCATTCCTGTTCATTAATCCAATACTATCACATTATATTATAATGGAGAGCTTCTCTTCAATATTTTTTCTTAAGATATGTTAAATATGTTAGATTTCCCTGGTTCATTTATTAGTGTCTAGTCACATTTACCATGAGAATATTTTTGACCTTGTTTTATCTTTGGCATAATCTGTATTAGAACTGCATTAATATTTAACTGCATTACTATTTAACTTGGAAATATTTGGAATTTCCAAATACATTTTGGGAAATACCAATTAAGTTTAATGTAACATACAATTAAATTCAAAGCTGCATGTTGACTACTTTATAAAATACATAATAGATAGATATTTTGAAAGACTTAGTGTTAACTGAATCACCTCTTGAGGAATTAAAAAAATATATAGGGACAAAGAATAGAAGTACAAAAAGAGATTAATTTTAAACAACAAGACCTGGAAGGCCTACAGAGGAAATACCATGAGTTAGTTGTGCAGTGACAAAAGAGAAACTTGTTTATTCACTTATCTATTCATGAAATATTGATTAACATATACTATATTTCACCATTCCTTCATTCACAGTATCCACTGTGGCATTTATTGTCCCAACCACTCGGGATAAAGAAATGAACAATGACATAATGACTTTCTCTCATGTATCATGGATTACAAGGGGGCAAAAGTAGAAAATAAATACATAAGTGAATAAATATAAAATATTTTAGATAAAGAGAAATAGAATATAATGCCAGATTCCTTGGAGAACAATGAAGTAGATGAAGTGGTCACAGATGTTGAATATGGTTCTCAATCTTGACTGAACTGAAAGCTACTTGAAAATTTTTTATTTTTATTTTTTCCAGTTTTATTGAAATATAGTTGATATATAACTTCTTCTGTTTTTAAATATTCTATTTCTTCTTTTTTTTTTAATTTATTTTTTATTGGTGTTCAATTTACTAACATACAGAATAACCCCCAGTGCCCATCACCCATTCACTCCCACCCCCGCCCTCCTCCCCTTCTACCACCCCTAGTTCGTTTCCCAGAGTTAGCAGTCTTTACGTTCTGTCTCCCTTTCTGATATTTCCCACACATTTCTTCTCCCTTCCCTTAGATTCCCTTTCACTATTTAAATATTCTATTTCTTAAACTGAGTACTGAAGTAGTGTTATTCTTACTATGTCTTAGCACGCACAAATATTTCTGTATACTTCAAAATAATTTCATTTAAAGATTAGTCTATAATTATTTCTATTTTGTTTTCAGTATTGTTATTGTTTAAATCCTAGGGAAAAGGATAGATGAATGTCTCTTAGATGTTTTCCTTTTTTCACAAAAGTATGTAATTTTTTCATCATAGCAGATTTTGGCAGGGCAGCTCAAGTGGCTCAGCAGTTTAGGGCTGCCTTCAGCCCAGGGCCTGATCCTGGAGACCTGGGATCAAGTCCCACGTCCCCTGCAGGGAGCCTGCTTCTCCCTCTGCCCATGTTTCTGCCTCTCTCTCTCTCTCTCTCTCTCTCTCAGTCTGTCTCTCATGAATAAATAAATAAAACCTAAAAAAAAAAGAAGATTTTGGCAAATAAAGATGCAAAAAACTGAGTCTTTTTTTAAAAAAATATTTTATTTATTTATTTATTTATTTATTTATTTATTTATTTATTTATTCATGACAGACACAGAGAAAGAGAGAGAAAGGCAGAGACACAGGCAGAGGGAGAAGCAGGCTCCATGCAGGGAGCCCAATGCAGGACTCGATCCCGGGACTCCAAGATCAGGCCTGAGGCACTAAACCATTGAGCCACCCAGGGATCCCGAATTTGCCTTTTACTATGTGACTTATTTTTATGCCAATACCATACTGTTTTGATTACTATAGCTTTGTAATATAGTTTGAAATCAGATGGTGTTATACTTTCAGGTTTGTACTTTAACAGAATTGCTGTGTATTCAGAATCTCTTGAGGTTCCACATGAAATTTAGGATTTTTTTTATATTTCTGTAAAAAAATGTCACTGAAATTTTAATAGCGATTGCACTGAATGTATAGATGACTTGTGTAATATGGACATTTTACAATATTAATTCTTCTATTCCATGAACACAGGATATCTTTCCATTTATTTGCATCTTTTTCAGTTTCTTTCATGAATATTTTATAGTTTTCAGCATACAGATCTTCATTGCCTTGGTTAAATTTATTCTTAAGTTTTTATTTTTGATGCTAGTATAAATGATTTTTAAAAATTTCTTTTCCAGGGTGCCTGGGTGATGCAGTTGGTTAAATGTCTGACTCTTGGTTTCAGCTCAGGTCATGATCTCATGGTGGTGAGATCAAGTCCTGCGTCAGGCTCCTCATTCAGCATAAAGTCTGCTTGGGATTCTATCTTCTTTTATCTCTTTCCCTCCCACTCATGCTCACTCACTCTCACTCTCTCCCTCTTTCAAATAAAGAAATAAATCTTTTTTAAAAATTTCTTTTCCAGATAGTCCATTGTTAGTACATAGAAATTCAATTGATTTTTTTTCTTCAGTTGATTTTTGTGTGTTGATTTTTGTATCTTATAGCTTTACAGAATATATTTATTAGATCTAACATTATTTTGGTGGAGTCTTTAGATTTTCTCTATATAAAATCATTCTATCTACAAACAGGACAGTTTTATGCCTTCCTTCACAATTCAGGTGACTTTTTTTTCTTTTTCTTGCTTGATTGCTTTGACTAGGGCTTCCAATACTATGTTAAATAGAAGTGGTGAGAGTGAGTATCCTTGTTTGGTGCTTGATCTTAGAGGAAAAGCTTTCAACCTTTTACCATTGAGCATGATGTTAGCTGTGTGAGCTTGTCATTTACAGCCTTTATTGTGTTGAGGTATGTTCCTTCCATACTCAATCTGTTGAGAGGTTTTATCATGAATGGATATTGAATTTTATTAAATGCCTTTCCTGCATCTGTTGAGATGCAGAATTTTTATTTTTTGTTCTATTGATGTTTGAATTCCATTTGTTGATTTGCATATGCTGAACCATCCTTGCATTCCCATGATGAATTCCATTTGATCATGGCATATGATCTTTTAATATGCTGTTGAATTTGGCTTGCTAGTATTTGCTTGATAATTTTTACATCTATATAAATCATGGATATTGGCCTATAGTTTTTTGTTTGTGTGTTTGTTTGTTTTTTCTTGTAGTGTCCTAATCTGGCTTTGGCATCAGAAAAAGACTGGATTCATAAAATGAGTTTGGGAGTGTTCCTTCTTTTTTAATTTTTTGGAAGAGTTTGAGAAGGATTGGCATGAACTCTTCAAATGTTTAATAAGATTCATCAGTGAAACCATCTGGTCCTGGAACTTTCCTTGTGAGGAGGTTTTTGATTATTGATTCAATATCCTTACTCACTTTGATCTGTTTAGATTTTCTATTTCTTCATGATTCAGTTTTGGTAAGTTGTATTTTTCTAGGAATATATTCATTTATTCTAGGTTGTCCAGGCTATAGGCATACAGTTATTCATAGAAATCTTTCATCTCTCTCATCATCCTTTGTATTTCTGTTGATCATCATTTTGTTTATTTATTTTCTTATCCAAAATACCAAAAACTCTATTAAAAACAAACAAGCAATACTAAACCCCTTTCTAAAGTCTGCTTAGGCTGTTGGTAAAGTAATAGAAATGATAGAAGGCCAGAAATTACGAGAAAGCAAGACACCTTAGAGGTAAACCAGTATTATAATCTGCTTTTGCTTGATGTACCAGCCAACCGTAGAAACTAGAGTCTATTTTAAATTAGCAACTACAAAGAAGTGACAAGATATATCTTTAGTTCTAGGAGGATGGAAGATCAGATTCATGTCTTGAATTAAAACCCTGGATTCCCAAGAGTATGGAGCAATAAGAGCCTTCATTCACTGTTGAGGAGAGTAAAAACTCATGCAACCATTTAGGAAAACTGTTTGACATTAACTAAAATCTGATAATATTTATACCCCACAATGGAGTATGATGCCTCTTACAAATTTACCCAGGGAAAATGCATAATAAGGACATATAAAATAATGTCCATAGCTACACTGTAGTTTAACAGCCCCCTACTTGAAACACACCAAATGTCCACCAGTGGAAAATGAATGAATAAATTGTTCTATATTTAATGCCTTGATCCTTTTTCTATTAGTGTTAAATAAGTGCGTATTGATAGATGTCAGTAGCAATACCAATCTTCCACCACATAGAAAATCATTACAAACAAATTGGAATTTTTGAAATATATATAAAAAAAAGTAAAAGCAATTGGTTAGGTGTTACCACGCTTTTCAAGTGCTGGTAAGGTGCCAAAATTCTTGTTAATGTTCTGATTTTCTTTTCACATTCATATTGAGAAATGAGTCAGTGGAGTCTTCTTCCTCATCACAATTACCAATTTTCCTTCAATCCCTTGCCTTAAGTGTTCCTTGTAAGTATGCCCTTTAAGTAAAAGATGAAGACAATTTAAGAACTTGGGAAAATTTTTAAAGGACCGTGGAGAGTTTGTGATGCAATTTCTTAGCAGGAAACCTCAAACTTTTGAAGTAAATTACAAAGAAAACCATCAGTAAGTGAATTTTTCTATGTAAATGACATTCTCCATAATATCTTTGGATATAAAGTCAAATATTCTTAACTGTGTAATATACCACTCTTTACATAGATACTATTGGGTGTTTTTTATTTTTGGTTTTGGTTTTTTGTTTTTTTTAGTCTAGACCCCTGGCTATTCACTACATCTCCCTTTTTAAAAAAAGATTTATTTATGTGTTTGAGAGAAAGAGAGAGAGCATGCATACAGTGGGGGGAGGGAGAAGCAGAGGAAGAAGAGAGAGATAATCTCAAGCAGACTCCCCATTGAGCACAGAGCATGCAGGGCTCAATACCAGGACCCTGAAATCATGACCTGAGTCAAAAATCAAGAGTCAGACACATGAGCACGTGGGTGGCTCAGTGGTGGAGCGTCTGCCTTTGGCTCAGGTCGTGATCCTGGAGTTCTGGGATTGAGTGCTTCATCAGGCTCCCCACAGGGAACCTACTTCTCCCTCTGCCTATGTTTCTGACTCTCTCTGTGTGTCTCTCATGAATAAATAAATAAAATCTTAAAAAAAAAAAGGGAAAGAGACAGTCAACCAACTGAGTCACTCAGGTGCCCCCATCTCTTTCTCCTCATAGGGTCTCTAACACCTGCTTTCCCCCCTAAAGTTATCAATGTCTTCTTGGATTCACTTCCCTCTGTAAAGAACTTAGATTTAATGCTCCATCACTTTAAACATACTTGGGTCAAGACATTTCCTTCACTAACTTACCTCATAGTACATCTGTGATATTTGCCTGTCAAAAATAGAAACCTACATCAATTTGATTCTCCTGTCATTCTGAAGGCTGCTGAAGTCACTCAACCAGGCTCAATTTACTGAAAATAGCTGGTTTCCAGCTTTGACTGAACCTTCAATTCTATTCAGCGATAATTTATATTTTCCTAGTGAAGTCCTTCTCAATTTTCCATACTGACAATTTCAAATCTCCCATTCTTCCCCAACATCTGAACCCACCCCTTCATTCATAGCAGATGACCTTGCCCCTTAATAAGAGACTATAGAATACATTAGATTAGAATTCTCTCTCTCAACCTCTGGCAATTATAGCCACAAATTACTTCTATCTTTCTAACTCTTTTTTTTTTTCTTTTACTTCTCTTACGACATTTATCAAGGAAAGTAGTATGATTTCTCTTGTACAAATTCAATTCCCCTGTGCTCTGGCTCCCACCTTCTCCATCCAATTGGGTAAGTGAATTCAATCAATCACCAACTCTACCACCACCACTCCTCCTTCTTATATCTCTAGTTTCTTTTTTATAATGGATCCCTCTCTTGAGTATGTGGGTTAGTCATCTTTTAAAAATATATCTTATTTTTCATTCTCATATTCCTCCTTCAGCTGATGTCAGCTTTCTCCTCCACTGAGAGTCACATTTCTGCATTCTCTGATTCCCCAGCTCTTACCTTCATCATCGTTCTTTGGTATTCCACTAACTTTTTACTTCTTTTCTCTATATTCTAAACATAAGTACTCTTAGAGTGCTATCTTGGTTCCTTTCTTTCTACTCCATTCTCTTGCTTCTCTGATCTCTTCTTTCAGGGCTTTAATAAGCCTATAAATAGAGATTATTCCCAAATCCTTAACCTAAATAAAACCCTGTACCTTATTTCTAAATCTCTCTATCTGGAAGACCAAGAACAGTTCAGCCCCTCCAAAATTTAATATATGCTCAAGCAAACCTGATTTTTCATTTTTTCCCTCAGGGAATGGTATCATACTCTAACCAATTATCCTGGTGAGAAATTGCTCATCTCTACAGCCATTCACTAATACAAGTCATTATAATTTCCTGCCAGAATTATAGATAAAGCCCTTGGCTAGTTTTTATGCATCTGGTATTGCCCTTCTTCCTGCATTTACACTGAAGCCAGGATGATTCTAAAGAGCACATCGACTCCCATCACTCTCCCAACTGAAACCTCTAAATGTCTCCCTACTGACTTCTGATACAATCCCAACTCTTTTTTCAGAGTTTACAAAGTCCTGAGTGATGTGATTCAGGCAGCTTCTTCTCACACTACCTTCTCTTTATAGTCTATAATCAACTTTTAATTTTTCATTTCTAAGGTGTGTAATGTATCCCTTTGCCTCTGAAGCTTTATAAACTATTCTCTGTGAATTAAGTTTTCTTCAGTGACCCACAGAAAACTGGCCTTCTGCTCTGAAAGCACATATTCCATTGTAGAATTACCTGTTTTCTTGCCTTACCATCTGATAAAGTTCCTGGGACAGAAGCTGGGCAAAGCTTGTTTAACTCCATATCCCTAGCACCTCCCAGAGTGCTTGTCATATAGCTGGCCACTCAATATAGACTTGTAAAATGGAATCTAACTTCTCTGGTTCTTTCTACAACACCATATTTCTGAGTTTAAATGGATGTATTAGCAATAAATAAGTAATTTTTGAATGGGTGCTATTTGAAAGTTCTTTTTCTAGTCCAACTCTGAAATAATTTACCCTGTTCTTTCTTCCCTTTTTTGTTTTTCTCACTTCAGATTAGGGTCATAACATTTTTCCTTAAGCTAATTCATACGCTGCCAGACGTCTCATCATCTTTTCTTTCCTTGTGCCACAAAGAAAAGATATATACTTTGTCATGTCAAAATCTGTGCAATCAAAAGTATCTGTTTTCCTCTTTTTAGATGAATTCTGTTCTTGATAATTGGGTGATCCTAGTCAAGTTAACTTTCAAATGAAAGGAAGACCAATTCATTTTTAAAGTCTCCCTAAGTTCCAAAGTCTAGATTCTATTATATCAGCTCTCTACAATATGATCTCCCCTGCTTTGTAATTTAACATTTTCTATTGTACAGCACCAATAAAGGAGGAGGAAATGTTCATGAAACAAATATTGTAGTAAAATGAATCTATTATGATTTAATCAGATTAATTTAACAAAGTCTTTTTTAAAAGTGAAATGTTGAAATCTTCAAAAATATTAGAACTTAATTTGGAACAAACTGTTTTTCCACATACAATATAACAATACAAGGGGTTCTGAATTACTGAATTTATTTTAGAGAGGCATTTATTCTAGTCTATTCTAGTAGTAGTGCGATGTAACCCTGGGAAGCACCTTCTCTTGTTGGCAGGGAAACGAAATCACCAAGATGTTAGTTTACAATTGTGAGCTTGAAGAAATGGTAGGGACATTCATATTCTGAGCAATCCCCAGGGTAACCGTGGATAAATTGAATATACAGACATCCACAGAGTTGCTAGGTGTGTTTGGTGGAAAATGCATCTTCATGTCGTTTCTATGGAAATCATAAATAAATCTAACTACTCTGAAATCAACACAGTAGCTGCCCATACAAACAGATCTGTTCAATCTGGAGAGTTTCAGCATTCATCAGTAGTTTGATTCTAGGCAGGCTTGTTTACAATAACAGAGTAAGTTGTTCAGTAACATTCACTTCTTATGTCAACTCCTAAAGCTTCCTTTTAGGTTTGGCTTTTTTCATTTTAAAGAGGGAACTAATGAGGTTAATTTTCCACATAGAAGGGCTGGCTCAATATTGTCTCCAATTACCAATGTAAGAAATAGGGGAAAAAATGGATTCTTTAGAAAAAAAAGATAATTGGTTCAGCACTTGTTTCATTGAACACAACAAAACAACTATTATTATTACTCTTGTTATCATCATGTTAATATAAGGCAAACATTATGCTAATTGCATTATAACTATTATTTTTTCCTAGGCCACACAACAACCTATGAATTAGATGGTATTGTGATTCCATTTCATAAAGAAAAGAATAGGCCCAGAGCAATTAAGTGATTTGTCCAGGTAGTTAGAGGAAAGCTAGAATTTGAACACAAGCAAGGTTTTATAATTTTTGATTGAGAAAGCCTATTCCAAGTGGTACATAAAAACTTAATGCTAGAAAAGAGAAGTTGTACATTTGTTTACATAAGACTAAAAAATGGTTTGTATAATAAAAACAAAGTAAAGTTTAAAGAAAACAAAGAATTGTGAACAAATATTTGCAGCTTACAATGAAGGGTTTATTTCCCTAACATATAGAGTATTGATTAGTCAATAAGAGAAAATATCACACATTCAATGGAAAATAAGTAAGAGATATAAATAGACAATATATTAAAAAGAAACAGCTCTTAGATATATGAAATGATTCAAATATCACTCTTAGAGAAATGCAGATTAAAGCTATAGCAAAAGCTTTTTCACCTAACAGATTGGCAAAGATCAAAAAGGAATAATACAGTGGATTGACAAAGGTGTGTGGAAAAGACACTCATATGGTTGGTGAGAACATGAAGAAGTACAAATCCTATGAGCAATAAACTGGCAATAACTTACAAATTATTGACAAAATTTGTCAAATTTTGACAAAAATTACAAATTCATTGACATTCTGACCCAGCAATTCTAGGAATTTATAGCAAACATATGTACATGTATACATCAGTTTCTCATTCTAAAAATAGAAAATATTGGATGCAGCCTGAATATCAATATGGAGACCGGCTTGGATGAATTACTATAAAAGCATACAATGGGATAGTATATCTAATACTTTGTAACCCTTAGAATTACTATTCCTGGTGTTGCTTGGAACACCAAGGGTGGGTACTGACTTGACCTTATTCTGTTGTCTTCTCATTGATGTCACCTGATTTCCTGCTCCTCACGGGACATGAGCCCCATCTGTAACCCTAGTCCATTTGACCAGGCCTTGATATTCTGTCCATTTCTTTTCCGTAGAAGATGCGTCCTCTTCTAAGTCAAAGCCATCTCCATGGATGTGACGAGAGCATGCAAGCCAACTTGAAATGGTGTTCAGCTGCAACACACCCCAGGCTCATCACCTGACAAATAGGGCTATGGTGTCTTTTTAGGACACTGAGTGCCATAACTCTCCAAATAATCAATTTTCATTTTTTCTTCCTGGATGCAAAGTCTAAATCCCTTCACATATATTGTATAGTACTAGATTTGTTCTTCAAAAGGATTATTTTAGTTTTTATTTAAATGTGCAGAAAATGTTGATTTCATATTCATGTATTCAACAAACCTTTATTGCATACTTGAATATAGCATATTATAAGGCATGGTGCTAAATTGGGGAATACAAAGAAGGATAGTATAGGAGTTCCTATTTCCATGACCTAGCAGTCCAACAGAAAGCAAGGATAGTACAGTGTGCACTATAATTGAAGTGTTCCAGGACAGCAGAAAAGGAGGCCTAATCTAATTTAGCAGGTGGGCAGTGGGACACCAAAGGCTTCAGAGAACAAGTGAAAGCTGAGCAGGGATTGAGAGCAGGAAGGTAAATGGATAAGAGAGAGATTAGAGTAGCCTTTCTAAGATACTTTCATATAAATTACTTAACAGAATGTTTAAAGGTTTAAGAGATTTCTTGTTGCTTAAATGCAGTAGCTGGTGACATATAGTAAATGTTATCTGCTTAGTTATTTTAGTCTTCAAGAGCATTCACATTGGAGCAAAATGAAACCTTTGTTCTTTTTAGAGCATAATAGAGTGTTTGTTGATACTGTGTTTCTGTTCTTTTTTTTTAAAACTGATGACAACCATGAATAAGTTCTCTCGCTGAAACTGCATTATCAATTTTACGTAGACAAAAACGTAATTACTGAAGATGGATTTTAGCCAGGCCACCTGAATTAATAACCAGCCTAAATCTGCTTGCTCTGGGAGAGGGTGGAACAAAACTGTTTATTGACCACAAATGGTCATGACCTTTGCTATCTTCCGTACTCAAAATACCACAGGAGGAAGTCATCTAAAACACCATGACATTTAAACCAAGTGAGAAATTTGTGTAGACAATTTATGAGGACAAGCTAACACTTCTAACTTGCATGACTATTTTTTAGATACTGAAATTAAAATAGGTCTTTTAAATTTTTCCTGAAAAATATTTTTTTTCCTTTTTGTTATATTACTACTACCTTCAATCCATTTTTGCCTCTCATGAAAATTTACCTCCTTTTGTTTTTTTTATGATTTTTTTTTTATGCCAGGTGGACATAAAAGAGAACATGCCCAAATTCTCACTTTGCAGTCATGTATAGTGGCTACTCATACTTGGCTGAAGAAATGTATTCTCAATAGGACTATTCAGCCAGTGGTCTATTCACAACTTTGGTTATATTTGCTACTGCTAGGGCCAAAATGACCAAGAAGAATATCCTTTAGCATTTGATTTAACTCTACTTTGATTGGAACACTAGAAAACAATTCAAAGTAATTCCAATATTAAAGTAATTTTTGGTTCGCTTCACCAAACCATTATAAAAATAAAGAGTTCCTGGTCTTGGGGAAGTAGAAACAAGGAGTTTGAATGCCATCAGGACTCTTTCTTGGTCTGTAATTTCTGTTTTCCTTTGCAATTCAGCTTTGTCATTCAGCCAAGCATGTCCATGTGACTGGGTCTATGGGTAGACAGGAAAAAACTATCTCTTAGCTTCATTTAGAAATATCCCAAGATAGGGCATTGATAAGCCCAAGTTGGCTCATAACTATCCAAATATTAGGTCAGAAAACTCAGGCTGGATCAGACAGGGAAAAATAGTTTCCAAACAGAAGGAGATGCTGTTGCCATGAGATGCAAGAGTACTGAGCAGACAAAACTGTCAACAGTCTGTGTGAGTTAGTCTTATTACACATCAAAATTGCATTTGCTCAAACTGTGAAAATAATTCTCTTGGATTTTTTTAATTTTCATACGCAAAAAGCACTAAGGTTGCAGAGTTGCTTGAGGACAGATGCATCATTCAGGACAAAACCCGTTGATTTGCTGTTGATGGAGGGATATTAATTTCTCTGCAAAGCATAATGGTACATGTTAGCGTGAACACCAAGAAATTGTAGAAAACCATAAATTGTTTTCACATTTTTAGTCTTCTGGTAGTTATTATCTATAAAAGCAAACAAATTTGAAAATATACAGAAAAGAATAAAAGTATTGGAGGAAAGACAGATTTTAAAACAAAACTCACTATGATGAGTCATTCTTTACCAAATTCCTTTCTAAAAAAAAAAAAATCTTACAAACAAGTAAGTCAACACTTTATTTACTGGGAAAAAAATCTATTCACCATCAATTTATTTATAATTGAGTAAGTATTTGTTGCATAACCATAAAGAGATAATCTTAAAACATAGAGGTTTTTGCCAAATGAGTATTTGGAGAAATATGGGCAATTGCAATTCAAATGAGAATAAAACATACCTATAGCTAGGAGGATCAAGGAAGGCTTTTATAAATAAATAATATCACAATTGCTGTCTATGGTAATTTTTACATTATAAATTTTCTCTTTATATTTAATCTGAAGAAATTGCCCACCAAAGTAAAGGAAGAGCTGTGAACATCATTTGGACACTCAAGTCATCTTTGACAGCCCCATTGTTCATATTTCTCTTTCTCTGAACTTCTGTTCTTAAATAATTGTCATTAGTGATGAGGAGTAAGGGTGGGAATATCTTTTTGGTATCTGGAATTAGTATTTGGAATATGGAACAGACCTCCCCCCGCCCTTCTGAGGGCAGAGCGTTATATGGGGCTCAATACCAGGACCCTGAGATCATGCCCTGAGCCAAAACCAAGAGTCAGATGCTTAACTGACTGAGCTACTCAAATACCTCTTCACTTGGTGGAATCGAAAAAACTTTTCAAGCTCAATTCACAGAAGCATACATAAGCCTCTAAATAGGCATTATCATTTGTTCATGAAGTAATTAATGAGAAAGTACTACATTTATTGTTTATTCAAATCAATAAATATTCAATGAGGATTTGAGAATATGCTGGCAAATAAGATGAAGTTCTTGATCTCATAGAAATTACAGTCTAGTGGGGGAAACTGGCATTTACAATGCTGTTGGCATTCTAGACAGCAAGTAAATGCAATATGAGAATTGTCCTTTGAAGACAATAAAAGCAGCCAAAGGATAAAGAGTACCAGAAGAGGGAAAGTCTCTAGTATGGAGCATACAGACCAAAGAGTCTTGAGGATGAAACAGAAAAGGAAAAATCTCTGTATGTGCTGTGTTCCATCAGGAGACACTATGCTAGTTGCTAATATTTATAAAAAATATGTGTTTGGCATGGTCTTTATTTGAGCAACCAGAAGTTTTCAATTTAATTGGAAAAACAGGACATATGCATAGCAAGTAATCATATAGAATAGTATACACAAGGTTGGATATGGGTATGAATTATCTGAGTGCATGCAATCAGGTAATTCAAGGACTGGGAAACACAACTCATTATTTCATGAACATACTTGATTATAAGTGGCTGAATATGAAATTAGTACCCAAGCAAATATTCCTTCCAGTTAAACTCATCATCATTTTCTGTGCCAGTAGGTCTCTTGCATGTTGTTGAAGCTTACACTCATGCAAACTTAGTTCTTCCTCTGTGATTCCCTATCTCAGAAATCACTCATTATTTCATGAACATATTTAATTATGAATGACTGAATATGAAATTAGTACCCAAGCAAATATCCCTTCCATTTTTTTAAAGATTGATTGATTCATTCATTCATTCATTCTTTCTTTCTTTCATTCATTTGAGACAGAGAGAGAGAGAGAGAGGTAGAGACACAGGCAGAGGGAGAAGCAGTCTCCATGCAGGGAACCTGATGTGGGACGCGATCCTGGGTCTCCAGGATCAGGCCCTAGGCTGAAGGTGTCACTTAAACCGCTGAGCCATCCAGGCCACCCTATCCCTTCCATTTGAGACCAAATTCTTTATCATAGTCAACACTCCCCTTGGCCTGACCCCTTCCCTGCCTATGTCATTTCCTCTTGCTGCCTGCACACCAGCCACATTGGGCTCCTTTCAAATCCTAGAATATCTGATGTTACCTTTTGCCACCAGACTTTGCCAGGAAGTGCTCTTCAGATTTTTCTTTTTTACCCATCTCTGCTGTCCCTGTCTGCTACACCTTGCATTTCTCTAATGCCTGCTCATCTTGTATATATCTCAGATTGTTTCCTTTCCTCAGGAAAATCACCTTTGACCACTCCACCCCCACCCCCACCAAGAGTTGCTGTGTACCTTTCTCCTAAGATGTACTTACACTTAAATATTATCTTTGTTTCCTATAATTATTTTATTAATATCTAACTTACTTTCTAAGATCTAATTAGAAGACAGACTATGTTTGCTTTGTTAACTTAAAAAGCAGAATGCTTCTTATACTGTGTTGAATGATTAAAATATCATTTTCTTTAAAGCTCTGTTCAATTTTGTCATTCCTGTATTACAAGGGTATAGTATTGGATGCAAAAAAATAATAAACATTTCAAAACAATTGAGATACTGACTTAATATGATTGAGAGATCTAAGTTTATCTGAAATGAGAAAATGATAACCTTTTAGTACTGTAGTTTTCTGATGAAGAAGACATTTTATTTCCTCCAGTGTCTTTTGATTTACTTTGAAGAAAATAAGACACAAAACCACAAGTTGTATGTTACTTCAAATACATTATTTTGTACATGCTAAAATGAACCCAAATAAGCATTTCTGAATGACTAGACTCAAATAATCACACCATTTTTTTTTTTTTGCCTATAGAAACAAATGATGCATTTTCTATTGCCAAAGATGTGGCAGTTATCTTCAAGCCTCTCAAAAGCTGGAAATAATTCTAGAAGTGCAATATATTTATATGATTCAGACAAGTAGAATGGGTTCCAATTATTCCAGCTAATTCCAATTCCAAAACTCATGTCCCCAAACTGCTGCTTCTTTCCAAGTGCTCCATCATTATATTTACACTCATTCTACATATGACCTCAAGGACTTGACAAAAGCCGTTCTTACAAGGACTCAATTGCATATAAATTCTATTTCTCCAAAAGTCATGTAGATCAACTACCCATTGTAACTTGAACAATGTAAAAATCAATGAAATTGCTTTTCCAATTATATCTTTTAAGAATTCATTAGCACCACAAAAGAGAGATTTTTAGTAATTCTCTGACTGCAGTAATTGCTGGAGATTTTTAAAAAGATATCTTAAAATATGCAAACATACAAAAAGTATTTCCTGGTTAGTCCCACCTAAGCGGTAGGATGGATCCTATGATTTGATGCGAGCAGTGTCAATGTTAAATTCTTGGAACATATGCGATGGAAAATGTAGCCTACTCTTAGAAAATACATACTCTGCTCTTTGTCCACATATTTTATATCCCTTTTATATGCAAAAACAAAACAAAACCAGTTACCTCTCTCTCGAGAATCTCAAAGTCTCATCCCTTATTGCATCAACTAAAAGCTGAATGTGTGAGGGGACGCCTGGGTGGTTCAGCAGTTGAGTGTCTGGGTGGCTCAGCAGTTGAGTGTTTGCCTTCAGCTCAGAACGTGATCCCAGAGTTTCAGGATTGAGTCTCGCATGGGGCTACTGCATGGAGCCTGCTTCTCCTCCCTCTGCCTATATCTCTGTGTTTCTCATGAATAAATAAATAAAATATTTTTAAAAATTAAAAAAATAAAAGTTGAATGTGTCATTATATAAATCAGGATCAATTACAGATGATAATTCTCAGGTATAGCTCCTTAGATTGTATTCTTCTTAATCTAAAAATCCATAATCCAGTGAGACAAATTATTTACCCATCAAACACCCTTTTTTACAATGGTGCAAAATTATGAATAATTGCTAGTCATGTCCATTCCAAAACCAGAAAAAAATGATATGCACACAGCAGACATTGGTCATAGTAATTCTGAAATCTAGTTGGTAATATATTGCCACCTTCTTGAAAATGGCTCAGTCCTACTTCCTAAGGATTGTTCTCCATGGTCTTCAGCTTTGCACTGCACTTGGTTCTCGTTGCCATCCTGAGTCATTCTTCCTCCTCCATGTAAAGTAGGTGTTCTCTGTAGCTGAGTTTTTCACAACACCAACAGAAATTTTGTATTTTCTTTGTATTATCAGGTCCAAATTAGAATATTTATATTAAAATCTGTTTCTTTTGTATCAACTTATAACTCACTCCATTAGAAAAAAGTCACACCCACAACCCTCTTCTATATCTTAGTCTCCCTGTGAAATTGCTGTATAACAACATGCTTAGGATTCTTAAAAATCCCATTATTAAATAGAATCTATAAGACATATTGAGGCTTCTTAAAGGGGCTTTCAAGTGTTTGGAAATTTCGATGCGGTATCCGCTTAACAGTTTCCACTATCTTAACAGAGAATTTTATTTTCCCTGGATCTGATCTTTCTCTAAAATTTTTTTGTAATTGAGGATGATTGTTATATAGAGTTGCTGAGAATGAGAAACAGTTTTGCTTTTCAACTCAAAAGCTTCCAGTCTCTTTATATTAACAATTTATTATTTAGTTTATCTCTCTTGCACTTTAATCATAGGTAGCAAAATGAAGCCAGATGTCACTTTAGTCTTCTGCTGGGAATTCTCCTTAGCTAGATTACTGAGTTAGTTAGTTTCCTTCTTTCTGCTTACTGCAGAAACAGTGCTGCTGAACTTCTGGCACAGAGTAAGCCCTCCTTCCCTGCTGACACTGATAAAATTTTTCTTGCTTTCCTTTCCTCTCCTGTCTCATCCCCAGCCTCTTCTTTTTTAATGAGTGTTTTTTTTCTTTTTATTTTATTTATTTTTTTAATTTTTATTGATTTATGATAGTCACAGAGAGAGAGAGAGAGAGAGAGAGAGAGAGGCAGAGACACAGGCAGAGGGAGAAGCAGGCTCCATGCACCGGGAGCCTGATGTGGGACTCGATCCCGGGTCTCCAGGATTGCGCCCTGGGCCAAAGGCAGGCGCCAAACCGCTGCGCCACCCAGGGATCCTGATCCCAGCCTATTCAAGTCTCCTTAGGCTTCCCTTGACACCTTCCTAAAAGACCTGTGTAGGCTTTTCTTAATATCTCTTCAAAGTTCTCCCAGCTTCCACAAATCTCTTGATCTTAAAGCCAAGACTACGACGTTACTTTTTTTCTTTTTACCCTGACATTTCCATTTGTTTGTATCAAATTTGTTTTATTTTTTTTAGGTCTGTTTCCATAATTTATCAATCTTCATGTAGACTAAAATCTTATTCAAGTTTAAGATTTTCAAATCAGGCTATTCTCTAGATTAAAGATTCAACTCTTTCTTGGCTAAATATCTGTGTTTCTGATTGAACTGATTTCCCCCCTACTTTATAATCACTTCCTAAAATGCTATTGCTTCCCAGAAGTAATTTTTTCTATATAACACCAAACAAGATCACTCTTATCAGAGTTGCTGTGCCTTTAATAATTCTATCAGAAAGTGTATCTTGAGGTTTTGCCGTATGCTAAGCATTTTGTTTTAGGTGCTGGAGATAAATAGGTAAATAAAACAAATGTATTAGACATGAGTCATAATCTGCTGACCTAGGAGGGCAAAGTTTGTTAAAATGTATTTATTAATTCACTGAAAGTAACAGTAACAAGCCTCATTACGTGTTAATACAAATAATGTGGTTTATGAAAAATAACTTCTTCCAAACAGAAAGGGAAAACGTGGCTATCTTAGTCTATTCTGGCTGTTGTAACAGAACACCATAGACTTGATATCTTATGAGAAACAAACATTTATTTCTCATAGTTCTGGATGATGGAAGTCCAAGATCAGGAATGCCCGGGTGGCTCAGTGGTTGAGCATCTACTTTCAGCTCAGGTCATGATCCCAGGGTTCTGGGATTGAGTCCCACATTGGGCTCCCCACAGGGAGCCTGCCTTTCCCTCTGTCTCTGTCTCTGCCTCTCTCTCTCTCTCTGTCTCTCATGATTAAATAAATAAAATCTTAAAAAAAAAAAAAGTCCAAGATCAAAGTGTTGGCAGATTCAGTGTCTGATAAGGGTCTCTCTCTTGGCTCATAGACTGCCATCTTCTCACTATGCCTGTACATGGCAGTGAGGGGAAGAAAGCTCTCTGGGGTCTCTTTCATAAGGGTTCTAATCCCATTTATGAGGGTTCTGTCCTGATGACCTAATTAATTAGCTCCCAAAGGCCTACCTCCAAATACCATCACATTGGGTTATAGCACGTGGATTTTGGAGAGTCTCTAGCATTCTGGCCCTGGCTCCCAAATTCATGTCCTCTCATATCAAAGGCATTCATTCCATCTGAACAGTCACCAAAGTCAACTTATTCCAGCAACATTCCAAAGTTTAAGTCCAAAGTCTCATCTGAGTATCATCTAAATTAAATATGGGGGAGACTTGAGGGATGAATCATCCTGAGGCAAATTCCTCTCCTCCTATAAAGCCAAACAAGTTATGGCTTGGGCATCCTGGCCCACCTGAACTGGAGAGGTATCACCATCCTGTGAGATTGTCCTATGCCTGGGGTCCTTGCATTCTGCCTACCCGTGGAGATGGCACTGCACAGAGAAAAGCTCCTGGCTGCTGTCGAGATGGCTGAACCATAGAGTCTCTCTATTAAATCATCACTTGGCCACATTGTTAGTATTCTCATTTTTTAATTTGTTTTTGGTAATTTCTAAATCTTTAGGTTTCAATTCCTTTTAACTTAACAACCCTATATTTAAGTCATTTTCCTCCTCTTGCATTTTACTATAGGCAGTCAAGAGGAGCCAAGCCATACTTTAATATTTTGTTTAGAAATAGCTTTAGCTAAAAATTCAGTGTCATAACGTGTAAGTTCTACCTTCTACAACACACAAACACAACTCAACCAAACTCTTTGCTCCTTAAGAGGGATTGTCTCTCTTTAGTTTCCAATAGCATATTCCTAACTTCAATCTGAGACTTCATCACTATGGCATTTACTGTCCGTATTTCCAATATTCTGTTAATGACCATTAGGTATTCTCTAAGAAGACTGAGGCTTTTTTCTTTTCTCTTTCTTCTCTATAGTTCTCCTCTTTTTATTCTGTGCCCTAACTAGAATCACCTTTAAGCTTCTGTCCATGGGCAGCCCGGGTAGCTCAGTGGTTTAGTGCCACCTTCAGCCCAGGGCCTGATCCTGGGGACCTGGGATCGAGTCTCATGTCAGGCTCCCTGCATGGAGCCTGCTTCTCCCTCTGCCTGTGTCTCTGCTTCTCTCTTTCTCTCTTTCTGTGTGTGTCTCTCATGAATAGATATATTTTAAAAATCTTAAAAAAAAAAAAAAAAGATTCTGTCCATGGCAGTCTAAGCTTTTCCAGCACGCATCTCAAAGCTCTTCCAGTCTCCGGTTTCATTACCCAGTTCTGTAGCTGTTTCCACATGTTTAAGTATTTGTTACAGCAGCAACCCCATCTTAGTGCCAGTTTTCTTCTCAGTCCATTTGGGCGGCTATAAAAACAAAACAAAACAAAACAAAAAAAAAACAAAACAAAACCAAAAAACACCTTAAACTGGGTAGCTCAAACAATAAACACTTATTTCTCATAGTTCTAGAGGATGGGAAGTACAACACGAAGACACTGATAGATCTGGTGTATGATGAGAGCCTGCTTCCTGATTCATAGATAGCTGTCTTCTCACTATAACTTCATTTGGAAAAAGGGTGAGTGGATCTCTCTGGAGTCTATTTCATAAGGACTCTAATCCCATTAATGAGGCCTCCACCTTCACAATCATATTCTGAAGACGCCACTTCCAAATACCATCACACTGGGGATTTGAGGTGGACCCAAACAGTCATTCTATAGGAATTGTTTATATATGTACTTTAAAAATACATCCTTAATTTTAACGCGGTTTTACATTTACAGAAAAATTGAGGAGATAGTACAGAGAATTTCAATATACTCTGTATTTAATTCCCCAATTATTAACCTTACAATCGTATGGTACTTTTTTATAATTAATAACCAACATTCATACATTCCTACCCCAAGTCCACATTTTATTCAGATTTCCTTAATTTTTATTTAATGTCCTTTTCCTATTTCAAGATATCATCCAGGATACCACATTACATCTAGTTGTGACAGCTTCTTAGGCTCCTTTAGACTTGTGTGATAGTCTCTCAGACCTCCTTTGTTTTGATGACCTTGACAGTTTATTCTTTAATTTGTATATTTCTGATATTTTTCTCATTATTAAAGTAGGGTTATGCATTTGGGGAAGGAAGACAACAGAGACAAAGTGCCATTTCATCACATCATATCAAAGTACATTCTATCAACACGTCATAACAATTCTTATTAACTTTTATCACGTGGTTGAAGTAGTGTTTGTCAGGTTTCTCCACTGTAAAATAACTCTCTTTCTCCTCTTCTATATACTGCGGGAGTAAGAACTTGAGGAGTAGGAAATTATGCTCAACCTACAAGAGGGTAGAATATCTACATGGGATTATTTGAATTTTACTTTACATGGGAGAATCGTCTCTTCTCTCCCATTATTTATTATTTAATTATTTATTTATATCAATATAGATTCATGAATATTTATGCATTGGTTATAAACCAAGACACTTAATTTTTTGACATTACACAAATGTTTTAGCTTTGGCTACTGGGATTCTTTCAGTTGGATCCTCTGTCACTTTGACATATTCTTTTTTTTTTTTTTAGCCCTTTATAATTTTTTGGAACCAGAGTGCTCCATGATCATTTTGTGTATTTTTTTGCTCCAGTTCTAGAATCATCCATTTCCAAAATAAGCCTTGGTTCCTTCTATTGGAGAGTGGTATTAAAAACTAAGATCTAGATTCTAAGTATGCCTATTGCTTTAATTGTTGTACCAGTTCACATTCCCACCAACAGTGCAAGAGGGTTCCCCTTTCTCCACATCCTCTCCAACATTTGTTTTTCCTGCCTTATTAATTTTCCCCATTCTCACTGGTGTGAGGTGGTATCTCATTGTGGTTTTGATTTGTATTTCCCTGATAGCAAGCGATGTGGAGCATTTTCTCATGTGCTTGTTGGCCATGTGTATGTCTTCCTCTGTGAAATTTCTGTTCATGTATTTTGCCCATTTCATGATTGGATTGTTTGTTCTTTGCTGTTGAGTTTAATAAGTTCTTTATAGATCTTGGATACTAGCCCTTTATCTGATAGTCATTAGAAAATACCTTCTCCCATTCTGTAGGTTGTCTGTTAGTTTTGTTGACTGTTTCTTTTGCTGTGCAAAAGCTTCTGATCTTGATGAAGTCCCAATAATTCATTTTTGCTTTTGTTTCTCTTGCCTTCATGGATATAACTTGCAAGAAGTTGCTGTGGCCAAGTTCAAAATGGGTGTTGCCTGTGTTCTCTTCTAGGATTTTGATGGAATCTTGTCTCACATTTAGATCTTTCATCCATTTTGAGTTTATCTTTGTGCTTGTCCTCATAGATTTTCATAATGGAATTTACTCAGAAAATGAAAACACTTGATTTTTAAAATGTCATTCTTGGGGGTGCCTGGGTGGCTCAGTTGGTTGAGTATCTGATTCTTGATTTTGGTGCACATCATGATCTCAGGGTCATGGGATCCAACCTTATGACAGGCTCCATGCTCACTGTGGAATCTGCCTAGGATCCTCTCCCCCAGTCCTTTCTCTCTCTCTCTCTTTCTCTCTCTCTCTCTCTCCCTCTCTCCCTCCAATAAATAAATAAAATAATTCTTTAAAAGTAAATAAATTCTGTCTCCCTTTCTGATATTTAAAGACTCCTAACTCTGGGAAACAAACTAGGGGTGATGGAAGGGGGGTGGTGAGGGTAAATGGGTGACGGGCATTGATGGGGGCACTTGATGGGATGAGCACTTGGTGTTATTCTGTATGTTGGCAAATTGAACACCAATAAAAAATAAATTTATTATTAAAAAAAGTAAATTAATTAATTAAAATGTCATTCTCGGAAATACTCTTTAGGCAAGTTGTTGCTTTGTGCTTCTCATCAACAGAAAAGGAGGTATGTAGAGTGTTCTCAATCTGATCATATTTTAGTGGTGCCATGCATTTTATCTATCTTTATTTTTCCCAAAATTATGGGGAAGAAGATCTTGGCATTATAGCATTTAAGCTTCATGGTACCTATACAGCAGGTCAATCAACTGATTGATGATAACTCACTATTGTGCATTTTCCTCATTTTTACAAACTGATTATGACAATGACATTTATAAAGAGAAGCTGTGTCATTAATCACCAAAGTGTGTCATAATTCTATGTGCATTTTGTAGAATTTAGACAAGCTGGACTTTAAAATTGAAACATTAAGGACCTTCACATATTTTACAAAAGTCAATTGTCTATATTAGGGATGAAATAGCATTTAATAATTGTACAATATAAAATACATAGCCAGAGAGAGTAACTTCCAGTACTTAGATCTACATTGTGTATATTCTTAAGAGCTTGTTTCACAACATATGAAAACATAGCACAAAACTTTAGTTATCAAAACAGTTTACAACAAATACATTAGAAATTAGAGTAAAAGAAAAGGACAAGGGATGCCTGGGTGGCTCAGTGGTTGAGCATCTGCCTTTGGCTCAGGGTGTGATCCCAGAATCCAGGATTGAGTCCCACATTGGGCTCCCTGCATGGAGCCTGCTTCTCCCTCTATCTCCTCTCTCTCTGTGTCTCTCATGAATAAATAAATATAATCTTTTAAATAAAATAAGTAAATAAATGGTAAAAGAAAAGGACAAAAAAAAAAACATTCTTGAAATAAATTCTTGCTATAAATATTTATAGGATTAGGGTTACCCAAATACCAAAACCAGAAACATGTATAACAAGAAAATAAAACTACATTATGAAAAAAATCTTAACAGGTAATGTGTATATAAATATATATTTACATAAGAATAATATATAAATGCATATACACACTAATATAAATATAAATGTAGACATACAAGTATGTATCTCACATCATAACTGACCAAGTAAGAATTATCTGAGCAAAGCAAGGAAAAAAAGACTCTCAGCAAGCTAGAAAGACAAATTTTTTTTCTTAAACTAATAAGCAGTAGATATGAAAAACCTATAGATAGCATCATAGGTAATAACGAAAGACAAACTGCTTTCCTTCTAATGTTGGAACAAGAGAACAAGGCAAGAATATCCACTCTAACTACTTTCCTTCAACAAAATATTGTTCAACAGTATATATTTATTCAAACTATATAATCATGTACATAGAAAATTTTAAGGTATTTGCGAAAAAATTACTGGCATCAATGAATTTAACAAAGTTACAAAGTATAGAGTCAATATGCAGCAATTAACAATAATTTATATGCTAGAAACTATCATTTGGAAATTAAAAATTTTAAGTGAAACTATAAGAATCCTAGAGGAGAACACAGGCAGTAATTTCTTTCACATTAGCCATAGCAACTTCTTTCTAGATATGTCTCCTGAGAAAAGAGAAACAAAAGCAAAATAAACAATTGGGACTTCATCAAGATAATAAGCTTCTGCACAACAAGGGAAATAACAAAACTAAAAGGCAATCTGTGGAATGGGAGAAAATATTTCCAAATGACATGTCTGATAAAGGGTTAGTACCCAAAATACATAAAGAAGTTACACAACTTACAGAACACAACACTCAAAAACCAAATAAGCCAATTTAAAAATGGGCAGAAAAAAAATTTAAAAATAAAAATAAATATGGGCAGAAGACATGAATAGACATTTTTCTGAATACATACAGATAGCCACAGACACATGAAAAGATGCTCAACATCACTGATTACCAGGGAAATACAAATCAAAACTACTGTGAGATATCACTTCATTCCTGTTAGAATGGCTAAAATCAGTAACAGAAGAAACAAGGGGTATTGATGAGGATGGGAGAAAGGAAAACCCTGTTGCACTTTTGGTGAGAATGCAAACTGGAGCACCACTGTAGAAAACAGTATGGAGATTCCTTAAAAAGCTAAAAATAGAACTACCCTATAATCCAGCAATTGCACTACTATGTATTAACCCAAAGAATATGAAAAACACTAATTCAAAGGGCTACATGCACCCTGATGTTTATAGCATCATTATCTACAATAGACAAATTATGGTAAGCCCAAAAATCCATCCACTGATGGATGGATAAGAAAGATATGGTATATGTATATATATACACACACAATGGAAAATATATATTTAATGGAGTACTACTTATCCATAAAAAAGAATGAAATCTTGGCATTTGCAATATTATGGATAGAACTAGAGAGTACTATGTTAAGTGAAATAAATAAGAGAAAGACAAATACAATATGATTGTACTCATATGTGGAATTTAAGAATCAAAACAAATGAGCAAAGAAAAAAAAAGGGAGAGAGAGAAGCAAACCAAGAAATAGATTCTTAACTGTTAGAGAACAAACTGATGGTGGAGTGAGGATGGGTTAAATACATGATGAAGATTAATGAGTACACTTACAATATGGAAGTGTTGAATCACTGTATTTTAAATCTGAAACTGATATTAGACTGTAACTAACTGGAATTTATTTTTATTTTTCTTTTTTTTACTAACTGGAATTTAAATAAAAACTTTTTAGGGATCCCTGGGTGGTGCACCGGTTTGGCACCTGCCTTTGGCCCAGGGCGCGATCCTGGAGACCCGGGATCGAATCCCAAGTCGGGCTCCCGGTGCATGGAGCCTGCTTCTCCCTCTGCCTGTGTCTCTGCCTCTCTCTCTCTCTCTCTCTGTGTGACTATCATAAATAAATAAAAATTAAAAAAAAAAACTTATTTAAAAAAAAACTTTTTAAAAACTGATGTGTGTGTGTGTGTGTGTGTGTGTGTGTGAACTGGCAAAGTGATTCTAAAATTCATGTGGAAATATAAAGACATAAAGTGCCAAAAAAAAAAAAAAAAACCTGAAAACAAAGAACAATGTCAGGATACTTTATATTACTTGGTTTTAATATTTATTTTTAAATTACAGTAATTGAGACTATAGTACAAATATTAGAATGTTTCAAAAATTTCTTGTCCAATATTTCTTCAGGTACTGTTTCTGCCTCATTCTTTCTTTCATTTCCTATAGGGATTCCAAATATGGCCCTTGAGTTTCAGTAGAAGGCTTGAGGTATTTACCAAGACCCTATAACTTGGAATTGAATTCTGAACTCTCTCCCCAGCACTAGTCTGCTGCCAAAATAACCGATTAGTTCTTTTAGCATCTGTTACTTTATGGATACCTTGGAGACTTGCTTTACCCATATGAATACGAAAATAAAAAAAAAAAATCAGTATAAGATTTGATAGAATGTTTGTATTTAAAATTGGGGCTCTCTCTCTCTTATCTCTTCTACTTTCCTCAATTTTCCTGCTCAATCTCCGGGTACTTTGGTAGGCAACCTGGAACTCTGCCCTCTAATTCCTCAAACAAGACTACTGATTTCTGTTAGAGCTTTGTTCTCTGTGGAATACAGAAGATAACTGTCATCAGGTCAAAGGTATTTTCATGTGGATCTCACTCACTGTATTTGCTTCTTCTAAGGGTCTTATTCACTTAGTTTCTGCCTGTTTTTTCCAAATATAAGAAGGAAAGAAAACTGCTAATACAAATGAGATTGTTGGCCACAGGCTAGTGATATCAGTTGGTGTGGATTCATTCACTGAAACACTGACTATGCGTAGTTATTTTTGTTTATTGTTTCCAATTAGGGATTTCCTCTCCTTCCGCAAATAAAATGTTTCTCTGATATTTGATTCATATCTTAGCAAGCCTGTTGCCGACAAAAATCTTTTTCAAGATGTATAATTTTTCAAAATTTATAAAATCCTCTAGGGAACTTTTCATATAAGATCTACCTCCATGAAGAATGACATAGTGCATACAAACATGAGTTTAGGGGAAAAGCCATTTATAATTGATAGGAAGTGCAAGGAGTTTCTTTGCTAATTAGTTAGTGAGTTATTATCATGCTTCTTTCAGTCCAAAGCAAATATCTAAACCAAAATCTTCATAATTGTACTCAAAAAAAGACTCCTATTTTATAATCTGTTGAAATGAGATTAGCTCCCAGGTGAAAGATTTGTTTTGAAACTCCCATATTCATATCTGGAAACTTAGCCATACAATTTAATTTTCTCTTTATGAGGGGATTTGCAACTGTCATGAAAACACTAAATCACTGGAAAGAAGGGTCTCCAAGATATGTCAAAATGAATATTGGTGCATGAGTGCAGAGGTCCAAGTGGGAGGTAGAGTTGGTGGATAAAAAGTAGTCATTAACTAAAGATATTATTCTTCATATTTATATAAGATTGATGAAACTTCAGCTGTTCGTATAAACAAATGGATGAAAAAAAAACGGATGAAGATGAAGGTGGTGGCTAAGCCATGTGTAAGCCCCTTTTTGATGCTGACATCATTGATAAAAAATAATCTATAGACACAATATCAATATCTCACGAGAGGATAGAGAACTGTGATCTCCCTGAAAAAACATATTTATGTATATATTTTAAATTTACATATATGCATGCATATTTACATATATTTTGTTTACATATATACATATAAAATATATTTTATTTACATATATACATATAACAATATATTTTATATTTACATAAATATAGATTATTATGGTCAGGCTTGTAAGATTTGTGTTCCAGTTCTAGTTCTATTATTAACTGGTAAATCATTCACATGGCAAAGTTTTGCATCATGCGGGATTTGAGATTTTTTATTATGTTTTATTTTACTAAAGTGAGGATATTAGGGGCAGTTCTGGTAGTTTAGCGGTTTAGCGCCGCCTTCAGCCCAGGGCCTGATCCTGGAGACCCGGGGTTGAGTCCCATGTCAGGTTCCCTTCAGGGAGCCTGCTCCTCCCTCTGCCTGTGTCTCTGCCTCTCTCTCTGCTCTGTGTCTCCCATGAATAATAAATAAAATCTTAAGAAATAAATAAATAAGTAAATAAATAAATAAATAAATAAATAAATGGAAGATATTAGAACACAAGGCATCTAAAACCTACTTAATGATAATTTTATAAGTGAAAGAAACATAGAAAAGATTAGGCAAAAATAAATTGTCTCAGGAACATTCTTTACCTTAGCTTTTGAGTAAGTATTGACGGCCTTTGAGCAAAGATAAAACAAAGCCAGGTGTGCTCAAAAGGTCAAACTTTACTCAACTGGGTAAAGTTGTGAAAAGACCTCTCACGGCTATGATGATAAGTTATTGGCAAATTTTTTAAAAAGGGGGCCTTTGATGTGAACTGGCTTGATTATTAAAGCAGTAATGATACAAAGTTGCCTGAGAAAGATGATTGGTTTAGAGATTAACAGTGTTAAACTGTCCAATATATTGTTTATTAAGTTTTTTTTAATTTTATGTTGCACAATAACCATATAAAATAAGCATTATTGATACCCCTACTTTATAGATGAATAAATTAAGATATACATTGTTTAAGTACCTTAAATAAAGTCTCAGAGTGAAATCAGGCTTCTGCTCCTCAACAATGTGTGATACTTCCCTCAAAAAGCATACAAACAAAAAACAAACAAATACAAGGAATAAACGAATGAAACCAATAGAATAATCATTAACTATTAGACTGTTTTCTCTATGATGATATTTCTAACATAAATTATCCAATCAAGAATCTCTTTTGATTTAAAATAAACTTAACAGTGTGGAGGTAAGGACCAGATCCAAGTGACATGGTAGGGTTAACCACTTGTAGAAAACTAAAGAGGAAATTAATGGAAACAAACCTGTAATCAATGAAGAAGACACAGTACCTTAGGACTGCCGGGAAAGATGTCCCAGCTCTGAGTGCTCTACTGGAGAAAGTAGACAGAGGGCAAGGAGCCACTAATAAAGCTCATTACCTTAAGTGTGTCCTTGAAAGCCCTTTGATTTCAGATCTTTCAGTGACGTAAGAGAAGGAATTTTCACTGAGATGGCATGAAATTGAAGAGAAGGAACTTAAAATAGACCACTTGCTCTGCCTGACAGAATGCCAAACAAAAATTCCAATAACTAGTCTTTAAGACAGACTTTTTAAAAAGCTTTAACACACTGGAAAATGGAATGGAGCATCTTAAATTGCTATTGATCATATACATATGAGTTAATTTTTTTTCTTTTAAAGGTATGTTATTGTTATTCAGATTTGAAAAGAAACCCGTAAAAAAAAAAAAAAAAAAAAATGAAAAGAAACCCGTGAAGCTCTTGATATTTGAAACAGCTAAAAATAATCAGGCTCCTTCTGCCAGATGACAGAAAGGTCATATTTGTGACGCAAAACTTACAATTACATGAAATTCAAAGTTCACAAATGGAAGGGTCATCATAATCAGTGATAGACATTTATTCATGCAAAAAAATATAGATTAATATGTCTTTTTCAAAAAGACTGGACTTTAAAATACAAATCCTAGAGATTTTGACAAAAGGAATATTTTATGTTACTGCTAATGTATTTAGCCACTTTCCAGTAGAAAAGGAAAAAAGAAATTTGGTTTGAGTGTGTAAAAGTTAAATATACTCATGAAGCCATTACATTTTAAGAAGGATTTCTCTTTAAAACTCTTAATGTTTGATTTCCAACTTAAAGGAAATACACAGGATTTCTAAAGATTTCATAAATGTCTAGACCCCAGCTAGGCCATCATTCTTAGGTTACATTCAAATGTCTGAGTTTATTTTGAAACACACTGTCATGGGGGAAAGATATTATGCTTAATAGTATATCTGTTTCACTATTTACTCATTATGCCATCATATACACAAAGTGCCACGTATATAGTGGATCATTACAATATTCTGCAGAATGTTAAAACCTTTTAAAATCCCTATAGACTTTATTTTGACAAAGAGCAGGGGATTTTACATGGTCTTGTGTTAAGGTGATGAATGTATGTTTCTGTCATTCTCCTGTAGAAGTGAACTGCCTTTTTTTTTTTTTTTTTTTAAGTGGACTGCTTTTGATTTTCTTTATTGATATATTCTGGGACCCCATTTCCCAGATCAATAACTGCAAACAAAGTGTCCATAGCTGTGTGGATTATCTCAGCAAAAACATCTTATTATTATGGCAGCTGCAATTGGGGCTAGCATTATATAGGGTTCATGATCGTCTACCATCAATCATCTTGATCAATCTGATTTTGCAGAAGACATGTTGGTGAATTTAACTGAGAATTGGTAGGGATAATCTTCTCTGCATTCTTTAAGAGTTTAATAATTCCTCCTGCAATTTTATTTTTTCTTAACTGAAGGTTGGGAAGAGGTCTCAGAGTACAGATAAAAGAACAATTATAAGCTTTCTGCCAGTTAGTGCCCTTATGCACTTGGGATAAGGAAAATGAATATAAGGTAGATTTGCTGACTATTGGACTCATTATGAATTGGACATATTAGTTATGAAAGACCTTAAAAATGTAGTCTATTTCTTCATGGAAATAGAACTGTATTTTTAACACTTGGTCTGCACTGAGATATAACCTGACTTGTAGATAATGGAGGATGGCAAAGATGATCCTGAGGAGGGCAAGTATTATTCCTTAGGTAAGTGCTTTGCAGGGTATTTAGGCAAGCCAGAGCTTTCTCTACAAAGGAATAAAATCTGCTTTTCTTGATCAAGAAAATCCTGGGAATCTGTGGGTAAAGATTCCCAGGATTTTCTAGCAAAGCATTATTTCTCAGATCTCAGATTCTATATATTTTATTAGGGTCACACAATACAAGACTAATCTACAAAAATCAACTCTATTTCTTCAGATAGCAATAAATAATTGGAAATAAAAATAAAAACAGTGCAATTTACAAATCACCATACAACATAAAATACTTAGGTATAAATGTAACAAAATATGTATGAGATGTATACACTGAAAACTGTAAAACACAAAAGATGTAAGAAGAGCTAATTAAAAAGAAATATATCATGTTCAAGGATTGGAAGACTGGCATTTACTGTTAAAATGCCAATTATCCCCAAACTGAACTGTGGATACAATGCAATCTCAATGAAAATCTGAAAATTTTTAATAGAAACTGAAAAAAATGATTCAGATATTAAATGGGAAAACAAAGGAACTTGAATTACCAGCATGTTCTGGAAAAATAGAACAAAGTTGGAGGCCTCACAATCCTTGATTTTAAGACTTACTATAAAGCTAAAGTAATTGATATTGTGTGGTATTGGTGAAAGGAGAGACACAAAAATCAAAGGAACAAATAAAGAGCCCAGAAACAGATGAACATATGGATGGTCATTTGATTTTTGACAAAGTTTCTAAAGGCAAGTCAATGGAGATAGGATAGTCTTCTTCAAAAATGGTGTTGAAACCACTGGTTATCGATTTGCAAAAAACAAACCTTGACTATAATTTTTACCATATGTGAAAAATAACTCAAAATTGATTATGGAGCTAAATATAAAATCACAAACTATAAAATTTCAAGGAGAAAACAGTATGATCATGAGTTAAACAAATATTTTTTTAGATACAACACCAAAAAATGATTCATAAAGACTACCACAATAAAGTTAGTTAACACATCCATCACTTCACATACTCCCTTTTTTTGTGTGTGTGAATGGTGAGAACATTTAAAATATACTGTCTTAGCAACTTTCAAGTAGTCACCATGTAGAATATTAGATACCCAGAAGATACCTTATAGCAGAAACACTTTGATCAGAATCTCCTGATTTCCTTCACTATTTTCTTCCTCCTATTGTTGGCTCCTTCATCAAATATTATTTGACTGTATTTGAATGGGTTTATTTCTGAATTCTCTATTTTCTTCCACTGCTCCACGTGTCTGTTTCAATGTCAGAACTATACTGTTTTTGATTACTAGAGCTTTATAATATAGTGTGAAATCAGGAAGTACAATGCCTCTGCTTTGCTCTTCTTTTTCTCAGTTGCTTTCGCTATTTAGGGTCTTTTGCGGTTCTGTGTGAATTTTAGGATTTTCTATTCTATTTTTGTGAAAAAAAAAACAGTAATTTTGGTAGGGATTGCATTGAATCTAGAAGGCTTTAGGTAGTATGGACATTATAACAATATTAATTCTTTCAATCCACAAACATGGATCTTTCTATATATTTGTATTTTCTTCCATTTCTTTCATCAATATCTTGTACTTTTCAGTGCATGGATCTTATATTCATTTGGTTACATCTATTACTAAGTATTTTACCATTTTTGATGCTATTTTAAATAAGACTGTCTTCTAATTTATTTTTGGATAGTTTGTTGTTGGCATATAGAAATGCAATTGATTTTTCTATGTTGATTTTATATCCTGAAACTTTACTGAATTTGTGTATTTATTAATCCAACAGATTTTGTTTATTAATCTAACAGATTTTGGTGGAATCTTTGGGGTTCCTATATATAAGATTATGTCATTACAGAGACAATTTTAGTATTTTTCCCATTTGAATAATTTTTTTCTTTTTCTTGCTTGGTGGCACTGGGTAGGACATCTAGTACTATGTTGAATAGGAAGTGTGAGAGTGCGTATTCTTGTCTTGTTCCTGATCCTAGAGGAAAACCTTAAAGCTTTTACCATTGAATCTGATTTTAGCTTTGTGTTTTTCATACATGACTTTATCATGTGAAGGAGTGTTTTGCCTATACCCAGGTTTTTAGGAAATTTTATAGAAAAAGCCATGAATGATAGAATTATATATATTCAAGATGGATTGATGGATGACCTTATAGAACAGATAGCTGTTAGAACATAATTCAAAATCAGAAGTGGGTTTGGAAAGAACATCTGCCAGAGATCATAGTCCATATGACCAGGGGCAACTTTCATCTGACCCCTCCAGGTTCTCATTTAAATTCCAGGGTTTGTTCCTCTACCTCTTTCTCCAATTTAAGGTTGTTTTTATGGTTGATGTAATAGAAAAGTTCATGAAATGAAGATCTTTTCATTTTGCAATACCTAGACAACTCCATGCATACTTTCCACCAATGAACTTTTCAGGAGCACTGCATCATTAAATAGCAATGAGAAAGTCTATTCATCAAAGATCTTTCTTTCTTCCCCAACCCTACACCATGAACATGACAGTAAGTTATCTTCTGGGATAATTCAGCTTTCAAACAAACCTACTAGGACATCTAGACCATCAAAACAAACTAAAACTTGCAAGACTCTTAACTATAAACCAAGGGCTGTTGGAGGTGCACTGGGGACAAATGGGGGTTAAATGAGTGATTGGTACTAACTAGAGCACTTAATATGATGAGCACTGGGTTTTGTATGTAAGTGATGAATCACTAAATTCTACTCCTGAAACTAATATTACACAATATGTTAACAAACTGGAATTCAATAAAAACTTAAAACTAAAAGGGGAAAAAAAATTTAGAACCAACTCTCATTTTAGTTTAGGAAACTACTCTTAGATAAATGATTATACTTTTGTTCAGTGGGAGCTTCTAAGAATTGCAACCCTTAGGATAAAGTTGATTTAATACTATTATATAATGTTAATAATATTATAAGAATTTTTCATGTGGATATCTTTAAGACTATTTTGTTACTAACTCTGCTTCATTAAAAAAATGCAATCCTACTTCCTTAAGTATAAGGAATTAAGATACAAAACAGGATAAACATTAGAGAAAGATTAATATAAGGAATTGCATTCTGGTTATGGATCTATTCATTTCAATTAGGAGAAGAAAAGCATGTCTTTGATAACTTTTCAGACAACTCAGACTTTTATTTTGTCAATGTGCAAACAACCAATTTACTAGGAGTCTTATTAAATTTTTTTCTTTGTTTCAGCTATAAATCAGTCATCCTCGAGAGTTGGAGCTCCTTTTAGTGCTGATAACATTTCATTTTAAAATACTAACTTGTAAATGGTATTTTTCTCAAAATATCCTTTCTGGTGATATTCTATTTTCCTATTATCTTGTTCTTTAGAAGATTAGTGATATTTGAAGGTCATATTTTCAGGCCACGGAGCAGATCATGGGATAAATTTGCATTTGGATTTGGTGAACTGTTGCCTGTGTGGATGATAAAAAGACAGAAGCTTGATAAAAACGTCTTCACAAACCTAAGAAACATAAAGAAATGAAATAGAAAATGTCAAATTGGCATTTACACCTTAATTTTGAATACCTTAATTATCCTTTACTTATCTTAAGCATGTCATTTTACATTTCCTCTCACTATATCTCAACACAAAAGGTATGAATCTGTTCTTCCACAATATCTATAGGGATTCATTTTCCTCCTGAAAGCAATTGTAAATAGCTGTGTGACATCTCAGAATCCCTGTTTTATGTATGGAGTAGAAAATTCTGAATTTTGAATATATTTAAGGATATGAAGATTTTATAACAGAGAAAACGTATAAACTATATTTCAGATTTTTTTATCAACAAGATAACTTTAAGAAATTATATCTTCCCATTATGGTTTTTAAAATAATAAAAATATGAATTAAAAGTGTGATTTCCAACCATAGTAGTAGAGCACTCACACACTGTTTATAAGATGCTAATAGATCAAGGTGTTTTTTTAATATCTTGATGATTTTTAAGTATTTTACATAATCAACCCATATGAGGCAAAATCTGGTAGAACTGCAAGGAGAAACAGATAAATCCACTAATATAGTAGGGGGCTCCAAAACTTCTCTATTAGTAATTGATAATGGTACAATGAAAATTAATTAAGGACACCAGTGACTTGAACCATCAATTAACCTAATCTAGTTGACATTTCTAGAAAACTACACCTTACAATAGAATACAAATCCTTATCAAGTTGTCATGGCATATTCACCAAGAACTACATTCTTGAACATAAAACACACCTTAAAAACATTTTTATAAAAAAAATTAGAAATCAAAATATATTCTCAGATCTCAAGAGAATTGAACTATCTATAGTTCAATATATATTTCAATATATATATTGAAAAATCTATAGTGAAAGGATAGCTGGAAAATCTTCAAATATTTGGACATTAAAAATAATTTCCAAATAATGCATAGGTCAAAGAAGAAATTATAGGAGAAATTTGAAAAATATTTTCAATTAAATGAAAATGAAATATTGGGATATGTGAAATCAGTTCTTAGAAGTAAATTTATAGTATTGAGCACATATATTTATGAAATAATTAAGTTCTAAAATCAAGGACTGAAGTTTCTATTTTAGGAAGGTAGAAGATGAAGAGAAAATTAAGCCTAAAGCAAGAGAAAAAAATAATAAAAATCAGAACAGAAAACAAATAAATCAAAAACAAGATTCAATAGATAAAAATAATCAAAACTAAAAGCTAGTTCTTTGAAAAGATCAATAACATTGATAAATCTCTAACTACACTAATCTAGAAAAAAAGAAAGAGTACACAAATTATCCATATCAGTAATGTTAGGGAGATCATTACTGCTAAGTCTGTGAACATTAAAATGATAACAAAGGAATATTATCAATAACTTTATGCCTACAAATTTGATAAATGGGATAAAAATGAACCAATTCTTGGAAAGACACAACTAACAAAACTCTTACCAGGATAAATCGGCAACTGGAAAATCTACAGTAAGCAAGATAGTGTGGTAGTGATTAAAAAAAAAAAAAAATAGGCACATAGCACCATGGACAGAACTGGGGCCCCAATATAGATCCACACAAATATTGTTGACTTTTTTTTTTTTAACAAAAGCACAGAAACAATTCAATGGATAAAGGATCATCTTTTCAACAAATGGTGCTAGACTGTTGGAAAATCATATGTGAAATTTGAATTTAACCATAAGCCATACACCTTACACAAAAATTAACTCAAAATTGTAGATATAAGTGCAAAATACAAAACTGTAAGACCTTTAGAAAGAAACATAGACAAAAATCTATATTTACCTAGGTTTTGGTGTTGAATTTTTAGATACTATACAAAAAAACATACAATCCATAAAAGAAAAAACACATGTTGGACTTAATAAAATTCAAAACTTCTGCTCTGTGAAAGTTACTAATTAGAGACAAGCCACAGACAGGGAGAAAACATTTGCAAAATATGTATCTGAAAGGACTTGCATTCAAAACATACCCCAATTGTAAAACAATAAGAAAACAAAGTAAACAAAGAACATAACCAAGAGATCTGAGCAGATACTACATCTAGAAAAATATACAGGTCACAAATAATCATATGACACAATTCTCATCATTTGTCAGTAGGGAATGGAAATAAGAACAAGATATGACTCCATACCTATTAGAATCTCTAAAATCCAAAACCTAATAGTACTGATTGCTGATCAAGTTTAGGAGCAACACCTGTCATTTAATACTAATGGGAGTACAAAATCATATAGCCATCTTGGAAGACAGTTGGAAGTTTCTTATAAAGCTAAGCATAATCTTATGACCTAGTAATCATCTAAGTATTTACTCATCTGATATGAAAATTTATCTCCACACAAAATCTTGCATGTAAAAGTTTATAGCAGTTTTATTCATAATTGCCAAAAACTGGAAACAATTTGCCCTTCAGTAGGTGAATATATAAATCATCTGATACATTCATACAATGAAATACTATTCAGTGATAAAAAGAATAAAGCTATCAAGGCAAGCAACAATATCAATAAATCTTATGCATGTTGACAAATGAAAGAAGCCAGTTGGAAAAGGATACATATGAATATTATTCAATTTCAATGACATTTTGGGCAAGGAATAATTCTGTAGATGGTAAATAAAGGGTTCAGTGGCAGTAGTGTTGAAAAAGTAAAGCAGAACGGCTTTTTTTTCAAACTGAGAAATTATTCTGAATGGTACTGTAGTCGTTCACAACACCATACATGTGTCAAAACCCTTAGAATTTTATGGTATCCAAGTGGACCTAATCATGTGCAAAATTAAAAAAAAAAAAAAGCAACTAGGAGGTCAATAAATGAAATAACCTTATTGAAGGAGATATGGGGGAAAAAAGCATTGACCCAGGTAACATTGATGAGTGGAGACTATAAGACTAAAGACAGATCTCTACATAAACATTTTACTCTAATATAAAGTCACTGCCCATGGAGGAACAGGTTAGCCATTTCTAAAACCACTGTGTATGTATATTGGAATTGAACATTTAACTAAATGAATCGGGGATAATGAGATCTGGGTTTTCTCACTGATGTTGGGAGATTTTAGACCAGCAAAGAGAGAAGGCTAGAATGATCCAAATGGTTATGGAGTAAATGTTGGAGACCTCAGTATGAAATCATGTTTTAGCTTAAAATAGGGGATGACATATAGAAATAATTATATATATGTGTGTATATACAGTATATATGCATATACTTCCTTGCTCTGTCAGCTGAAGAGGGCCTAGAAGAATTGATACCTCTTTAGCAACAAGGAAACTTAGAACCACGCGCCTGAAGTGTGTCTAAACATAGCAACTCACTTTCAAAAATTATGATATGGAAAGGGGAGTAAAGAGTAACTTTATCATGGGAAAACCTGACAAACACTACCTCAGCCGGGTGATCAAGGTCAACATCAACAGTGCTAAGTAACATTGATATGTATACTCTGGAGGTAATGTGATAAGTGTGGAACTTTAACTCTGTGGTCTTCCTCTTAAAAACCCATGACCTCAGGGCACTTGGGTGGCTCAGTGGTTGACTGCCTTGGGCTCAGGTTGTGATAATGGGGTCCTGCGCTGAAACCCGCATCAGGCTCCCCACAGGGAACCTGCTTCTCTCTCTGCCTATGTCTCTGCTTCTCTCTGTGTCTCTCATGAAAAAATTAAAAAACAAAACAAAAAAACCTATAACTTCAACCTAATAATGAGACTATACAGGGAAATTCTACAGAATATATAACTAGTACTTCTCAAAATTGTTAAGATAATAATAGAAAAAATATATCCTGGATTAATGTTGATTATATTTTGTTGTTGTTGTTGTTGTTGTTGATTATATTTTAAACTAATCAGTTTCCTTTACTTAAAAACTCTGATTTGATTGTGAAACCTTTATTAATAACATTTAATGAGAAACACCAGAACTAAATTTCATAATATTCTAATTTTACACATTTCGTATTTTATAACACAGACAATTCAGATACTATTTTGTATATACTTATATTTTCAGTTAAGAAAGCACTAGTTAACTTAGTTGCTGCTCTTGGACTTAAATTATATGCAAAAGATAATACTGATTTAACAAAGGGTATTTTCTTCAGTCATAAAATATTCTACCATTTTTACAAAATTGGTATAATTTATGTTATTTTCTTATCTGTAATTAAGTGTGGACTTGATCAATAGTGAAAATATGTAAGCTGTAATATATAAAAATCAATTTTTATATGTTAAAGATTCAGCTTTTTTATGAAAGTTTTTCTCTGACTTAATTATCTTTTCCAACACTTGAAATATTATTAAAGTAGCACATGTAAGTAATTTAAAGAGTACTTCAGATTCATAATACAAAACAGCTGTTCTGTGTCACTTTCTTTATTCCTAAGACCAGTTTCTTAGAAGTAAACAGTTTCAAATCTTCTAGGTGTTTATTCTAGAATTTTAATACATAAAATGTGTACAATGGTATCTTTGATCCATAAATTTAAACATCTCTATCGATTTTTGCATTATGTAAATATTGTATATTGTTAACCATGCACTGTCTTATATTTTCATCCTTTTTAATTTTTGTGTGTTTTTCATGAGTTTAATATCTACTTATTTTAATTTGCTTAGTTGTATTTTAATCAGAACCGTGGCATTTGGGACGCCTGGGTGGCTCAGCGGTTGAGCTGAGGGATCCGGGCCTGGTATCAAGTCCCAAATCAGGCCCCCTGCATGAAGCCTGCTTCTCCCTCTGCCTGTGTCTCTGACTCTCTCTCTGTGTCTCTCATGAATAAATAAAATCTTCAAAAAGATATATTTTAAAAAAAGAGAGAACAGTGCTATTTCCTTTGGTAATACAATTGCTCAGTAGTGGAATTTCTTGGATAATTGATCAGTTTCATTTTAGATAGTCCTCTATCCTCTTGCTCAGATTTGATTTGCTTCATGGATATGAGATCCTGGAGTTTTCTTTCACTATTATCCTAAGAATTATTCTTTTTGTTTGTTTCCAGTGACTGTATGTTGGATATCATATATTTTCCTCTTCCTTGTTTTGTTCCATTATTTTGGTGGAACGTATTATCAGGAAAAGGTAAATAAGAGGAAAACTTTTGTAGACTGTGCACATATGAAAATAATCTTTTGATGCTTGATTAATTGTTTGGCTGGTAATAGAATCTAGGTTGGAAACAAAGTTTACTCTAAATTCTGAGGACACTTGTATTGAGAAGCGTAATGTCATTTTGGTGTCTGATTCTGTATAAGATCTGTTTTGTTCACACATTTTTCTGACTCTGGATATTTTGTGATGGTGTGATTTGATAATTCTCTCTTCCATAGGATTTCCATCAATTCTTTTCATCTCATATACCATCCTTTTCTTAGGAAATAAGCATCTTTAAGTTTTAAATCTATTTGGTTCTGCAGCATAAATAGGCTTGCTGCGGTTAGTATCCCCTTCCACAGTCATTTGAAATTCTGTTTGCTCAGTTAGGTTAAAAATCTTACTGGTTTTTTATTGATCCCAAATTAGTGATATATCTTTTCCTTTATTATTTGTCCCCTTTTTCTCTTTGTCCTTGTACAATTATAACCTTTTTCTCTTTTAAATGGCCTTAATGAGGAAGGGAGAAGACATGAACGTATATCTTCAGTCTGCCACATTTAATTGCAAGTTTATTCAACTACTTTTAAATTTACTTTATTAATATAATTATTATAAGATGTTCAATTATTTTTTCATATCTCCTGTTAAGTTGGTATTTTTCTGTTTTTCCTTTTGCCTTTATTTAAACAAATAAATTAGCTCCAGACTGAGCTTTTGATATATAAACAAAGTTTATCCTTTTTAAGGTTTATTTATTCATTATTTAAGAGAGAGCAGAGAGAGGGGCAGAGGGAGAGAGACAATCTCAAGCAGACTCCTGGCTAAGTGTAGAGCCCCTGCAGGGCTCCATCTCTCGACCCTGAGATTGTGACCCTGAGGTCTTGACCTGAGCCACAATCAAGAATCAGAGTTTAGGGAGTCCCTGAGTGGCGCAGCGGTTTGGCGCCTGCCTTTGGCCCAGGGCGCGATCCTGGAGACCCGGGATCGAATCCCAGTCGGGCTCCTGGTGCATGGAGCCTGCTTCTCTCTCTGCCTGTGTCTCTGCCTCTCTCTCTCTCTCTCTCTCTCTCTCTGTGATGACTATCATAAATAAATAAAAATTAAAAAAAAAAAAGAATCAGAGTTTACCTGATTGAGCTACCCAGGTGCCCTAAACAATATACTTATTCACATATGTGATAGCTATCATTAATCTGGTAAGACCAAGCAAGAAGCTATTTTGACAAATGACTAATTTTAGAAAATGAAAGGTTATTTTCAACTTGAAAATTGGTTCATTAATTTTTGGTGGAAATCTTCCTAAACACAGTGCTCATTTACTTTCTATCTAAAACAGATCATGTATGTTAAGTACTCTTTCAGCTATTGTTGATGATCTTTATTTAACAAAAACTAGTTGATTTACTCAATAGCAAGAGTAATGTTTCAGGTGCAATTGAGATACATAGGAAAGATTATGAATATACTCACAGAGCACCATTACACTGATATTTGTTTCTCCTGCCTTGCTGTCTACTGTTATAGTTCTTATTTTCACTCACTTAGGCTTTTTTAAGTCTATAACATTCTGCTAGAATTTATCAACTAAAAAAATCAAATAGTAAATTTGTAAGTTAAGACATTTATTTTACTAACAATTGAAGTTTGTTATGAGGGCACTCATGGCTCGTGTCTATAATTATATGAAACAGAGCTATATGACAGTTGTTTTTCTTTTTTTCAGAGACTTTTTTTCCTTATTTCTTCTGAGTTCCTAGATGAATTCTGATTATTTTTCAGTAAGATTTACCTTTATCTCTATTTCTTGTCTGGATATTATAGTTGTCAATATATTATCACTGGATGAAATTATTACATTGCATTTATTAAATAAAATGTATCTATCATATTTACTGAGGTATTATAAGCAGTATTTCTCTTAGTGATCAAATAAAACATTTTAAATTAGTTAAATAACTTACTGAGTGCTTACTACAAAATATTAGTTAAAAGCATAACTGTACTCCCGTCTTGGCTCCACTTCTCATTGGCTGGTGCAAGATATTTAATCATTCTGAATTTTAGTTACCTCCTTTTTAAAACAAAGATAATAATAATTTCTTCCATGCAGGGTTCAATAAAGTTCAAATCACATAGTGTGTGGCACCCTCCCTCATTGTGGAAAAATCCCCATAATCATTAGCTGTTAGTATTTTAAAGTTTTATGCCAAGAATCTAAGTGCTAGTGATAAACAAAACAGTTACAATCAATGCCTTAATAGTATTATTTCTTCGTTCTCCATTTCAAAGCAGAAAGTGATATTTAATTAGAATCTCTAATAATATAAAATGTGATTAATGCTATGAGAGAGGATGGTGATAGATATACGTGGTTTGCATGCATACAGACTGATTTGGATTGGAGTTTTGGTTCTGCTATTGTCTGGCTATCAACTTTGGCAAGTTATTTAACTTCTCAAAGCCTTGGCTTCCTTAAATGTAAAATGGTTATTTATTTTGAGTTTTCTTTATGAAGTATATTTGACACACAATGTTACATTAGCTTCAGGTGCATAACATAGCCATTTGACAATTCTATACATTGCAATTCACCATGAGTGTGGCGACCATCTGTCACTGTACAATGCTATTATAATACCGTTGACTATATTCCCTATGCTGTACCTTTCATCCTGCGATTTATTCTTTCCATCGCTAGAAGCCTCTACCTCCCATTCCTCTTTACTTATTTTGCCCATCCCCACCCCCTCTTTTCTGGCAAGTATCAGTCTATCATCTGTATTTATGGGTCTGTTTCTGCGTTTGTTCATTTGTTTTTTTTAGATTCCACATATATATGAAGTCAGTCATATGGTATTTGTCCTTCTCTGACTTCTTTCACTTAATTTTAATAACACTTTCCCCATGGGGTTGTCATGGGGTATGTCATTTATATGAAAATGGCCATAAAAGGAACAATACTGTATATGTCACAAATGATTGCATAATACACTTAAGTACAATAGTGCTAATATTTATTTGAATAGCTAAATGCAAAATTTTAGTTAATGCTGTATAATTAATCATAATTTTCTATTTGAGAGTTATACATATAGAAATCTGATTTGTACACACACTGTGAACAATATAGCAAATTTAAATGTTTGTTATAATTATATCTCTTTTTAAAATCATATCTTCTAGAGCAGTCTTTTTGGGGGAATGTTTCAAATAACACGGAAGGATTCTATTTTTATCCACCAATTCAAGAAGTTTATCTTGTACTTCTGACAAGAAAACTATTTAGCAATTTTAGGAAGATTCTGAGTTTTATTCCTTTGTCTGAGACATAGATTTTTTTTACTAACAAGAAATGTAGAGATTCTCCACTTTGCTCCTTTCATTTCATTTCTCCTAAAAATTGATGTCCAAATTAATCTCCAGGAACATACAATAAAGTTGGTATAAATCTTTCCTTATTGTCATGAATCACAGCAACCTATTTTTACTATTTAACCTCTAAGTGAAAGCGAGTGTCATTTTTACAAGATTAATGATGTGAAATTATTATTTGCACCTCTTTCTCTGAAAGTAAACATGTCCAACATTCATGCTCAGTTTTCTACATGATATAAACATAAAAAATAAATGAATTTGATTTGTGAAAGAAACGTAATCAGATTAATGATAGCATATTTTGAAGACCAGATAATTGTTAATTGAATTTTTTATTTTTATAGCATATGTTTGCAGCATTACATAGAAATATAATAGGAACAATGATATCCTTTAAATATTGGGCATTTTAATAGAGCTTTACAACTGAAGATCATATCTTTGAAAATGCAAACTATCATTACTTTCCATGTCTATAACATTATATGATTTAGTTGTGAGGATTCTACAAAATAACCTAGAACCTAATCAAATGAGATTTTAAAACTGTAATAAAAACTTGAGTATTTAAACAAAATATTCTAAATTTGGGCCATTTCCCATCTAGAGAACTAACTTATATTAGTTCATATAATAAAAAGTAACACAAAAATAAAAATAACACTCAGTGGGGTAGGAGTTAGAGACATCTCCATCCCATAATAGACAGGAATTTGTGAACAAACATATATACAAGGAGGAATGTAAGAAAATAGTAATGGAGAAAAGAATAAATAATACATAAATTCTCAGAAGATAATGGAAGAGTATGAAAAACTTTTATAAGTTTCCCTTTATATTATCTTAATATTTTTGACACAGCTAAAGTTTTTTCAGGTTTTGGCAAGTAGTGCCATTATCAAATAGCAGTAAGGATTATGTAAACTATGTTTCAAAGTTGTTGGAACTTTTAAAAAGTTGCAGTATTAAAAATAATTACTATATGCAAAACTCAATGAGGTAAATTTAAAGATCACCAGCTGAAGTCTTATTTTACAGAAAAGCAAACAGACCATCAGTGTTAATTGAAGTCGTGGAGATCATCCTGTGAGTTACTGGCTGATATGGAGATGGAACTCTCACGTGTTCAGGTTTCTGTCTTCACATCACTCCATTTCCACACTAAAGTAAAATACCTCCACTCATCTCCTTTTAACAAATGTTTACAATCTTTTTCCTTCTTCAAGCTATTTCTTTCAATCTGCAGCAAAACTTCTTCAGAAAATCATCTGTATCAGTTGTCTCCCAAATAGGGTGAAAAAAAAAAAAACTGGAAAGTTTATGGAAGACTAGTCACTGCATTGCAAGAAAACACAGTAGAATTTCCACTTCCATTTACTTTTATCATAGACAACCAAGAATTATACTTTCCAATGTATATCAAATATCACAGTCACATATATTGGATTACAATTCCTCTCAGTTTGCTCAAAGTAATCATAGTTTGCTCCTGTTCCCTTTTCCTTATAAAACTGTCCCAGTTTAGGTGACAGGTTATATGATCCACATAAAATTTCTATATGAGTATACATAAAAATGCCCTGATGGGAGTTTGACAATCTGGAAGTGTCCACTCAGTCACTCTTTCTCATTTGATCATTTCAGTGCATTTTAACACATTACTATTAACCAAGCATCACGAAAATGGCAAGTTCCTGAAAAATATTACTGCAAAAAAATCTGTAAATCAATATTTATGAAAATAATGTAAGCATGGAGAAACAAACAGAAAATGACAGAAGGGAGACCTCAACCCTATAGTTCTATGCTGTTTGTCAACTGTCATTATTTGTCATAATTCATTTCATTATATAATGAAAGCTGAAAAAAATCAAGTATAGAAATTCTTAAAAAGATTTCTTGAAATATGAAATTATATCCATTATCATTAATTTGAACCTTGCTCTAGAAAACTATATTATCTGATTTAAAAACTATCATGATTAGCAAGATATTTAAAATTAAGAAACCAAAAAATAAAAACATCACTTCCAATTGTTACACAACAATGCTTAGCAAATCAATGCATAATCTAAATATTTTACAAAGTATCACTAAATATCACTAATTTCATTAAGCTTTAGAATCTTAATGAAAATACCATTTTTGAACATTCAGTATGTCCCAAGATATGTTCTAATATTTAACATGTATTAATTCATTTGGTCTTTAAAACAACTCTGTAAGGCAAGTATGGCTATTATCTACCCTCTAATTGATGACAAAATTTGATTATAAAGATGATTTTTTTTAGGAGTTTTATTTATTTATTCGAGAAAGAGCGAGCCCAAGAGGAGGAGCAGAGAGAGAGGGACAAGCCGACTTGCTACTAAGTGTGGAGCCTGACGTGGGCCTCTATCTCAGGACCCTGAGACCATGACCTGAGTGGAAACCAAGAGTCAGATACTCAACTGAGTGAGCCACACAGGGACCCCTAAATTACAAAGATTTTTAAAAATTTTCCCGAGGTCACAGCTATTATTTGTTGGAAGCAGTCTGGGAAATTTTTAAAAATTATATTATTAGAGTCGTATATTGATATAATTCATATAAAAGCATTTATAAATGAAAACATTTTAGATTAACTCTGTTTTTGGTCTGTAGAAAAGAAAAACAAGAACAACCATCTATATTCTTAGAATTTAATCTATAGATTTATTTGAAGATATAGGAAATGATAATATATATTTATTCATTGTAGCATTGTTTGTAATGGCAACACTTGGAAATAAATCAAATGTCCGTCATTTGAGGATTAGCTAAATTATAGCAAAAAGTAAATAAGATAGACCTATAAAAAAACTAGGACATCTGCTTATAGGTATATTGTTAAGTGATGAAAAGCAAGATACAGAATGATGTTTATAGTAGACTGACTTTGTAAAATGGTGGGAAATGATCTATATTTATAATTGTATATGCATTTATAAAGACACTCTGAAAGTAAATAAAATGGAAGGGAAGAAATAATAACTGTTTACTCTGGGCAGTATTAAGGAACTGCACTGGCTGCATGGAGGGAGGGAATGGAAGAGAGATTTTCACTTTTTATTTGGGGGTTCTTAACTAGGTCTCATTTCACCTATTCAAAATTAAATTAGCTTAAAACTTAAAATGCTGTGAAAGCTATTGTATCACAACTGATCATAGTGGCAAAGACAGGTAAAAAAAAATCCAGAAAATAATTTGCCATAGTAGAAAATTAAGAATGAGAGAAATAGGATATAAACAACATTTTTCCTGTTCTAGTGGCTTAAATGTCAGGGCTACTGAAGGGAAAGTAGAGGAATGGAACATGTTTTGTCATGAAACGACAAAGATTATTTAACTGCCGGCCAGTGCATAGGCTCTAACAAGAGAGTGAAATGCCCACTCTCCATTTCCAGTGAAATTAAATGAACATGAGAAAGTTAATCATTTTCCATAAAGCATGAGTGTATTCATCATTTTACATGGAGCATGATTACAACTCCAGGTTCTAGTTAGTATCTTCATATTGGTCATCTTAGATGATCTTCAGACTATTATCCCTACTTCTGCAAAATCTATATATGAACATCTCATCAATATCTTCCATTTATATAATTTCCCAAGTTAATTATTCTTTCTCAGCAGTACACAAAATTACTCTTGCCTCTGAACTTAAGAATTTTTGACTCCTCAGAATTATCTTTTCATCCTTGAAAGTCATCAAGCAAGTAAACCTTGCTGTTTTTTTTTCCTTTTATCTGTTCCACCTCACTTTCTTCCCACTAAATTCTATTTTAGATATCCTTATTACAGCATATAAAGAGTACAAATTTTCCTCAAATTTTTTTCTTTTAACATATCATTCATTTTTTTTTTAAATTCCCAATAGTCCTAACCTCTTAATAAGGCTTAATGATGAACCTATGTCATATTACTGATTTAGTATGATGGCAGTGCTGTGTTTACATATCAGATAAATCAAAGTTATAGAAAACTTATCTCTGTCCTCTGGTTTCATTTTTGTTATTTTATGCTCAACTGACCATGTGTTATTTTCAAATAAGTGAACATTGAACATTATGATCTTCAATAGAACTTTCCAAATACAATAGAAAAAATAATTTAAGAACAGGTATTTTGGGAAAAAAAAATAAATTGAGTAGAGGAATGTCAGTTGTTAACTAAATTGGGTACCTGAAGGCCAATGATTCAGAAGTAAAGGAGAAATTGAGAAACCATTGTATATTCATAGTAAAGACTTCCGAGATCCCTATCCTCAGAGTCCGGGTTGTCTGCCTTATAGGTTTTATTAACAAGGTCCTTTGGTCCTCCAGTAATTAAATTTCCTTAGGTGATACCAAGGAAATACACTCCTTATGCCAATTTCTGATCCATGGCACACAGTGCTACAATAAGGTATGTTTTGTATTACCAGAAGCAGTGTATTACCAAAGCATATTAAATACTACAGAGATTTGCAATGTGCACATTGCACATCACAGCATGACTTAATTGCACATTTGCCTTTACTACACTGCAAAAATAATTTTAAAATCTTGAAAGTAGAAGTTGGATTTTGTTAACAAAAGAAAATAACAAGTGGAAATCAAGTTCTCTTTTTTTGTTTATTTATACTGGAACAATGATGACTACTCTGAAATTAACCAAAAATAGTCCTACTTGGTAGATAATATAACTTCAATATGATCAAAGTGACATTTAGTGTTAATATGGAGCAAAATGAATTGCAAATGAGTTTCAGAATTGAAGATATATTCTATTGTTTCAGGCACGTTAGGGTTTACTTGTCAGTGTTCATTAGCAAGGAAGCTTATATCAACTCTGAAAATAATCATAGACTTCAGAAAGCATGTTATTATATTTCTGAAAATATTTCAAAATTAATGCAAGTAGTGAGTATACCAACAATTACAATGGAAAAGGGGCATTACCATTGTAAAAGAGTCCTCGCATATTGGTTGAGAATCCATTGTTAAGTGCAGACATGCTCTTTGTTTATGGAAAGCATTTAAAAATTATTTTCTTCTAATGTACCTTTGATATTGTAATAATGTACCAGAAGTATTCATTGGTGTAGTAGAAATCAGACATAATTTAAATTTAATTTTAATTTTAATTTAATCTAGTTTATTAAGGCACTAGTTTATTCTTTGAATGAAAATCTGGGCAGATTCCATGATGTCTTTGCTGTCCTATCAGCCATAAAATGACCTTAAGTATAGGTAGTATTGGTTCAAAAAATTCAGATATTCAATTTCATTAATAATCAAATCTTGAAAATTCACTTAAATATACTCTTTTTTCTCTCAGTTTTATAAAAAAAAAAAAAATGAAATGGCAAAAGGATGTATTTGGCATCTTCTCTTTTTCCTTGAATGGGTTCTATCTATTCTTCACCTTATCAACTGTGGGGGAAGGAATGGAGGAGAGATGATATCAGGAAAGGCCATATTTGGCCAACACCATCCAATATGGCACTGGCTCACTCATCTAGCACTTGGCAGTTGTTTAAATTGCTTCTTCCTTTCATGAGGAAATTCACGATCTCTTGAAAAGATTTTCTCTTACTCAACATCTTTTACCTGCAGGTCTTTCTTTTGATGTAAACAATTGGATCTTCTTTTAGCTGGGTATTTATAGCTTCATGCTTAGGTTCTGGAAATCCAGAACTCTTTCATCAACATTAGTGTCAGTGTTTCCCTCTAGTGTCTAAGAATAGCATACTTGTCTGGGTGTCACATGTGGACCATGTATAGACTTTGGGAAGAACTCAAATTTTCTGCAACACTAAAATCTTAAAAAAAAAAAAAAAAAAAAAAAAGGGCAGCCCCGGTGGCTCAGCGGTTTAGTGCCGCCTGCAGCCCAGGGCGTGATCCTGGAGACCTGGAATCGAGTCCCACGTAGGGCTCTCTACATGGAGCCTGCTTCTCCCTCTGCCTGTGTCTCTGCCTCTCTCTCTCTCTCTCTCCTCTCTGTGTATTCTCATGAATAAATAAATAAAATCTTTAAAAAAAAAAATTTCTGCAACACATTCCAGAAGCCCCAGTGCAGGACCCTTTCTGTGTTCACCATCAAAGAATCCAGTCAGGCAGACTCTGACCTTTTCTACTTTCCTGGTACATCAGACTGTTCACTATGTCCATAAAATTGTGAGGCCATATATTAAGCTCTCCAGCTGGTTCCACCAAGTCCCACTGAAGCCCATTTTCATAGGCTGATGAGAGGAAAAGCATTTCCTATGTTACCCCTGAGAATGGAAGCTGTGAGCAGTGAGACTAAAAAACTCATCAACTTTCTTTAGAAACTTCTCTTAACCTCCAGTTCTGTTATTTTTTTCTTCAAACGTATTGTATAGACTGAGGATTTTCAGCAAAATGTCACACAAAATGTCCTCCATATTTTTCTAAATCTTGCATGATGGCCTCCCCTTAAATTGTGGTATCTATTGTCATGGATCCTAAGTTGAAAATGAGGCAGTCATTCTCCATTTTTATATCCTGTTAACCTTGCTCAGCTTAGATCCATGCAAATCAAATGCACAGAGTTCTGACTTTGGTTTATGACTGTGATTTCACTTGATAAACTTGAAAAGACAGTGTGTTCCACTGTAATTCCAGATACTGCTGATATGTTTTATAGAAATGTCTGGGAATATTTTTTATCTGCTAATTATAAATTAATTGTAAACTATTTTAATATATAATAAATAAATACTATAAGACAGACATACAAAATGAAAGAACACATTTTTACTTTTGTAGTTGCAAATGTATTATAGGGAAATAAGATAATGTGGCTTTTGAGGACTTTATCTGAAATTCATTCAAAATTGTCTAATGGGATTTAGATTGTCCACCCCTGAGAGGCCATTAAGCTAAGTGTTATTCTGAGCACAAATGAAAGACTGGTTTTCTGGCTGTCTTTCTTCTTGACTAACATTGATGGAATGATAAAAATAGTATCTGCCTGTTCTCCTACAGAACATTATGTTACCATCAGGTTTGGGTCACAGCTACTTGGAGATTATTATCACTGTTTCCAAGCCTAGATAAAGATCCTTGGCAGCACCAGTAGCTCAAACATCTTTGAGGTTCCTAATCCTTTGCCTCAGCCACATATATATGATATGTATGGATGTCATTTATTCACGTCTTCCACATTCTTATCCTATTGATTTCCAAGTCCTTTTGTTTCTGCTGCCTATGTATGTCTTAAAATTATCTACAAGTGGAAAATACAAGATTTGCCCCTGATTTTTCATATGTAGCATCAGAAGCTATAGTATAGTCAAATAACAGCAACAGATTTCTGACCAAAAAAAAGCTGTGTCCCTAGATAACATTAAATAAATTGATTGAAAGAATCAAGAAAATTACTTTCCCCTTATCACATCAAAAGAAAATATTTGAGAATACTCTGTAATATAATACTAATCAGCCAGAACAGAGAATTCAAGATGGAGACAGGCATTCAAGATGGAGAAAGGCAAAGAGTGAAAAGGAATGGTAGAAAGTTCATTAAAACACAGACTCAAAAAAAAAAAAACAAAAACAAAAAACCACAGGCTCCATGAGGGCACAGGTATTTGTTTTGTTCAAGGCCGCAATCCAGTGCCTCACACAGTCACGTACAATGAGCATTCTATAATTACTTGATAGATGAAGAGATTATTAATGATGTATAGTGTATCTCATTTAGTCTATATAACATATAATTGCATATAAATGGAGAATACCAGATTTTCTGTTACCATGATGGATAACATGAGAAATTGCTACTATAGAATGGATAAAATATCAGAAAACCTTATGTCTTAGAGTCAGATAAAGTATTAGTAAGTATATTCTTAAATTCTACCTAACAAGTGAGAATAAGGGAGAAAGGTGTGAAATGGAGATTATTTGAAGGGTTTCTTCTTCTTACAATGTGAGGGAAAGCAGTGAGAGGAATTAGTATTAGATAAAAAAAAAAAAAGAGTTGGCATCTTGTTTTTATATAAAGAGTAAAATATTTTTTATTATAAATCCTTAGGAAGGGAAAGTAAATAAACTCCTAAATTTACAATGGAAAAAGTGGAATGATCAAACAAGTAATAATGTAAAGACATATAAACATGATAAAGGAAAAAAACAACTGAAATCAAATAATTATTCCTCATACTAAAAGCAAATAGGCTTTATCATTAGAAGATAGAGATGGCCAGATTGAATTAAAAAATCAATTATCTGTGCTATTTACAGAAATACTAATGTAACTATATAGATGAAAATAAAGGAATGAGCAAAAAGAAATGAGGAAATGCTCCAAAGGGGAAGTAGTAGTAGCAGTCTTATTAATACCAAATAAAGGAGAATTTAAAAAGGATTATCATTATGTACTGATATGATTTTATGTGAAAAATATCACAGCAAAACCCTGTAACATAAAAATAAAGCTAAATGCATAAAGTAAAAACTGGTATAAATGCACAAAGAACAAGCAAAACATACAGGTTTTTGTTTGTTTCCCACCAAAACATACAGTTGTATAGAAAGACTTCAACTGTTCAAATTAGGTACATCTAGCAGCCAAGGTACAAGTGAGGATATAGGAAAGTGAATAATCATTAATATGAGTGTGTATAAAACATTGCCTCTTTAATAAAAAGAGGCATATACATATACTATATATATATATATACATATATATATATAATGTGTATATATATACACATTCTTAGATCATGGAACATTGACACAAATTTAATTAGCTACTTGGCCACAAAGAAAACTTTAACAATAGTCATATGGCCTGCATTTTCTGGTTAAGAGACAAGACAATTAGAAATAAATAGTGTTGACCAAATGTACAAATTAAGAAACACACCACTAAACAACCCTTGAATCAATTAGGAAATCATGAGAGAAAATCATGCACAACTTAGGAACAATTTATATTAAAACCTAGTGATTGCAGACAATTCAGTATTTAGGAGAAAAAAAGTATAACTTTAATTACTATAGAAGGAAAGATTTTTAAAGGCACAGAGTGGTAACTAAAAAATTAAAAATAAGAAAAACAAAATAGACCAGAATATTAACTAGGATGATGATCTAAAAGTAATGAACAACACACACACACACACTTAATAAGATAAATAATTCCAAACGCTAATATTTTTATTTATTTTTATTTTTTTGTGTTTTTTTTTTTATTTGTTTTTGTAAAATAAACTAAGCTACTGGATAGAACTAACTAAAACACTTTAAAACGAACTGACAAGATAAAACCCTGAATGGCTTAGAACTTAAAAATTACAGAGTCCATATTATTATTATTTTAATTGAAGCATCATTGACACACGGTGCTATATTTTTAAAAGACCTATAAAATTAACACTTCATAAACCTGAAAATGGAAAATGGAGAATTCAAAACTAAGTTAAGAAGAAGCATATAAAATTAGTTTAAAGGAAGAATATACATCTACAGCCATAGGAATCGTAACAGAATTTTTTAGTTGATTATTAAATATCAGTCCATAGCAACATATTTGAAAACCTTTGGGAAATAAAGATTGTTCTAGAGCATATAATTACTAGGAATTTCCAAGATTAAATGGAGACTTGAACAGTTTACAAATTACAGAAGAAATTACAAAATTGATTAAATTCCGTAATCTAAAAGGGCACAAATTAAATGAAGGTCACAGTTGCACTTAAACTTTTTATTTATTTATTTATTTTAGATAGCGAAAAAGAGCACAAACAGGGAGAGAAGCAGACTCCCCACTGAGTAAGGAAACCAACAGAAGGCTCTATCCCAGAGTCCTGGGAACGTTACCTGAGCCCAAGGCAGACTTAACTAAATGAGCCACCCGGGTCTTGCTGCACTTTAACATTTAAGAAAATTCAATATCATTTAAAGAATTTCCCACTATAGGAAATAATGAAAAAGTCTCCAGTTTATTGTGTAACGCCCCAAGAACTTTCATACTAGAACTCAAAGATATAAATAAAGAAAATTATGGAGGAATTTCATTTATGATCATGGAACCAAAATCTTTAAAATATTTTCTTACAATAATAAACTATTATTAGCTGCTAATTGCCTCTCCCGAACTTGTTGCCATCTACTGGAAATTGTCAAGATAAACATAAAAAATTAATATATCTATTTTGTGAATAGTACCCCCTAATGTTATGCAGTACAAACCCTGTGCCATCTTATGGAGTAAGCCTGTCTTATTGACACCGTATTCAAAAACCAGTTGCAGATGGACAGAGAATTTACATACAAACATTAAACAGGAGTGTGTTACAAATAAATCAAGGAGATCCCATGTAAAATTTAAGTACATGGAAGAATTCTTAACCAAGACTGGAAACCCAAAACCTTTAAAAAATAACAACTTGAATTTAATGATTTATTATAAATTAAGGTTTTTATGGTAAAACATTACAAATAATTTCAACAGAATGAAATAGGTTTGGAAAAATCACACATAAACCCAAATGAAATAAAAAGGCTTTATGCCTAGAATATTCAGAGAGTTCTTAGAAATTGAAAAGTATAGGGCAGCGCAGGTGGCTCAGTGGTTTAGCACTACCTTCAGCCCAGGGCATGATCCTGGAGTTCCAGGATTCAGTTCCATGTGGGGCTCCCTGCATGGAGCCTGCTTCTTCCTCTGCCTGTGTCTCTGCCCCTCTCTCTCATGAATAAATAAAATTAGAAAAAAAAATTGAAAAGTATAAACAACCAACATAAATAAAAACTGTAGTAAACATACAAGTATAATTTATGGAAGATTAAGTCCAAAAGCTAAAACACGAAATTCAAGTAAGAAGAAACCATGATAGCTATTAAAATTTTCATTTTTTAATAGATAAAAATTAAATTAAATTAAATTATACTCTATTATTTCATAGTCATCAAATTAGTACCATTTAGAAGAGCTATAATACCTACATCATGATTGGCGGTGGAGAGGCTTATGGGGAAAGGATAGTTTCACATATGGCTAATGGAAATGTAAAGAGTTATTGCCTTTTTTTGGAAAGCAGTATGATAATATCTCTTAATATTAAAAATAATTTAATAACAAAAAATCCATTCCTAGAAATTCAATCACACGGAAACAACAGCATCAATAAATAAAAAAATTAAAAAGTAAAAAAAAAAAAAAAACACAAAAGACCCTTTACACAAGTATGCTTACCTTGTGCTGGATAAGGATAAATTAGAAAAAAAAAAAAAGTGAATGCAATTCAGTATAAAAAGGAATAATAAACTAAGGCACAGCTACTCCATGAAACATTTTGCATTTATTAAAAAAATAAATCAGTGCATACAAGCTAATTTGAAAGGATTTTCACAGTGCATTCCTAGGAGAAGATAAAATGAAGAAAAATGGATGATGAAAAGTGTATTAAATAATCCCATTTTGTAATAAATAATCAAATCTTCCCTATCTTTGCTAATTTATATCCAAATTTAGAGGAAAATATAGAAAGAGTAAAATGAGTTATAAATCTGAGCTATACTCTTGTGCTGAAATGCAGAGATGTCTGAAGCAGGAAGTCATAGGAGCAGATGATGGGGGAAAGACAGAGTGAAAAGAAGAGTGAGAAAACTAAAGGTCAATGTATTAAATAATTAAAACATACAGATCATACATTTCCTGAGTAGAGGTGTATGCTTTCAAAACAGTTCCTAAAAATTTGGTTAGCTTTATTAAATTTTATAGTTACATTATCTATATGTATGTAGGAAAGATTTACATGTTCTTAATATGTATCAATTATTTGACTAAAACTAAACTTAAGGTTACAGTCTGGAATTTTAAGTATTAAAATCCATGGAGAATTAATCAAGTATTGGAAAAGAATCTCTGCATATGACTATATTTCAGGGTACGTTAGTAAAGAAAATGGCATGAAGCTTGAACACCAAGATCTTTGGGTGTTCTCTCATGGACAGTCTTCCTCAATGGACCTTTCATTTAGTCTGAAATTTGCGTGCAGATCAACTGAACTACAGATATTCTTTGCATTTCCAGTGATAAAGGCAGCTTTGCAATTGTGTTTTGGAACTCTTTCATTCTCATGAAGACACTAAAATAATCTGAATGAAATTAAATATTAAAAAAATAATCCTTACTTTTAAGGCGGCATCTGCTGAACACAGTGAACTAATGAAAATTTCTTGTTCTCCACAGAGGACCTCTTGTGTCACAACTGATCACATCAGAAGGTGAGCAAAGATATTTCCCACTAATAAGATTCTTATAAATCAAATGCCTCTGGAAATGAAATAAGGCTAGAACACTATTGAGATATTCCAATATCTCAAAGAGCTTTCTGGTAACAACCAGTCTATAGTAGAAGTTTCCTCTTAATATGTTCCCCAGATTGGATTAATTCTACAAGACTATTCATATCTCAACCCTCAGTAAGAACGAGTGTATTTTCTTGGTAACTCCTGGTAGGAATTCCTTGGCTGCCATTCAAAATGAAAGCCAAGCTGCGAAGACGCCGTGCTCAGTGAAACAGGCATCTACATCTGGACTTACTCATCAATAAATTACCAGAAGGAATATTTCCTTTCTGTCACTTGGGAGCCACAGATGAATTCAACTTGTACTTACTGCTTGTTCGTGGTCAGGCCCGGGCCTATTGGAGGGCAGGGAAGGCCGGGCACAATGACTCATTCAGGCCTGAGCATAAGGAAGGAAATGCTCTATGGCCAAAATGCTATGTGGAGTTCCATTCAGAGCACCACACATTTCCCTGAAACTTGCTTAGGAAAACATTCTAATGCTGTTTTTAGTGTGTTCTATTTGTCATTCTGAAACACAACACATTAGTTACTTTGAACTCCTGGGCACTAAAAATATTTAAGTTACATAAGCAGATTGAGTGAAAGAAAGACTAAATGGAGCTTTTAACTCAACACACTCAAAAGCATCTCCTTATTGCCCTAACGAATAGTGAAACTCTTGTAAGCGACTGTGGAAAGCCCTCCAGACAGCCAGCCAGCCCATATTGGACAGTGCAAAGAAGCAGCAAAACCAAGATAAACAGCCGTGCATATTTTCTTCTGCTGGAATGAAGAGCAATGTTTTGCAAAAATACACACTCTTTTTTCCTATTACTATTACAATTCTTGCATGACTTGCATGTCCAATTGTTGGCTTACTTAGACTTAAGCAAAATGTTTGAGGATAGAAAGACAAGAGAAAAAAGATATTGCTTTTGTGCCCTAGTCTGTCCCATACACATTTGAAAAGCAGACACTGTGTAAATATAAAAGGAAATTATTCAAATTTGCTTGTCCTTTCAATTTTTTTTTGCCTTCATCTTTGTTTTCTTTTATTTTTCTGGAGCTTTGATTCATACTCTTGAATTTCTTAGTGTGGATCTCTATCTTCAGTAGCTATGTGTAAGGCATTCATTGCCAATGATTAGGATTGTACAGTTCACTAATTGAAACTGATTTTTTAAAGACATATTGTCTGCGTGTGTGATACATATGTGGAATATATTACATGAGAGTGATGAGGGAATCTTTATAGGGGCTCCTGTTATAATAAACAAGCCTTGTGAAAACAAGTTGAATAGGAGGAAAAGCAGAATAAATGGCATCACACATATTCACAATATAATCCTTTCTTAACATTTCTGAAAATAAGTGTGAAATCCTTCAACACACACATACTCCCCAATAAAAGAGAGATCAGTAACCTGAATAACTATTTCTTTGCAGTACTTACTGTAGTACTTTACTGGGGAAAAAAAGGGAGAGAGGCTTGGTAGTGGTATTATAAGACTCATAAAAAGTCAAAGACAAAAGAAACGACTTTTAAATTAAACTTTATTGCTTGATTTTTGATTTAGCATTTTGGGTCAAATGTTTATAAAATTCAGAAGGAAGCATAATTGAATTTTTAAAAAAAATCATATTTGTACGTTAGTAAATTAGACAATTGTCTGTTACTTTGTTCTAAATATAAACACAACTTCATTCCATACTAGTTTCTGAAAGGAGGAACTCAAAATTTTCTTGCTCTAGGGAAAAAAAAAAAAAAAAAAAAAACAGAACAAAAAAACACAAGGCAGCCAAATTAACCTGCATAGCAATAAAAGAAAATAATTGTACAACAGATATTTCTTAGAGGGAAATATTTTCTAAAGCCTCTATATTTGAAGAATAATAAAAAAAGAGATGGTATTAATTAGTGGCAAACACAGATGTGAAATAAAATGAGGAGGGGCACAGGATATAGGAAACTATTTGAACTATTTTAGCACTTGAAAATGTCAGACAATTTATTGAGGATTTATTCACTTGGTTTGGAAGGTCTTAGGGACTGACTATAAAAACATCTAAGAACTGGTGCTGTTTTAACGTAGTCAAACAGCGGTGTGAGCGCAGAGTACTTTTCAGGTTATTTTATTGCTCTAGTAAATGAAAGGGATAAATTAATTACTATTCTTTTAACTCTAACCCCATAGATAAAAGACAAATAATTAGGAAGGAAAGCAAAAGTTAAATCAGGAAAAAGTTCATTTTGGAAAAATTTAAACTCTCATCTTTGTATGCCTTCAACACCAAAGGAAGATCATACCCAGTTAACTTTCAAACATCTGCTTTAATTTCAGGGAACCTTTGCATGAATCTGTGATCCTTTAGTTTCTAAAAGTCAAGCTAATATCAAAAGTACTATCTTACTTCACAGGAATATTTTCACAATATATGAGATAATTTATGTGTTAAATACTTTGAGATCTTAGGAAACAAGGAGTTAAGATAATTTTTTAAATTGGTATGGACATATTTAGAATATTGAGGAATTTATAGGAATTGCTATTCAGCTAATTAAATACACTGATATTCAACCTTCAATCCAGGTTTTAAGATGTGTGTAACTACCCCTTCCTACAAAAAGACAGGCTATCAAGCATATCATAAATTAATGAATGCCTAAAGCCCATGTCAAGTTTCTGAATTCCAACTTTTTTAGCACTTTTTTAACCGCCTTGCCTTATTATCATTGCATTAGCTCATTCACCAAAGTCAGGGTAAAACTAGCATGTTTTAAAACAAAGCCAATCTTTGCCTCAGAAAGCAGGTTATTTTCAATGAAAAGTTTTGGATTTTCCAATTCCTTTAACACCATAACCAAGGAGAAGTCATTTCACATTATTGGGCATAGGATACAACACGAGTCAATATTATTTCCCTTCTAAAAACCTGCAAGTGTTTACACAAACCCTTTATAAAATTCATTAATTAATCTTGTGGTGTTCTTGTAGACACTGATGTTTTCCCCTCCTGTTCAGTGATGAGAAGGCAGACTCAGAGAGGGAAAGAAAAATCCACATTTTGAAAAACAAAAATATTATTTTAGGGTTCCCCCCTCCAGGTAACCTTGGATTATTACTGTGAGTTCCTTACTACCTTTGTGCTGAATGTTGGTGTTTGCTGTGCGTGCAGAAAGTGAATCATCTCATCCCTAGATGTTGGATATTTCTTTTAGCTTCAAATTTCAGAACCGTCATCGTGTAAACTCAAGAGGCTGTGTGCCACAAGAACTGTTAAAGAGTATTCAAAAAAGACATGTTTCAAATCCCACTTACTTTTTTCTCATATATTTCAAACAAAATAAATAACGTTCTTAAGGATCCTTTTAGAGCTAATGATGTCTCCATTTTGTTATGAATTTGTCTCATACTATCTCATACAGTCCCAGACTACGAAACTTTTCCATTCCCCTGTCCTGATTTTGGATTATTTTTTTCACTTGATGGTGATTTAGAGAAAAATGAAGTGTTGTAATTGAGTAACTTTATCCAGGTCACTGGAGCACCCTGCCTGCCTTCTTCCCTCTTCAGCCTTCCCACCCAACACACATACACATGCTAGAATGCGGCTGTGAGCATCATTTTCCTTGTTCTAACGACATCATAAAAACAATTGGGTAAGTGCACAGTGGCCAACTTTCTCTTTCTTTTCCTTTTAGTAAACACTGTGGTTCCTGAGTCTTCATCGCCACTTCTCAAGGCTTCAGCCACTCTCGCTACAAACCACAGCAGCCTGCCAGGGCAAAAACGCAATCAGAAAAAGTGCCACCTGCAAAGAGGAAAAGGGACAGCTTTGTGAGAGGGGCGGATGTGTGAAGCTGATGAGATGATGATGCTTCATCCCAAGGAATTTATTGATTTCTTACTGGGATGTCGCAGGGGAAAATGAGACAAGCCGTTATAAAATGAAACAAACTTGAGATTTGGGAGGGATAGGCTCTGGCTAGTTCCCACCATGTCTTCTCAGCTGTTTCATGAACCAGCTGAATTAAATGTAACTCAATGAGAAGAAGGCAAAGCTCTTTGCCATTAATGTGGATACCGGTTGCATTCTTCTTTTAAAATGATCATCTTGGAGCCCCCAGGTGGCCAGTGGTTGAGCTTCTGCCTTCGACTCAGGTCGTGATCTCCGGGTCCTGGGATTGTCGCCCACAAGAGATTCCCTGCAGGGAGTCTGCTTCTCCTCTGCCTAAGTCTCTGCCTCTCTCTGTGTCTCTCATGAATTAAAAAAAAGAAAAAAGAAAAAAGAAAGAAAGATCATCCTTTCCAACTTCTGCCAAATGAACTTAAGGTGATTCAGTTTGAGGAGTTCAAAGTTTATAATACAAATCACAGACTTCTGTATCTGCAAAAAATATTTGCATAAAATATTAACAGACCCTCTTCAAACTTTTAGGATGAATATTGTTAAAATATTTTAACAATATTTTAGTATGTTTTTTAACTACACCCACCACTGCTTGGAGTAGCGTGTGGAAATAAATGTCGCTTAACTTTGTGATCAATATATTCAGACCAAACACACAAAAAAGAAATGTGAATGCAGTCTTTAAAGACAGTGATCTAGAAAGGGAACTGAGTGTGGAAAAGTATAGAAACTGAGCACAATAAAGAAGCATGGACACATAGATCATAAAGCAATTATACTGTTAGGACTGTCTCCAGATTATTTTAAAGACCTTTATCCTCTCAGAGGGCAATTTACAAATCACCTTCTAAACTCTGTATTACCTACTTCCACTTTTACATACTTCTCCCTGATAAGGTTTTCCCAGACATATATTTGAAGCAATTCAGTCTATGTTCAAATATTATGTATAAATAATATCACCTAATCACTAATTTTAAAAACTCTCCAGGAGAAGATTTTTATAGTAACATCCAAAAAAGACTACTTCTATAAAATACATCTATACATAAATATACTTCAGAGATTTGTTTCATTCTATTTTTTAGACTTAAAAAAATAATAGCGGGGTGACTCTTTCATGTGACCTGACAGCCTAATAGTGGCCAGGGCTAAATGAGTATTAAGACAATAATGAACATCAGTAAATTTTGGAAGAGGTTTGATTTCTATTTTTGTCTCAATAGTGGGTTGAGATGAGTCGAGAGAAAGACAATTGGTTGATAGGACATATCTAAGAGAAATGAAATAATCCAATCATGACAAAAAAGTGTTTTGAAATAAGGAATGAAGAAGGCCTTCTTGCAGTGTGATATGCTTTGTTATCAGAATGAATCAGGGTCCCAAATGTCAGATTGTCTTTCTTTTCTGATCTTATTTTGAGCTTCTGGAGAAGGGAAAATCTTGACTGCCTCTGAATATGCAACACTTAGACACTTAACACCTGTTCTCTAGAAAGACTAACCTTAGAAATGATCAGAATATTTTAGATGTAGTTAATGAATTTAAGGTTTGAGCTAGAAATTTCACTGGTGTGACAAATGTAGGTCAGTACTTCCTAAAATTGTGTATCAAGTATGGGTTCTCATGGAAATCATATTATATTTTACATATTCAATTAAATATTTTAAAGAGTAAGGTACCCAGTTGTCAGGATATGTAAAAAAACAACCAAAATGACATAGCTATTGATAGTAAGAAAGAGGACTGATTACTATGGCTTCTCTGTGTGTGGCTGGTCCTTCACACATTGAAGAGATGCGACAATTATCCTATTTAATAGGTGAAGATATGGATGCTCAGAGATACTAAGAAACTCAGAAATCACAAAGGCACTGACTGTCAAAGCCAGAGTCAGAGCTAATCTCATTCTTCTATTTTGTAAAGAGAAAGTAAGAGTGGTTTTTGAAAAATTATGGAGTTGAATTAAATGCAAAATCAGAATTTTGACTATTAAGCAATCTGATCATCTGAATAGTCATCTGAATCGGAATAAATACTCATATTCAGAATAACTTACCTAGTTTTCTTTCCACTTTCCCCTATTTTGATATACATACCAAGAAATTTAACAATTTTTTACTTTGCTGTCATACATTCATAAGAATGTCATACATTCTTCAAGACAATAAGATATGAGGCATCAAGGGTTTCTACAACCTGCAAGATTAAAAGCCAGGTAGCAGCTTTTTATCCAACTCTGTGCTTGAACCTGCCTGTGCCGACTGAGTAGCAGACTGTTTAAAGTTCCTGTGGCTTGGGCAAAAGCCAGTCTTTGCAGACACAGTTTCATAGAAGAGAGACTTTTTCCCCTCACAACTAGCCAAGTTTTAAATCCTTCAGTGGTTGAGTCTGATTAGGAAGGTAACACTGGGGGAAGGTGGAATGGGTTGTAGGAGTTCATTTGTTGAAGAGAAGGTAACGTTTTCTTAAAAAAGAAAGAAAGTCTGCAGCTGCAAAAATGGCATAAAGGCACAGATATTTTCCGTTTATATCAGAGGCTAAAAGATGGATTACTCTGAAGTCACTGGGCTTGTTTCTGGGCTTAGAGCTGCCTGGACATAAAAAAATAAATAAAAAATGAAATCAGTTGACCCCCTTGCCACCTCAGTGTCATTGTGTTGTTGCTATTTTTCTTGGCTGGCTCTGAAAGCCTTTTCATTTCATTCGCTCACTCACACATTCACTCATGCATGCCTTCATTCTTCACTTGTATCTACTGATATAAGCCATATCATTGTTCTAAAGTTCTAAGTTGAGCTCTCTGTGTCTGTCTTGCTCTACTCCATAATCATTTAGTTTCAAAACTACTGAAATGGCTTTCTAATCCATGTTACTCTAAAATAGAACAGCATTTTAAAGATATTTGACATGATTTTTTTTATTATCCTGTAGAGAAATGTGTGTGTGATTCATCTTCAATTCAAAACTACCGATGTAGGGATGCCTAGGTGGCTCAGTGGTTGAGCATCTGTCTTTGGCTCAGGGTGTGATCCTAGAGTTCTAGGATGGAGTTCCATATCAGGTTCCCTGCATGGCCTGCTTCTCCCTCGGCCTGTGTCTCTGACTCTCTCTGTGTGTCTCTCATGAATAAATTAAATTAAATTAAAAACCTACTGATATTTATATCGTTGTTGCACTGGAATAATGTAACAATTACTTGTGTGTTCATATAAAGATGCAACAATCATCAGTAACTACAGAGCTGAGACTCTTAACCCGCGGTACCTATACCTCCTAATTAAATGCACTTTGAGGGGTTTGTAATCACCTGAAATGGTACAACTTTATATATGTATGTATACATATGTATATATAGTAAAGACTCGATATTTTTATCAGATTTATCAGATTTTCAAAGTTACATACATACACATGAAACTGTGTATTACTTCTATTTACATAATTTTATTAAAATCCATCATGAAACGAATTTTACTACTAATGGGCAATGATTTCGATCAATTCAGGAAATATTCTCCTCAAATCACTCCTCTAAGCCTCCTTTCTTTCACTAAACTACCAGTTACAGATCTTCTGATGTGATATTTTGTTCTAGTTTATAGGAGACAAAATCTAAAAACCAACCAAAAATAAACAAACCCTAAAATACTTCTCTTGATCCCATTTCTTAACCAAATCCTGTGCTTTGTTTTTCTTCCAAATTTAAGTTCTTAAGCAAAATTGCACAATCATCTTTATGTCACTCACGAATTATTTAATCTTAATCTCTATGATCTGAGTACTACCTAAATCCAACTAAACTGGTATGGAATTTTGCATTCTTTATTAAGTTGGTTCGCCATACAGACTATGAAAATGCTTTGCAGATCTAACAGGTGAAGAGGCAAAGAAGAGAAAAGGAAATGGCTTGTCAAGATTACATTTGTAAGTATATTTATGCCCTCTGAGTCCATGTCATTTGCTCTTTCTCCCACTCTCTCATCCATCTTTTTGTTAACGTAATATTTTTCTGCATACTGTAACCAACTTATTCATCTTTTTTCAAGTCCTTTAATTCTCAATCATAGCAAACATCATATATCTCCTTGAATCTGTCAGGTTTATCCACTTTTCATGCATTCATCTATCACTCATTTATGCAAGATTTCTCCTAATCTCCTTAGGTTAGGAAAACTACTCTATTCACAAATTAACTGGTCTTTCTCTTCCTCCTAGATTAACTAAAAATTTAGAATTTCAACACTAGATGTTGGTTCTTCAAGCCTTCAGTTTTAATTTTAATTTTTGTGCCCCTATGAGACAGTGATCTGGAAAGATCAATCTATACATATGGAGGAAAAAGAAACTGTAATCATTGTAGTGTTCAGATGTAATGGCTTATCTTGGGGAGATACATTGAGTCTGTTTTGTTAGTAGGAAGTTACTACTTCCTAAGTGTAACTCGATTTTTATCACTCTTGCTTTCAAAGAGAATTCCCTAACCTCTCTCTCTGTTTAAACCTATACATTGCATAATATTTAGTACCCCTTCTAATGTTTCCATGAAGTCTCCCTTAATACCAAAGCCTAAAGTCAATTCATCATCCCCTAAAAAATTACTATACTAATGCATTGCAATTAATCATAGGAGATTAAGGAGAGCCAAATTAGTCAAAAGAGAGCCAAATCTTTATCATCATTTCCTTGAATTGTGTAATTATGTCATTTTAGTATTTTTCAGAATTGCTTACTTGTTTCCACAACTATATTTTCTATATCAGAGACCTTTCCTCTTATATTTATTACATCTTTTTTCCTACTTTATTTAGGTTTAATCTACTGGTATTATCATAGCTTCTTAAATTGAAAATAAAGTGATTCATTTTAACTTTCTCTCCTAATATACAAATAAAAAGCTATAAATTGTTCTCTAACCATTACTCTAAGCACATTCACATGTCATTAATCACTTGGTTTGAAATACTTTTTAATTTTTTTTATAAATTTATTTTTTATTGGTGTTCAATTTGCCAACATATAGAATAACACCCAGTGCTCATCCCGTCAAGTACCCACCTCAGTGCCCCTCACCCAGTCACCCCCACGCCCCGCCCACCTCTCCTTCCACCACCCCTAGTTCGTTTCCCAGAGTTAGGAGTCTCTCATGTTCTGTCTCCCTTTCTGATATTTCCCACTCATTTTTTCTCCTTTCCCCTTTATTCCCTTTCACTATTTTTATATCCCCCAAATGACTGTGACCATATAATGTTTGTCCTTCTCCGATTGACTTATTTCACTCACCATAATACCCTCCAGTTCTATCCACGTCGAAGCAAATGGTGGGTATTTGTCGTTTTTAATGGCTGAGTAATATTCCATTGTATACATAGACCACATCTTCTTTATCCCTTCATCTTTCGATGGACACCGAGTCTCCTTCCAGTTTGGCTATTGTGGACAATGCTGCTAGAAACATCGGGGTGCAGGTGTCCCGGCATTTCACTGCATCTGTATCTTTGGGGTAAATCCCCAGCAGTGCAATTGCTGGGTTGTAGGGCAGATCTATTTTTAACTCTTTGAGGAACCTCCACACAGTTTTCCAGAGTGGCTACACCAGGCCACAGTAACTTCTTGCAAGATTCATCCAAGATTCAAGAGAAACAAAAGCAAAAATGAACTATTGGGACTTCATCAAGATCAGAAGCTTTTGCAAAGTAAAAGATACCGTCAACAAAACTCAAATACAACCTACAGAATGGGAGAAGATATTTGCAAATGACGTATCAGATAAAGGGCTAGTTTCCAAGATCTATAAAGAACTTATTAAACTCAACAGCAAAGAAACAAACAATCCAATCATGAAATGGGCAAAAGACATGAACAGAAATCTCACAGAGGAAGACATACACATGGCCAACAATCACATGAGAAAATGCTCCGCATCATTGGCCATCAGGGAAATACAAATCAAAACCACAATGAGATACCACCTCACACCAGTGAGAATGGGGAAAATTAACAAAATAGGAAAGCACAAATGTTGGAGAGGATGTGGAGAAAGGGGAACCTCCAAATTATTGGTAATTTTTAAATATATTATTAGTATTACATTTTAATTTAATTCTATTTTCCTAGAGAACATATTTTATAAGCTTCAATCTGTCAGAATTTATTGACACATTTTTTGATAAACCAGTGTATGATCCACATTGTTGTTTTATTTTCTATTTTTTTTATTTTTTTAATTTATTTTTTATTGGTGTTCAATTTACCAACATACAGAATAACCCCCAATGCCTGTCACCCATTCACTCCCACCGCCTGCCCTCCTCCCCTTCTACCACCCCTAGTTCATTTCCCAGAGTTAGCAGTCTTTACATTGTTAAACATTTCTTGTGCATTTGAGAAGAATGTATCTAGTGATTTGGTGTACTGTTCCAAAAGTATGAATGAGGTCTATGAATATAATTTAGGTGAAGCTGGATGAAGTACTATTCAGGTCTTCTAGGATTTAGCTTTCTCTCTCTAGTTGTTCTATCACATACTGAGGGAAGGATATTATATTCTCTATTACTGTGCATTTATCTATTTATTCCTTTAGTTTGATCAAATTTTACTTTGATGCTCTGTTATTAGGTGCATACACATTTAAGATTACCGCATCTTCATAATTAATTGAGTCTTTTTTCATGTTTAAATGTCTTCCTTATGTATTATAATTCTTGTTCTAAAGTCTGCTTTTCCAGATATTGAAATAGCTAAAGAATTTTCTTAGTGTTTGAATGGTATATCTTTTTCTACTCTCTTATTTTCTAGCCTATTTTATTTTGATATGTATAGAGTATTTCTTATAAGTGGCATATGGATATGTATTTTTTAATCCAGTTTTACAACTTCTACTCACTAATTAAAGTCTTTAAACCATTTATATTTAATGCAATTAATGGTATTATTGGATTTAAGTCTTCAATCTTGATACTTAAAAAGTTTTGTTGTTATTTTTCCTTTCATCCTTTGTATTTGTTTAGTGGGCTACTTTTGAGTTTTCCATTTTAATGTCCCTATCAACTTTTGATATGCCTACTTGTATTTATTATTATATTACTTCAAATTATATAAGTAAACATATAACAGTATAATTCAATTGGCCTGTATATGTGAGTTTGATTTCTCCACATTCTCTCCAACACTTACTATTTATTTATTATTATGATAGCCCTAATAGAAAGTGTGAAGTGAATGCCCATTGTGGCATTGATCTGCATTTTCCTGGTAACTAATGACATTAAGTATTTATGTGCTTGTAGGCCATTTGAATGTTTTCATTAGAGAAATGTCTATTCAAGTCCTTTGCCCATTTTTAAATTGGGCTGTCTTTTTGTTGATGAACTGTGAGAGTTCGTATATTTTGTTTACTATACCCTTATTAGATATAGGATTTCCAAATGTTTGCTCCCATTATGTAGGTTTTCTTTTCATGTTCTTCTTAATATTTTCTGATGAACAAAAGTTTTTAATTTTAACAAAGTTGAATTTACTTATTTTCTTACTTTTTGTTCATGCTTTTGCTCTCATAACTAAGAATCCAGTACCAAATCCAAGATCATAAAGGTTTACTTCTGCATCTTTTTCTAAGAATTTTATGATTTTAATTATAAATTTAGGTTGACTAATCTGCTTTGAGTTAGTTTTTGTATATTAGCCATTGGACTTTGATGTCCTTTGATGGGGTTCTCCTTGTATCTATCTGGCTTAGGGCACTGATCTTGATTGGAAAGCTGATACTTTGATTTAGTTTGGTAAGTTTTTATCCATTATTTATTCAAATATTTTTAGTATTTTAACATCTCTTTCTGTGATTACAAGGATGATGCACCACTTGCTACTCTCCCACAATATACGATAATCTTGTTCATTTTATTTTATTCTCATTTTTTGCTGTATTTTTTGTTTTTTTCTTCAGATTGGACAATTTCTATTGATCTCTCTTTAAACTTACCAACTCTTTTCTTCCGTTTCCAATATGCATTCATATCCATGCCGTGAACCTTTTATATCATATATTGTGGTTTTAAATTTTAGAATTCCCAGTAGGTTAGAAACTTTAGAGTTAACATTTCTCTGTTAAGATTTTTACATCTGTGCACTCATTATTTCCACTTTTTACTTTAAATTTTGAACATTTTTTTTTTTTTTTTAATTTATGATAGTCACACAGTGAGAGAGAGAGAGGCAGAGACACAGGCAGAGGGAGAAACAGGCTCCATGCACCGGGAGCCTGACATGGGATCCGATCCCGGGTCTCCAGGATCGCACCCTGGGCCAAAGGCAGGCGCCAAACCGCTGCCCCACCCAGGGATCCCCCAAATTTTGAACATATTTCTGATAAATGTGATACTAAGTGAAATAAGCCAATCATGAAATAATACATACTGTATGATTCAATTCATATCAACATGTAAAATTACTTGATAATGGAATAAATCAGAAGAATATTTACCTTTAGGTTGGTGGTGGGGATATTCTGTGGGGATCTTCTGGGTGGATGGGTGCTCTATATTTATTTTTGGTCAGGTCTACATATGTGCATTCCATTTTTAGAACACATCAAACTGTACATCCAAGAACTGTATACTCTGTTATATGTTGAATATGCCTCAAAATATAGACAAAACTACAGAATATTATTTAGAGTGTACAAACTACTAACATAAGAAAGAAAATGATTAGTAAAAAACACACATTGGTAGTTACCTCTGAAAGGATGAGGGAATGTGATTGGAAAAGGCATACTGGGAACTTCTCAAGTACTAGTAATGTGCTACTTCTTCTGTTTTTAAATATTCTATTTCTTAAACTGAGTACTGAAGTAGTGTTATTCTTACTATGTCTTAGCATGCACAAATATTTCTGTATACTTTAAAATAATTTCATTTAAAGATTAGTCTATAATTATTTCTATTTTGTTTTCAGTATTGTTATTGTTTAAATCCTAGGGAAAAGGATAGATGAATGTCTCTTAGATGTTTTCCTTTTTTCACAAAAGTATGTAATTTTTTCATCATAGCAGATTTTGGCAGGGCAGCTCAGGTGGCTCAGCAGTTTAGGGCCGCCTTCAGCCCAGGGCCTGATCCTGGAGACCTGGGATCAAGTCCCACGTCCCCTGCAGGGAGCCTGCTTCTCCCTCTGCCTGTGTTTCTGCCTCTCTCTCTCTCTCGCTCTCTCTCTCTGTCTCTCATGCATAAATAAATAAAACCTTTAAAAAAAAAAAGAAGATTTTGGCAAATAAAGATACAAAAAACTGAGTCTTTTGCATGAGGAAATGCATGTGGTTTATAGTATGTCATATGTGTGACCAGGGTTTTATAGTTTATTAAGTACCTTAAAGCCAATTTAACCATTCTTTTTCAAATGATTCAAGAAAAGAAAAGGAGTTTAAACAAAGGACTTTTTTTTTAATAAAAAAGTTTTGGGATCCCTGGGTGGCGCAGTGGTTTGGCGCCTGCCTTTGGCCCAGGGCGCGATCCTGAAGACCAGGGATCGAATCCCACATCGGGCTCCTGGTGCATGGAGCCTGCTTCTCCCTCTGCCTGTGTCTCTGCCTCTCTCTCTCTCTCTCTGTGTGTGACTATCATAAATAAATAAATAAAAATTAAAAAAAAAAGATTTTTAAAAAGTTTTTATTCTATAGTATTCATTCAATGCTCACATATGCCATGATACACATTTACCAGATTCCAGGGAATCCTGGAAGAGAAAACCTAGAAGAAACAATACTTATTTTCTATCATTTTAAGTTCCATATGAATTAACTTTGTTATCATTCAGGCCTCTGGACGATTGCTACCAAATTTACAATAGTATAGTGAATAAGATATTCACATACAAAATGAACCTTCTTGGTAGCTCTCACCTACACTGTTCTCTTTCATACCTCATTCATTCATTCACTATTCAAAAGGCATAGCAAATAGTTTAATAGTTTGCCAATCATCATTATAAGTTTAAGAGAAGAAAAGAATAAATGACTCATTATGTTCAGTGATCATTTTTAAGACAAGGAGAGATCAATCCAATGGTAAAAAATACATGCTTTTTATCCTTTTTCATATGTCAGAATGGTTGATTACAATACTTTCCTATTTTCTCCTTTGACATTATCAAATGGTTACTTGATCCTATTTTTTTTTAATAAAAATGAAAATGAGCTTTGACAAAAACCTAGAAATTCATTTGAATTTTTCCTACTAATACATATTTTGTTTGGTTATATATAAATTTTATATTTTATTTAGATGTTATATATAAATTTTATAAACTTTGTACTTATTTATTTTGTGGAAAGTTCAATGTCATTTCTCTATTTGTTATTATGCATCCTGCTTAGTATCTTCGATCTTCATCTAGTTAAAATATCCATCATTAGGAAATCTTAGAGGAAATATTGTATCAGTCATACTAAATTGCTTCACAAACTTTAATGTGCAGAAATACCATTGTCATTTTAAAGACATAAAACTAAAAATGTCAAAAACAGAAACAAAAGGACATTGGTAAAAAGTAGTCCCCACACTAACTAAGTTTTATCAAATTTGATCAAAATAAATTTTCGAATCTTAGGAGTAGAATTAAATTCCAGATTTTTCAGGATTTACTACTTCTTCCTATAGATACCCTGATTAGCCATGGGAATATTTTATGTGATTAATTAGTATCACTATAAAAGCATATAAAACATAAGATGGGGTGAATTGGAAGAAAGCAGGAAACCCCCACCAGAAAGGTGAAATAATATTTTGAGATATATTTAGTCAGTACTTGCTGGTTAAACAACACATAGCCAAAACCTGTATGTAGTAAACTTCAAATAAAGATGCAAATTTAATCTAAAATGCATTTATTGATCATTCATTGCTTTGTAAATTCTATGGAATAAGTCTAAATATACTAATTAAAAGGGAGATTGAAACAGTGATTTAAAAATATTACCCAAATATATGTTGTCTATATGATGCTTTTTTCAAATATAATGATATAGGTAAATTGAAAGAATATAAAAAGATATATAATGCAAATATTAATTGAAGGGAAGTAGGAATGCCTACATTAACATCACATAATATAGATTTTAGAATAAAGAAAATTATCAGAGATGAAGACATATTTTGCTAAAAAGCACAATCCACAAAGAAATGGCATCCTAAACACTGTGAGAGGGGAATTATGTCAGCAAGATGATAGAATCAGGAGCTGCAAAATATGTGATACAGAAAATGACATAATTGAAATAATAAATTGACAAATCCACGATTATAGTTAAAAACAACATCCCTCTTTCTAATGGTTGATAAGCCAAATTTTGGGAAATTCTTGGCTATTATTACTTCAAATATTCATTTTTCTCCCTTATATCTTTCTTCTTCCTCTGTTATTGTGATAATGCATATGTTACATGTTTTGAAATTATCCCACAGTTCATGATGTTCTGTTTGCACACTGTAAAAGGATATATTTTATAGTGAATAAATTACATCTCAATAAAACTGCTCTTAAACAGAGAATAACTTACAAAAAGACAGTATAATGGAAAGGATTATGAAATGTTTACCATTCAAGTAAGTGAATGTGTGGAAACAGTTTCAGAAGAATAGATATTAATTCTTCTTTAAATGTTTGGTAGAATTCCCCTGGGAAACCATCTGGTACTGGACTCTTGTTTGTTGGGAGGATTTTAAGTACTGCTTGAATTTCCTTGGTGGTTATGGGTCTGTTTATATTTTTACTTCCTCCTATTTCAGTTTTGGTAGTTTATATGTCTCTAGGAATGCATTCATTCCTTACAGATTGCCTAATTTGTTGGCATATAGTTGCTCATAATATGTTCTTATAATTGTATTTTGGGATGCCCAGGTGGCTAAGTGGCTGAACATCTGTTTGCAGCTCAGGGTGTCATCCCAGGATCCAAGGATCGAGTCCCGCATCAGGCTCCCTGTGAGGAATTTGCTTCTCCCTCTGTCTATCTCTCTGCCTCTCTGTGTGTCTCTCATGAATGTATAAATAAATAAATAAATAAATAAATAAATAAATAAATAAAATCTTTAAATAACAGTGATTGCTTGTTTCTTCAGTGTTGGTTGTGATCTCTCCTACTTCATTAATGATTTATTTATTTGGGTACTTTTCCTTTTTTGACAAGTCTGGCCAGGGGTTTAGTGATCTTATTAATTCTTTCAAAGAACCAGCTCTTAGTTTCGTTGATCTGTTCAATTTTATTTTGGTTTCTACTTCATTGATTTCTGCTCTAATCCTTATTATTTTTCTTCTTCTGCTTGGTTTAGACTTTATTTGCTGTTCTTTCTCCAGTTGCTTTAAGTGTAAGGTTAGGTTGTGTATTTGAAACCTTTCTTGTTTTTTGAGAAAGGCTTTTATTGCTATATACTTCCTTCTTAGGACCACCTTTGCTGCATTTCAAAAGTTTCGAATAGTTGTGCTTTCATTTTCATTTATTTCCATGAATTTTTTATTTATCCTTTAATTTTCTGGTTGACACATTCATTTTTTTAGCCTCCATGTATTTGAGTTCTTTACAAACTTCCTCTTGTGATTGAATTCCAGTTTCAAAGCATTGTGATCTGAAAATATGCAGGGAATGATCCCAATCTTTTGGTACCAGTTGAGACCTGATTTGTGACCCAGTATGTGATCTATTCCAGAGAATGTTCCATGTGCATTTAAGAAGAATATGTAATCTGCTGATTTAGGAGGTAATGTTCTGAATATATCTATGAAGTCCATCTGGTCCAGCATATCATTCAAAGCCCTTGTTTCCTTATTGATCTTATGCTTAGGTGATCTGTCCATTGCAGTGAGTGAGGTGTTAAAGTCCCATACTCTTATTGTATTATTATCAAGGTGCTTCTTTAGTTTTGTTATTAATTTGCTTATACAATTGACTGTTCCCATGTTAGAGACATAAATATTTACAATTTTTAGATCTTCTTTTTGGATAGACACTTTAATTATGATATAATAATAATATATAATATAATAATTAATAATAATTAATATAATAATGATAATAATCTTCCTCATCTTTTATCATGGTCTTTGGTTTAAAGTCTAATTTGTCTGATATAAGAATCACCACCTTAACTTTCTTTTGATGTCCATTAGCATGATAAATACTTTTCCATCCCCTCACTTTCAATCTGGAGGTGTCTTTTGGTCTAAAACGAGGTTCTTGCAGATAACATTTCAATGGGTCTTGCTTTTTTATCCAATCTGATACACTGTGTCTTTCAATTATGACATTTAGCCCATTTACATTCAGAGTAACTATTGAAAGATGAATTTAGTGCCATTGTATTACCTATAAAGTCACTTTTTTATATATATTGCCTCTGTTCCTTTCTGGTCTATGTTACTTTTGGGCTCTCTCTTCACTTAAAGTTTCCCTTTTAATATTTCCTGTATGGCTGATTTGGTGATCAAGGTATTCTGTTTTTTGTGTATGCTTTCTTTTTTTTTTCTCTTTGCATTTCAGTTTTGGAAGCTTATATTAACATATCTCCAAGCTCATTGATTCTTTCTTCAACAGTGTCCAGTCTATTGATGAACTCGTCAAAGGCATTTTAAAATTTTTGTTGCAGTGGTCTTAATTCTTAGTATTTCCTTGAATTCTTTCTTAGAGATTTACTTTTCCATGGATCCCTTAACATATGAATAATAGCAATTTTACATTTCTAGTTTGATAATTCCAACATCTCTGCCATATTTGAATCTTTTTGTAATACTTATTTTGTCAGTTCAGCCTGTGTTTTTCTGATCTTTTATTATGGATCATAATTTTTTATTAAAAGCCATGTGCACACACAGAACCATATAGTATATATTGAATAAAAGACTAGAGTTAAATAGACGTTAGTGTGAGGTTTTATGTGAATCAGACTAGGAATTTAGTTATGTGTAATGTTTCCTATAGCTGTAGTTGCCAGAGGTTCAAATGCCTCTAATATTCTTGATTTTGTCTCCTTTGTTGTCTTTGGGTTTTCTTATTAATTCCTCCTTAAGTAAAGACCGCTCCCTGCAAATCTTTCAACTGTGATACAGTATTATCTCATGTAAGCCCTAGTGATGTGGTAGGAAGCTGTGGGGGTGAGGGGAAAGCATTCTGTATTTCTACAATTAATTCTCAGTCTTTAGATGGCCTTGTCCCTGGACTATGAGTGTCACAATTGTTTCTTAGCTTCTATTACCCTTTTAGGTGAGAAAGTCTAGAGGGAGCTAGAAGTGACTAATTTCCTTCCCCTTATAATAAATAAAGGCTATTGTAAAGGTATTTCTCTTAAAATATTGGCTTTTCTTATGATGAATTCTTTGGACATATTTCAAAAGGTCAGTTTTCTCCTCCCTCCTACAAAAACACAAGGATATTTCTTGTTTCTTCACTATGAAAACTTGGCAAGGTTTTCAGATGCACAACTCATGAAAGTCTTGGGACTCTTTAAGACTGAAGCCCCAAGAGTTTCCTATTCTCACACTAGTGTCCATTCTGCTTCCAGCAATTCGACAAAATAATCATGTAAGTTTATCTAATAACTTCTGTCCCCAGAAGCTTCTGTTCCTGATAAGCTGATCTCAGCTATGATTTTCTATATTCATCTTAAGATTTGGAGTCCTGGTTTGCTCCAAAAACTCAATTCTCTACAGGGTTCAAAAAAAAGGAATTGACTCTCCACTTGTTCAGCACTTTTTTCTTGTTGTAACATGAGAGTAATAATTTCCAAGCTCTTTACATGTCAGAACTGAAACTAGGACCCTTCCACACTTGTTTACATAAAAAAATTTGGAAAAATAGGAACAGAAAGATTTCCTCAACTAGATATAGAGCACTACAAAAAAACTACAATATACATTATATTTAATAGTGAAAGACTACATATTTCCTGAGGTAGGAACAAGACCAGAAATATCTGTTCTCATCACCCTCATACAACATAGCTATAATGTTCTAGTTAGTGCAATAACAGAATAAGAGGAAATTTAAGGCATACATATTTTAAAGGAAGAAATAAAACTGTCTCTATATGCAGATTCCATGATCATCTATGTAGGTAACCCTAAAGAATTTATTAAGAAAAATTCCTAGAATTAATACATGAATACATTAAAGTCACAGAATATATGATAAATATAAAAGTTGTATTTCTATAGACTATTAATAGAGCACAGAGATACTAAAATCAAAACTGCAACACTATTTACAATTGCTCAAAGGTAGAAAGCAATACTTAAGTATGAATGTAAGAAAACATATACTTGTATGCTAAAAGCAATATAATGTTGATGAAAAAAATGAAAGATCTAAGTAAATGGAGAGTTCTACCATGTACATGATTTAGAAGATTCACTATAGGAAAAAATATCAAGACAAGTATTTAGGACAAAAGCAGAACTCTCAAGACTCATTAGTAAGCAAAACAAACAAACAATGAAGTAGAAAATACATGACCAGACATTTCACCAAAGAAGATACACAGATGGCAAATAAACACATTAAATTATATTTAATATCATTAGTCTTTGGCAAAATATATGTTAAACCGCAATGAAATATCTATCACTAGATGCCTAACAGAATAGATAAAATATAAATAGTGAAAACACTATATGCTGACAAGGGTGCAAAGAAAATGGATCATTCATACATTGCTAATGGGCTTAAGGTCATGCATGTTTAGTTTAGCCAGAAATTGCACTGCTGGGTATTTATCCCAGAGAAATGAAGAGTTGTGTTCACATAAAAATCTGTACACAAATGTTTATAGCAGCTTTATTTGTAATATCCAAAACATATCAACACATGTTTTTCAAACAGTGAGTGATTAAACAAAATGTAGTTCATCCATACCATTGAATACTAGTCAGCAATAAAAAAAAATTTTTTAAAAGAATGAATTATTGATATATGCACATCCTGGATGAATCTCCAAAGAATTATGGTGGGTGAAGAAGCCAAACCCAAAGGTATTTTTCCATTTACTTATCATTCTTTCAATGACAAAATTACTGAAATGGATACCGGATTTGTGGTTGCAGGGGAAAGTATATAAAGCAAGACAAGAGGCATCCCAGTGGTGATTGAGATGTTCTGTGTCTTCATCATATCAATGTCAATGTCCTTATTGTGATATTATGCTACAGATTTATGACATGTCATTAATGGAGAAAACTGGGTAAAGCATACACAGGATCTTTCTGTAGTATTTATTACAACTGCATGTGAATCTATGATTATCTCAAAATAAAATATTTAATTTTAAAATTAAGTTAAAAAGAATTCAGATTGCTAGATATGGAATAGACTGCTGAATGGGAAGGGGAGACAAGAATATAAGAAAAAAGTTCTATGAGAAGGTAAGTATAGTAATTCAGGAAGAAGATGGTAACATGTAACAGTAGAAATGAAAAGTACTAAATAGATTCAAGATACCGTTTGTTGCTGAGCCAGAAGACCTGCTGTGTATATGGATATGGGAGGTGATGTAAAGTAAGAATTAAAGGATGACTCAGAATTGCAAAATGAGAGATACTAGTGGGAGAGATATAAGCTGGTTTAAGAAATTAAAAAGGGAATGCAGTCAGGGGGAATGTGGAGAGGTTACCATACATGATTTGGAAGTCTACTCAAAATATGGAATGAAAATAATTTTTTAAGATTTACTTATTTATTTATTCATGAGAGACACAGAAAGGCAGAGACATAGGCAGAGGGAGAAGCAGGCTCCGTGCAGGGAGCCCAGTGCAGGACTCAATCCCAGGACCCCGGGATCACGACGTGAGCCAAAGGCAGGTGCTCAACCACTGAGACACCCCAGACACCTCTAGAATGGAAATAATTAAATAATAATGATCAGAGTTATTTCAGTGGTGTTTTGGAATTAATTAACTTATATATTGAACATTTCTGGACCAACAGGAGTGGGTGGCTAAGATGGCATTGGAATGAAAGTTACTGAGAATAAGAAGGTCTAGGACTGAAGGGCCAGAGGAAGGCTAGCACTCAGGGTATTAGGGTGACTCAGGTGGCATAGCTTTAGGCTGAGAATGGTGTGGCACAGTTTCTAAAAAACAAGAGTTAGTGACTGGGAAGTCAGAAACTGATAGCAAAAAGGAACGGTACAGTGCATTGTAGATGAAGGCATAGGGATTGTTGAAGAAAGACAAAGGCATGGTAGTCTATAAATGGCACTAATGGTCTTCAGATTGAATACTCAGGTAAATTGGATGCAATAGAAAAACAGGATGTCAAAGAGCAGTGGAGTTACTAAGGGAGCCAGCTTTTGGGTAAGGCAAAGATGGAGTGTTTGGTGCAGATGATGAGGATAAGATGCATGTTTATCATGGAATAAGTATTTCATTGGATGTGTGTAATGATTTATGAGAGACAGAAATTTGGATCAGGGAAGAGGAAGTATATATAGTTTCTCTGGTTATGAAAAAATATAAGACAGATGACTAGATGTGTTTACACATCAGGCAAGATATCAAAATGAAGAAGACAGATATCTCATCCCTAAGCAACTAAAGAGATATAAAAACAGCTATTCACTATAAAAATGCCACACTGGGATTTATTTACTATCCTTTCCATGGACCATTTATGCATAAAGAATCTGCACGTTCTTCACTATCAGAGAGCTCTTTGCTGATGGATTATAATCACTTTACTTGACATGTTCTTGTGGTGGGAGAGCCCATATGTTGTCATGAAAATGGGGTGATGTTTTTATTTTGGTATATAGAGAGGTCACATCACTAGGTTAATACCTTCAATGTATCCACAATGAACTCTTTCTGAGATGTGAAACTGTCCTTGAGACCCAGCTAGAAACCATCCTTGGCAGAAGAAGAATAGGGTTCTGAATAATGAACTACCTCGAAGTCTTTTGGAAGTAATCTGAGTATAAATCCTATAAATAAATTAATTGATGAAATAGTGGATAGCTTGTGATTTCATTGCTCTTATTTTTATTCCCAAATTAATAAAAAAAGGTCTGTCTCAAAAAAGAAATTAAGATATATCATGTTACCACATTCAGATTCTATGTCAACCAGATCCAGGTTAGAACTTTTGGTAATAAACCTTAAGTGGGGAGAGGAAAGTCACTTCAGCCAGAGTCTTAACTGCGGAGTGGATGGATTCCATTTATCAAACAACAATGCAGCCAGGCCTTATCTTAGAACAAAACAGTTCCTTTGAGATCAGTTTCCAAAGGCTTTGTGTTTGGCAACCTGAAAACTTTAATTTAGGACAGAATCTTACATTCTTATGAGGGATAAAAAAATAAGGCCAGATGCCTTAATCTGAGGTTCAACTCTGTGGAAGAAGCATGTGGTCTAGTAAGTTAATAGTCTATTCCTGACCACAGTATTTTCCCCACAGTCTGTTTTTCCCTACAACAAAATAAAAGTTGTGCTGCCTCCAGCTGTTCAGAATACAGAAGCATGGAAATGAGATGCGGTGGCCTACAGAGGGAGGACAGGTCATTGTCAAATACAAAGCTGCAAATTGTATTATGTGAAATTAAATCTAATTTGTACATGAGGCATAATATAGTTTTAGTCATCCCATAATTAAGCTTGGGCTTCATGTATGAGACATCAGATTCAGGCTGATTCCTTCATTTATAATTGACAGTATATTCCTTCCAAAATGATCATCAAGCTATCTTGCAATTTTGTATGACCCTATAGAAGGCTGATCCTGCCCTGGGCTACTTATTTGCCAAATAAAGAGAGATATAAACTACATTGTTTAAGCTACTATAGTCTTGAGTTTTCTCTTAGTCAAAGGTGAAATTAACCCTGAGAGATACTCTAGCAGGAATTCCATTTGCAGAGTTCGCTGCCTTCTGTGGTACCTGTTATTCCAAGGAAAACTTGACAGTTTTGTCCTACCAAATTCTAAAATGCAGGCGTGTCCAATGAAACACTCTCAATAATTTCTATCAATGGCAGTTCCATCCATTCTATCCCATAGAATCTTGCACAAGCATCAATCATTGTCAGGTTCAAATTCCAGGAGACACTATATGTACAGGTCTCTAATTAACTTGAACCTATAGATCCCCATTAGATGACTTGAAGTTGTGGGAAGAGTCCTGCTATACAGTCTCCAGTGAGGAGGCAACTAGATACATTTAGCATTCTTTTTTTGACTGAAAATCCAACAAAGAAAGATTCTTTCACTTTCATCTCCATCAATTTCTAGACTTGTTTGTTTAGAAGCTGGGTAATGGACTAAGGATAGCAGAACTACTCTTTAGTCTTAGCAAGTGATGCATGAACAATCAATCACCTCTGTTCTGAAGGTGTGAATACTTCTTGCCTGCTATTGAAATCTCCAAGGTCTTAGTTTAAACTCTGAGGTGATATGGATAGACTCGATACATTCTATTTTAAGAAAACTAAGACCAAAATCAAGACATTTTGATACCAGATTTAGACCACTTACCACAATGTTTCTGATATCAGATGACTATCACTGAAAAAGACATTAATGGAATGATCTCCAGAGGGATTGGTCTTTAAAAGCCATATAGTGGAAAATAGCATGCAAATTCATTTGGATATCCAAAATCAACTGGAAGAATACAGGCAACTTTCCCTTAATAAATTTACCACTGACTGGTTTTGCTGTTTTCATCATATTTTAGGAACTTAATAATGAATCATCCTAAAAGTTTATGAAGAAATGAGATCTAGGTGCGGGTATGATTACGGCAGGCACTATTTGGGGTGTTTCCTGGATTTCTTCTGAGTAGCATTCCACTGGATGCTCCTACCAGACCTGCTATATGAAAGCTCTGGCACTTTCTAACAAACATATCCAGAGGAGTCCTTCCATATTTAGAGGTCCTCTATGATACCCAAAAGTGGTTTCTCCAACTTTACATTTATGTAATAGTGATTTATGGTTTTCTTCTATATAAAATGTTCTTATTTTTTTTAGTAATATTTCATGTACTTTAGGGAAAAACTTTAGAGTTACAAAAAATATCAGAAGTAGTTATTCAGTCACTTTTGAAACATGAAAATTTGACTTGGACAGAATATTTTTATAAGAGTATATTCAACTATTCTCATTTTATTTTACTTGATTAAAATAAACTACTTAAAATTTTATGTGTTGTCTTTATCAGACACCATAACAAATTTGAACAAATCTGAAATTATTCTTAGTTCATTTCTACACTGAGGTATTATGGATCAATTTCATGACCATATTATGATTTAAGCGTGAAGTTGATGTCACTAAGCTTTTATAATATTCTGGAGGGAAATGTGGAGTCTAACAAGAAAGAGAAAACAGCAACAACAAAAAAATAGGACTGGATTTAAATATCAAAATGCATAAGAAGGAGCAAAAATTAGCCATATGTAAAGCATTTCTAATTATTAGCAGCTTTCTATATGAATTCTGTAGTGATGGTTATGTGAGACAAAAGAGGTCAGTAATCAACTAACACAAACAGACATCATGAATACATTAGAGATTATACATGCCTAAAGGATGAAAGCAGTGTTTATTATCCTAAAGTTTAGCAATAGTGGAACACCATGCCCAAGATGCTTTCTTAGTCTTTGGAGTCTTAAATTTCTCTCTCTCTTTCTCTCTCTCTTTCTCTCTTTTAGAGCCTTGCATTTCAATAGAGGGATGATGGGAGAGGGAAGCTACAAAACGACACTTAAACAAGGATATCAAACATTTGACTTGCCTTGGCCAGGCCAATTTAATCCTATCTCCTACCTTCCCATGGCATAACATGCTGGAAAATGACTGCTTAGGATTTCCTTGAGGATAATTGTTATTGTGGTTCAAGGATAACCCAATCTTCAACTACTTAGTGTATTTGCATATTGTTTTCTAGTGCAAATTTTGTCAAGGCACACCAGTTGATGTTTCTGGCACTGTGTTGGAAATACACACAAACATTTGGAAATATTTCATGCCCTATAAATTCAAAGGGAAACAAATTAACTCACCATCATCATAAATAAACAATTCTTTGGATGGTTTGTTATGTTATAATAAGAAATAATTATGTCTGATGCATCATCCTAAAATGATAGTCATATCAATCTGCTCTAACACTGACAAGTGCCAAATTTGCAGTTGAAAAATTATATTAAAGATTAGAGTTATCCTTTTATGAAACTTGTAATGTCATTTTTTAAGGTTTTATTTATTTATTCATGAGAGACACAGAGAAAGAGACTTAGAGACATAGTCAGAGGGATAAGCAGGCTCCATGCAGGGAGCCTGATGTGGGACTCAATCCCAGGACCACGGGACCACATCCTGAGCCAAAGGCAGAGGCTCAACCACTGAGCCACCCAGGCACTCCTGTAATGTCATTCTTGATGGCAAGTTTAGCATTCTTCCATAGGAGCAATACTGCTAATTTCCTAATTTAGTTTTCTTACTTTTATATAAACACTAGAAATATTAATGATAGGCATGACTAGAAATATTAATGATAGGCATGGGTGTGGAAAGGAAGAATAAACTAGCTACTATTCTCTTCCCAATAGTTGGGAGTATGATAGAATATATAGGGAAATATATTTTAAATCTTCAAAATATTATTTCTTTCAAGTAATGTCCATAATATATTAACATATTAACATTTGACTCATACATCAAGTGGACAGACTAAACCAGAGAAATATCCAATCACTGTTCTAAAGTAGGTTACTAACAAGTGAAGCAAGAGGAATGATGTATATAAAATCAAGAAACAGAGGATAACTCATCAATTTTACAAGTAAGTGCTTACTAAATACTATAACAACTGGAGGTAAATTAGAATGGAAAATTCTCTGATAGTGAAAACCCACAGGGTTTTAGATCTATTTTGAAAGACATATATTTTCACTGGCAAAGTAACTCCATCTCCATAGAAAGACATAGCTTTTTAAAAAATCACTAATGAGGATATAAAATGGGAGGAAAAGAATTAATTGTTATCTTGTTTTTCTTATAGATATTCCTTCTAAGAAGCTAAATAAAAATGAAAATACACTGGTAAGAGTTGAACCAACCTGTATATGTGTTCTCAAATTACTGTGACCTTGGACAAGTGGGATGACCTCTCTGACACTTAGTCTCCTAATCTGTTAAAAGAGAAAATGGTTCTGATCTAATGAACTTATATTTAATAAAACTTCCTACAATATATGTCTGTAAATAGATACCAGATACTTCTCTTCCCTCACTGCATACCTCCATTGTATAAATATGTGTTTATATGTTGGTCTTCTCTGCTAGACAACATGTACACATGTACTTGGAGACAGGAAGCTCTGCATTGTATAAACATCTGAAGAGTCTGCATAATTTCTGGCATACAAGAAGAACTTAATAAATACTGGTTGGTTAAGTTAGTGATTCATAAGCACAGAAGTTGAAATTTCTTGAAGATAATATACATCTGATATACAAAAGATCCATATTTCACATTGTTAAAAATAGTAAAGCAAAATCTTTATTTAACAAAATGTATGCCAATTTTATGAAAATTGCTTGAGATTTTCTCTCCCCCTCATCTTTTGTCCCTCCCCCTCCCCAACTTGTGCTCTCTCTCTTTTAAAAAAAAAAAGTATATTGTTAATCTTACTCAATGATATACATACAAAAAGCCAAATGACTACAGCATAAGCAGCACTGTGTTAGACATCTCAGTGTCTTGCAAATGGCCCAAATAGGATATCATTGTGAGAGTAAGAATGCTTCACATATTTAGATAAGTAAATAATTCTTAGATATAGTGATTATATGAGATTTTTAAATATCATGAAGAAAAATAGATGAACATCCTTGTGATGAACACAATTTGAGCAGAAAGTAAATAGGAATGCATACAAACAGACCTCTGCCATCCCACTTCCTAGGATTTGAGTTGAATTCACACCTACCTATGACATAATCCTGTTCATGTGAAAATCTAAGAAATCAAACAAGTAATTATAAAAATGAATTGATAAAAGATAACTATGAGACCTTTTTAAAAAGTGTGTGGCTCAAGAGAAGAGAATTTAACTGTGAAGAAATATTTTTGTTGCTTAGTAACTGTCTAGGTAAAGTTCTAATTCCTAGGAACAAAATAGTAAATGAAATAGCTAGGTTCCCTACCATAATTTGTCTCAGATTGTATGATTCAAAAACTTAAGATCATTGAAAAAAAACTTTTGCCTGCGGGCTATGTTGTTATGAGAGAAGAACAACACAGGTTTAAAAGAATGAGAGGAAGAATAAAAAAAGAAATGCCTAGGATGAAAAGCAGACCAGCTGAGTTTCAAACTTTGATGGTGAATGTGATGACTGGAAATCTAAAGAAACCCGATAAACATCACCATTCTTCCATTCCCTACTTCAAAGCCAATTCAAAACTAACACACACAGATGAGTAGCCATGATATTAGCTTCATTTAAGATAAAAGCTGATATTGGAAAACTCTACTTGTATCCACAATTTAGTAAACTTTCTAATAATGTAAAACACTAATAATCCAACTAAAATGATCTAACTAGGATTTTGCTTAGAAATGAAGGAGTTTCTGTGATATAGAACACAGTACTACAACTAGCAATCAGCTGAGCTAATCTGTACTTTCAGATGCATGGTGCATGGATACTTCCCATGACCACCTTAGGGCTGGGTTTGAAGTATTACTTTTCTTCACAATATAGCTTCCCTTTGAAGAATCAGCTCAGTACAATCCTCTGAAGCAAGATGTTCTGGGAAAGAGTTTAGTGTGATCAACTTTTCTTATCAGGCGTCCTATACTACATTCATTCTTCATGACAACTCCTTGAGGGGGGGGGGGTCCATAGTATAGACTTTGTTCATATAACGTAAGTTATTTTTCATTTAGAATAAAATATTTACTCTTTTTAATCTGATTCTTATCTATTTCCCCTCCTCCCCACTAAGTAAAGTCCCACACACAGAAGGATCATGACTGGTTGCCATTGAATATCATGGTATCTGGAACAGAGTAGGCACCTAATAACTATATGTAAGTAACATATGAATGAAGCATATAGAATTAATCATTCAGGAAAGGACTATGGGTGAAAATGCATTATTTCTTCAAGACAGTTTTGATAGGACCTAGACTCTGGGTCAGCTGGTATGTTCTAGATCTCCCCGAGTCTCAACTAAAACCTGGGATTACCAGAAATGCTCCAACTTCACTGTTACTTCTCTTCCACCATTGAGGAAGGGGCAGAGTCCAAATCTCTGAGTCTTGTTTACCAAGCTATGCAAAAAAAGAAATGAGAGAAATATTTGGCATGTTAATTATCCTGTATAAGACAACTTTTTAGCTTAAAATGGAAATAAAATCTACTCTAGGGGACCGGGGTGGCTCAGTGGTTGAGTGTCTGCCTTTGGCTCAGGTCATGATCCTGGGGTCCTGGGACTGAGTCCCTCATCAGCCTCCCCATAGGAAGCCTGTTTCTCCCTCTGCCTGTGTCTCTGCCTCTCTCTCTGTGTGTCTCTCAAGAATAAATAAATAAATTTTTAAAACATAAAAATAAAATAAAAAATGCTCTATTGATTCTTGAGGAAAGTAAGTTAAATAATACAATCAAAGAAATTAGCCCAATGCTAGGAAAGATAAGTGCTTATTAAATAATTAATGTAATTGGTAAAAGCAGCAAATAATTTGAGTTGAATGATTTTTATTAAGTTGCTATGCCAAAATGTGAGAGTCTTCAAAATTGTGAAGGCTGTATTATACTTTTTCAGAGATGTTTTTATTGATGCATTCATCCATACATTCAGAAATCTTTATTGAATATTTATGATAATCCATTTTATTTTTCTTGGCACTGGAGATAACAATATTCAAAGAAGACAGAATTGCTGCTCTCAAAGAACTATTAGTCTAATAACTATAAATGTAACAATTTAAAGTGTGGAGGATGAATTACCTAAGAAAATAGCCAACAAATTTTAATAAACTGATGGATAGCGTGATGGAAGTTTGAGATTCACAAAAGGAGTATAAGCCACTTAGGGGTGAGGACAGTGATATTAAAATGTGCATGTAAACTAAATTACTTTTTTAAAAAAGATTTTATTTATTTATTCATGAGAGACAGACAGAGAGAAGGAGAGAAAGAGGCAGAGACACAGGCAGAGGGAGAAGCAGGCTCCATGCAGGGAGCCTGACGTGGGACTCGATCCCAGGTCTCCAGGATCAGGCCTTGGGCTGAAGGCAGTGCTAAACCGCTGAGCCACCCGGGCTGCCCTAAATTACTTTTATAAAATGTTAATACTCCTTCTATATCATTAACATTTGTGCACTCACTTTTAAGTGTTCTGTTCAAGTAAAGGATGTGAGTTAGAAAAACATCACTATGGTAGAACCTAGATCTCATCCAAGCCATTCTGTAAATCAAATGTGTACTATTGGCCAGGCTACCTGAGTATCAGTTTTCTCTTAGATAAAAAGAGAAAATTCATTTAAGCTATAAAATTTAGTTTTCAAATCAAAGACAATGTGTTACTCAACATTATTATAATCACCCCACTGAGGAGGAATGGACCCTCATTCCGAAACTTGGTTCAGCTTTTCAGACTGATGAAGCCACACATGAGCCAAGAGGGTACTTAAAGGCTTATTACTCACAAAAGGGGGATTTCTGGGGAGAATGTCTCTATCAGATAGGCTTATCTCTTAAATAGGTTTGAAAACAGCTAAGAGGGCAGAAAGAGAAACTTGTTTCGAGTATTTATGGTAATTAGGGAGTGAGGTTAGAATAAGAATTTCCATGTGGACCAATATTGAAAAGTCTGAACTTTCCACTTTTGCAAAGGAGGGAGCACCTGGACTTTCTTAGCTTGCTCAGATGTGGGGCAATAAGAGCAGGGAGAGTGGTGGCACTTGAAAGCTGTTAGCAACCAAACATCAAAAATGGAGTCACACTCTTTATTACAAGCCCACAGACCAGAGACTTCTCTTTGTCAGTGCCAAACCTAGGTACCTTCTAGATTGTTCTTCCTAAAGTGATTGAAATTTATTCATAGATTGTTGCTGAACCCTCAGGCCCTTTAGCAATCTAATGATTTATTCACATCATGCTTTTTATTTAAAAATATGTCAATATAACTGACTCATTAAGCTGTATGTTTACAATGGTCCCATGCTTGAATTTATGTGTTACACTTGAAGGTTTAAAAATGTAAAACATGTACGCAACTACTTAAAAATGGGATAGTTCAGCTGAAAATTCAGTAACTTTTCAGTGGTTATCATTGCAAAAACTCCTTGCCTGATAAGACACGGTATTAATTCTTTTTTAAAAAACAAAATTTGTAAGGTTTTTAAATTTAAAAATATTTCTAATATTTTGAAATAAAATTCCTTGCACAGACATAGAAATCAGGCCACTTTGTATGCTGAGACTCTCCCTTGCACGTGGCATACTCAGAGGCACATGTTCTCTAGAAGATAATCATAAACATCTGTCTTTTCAGTGGTATTTTTTTTCACCATAACACATGAAGAGGCTATTCCATGGAATTCTATGGATAAAGAAATATGAATTTTTACATGCACTATTGGAATCTTTTGTTTAATAAAAGCTTAGTGAAGTGTGGAAAATATGTAAAATATGTTGATTTACTATCTCTTAGAGAATTTCTAAGGAAGTATTCATAAACTTGACTGCCTTTAAAAACAAAATGAAATCCTTCTATAAGACTATAGTTTGATATATTCTCAAGTTCACTTTTTTTGCCTTTTCTTTAGTTTTTTCTTTTTTAAATTTTTTAAATTTTTATTTTTTTAGGCACACCATAGCTATGAGCCTAAATTCACTTACTAAGAGACCTATTGAAAACAAACTGGGTATTCTGATATTTATGCTGCAGGTTCTAAATGGAGATTTAAAATTTGACAGGCCAAAAGGATGTGTTGAGAACAATTCCACTCAAGACAAACAACCAGAGACTTGCAAAATCCGTGAGTGTGAGCTACACTGCAAGAGTTTATCAGAGCCAAAAGTTGGGACTTAGCAGCATTCTTGTCAACAGGACATACAGTTTTCCATATAGACTTACATAATCTAGAGAATACATATTTTTTTCTCACCAAAACCCAGCAACTGAGCTCTCAGAATAGTCTTGTCTATATTGTCAAATGTATGCAGACAATTGACAGAATGTGCTGGGTTTTAACTAAACTAACATATTTCTAGTTGTCTTTTTAAAAACTGCCAGTACTTGATATTCCTCTTCTTAGAATTTCTTAAACCAGTAGATTACATTCATTATCTCAGGATAATTGAATGTACTAAGTGGGGTTTGAATTACCTTGAAGTTTAATATTTATTACAGTATTTCTCATTTTGTTATATTTACTAAGAGCTTAAGGCAACATAATAAAGGAGACACTCAAGAAAATTGACAATACAAAAAAATACTATGAGGGAAAAATATTAAACACTTAAGTCAATATAGTTACTGCAATCAATACTAAATGTGTCTATAAATTATATGGCAGTTCTCGCAAAAATGAAATATAAATACTATTTTAATTGTTTGAGTCAGAAAATTTGTTTCAGTAGTCAGTATAGAAGATAATTTACTTGGAAATGAATTTTATCCTTATAAAATATAGTTTATATATATAACTATATATCTATAAATATATATTTATGTGTATAAAGTATAATAATTATACTGGTTTTATAAAGAGAACTACTGAGCAATGAAAACATGTATGGAGAACATGCAGAAGATTTTGCCATGAAGCCATTTCTTATTTTAACCCTTAAAATATTATGTGAAAAGTAGCCTGAAAGTATATTTTCATAAAGGCATTTCTGTAAAGCTATGGGGAAAGAGCAGATGAATTATTGGTTAAAAGTACTGACATATACATGTACACATATTCTGTGTTCTACAGTGATAGAAGACTATGGATCGTACTACTCAAATTAAAGGTTGCTCCTCTGGAACAGGATCTTCTGGATGCTTTAAGAATGTGGTTTGCTGGGATGCTCGGGTGACTCAGCAGTTGAGTTTCTGCCTTTAGCTCAGGGTGTGATCCTGGGATCTGGGATCAAGAACTGCATCAGGCTCCCTACTAGCAGCCTACTTCTCCGTCTGCCTATGTCTCTGCCTCTCTCTCTCTCTCTCTCTCTCTCTCATGAATAAAATAAATTTTTTTAAAAATGTAGTTTGCTAAGCCCCCACTCTGACCCATTGATTCAGAATCTTTAGGACTTGAACTCAAATGGACATTTTGGAGTCATTTTTCAGATATATTAATTATATTAATTGTGGTTTACAACAATAAAATTAACTGTTTTTTAGTGGAAAGTTGTGAGAATAATGACAAAATCCACATGTTGAGCAACTATTTCAGGTGATTGTTTTATCCATTAAATTTGATCACGATTGATTCCATCAATGGTTCTCAAAAATTATTGTGCATCAGAATCACCTAGAGGGCTCATTAAGACACAACCCTGCTGTTCTCCACCCCCATCATTCTGATTAAGCAGATCTGGGGAAAGGCCTGAGAATTTGCATTTTGGACAAGCTCCAGGTGCTGCCACAGCTGCTGCTATTCCTCCTCTGGTAGCCACACTGAGAACTGCGACTGGAGAGCGATAGTTCCGAACTCTCACTCTTCATCACAATCAGAATAGTCTTGTCTTAGGGACAAGACTTAGGGAATTTTGCCAAAAAACATGATTACCTGAGAACCACCCCTTTAGAGATACTGACTTAATTGACCCATGGTAGATCCCAGACATACAATTTATCATGAACTCCCCAGGCAATTTTAATATACAGCCAAGGCTGAGAATCATTATCATAGTGGAAAAAAAGGATATCATTCCAGTCATTTTCCCCAGAGTATACATTTGTTGATAGGAACCAAGGAGTACTGATGCTCTTGTACAATGTCATAAGGTGTTGTATTACATGTTTTCATTTAAGTACATATATTAAAAAAAACTCACTGCCTCCATTATATTGAGGAGGAAATTGAAACATAATGCTATTAATTAAAACTCCAAAGAATATAAAATTAATAAGTGGGGACAGAAGACAACAGCATTTCCCTCTGTCTCTATAACCCATGGTTCATGATTCATACTTTGAATGTCAGACAGTCCTGAGAGAAAATTATATTTTACTGTAAAAATTGAGGATTTGACTTGTCTCATTTCCCATATGCCAGTTTTACAAATGTCACGGACTGCTAAAGTACCTCTGAGGAAAATTTGGACCTATTCAAGAACTTGATAAAATACTAGTTTTCACCCTGCAGTTATTCTCCATTAATCTTGAGAAAAATTATTTGAGCTGGAAAAAAATGGAAGAGGAGATGTTATAATTTGACCATCTGGGCCATAGTATTGCTCCAGTGGGATATCTGATTTTGAATAATATTGCATTCAGATGAGCAGGCCAAAGAGCAATGATTCCCTAATAACTAAGAGCAAAGTCTAAGCTTTTCTCTGGGGGTAGCTTCTGCAGTGGAAGAACATGCTCTTAGGATGTATTCTTTTCCAACATTACTTTTTTTGGTAACAAGATAAAAACGCTAACATAAAAATTCACAGCCTCTTTCCCTTTTCCCAAACATTAGACATTTTATTTATTTCTTCTCTACTTACTCTTAATTTAAATACCCACACTGATGTTAATTCTAACTTAAACGACTTCTTCATTTTAATTATGCAAACCAAAGTAAATTTGGAAGGCAAAATTGAGGTACCTAAGGGGCTATCCAAAGTAGTATTGGAAAACGGTAGAGAAATTCTCACACACACACACACACACACACACACACACACCACAATGAGAGAAACAAAACTGCCTTTGATAGATTACTTGTATGAATGGCCCTAATTCTCTATTACCTACACTGCACTGAGCCTCATTACATTTAACTCTTAACTTTCACTCTGGATTTTTATTCTACAATGTAACATGTTCTGGCCAATAAGATGTTAGCATGTGAAATGAAAGCAGAGACTTGAAAAGCACATGTGCAATTGGCTTGATACTTGTTACCTTCTGACTTCACCATGCAAAGAAAATGTCTGGGTGAAACTACTAAAGGATGAGACACAAGCAATAAGCCCAAACACCCACAGTCATCCCAATCCAGATCATCAATCAATAGCCAGCTAATTCTAGCATTTGAACAAATCTGGCCAAGATCAGCAGAGCTGCCTAGCTGGCCTGTAGCTGACAATACATGCATGTGTGAACCCAGCACAAATCAAATGAAGCCTTCAGTTTTGTAAGCTAAAAAATATTTATTGTTAATGCCTAGGGTTTCCTGAGTATTTTTTCACAACATTATCATAACAAGAGACAACGGATACAAAGTTTGACTATCTCAGTTTAAGACAATTTCAGGAGAGATAGATCAGAGGTAGAGAACGATTTTGGAGCTAAATGTCATTAGAGAGAGAACAGGCAAAAGAAAGTGGTTTTCAAAAAGATTTGATATATGTTTTGAATGGAACATATTTTCACATTATTTAAGAGACTCTAAGTAAATTTTACATTTTTTCCAGTTAATTTTGATTGTCATATTTGAATTACATTAAATATAACTTACACTGAGCCTAGCCCCAACATTACATGAAATGGACCCCAAATTTTATGGGTTATCTTTCATACAAGTTTATGGAACAAGAATAATATTCAGGAAACTTCAGTTAAGGCTAAGGTATAGTCAAGATACTTGGAATACCTAGGAACTAGGCATATCATCATCATCACCTATTGACTTCAAAACCTAGTATAGATTACTCCAGAAAGATAAGCAGGATGATATGGAAATGTACTTCGGAAAAATCTATTTGTGTTTAATGGATTGAAATATTTGAATTCTAAATTACTTATAGAATATAAATTAGTAATATAATCTTAAAGTGAGAATAAATCTGCTGGATTTTCAGGTCTTTAAGCCAAAACAATGTTTATAGAATATTTGTAAGTGGGTTGCTTCTAATAAAGAAAGCATAACAATTGATATTCTATAAGTATCTTAATAAGCTCTCATTTGAATTGAGATTTTTATAAGTATTTGAAAAAATTATGCAAAATGATCTCAGTGATTTTGACAAATAGAAACAATTTTCTAGGGAAAAAGTTTCCTAACAGTTTTCTTTATAAAATTGAAGGGGAAGCAATCATTGCCATTTTTACCTATTAAGCAGAAACAAGATGAACTCAGATCTGAGAGATGCAATGTAGGCACCACAGCCAAACACTGATGGATGGGAGAATAATTTGATACACTATTTCTTAGAGATAATTTGACAACTATTAAAAATTAATCAGAAATTATTAAATAAATAAGATATATCCATATTGTGGAATTTGCTTTAGAATTTCAGATCATGGTTTTAAGTAAAGTTAATGAATAAAAAAATAACAATATAGAATTAAGGATAAAAGCAAAATTCAAAACCTCCTACAATATGAATTATATGATGTAAATACATGTAAATTTGACATCCACAGCTTTTTATTAATTAAATAAATCTGATTCTAGTTCTCACTTTCTGTGAGAACAGTAAGTTCTAGATGACCTGCTTTGCATGGCTCCTTCCCCCTTCCTTGGTTTGTAATCCAAGGCCAAACACCTTGATTATAAAAAGAAAATCTCTTGCAATCAAAACATATTGACCATTGCCAGTATTTTTGATAAATAATGACACTGTCAATTACTGCATCTGACAATGTTGTCTAGACAGGCTATGTAGATGATCTTCATTCATCTGACTATAGGTTAGCATTTCAACCCTCTCCATTTCTGTTAAGGCCATAGTCCTAGTAGCAAATTTGTACAAGCATTTCTGTAACCACCTTCTTAAGAGGTCTTGCCAGCTTCATGTGCCAGAGACACTGAGATATAAAACTACAGGAGGCATTCTCACTCTCTAAGCCATGTAAATAGAAACCCCTGAAATGATACAATACAGCAGCCCTGTCCATGCTACTCTGCGTGAATAAAGCAGTCTCTACCTTTCCAAGAAATCGGAAAGCCTAGTCTTTCTTTCCCAGTCCTGGGGAAGCTATTCTGTAGCAATGAGTCAATTCCTCTGTCCTCTTAAAACAATGCCATCAAATAATCTCTTCTTCCAGGAAATATGACCAAATCCTTTGGTGGACAATAAGTTTTCAGAACAAAGACATGCTCTGGGTCTACCTAGGTGTGTACAGAAGGTTGTCTCTAGGACTATCTTTCTCTACTTGGCCAGAACACACATCTAAAAAGAAGTGCTATTAGTACTTCTAAGCAAATGTAACCACACAACTCAAGAATATGAAATCTCATCTGCTTTCTTTTTTTGGAGTAGGGGAAAATATATTTTTTCATCTGATACATACAGTCACACACAGCTTTTTAAAAAACAATTTAAAACTTTTAACATTAAGTCAATGATATGACACTATGATAATCTCTATACATATTTTATATTCAAGGAGAAAAAACCCTCAGATATTCAGAGAAAAAGGCAAATTAACATGAAGAAGTCTAAACTTGTTTTTTAAGACAGTTAATGACAATGCAGGGCAGAGGTGAAATTTTAGGCATAAATATAGAAAAAAGGTCTTAGGAATCAGAGCAACCTATAAATTGAGAGCCTATGACTCCAAATTTAACAAATGGCACTATTACAAATGGATAAATGAATGGAAAATGAATCTCAACTTTGAACCTCTTACCACACACAGAAATTAATTTGAGATGCATCATAGACTTAAACATAAAAGTCAAAACTATAAAACTTACTGAAGGTATAATAAAAAAAAACCCTTCGTGCTAATAAAGAAAGCAAACAGTTATCAGAACATAAGAGGCACTAATCATGAAAAAACAAAATTATGATTTAGTAGACATAATAATGGTCCATGCCTTAATCTCCAGAATCTGAGTATGTTACCTTACATGTGGAAAGGCACTTTGTGTATGTGATAAAGAATATGAATCTTGGGACAATTGGTGCCTCAGGGTTGAGCATCTGCCTCTGGCTCAGGGAACGTTCCCAATGTCTGGGGATCAAGCCCCACATGGGGCTCCTTGCAAGGAACCTGCTTCTCCCTCTGCCTATGTCTCTGCCTTTCTCTCTGTGTCTCTCATGAATAAATAAATAAATAATTTTTTTAAAAAGTATGAATCTTGAGTATGGAGATTATCTGGTAGTCCCAATCTAACCACTTGAGTTCTTACAATCAAGTGGGTCAGAAAGGAGTAAGACATAAAAAGGAAAAAAGACAGATTCAAAGTGTTAAAGGGACCCAATCCATCATTTCTGGCTCTGAAGCTGGTGGAAGGAGTCAAGAGCCAAAGAATGCAGGAAACCTCTGGAATCTGGGAACAACCTTTGGTGGGCAGCCAGCAAGAAAATAAGATCTCAGTCCTTACAATTGCAAGGAACTGAATTCTGCCAACAATGCTAATGAACAAGGATCAGATCTCTCCCTTGGAGCCCCCAGCAAGGAATGTAGTCTGCTAACCTCTTTGAGCCCCATGTGAGATTTACAGAACTTTAAGGTTGTAAATTTATGTTGTTGAAACTGCTAAATTTTAGGGAATTTGTTACAGCAACAATTGAAAAGTAAATGTAGATGAAGAAAGATGTTAAACTGCTAATTGAAAATCACCATTAAGAAGATGAAAAGGCAAGTCAGGAGAAAATATTTATGATACATGTATCTAACAAAAAATTTTGATCTGGAATATAGAAAAAAACCAATGAAGCAATATCAAAAAGAAAAACAAGTATATTTTAAAATTTATTTTCAATATTTTATTTTATTTTTTATCTTTAGTTTTAGGTGTACAAAATGATGATTCAACAATTCTATATATTATTCAGTGTTCATCATGATAAATGTATTCTTCATCTCCTCCACCTGTTTTACCCATCCTCCACCTACCTCCCTCTTGCAACCACAACTTGGTTCTCTATATTTAAGAGTCTTTTTTTATTTCTCCTTTTTTTTGACTGTTTGTTTTGTTTTTTTAAATTCCACATGACTGAAATCATGTGGTATTTGTCTTTCTCTGACAAATTTCACTTAGCATTAGGCCCTCTAGATCCATCCATATTGTTGCAAATGGCAAGAGTTCATTCTTTAGTTATGGCTGAGTAATATTCCCTTTACATATACACACCATATCTTCTTTACATTCATCTATTGATGAGTATTTGGGTGGTTTCCATATCTTGGTTATTATAAATAATGCTGCAATAAACATAGGAGTGCATATATATTTTTTAATTAGTACAACCACAGGTTTTTAATGGGGGAAGGAGTTTGAACAGATATTTAATAAAATAGCAGATGCTAATAACCAATAAGCCAAAGTTCACCTTTATTCATCTGGGAAATTAACAGACACATGATAACATTACATAGCTACAAAATGACTAAAATTTAAAAGACTGACATTGCCAAGTATTATCAAGAATGCAGAGAAACTAGAACTCTTGCACATTGCAGATGCCAGAGTAAAAATGTACAGCCACTTTTGAAAACAGTTTGGCATTTAAAAAAAAAAGTTAAACATATACCTCCCCAGGAAATCCTTGACTATATAGCCTAGAAAAATGAAAACATATATTTAAAGAGAAAAACTTATACATGAATGTTGACAGTAGCTTTAATTGCAAGTTCCTACTACTTAAAACAATTTAAATGCTCATCAATGAAAGGATAGATAAGTAGAGTCAAGTGTGGTCATATAGTTAAATCTTATTCAGCAATAAAAATGAACAGAAGTTCAACAGGAGTTAACATGGATAACTTTTGAAGTATTATGTCATACGCAAGAATCAAGACACAAAAGAATACAAATTGATTCCATTTATAATAATATATGATATATAATGTAATATAGGATAATAGAAATCAGAAGGGGGATTGCCTATGTGATTGGAAGATAACACAAGGAAACTTTGTGGGGTGATGGAAATGTTCTATATTTTACTTGGGGTAGTGGTTACATGATTTTATGTATTTATCAAAACTTCAACTGTACTTTTAAGAACTGTAGATTCCACTGTTTGTAATTTTACCCCAATTCTGGAAACTCTGACAAGGAGTTTTGTATATGAGAAGTATAATAGTTCCAGACATTCTGAAGTTATGAAATACATAGGAGAAAATTTGTTGAAAATTATTCATTCAGCAAACCTTTGTACTAGAAAATGTACTAGAAAATGTTCTAGTCAAATAGACTAGAACAAAGTTAGATTCAACAAAAACAATGATAGATAACCACAGACATTTCAAATTATATAGTGTAAGAAACTAAACAAAAAGGTTATGCATGCAATTATTTTTTAGATATACTTTAAAGGTGATAGTTATAAAACTCTACAATATGAACATTGAGACAACTTCCCAAGTCCACTGTGTTATTACCAATTTCTTTAGAAAACATACAACAAAAAAGAGGGACTAATTGATCTTATTTACAGTGCACTATCACCATCTATTAAATGCTTTTCACATATGACATGCTTTGAAATGTCTAATAAATAAGTATATAAATAAAGCATTCTAAGTTTTAAAAATGTATGTTGGTGAGATGACAATAAGGTTGTTAGTGTCCTAAGAGATGGAATGTATTTTGTCCTATATTTTGCTTACTTGAGTCTTGTAGTGAAGTTATATGCTAAATTTTGTTTCAAAAGTTTTAATTTTAACATTTAAAAAATAGTTTTCTGTGTATTATAAAAGTAATATTATTGCGCAAAATTCAGACATATTGGAAAGTCTAAAGGGGAAAGAAAAAATTTATCTTGTAGTCAATTCAGAAATAACCACTGTTAAAACTTTTGCTACATATTTTGCAAGGTTTTATCTATGCATGGAAATATATTTATATATAATCATAGTAAATAACCATATATTTTATACTGTTTATAACTTTTATAGTACTGTGAAATTCTATGTTAAAAATGATGGATAAGGAATGGCGATTTAAGCATTTAAAAATACATAATGACTACATAGCATTCCTTATAAGGAAATGTCATAATTTTTAAACAGTTCTTTAATTATATATTAAATTATATTTTTAATGTTGTATTGCTATTTTATACAACACTGGGATGCATGATATTTTATAAACTCCTATGTTATTAAAGCCTGAGAATAATCAAGAAACATATTTGTGAAGACTTGAGAAAAATTTAAGAATGTAATAAAATGATCTCAATTATGAAGCATCTTGGGGGATAACTATATACATCTGAGTGTGTACATAGGAGGGAGAGGATTCTGAGAACTTACAGTGAGTACTTTAAGTGTTTTCTCTTCCTGTAGCTTTGCTTTTTTTTCTTGTACTGATGAAAACTATTAAAAATGAACATTATAAAGTCTCTCAATGGGAAAAAGATGGTTTTGAAAATATATACAATATTATAAGTTTGTTCATGAAACAAAATATTGACTGGGCCTTGCTGAAAACATGAGGCTACATAGTTCTACATAGTTTCTAGAAACTGCATATATGCTAAGCCCCTATCATTAAGCACTAGCTGATAGAGTTGCTTCCCTCCCTAAGACGACCTTCTTTGGTCACTATCCAGCATCCATTTTTGAACCCTTTCAAAGCTGACTCAGTGGGGTAATTGTGCTGATCAGAATAGAAGGTTCATGAATGTTGGCAAGTATATGAAGTAATATTCTGTGAGAGAATGGCTAGGGAAAACACAACATAATAATCTGGAGGTATTTCCATTACTTGAGATCTTGTACAGAATAGAGGCACCACCTTCCTGTGTCTTTGGTCCTCAAGTGTCATGATAACAAGGAGCTATGGCAGTGTCTCAAATTGCAGCTCTACATTCCACAGTAAGCCATTTCTCCAAAAGTCAAAATATTCACTGAGATACTAATAGCATATTGTTTTCTTCATCATTCATATATATTTCATATTGATGTGCTTCGCGGGAGATTAAATAACTTAAAAAAGCAACATATCCTCATTTCTAACTTAGCCAATTGTGGTCATAATGTTTGATTGCCCCCATTTTACACTAACCTGAGAAACTTTTAATTAAACAGAGAGAAAAGAAAAGTCAAAATCTTTTTATCTTACAGTTAGTTTTCCAGAGCTGATTTTTCTTAGAACCACAGTTAATAAAATTAAACCAATGCTATCAAGCCAAAGTCTACTTGTTTTATAATCCAATATTTTCAATCAATTCATTAATGTATAGTTTGCCCCCAAACCATTTAACATGCTAAATATTTTTTTCTAATTTTTTATCAAAGCGCTTTTTGAATTAGTCTCAATTTTTAAAAAATCCTTCAGATCTTATTAGACAATCTCCAAGAATAAATTATAGACCTATAATCTATAAATTATAGATACAAACCTAAATTTGTCCAAAAGCACAGGCAAAGAAAATAACTGTCAAATGTGGTAAAATATATAATATTTTATGTTATAAAATGACATTTTTAAAGACAAAGATAAGACAATTTGGTTCACAAAATGTGGTATAGTTTAACAATGTAACTTTGAATAATCATTACTGTCAAAATATTTCTTACTGCTGTACTATAACTCTCAGATCATCTCTATGTCATCTTGTTTACATTTCCCCAATCCTCTACACTGGACATTTCAAACATAAATGATTACATCTGCCCCTCAATGTCTAGAATACATGATACATTTTGAACTGATAGAAATTCATGTTAACCTGCAGTTACTGAGCTGTCTTTTATAAGGTATTTTCAAGTATTTATTGCTTCAATTAAAAAAATTTGTAAATTAAAATAAATGGAATTTCTATTTCTGATTTATAGACCCTCATTGTGTTTAAGTAGTTCCCTTTTGTTTAGGAATTTCCTAGAATAATGACTTGCTGGCAGAACTGTAGACTATAGAAGCCATGATGCACTGCTGTTGGAAATACAGGCCTGTATAACTTAAATTCTCAAATAGGTACCAGAAGAGACACATAGTGGAGTGTTCAATGCTACATCATATTTAATGTCAAGGATTTGGAGGCAATCAATCTTCTCCCTATTTCAGAGGGCTATATAAGATGTTGTAGATGCAACATGGACAGTTATGAAGCAATTCATATCAATGAACTAAATGTAATCATAAAAATAAAAAATACGGATGTATCATTTTAAAATGTAATGTCAACTGATAAAAGAAAATGTAGAATAAGATCTAAAACATGACCTAATTTCTGTGAATTAAAATAGATACATGTGAAACCAACATACCAAATTTTCAAGAACACAAATGAAAAATCTTATCTATTAAATATGTTAGAATTATGGACTCTAAAAAAAGAATTATGGACTCTGACAAATTTTTATGTATATTCTATTTAATATGTACATGTGTATGCATACCTACTTATACACACATGCATATAATTTTTTCAACCTCAGAAAGTAGAATAAAGTTAAAGATGAAAAGCTCTGTACTTGAAATCCCAATTCAAAAATAACAAAATAAGCTAAAGGAAGCAATGGTTAGTAGCAACAATTAAGCCAAAGAAAGACCTAATTGTTTTTGGTTTTATATAGTTTTTCTTAGCTTGGTTTTATACAGTTTCTAACCCAAATCTCTCAAAATTCTAAGCCAACCAATGAGTATTCAGGTAAAAAGGTTAGATCCTTTAAAAATGTTCCTAATACATACAAGCCATTCTAAAGATAATTATATTTTGATATTAGTATTTAGAAGAAATTTTTCCATGCTATAATCTTTTTCCATTGTCTTTTTTCTTTTTCTTTCTTTCTTTCTTTTCTTTCTTTCTTTCTTTCTTTCTTTCTTTCTTTCTTTCTTTCCTTTCTTTCTTTTCTTTCTTTCCTTTCTTTTTTTCTCCCTTCATAGACATAAATGGTAGAACAAACTATGAAAAAATATAATTTTCTGAGAGAAAGAAACCAATAAGTTCTCTACAAATTGGTAACTATGGTAAAAGGTGCTAGTGTTACCTAATTGCCCCCTCCATTAACTATGAGTGATGTAGAGATGAGTATGTCAGAGAAAAGTCCAATAAATTTGGGAATGTGAATAGTGTAATTTATTGTTTTTCTTAGCAGTAAAGACATCCTCTTTGAATTACAGGAATAAACTTGAGCCAAGTTTCCTTTCTAATAAGATAAAATTATTGACTCTATTACAAGACTTTTAGTAATGATAAAAAGGATAGATTATGGGACCATTAACCCCAACTGACCTAAGGCTTCACAGCACACTCTGCCCTTTAGGATATGCAGTTGGCAGTTATTCAATGGTCCCCCTCCAAAGACGTCCAATCTAAATTTCTAGAATTTGTGGATATAATAGGCTACATGGAAAAGAGGAAATGAAATTGCAATTGAGATTAAAGTTACTAACTAACTGACCTTAGATAAGGAGGTGATCCTGGATTATCAGAGTAGGCCCAATGTAATTTACCACGTTCCTTCAGAATGAAAGAGCAAGGATGAAGAGAATCAGAGAAGGACATGTGACTTTGGAAGCTGGGTTAGAGAATTGCTATGCTGCTGGTTTTGAAGATGGAAGAATGTTAAGGGTTAAGAAATGTAGATAGCCTCTAGAAAACAGAAAAAGCAAGTTAAATGGATTCTCCCTTATAGACTCTCAAAAGGAACACAACCTCGCCAACAACTTGATTTTAGCAAGTGAGATCCATGAAGTACTGCTAATTACAGAACCGGAAAATAACTATTTGCATTCAATAGTAAGATAGTATGCTCCAATTAAAAGAGATAATCAGAATAGATAAAATAAGCAAAACCCAACTATATTTCACCTACAAGGGAAATATTTTAAATATAAAGTCACAGATAGACAAAAGTAAAAGAATGGAAAAGTATGTTCCATTCAAACAACAAGCATTTGAAAGCCAGAGAATCACATAAAAAAGTCACATAAGACTTCAGTACAAGAAGTATCACCAAAATAACGAAGCATTTCATAATGATAAAAGGACAATTTTATCAGGAAGACATAAAAATCATAAATAAGTACACATTTGATTATAGAACATTGAAATGCACAAAACAATATCTGAAAGAATTATTTTTTTAGTATTGTACATCTAACATGAGATGTGTGTTTTTATATATTCATCAATTTACATATGATTAAATTAACAGATTACAACATTCCAACATCATCAGATGATACCACCATATCTCGACATGTAGGGTAGCTAAGTGTTATTAATGCCATATAAATTATTTTATTAAATACTGAGCAGGTATAAGGAATACCAAAATATATATGGAAGATATTAAAAGTAACACAATAACACACATACTACTCAGTTTAAGATATGGAATGTTTCAGGACTTTTGAAGGCTCTGGCCTTTCAGAGGAGGCTGATAATGCTTAATTTTGAATTATTATTCCATTGTTTTGTATGAATATATAAAACTTTGCAGTTGAATGTTGCAGGTTTTGAATTTTATGTATAAGAGATACCATATGTAGTCCTCTTGACTTGTAGTTTGATGAGTTTTGTTGTTTTGGGAGATTTATCTATCTTGATGGGGATACCTATAATTAGCTCCTATTGCTGTTATTTCTACAGCATTTAATTGATTAAAAATGCTCCAATTTGTCTCCCTAGCTACTGGTAAGACTAGTGGGACTGGTTTCTTTTATTCCTCCATTACAAAGAAATGTTATTATGAGTTACTACAGAGGTGTCTTGCTGTAGCTTGCCAAAAGAAAACTGCATGTAGATACTTAGGATTGTGGGATATGTGTATATATGTGTATATACAATACCCAGGTGTGCAGTAATGCTGAATTGTTTCCCAAAGCGGTGGCACAAATTTACACTTCCACCAGCAGTGTATAAATTTCTGTTGCTTTAAATATTGCTAACTTTTGACATTTTTAGCCTTTTTAATTTTTGCCTATCTTTTGACATAAAAGAGAAAACAGATACTTCCATAATCATGATAGTAGATGTTAATACTTTTCACTTGCCAATTTATAAAATGAGAATCAAAGCAATCAGACACGGAAGAATTTGAATATAATTTTCTACTAAACTTAAGTAAGATATTTATAAAACATACTCCCAACAAGCGCAAAATACACATCCTTTCAAATGCATATAGTGCACTTACTATGATCAACCATATACTGGCAATTAAAAAAATAGTATTTATTAATTTAAAAGGATTAAAATCATGCAAAGCATGTTAAATAGCCACAAAATTAGAATTGATTTAGAAGTTAATAACTATAAGATATTTAGAACTATAAAGATTTTCAAATTAAAAATAAACACACACACACCTAAATAGTGCACTTGTATGGCAAGAAAATTAGAAAATATTGTTAGTCAATGTGAGTGACAGCACAACATATCAACTGCAGCACTTAGAGGAAAACTAACAGCTTTAAATGTTTTTATTAGAAAAGAATATAAGTCTAAAATCAATGATCATGAGCCCCCTACAAATAGCTAGAAAAGGAGAGAACAAATCAAAGGCAATCAGGAGGAAAATTAAGTCAAAAGCCCAAATCAACAAAATGGAATACACACAGATAATAGAGAAAATAAATAAAAAATCTAGTTCTTTGGAAAAATCAACAGTCAATAAATCTCCCCCTAGATGGATTGAGGTAAAGAAGGGAGGACATAGGTCACCAATATTATGAATAAAAGGGTCTATCACTACAGATCCTACAGAGATTTAAAGATGAATAAGAGAATGTTATTAACAACTTTATGCCAACAAATTCAACTGCATAAAATAAATGAAAAAATTCTTGAAGTGACATGTGATGCTAACGTACATTTGAGAACAAGAAATACATATTAAATCAAACAATTTTGATCCCTCAGTGACTTTCATAAGGTCCTGTAGTGAATGAGAATACAAAGGTCTGACTCAGTGAAGGGCCAATATGAAGCTCTCAAGGATTCAAAGATCCAGGATCCATGAAGCCTGGTTGGGGTGTTGGCAGCAGCTAAATTAGACTTTTGGTACAGTGTGGAAAAGTCTATTCTGCAAAGACAGGTTCCAAGTCAACCCGTTGGATCTCTCCTCCTGGTGACAGGTTCTCAGGTGATTCACTTAGGTTGGTGCCCAGCACTGTCAGTGAGGGCATGACAATGCAGAAGGTAATGTTAGGGAATTTCTATTTTCTATTTTCCAAGGAAAAAGTAGCAAAAAGTAGGACCATAGAATATTGTGATTGTAGCAGTTCTGGGACTATTGATGCTCAATAAATCCCACACAAAACATGTCACCAGTCTTATTTTTACATTTTAATATCTAAGATACACTAAGAGTTTAGTACTAGGCCCCTTCTTATATAACAAAATAACTTAAGTTGTAAAAGAAAAAAATGGTTTTTGAGTTTATATCATGGACCGGGTATCAGTCAGTTAAGTGCCTGACTCTTAATTTTGTCTCAGGTTATGATCTCAGGATTGTGAGATTGAGCCCTGTGTCAGGCTCCACACCTTAAGATTCTCTCTTCCTGGGGATCCCTGGGTGGTGCAGCAGTTTGGCGCCTGCCTTTGGCCCAGGGCGCCATCCTGGAGACCCAGGATTGAATCCTACGTCGGGCTCCCGGTGCATGGAGCCTGCTTCTCCCTCTGCCTATGTCTCTGCCTCTCTCTCTCTCTCTCTGTGTGACTATCATAAATAAATTTTAAAAATTTAATAAAAAAAAAAAAAGATTCTCTCTTCCCTCTCCCTCTGCCCCTGCACCCACCCCCACCCCCAAGGGGAAAAAAATATCATAATAATAAAAACTAAAAAAAAAAAAAAAAAAAAAATCTTTAAAAAAAAGAAAAAGGAAAATAGGAGAAGTAAAAATCTTTCTCAACTCATGCTGCAAGGCCATTATTCTGATACTGTAACCATACAGAGAAATTATAAGAAAATAAAATTACAGACCAATACACTTCATAAACATAGAAACGAAAATCCTTTAAAAACATCAGCAGGTTAAATTCATTATAGAAAAATAGTAATACATAATGACAAGCAGAAGTTATTCCAGGACTATAAGATTGGTTTGTCATGCAAAATCAATTGATATAATTCACTGTATTAACAGAATAGAGGAAAAACTGTATGATCATCTCAATAAATGCAGAAAAAGCATTTGACAGAACTCAACATCCATTTATAATAAATGTCTCAACAAACTAGGAATAGAAGCAAACTTTTTCAACCTAAAAATAGACATTTATGGAAAAAACTATGGCCAATAGAATGCATAAATTTGAAATAATATACATTTCTGTCCTAAGCTTGGGAAGAAGGTAAGAGTGTATACACACTCACTTCTTTTCTATTAAACATTGTCCTGGTGGTTCTAGACATAAAAGACAGGAAGAAACATAACTAACATACTGATCAGCAAAGAAGCGGTAAAACTAAATTTAGTGAGGTGATAGGAAATAAGTTTAAAATGTCAAGAAAGCAACTGAATTTTTTATTTAGAAATTAAATGTTTATATGTCTCATTTATAATACAGCCACCAACAAAATAATTAAGAATAAATTTAGCAAATGTTTTAAAAAACATGCAAAATCTTTGCACTGAAAACATTGTTGGGAAAGACAAAAATGCAGATACATGGAGAAACATGTTATACTGGAACATAATATTTGTAAATTTTTATTTAAATTCCAGTTAGTTAATATACAGTGTAATACTAGTTACAAGTGTGCAATATAATGATTCAGCACTTCCATATATCACCCAGTGCTCATCACAAGTGCCATCCCTAATCCCCATAACCTATATATTCCATCCACCTGCCCACCTCCCTTCTAATAGCCCCACTTTGTTCTCTATAGTTAAGAGTCTGTTTCTTGGTTTGCCTCTTTCTCTCTCTCTTTCTCTGGAAAAGGAAACACTATTTTTAGAGTTTCATTTTTTTCTATATGTATTTTAAAATCAAATCAATGCCAATAAAAATTCTACCATTTGATGTAAATTGACAGACTGATTCTAAAATTTATAGGGAAATGCAAATGGTCTAGGTAGGCAAAAAAAATTGAAAACACAATAGACTCCTTACACTACTTGAACTGGAGTTTTTCTATGAAGCTTCAGTAATCAATACAGCGATGTAGGTGGAATGGTAGATCAATGGAATAGTATAGAGTGTAGAAAGAAATACTGACACATATGGTTAATTGACTTCTCACAAAGGGGCCTAGTGGCAAAAGGAAAATCTTCAAAATATTGCTGGAATACCTGGACATCCACAGAGAGGAAAAAAAAATGAACCCTTAATCATACTACACACCAAACATGATACTTGAAATGGGTCAAAAACCTAAATGCAAACCCTAAAAAATATTAAAATCTTGGGAAAAAATGGGAGAAATAATGTTGATACATTTGAGACTTCATAGAAAAGAAAGAACTATTTAAAAAAGGTAAAATTTAACCTTACCAAAATTTCAAGGTTTTTTTCTTATAGACACCAGTAAGGAAACAATAAAATATTTCATAGAATGAGAGAAAATATTTGTAAATTATATCTGACAAAGGATTTGTATCCAAAATACATAAGCAAAATGTATAAATCAATATTAAGGCAAATCATCGTATAAAAAACAGGTAAAAGATCTCAAAGACATCTCACAAAGAAAAGGCATACAAATAGACAGTAGGCACAATTTTTAAATGTTCAACATCACTGGACAATCCCCATGAGATAGGATGGCTAAATTTAGAAAGATTGGCAAAACAAGTATTCATGAAGATATGGAGCAACCTGAATTTTTTTTTATTTTATTGATTTATTCATGAGAGACACAGAGAGAGAGAGGCAGAGACACAGGTGGAGGGAAAATCAGGGTCCCTGCAGATAGCCCAATGTGGGACTTGATCCCAGGACCCCAGGGCCACGACCTGAGCCAAAGGCAGAGGCTCAACCACTGAGCCATCCAGGTGCCCCCTAGAACTTTTTTATACAACTGGCTGGATATCAAGTTGTCAGTTCCTTAGGAAAGTTAAGCATATGACAATTTGACCCATCTATTCCACTTCTGGGTATTTTTCCAAGAAAAACAAAATCATGTATCTGTATAAAAAGCTTGCAGAAACACATATACCTTTATTATAGGCTAACCTTGGAAACAACCCAAATGTCTATCAATAGATGAATGTATAAACATAATTTGCCATACCCATATAAGGGAATTCTATTCAGCAATAAAAAAGGAATGAAGTACTGATATACCTAATAATGTAGGTAAATCTTAAAATACATGTGCTGAGTAAGAGAAGCCAAACACAAAAGAGCACATTCTGTACAATTTTATTGTTTTTTTATGTTTCAATTTTTAAAAAAAAATTATTTATTTAAATCTTTTTAAAAGATTTTATTCATGACAGAGAGAGAGAGAGAGGCAGAGACACAGGCAGAGGGAGAAGCAGGCTCCATGCAGGGAGCCCGACGTGGCACTCCATTCCAGGTCTCCAGGATCACGCCCTGGGCTGAAGGCGGTGCTAAACCGCTGAGCCACCCAGGCTGCCCAATTTCATTTTTAAATGAAAACAAATTTATATCAACAAAAATTAGATCAGCTCTATTGAGTGAGGATAGGAGGAAAGTATTGCAAATGGGGTGAATAGAGTATTTTGAGGAATATGGGAATACTCTGTATTATGATTTTTGTTTTGGTCTCATAGATGTGTATAACTCAAAATTTTGAATTACAGACTTTAAATAGATGCAATTTATTAGCCCTCAATGAAGTTGATATGAGGGAAAATCATAAAAATGTAACAGTGGAAGCAAATATAATCCAGGAAACTGAAGATAAATCTGTAAGAAGATATTAATTGAAACAATGGGAATGGTCTCAGTTCCTAGGAAAATGTTTATTCAGTGAATGGCTGCAGATCCCTCTGGAAAGAGGTATATAACAAAGTAGATGGAAAATGAGCCATAGGTGTGCTGTAATCCCCAGTATCCTCCAACTTTTCCCAGTATGGATCTTTCTATCATTCCTATAGCAGCCATCCAAGAATTCAGCATTGTCTTTAAGGTACTTGCTCTCTATTCAGTAGGTAAGTTTGCTTCTTGCATCACTCAGAAAATTACCACCATCAAGTATGAACCTCCTTTGAAAATTTTCAAATGGAATAAAAAAATTTCCAATATCTGGTACAACTTACCTTTCCAACATTATTTCTTTTGAGCCTCACACTCTAGCCTCCGATTACTGTTCCAGAGAGGATGTTGGGGAACGTTATCGTAAAGACATGACTACCTATTGATCTGTGAGCTGGACTCAGGCACTCAGAAGCTCTTCATGTCCTCCTCTGTTCTTGAAATGTGGATTCCACTTGCATCTCTCACTCAAAGACTGTTCCAAAGACATAGCCTTGAGAGTGATGTGATATTGAGAACACCTGCATAGTTTACATGATTGAACCCAGTTAAGTCCTGGGTTCAGCGTGGGTGTAGGTATCTACTCATCCTACTGTTTATTAAAACTGCCACCTACCAATCTAGACTAGCCTGCCTGCTTCTTTCATCTCTCCCTGTCCTCTGCATATGGGGGCCAGTTTCAGATTACACTTGGGAAGCTCCTGAGGATGTTCCAAACTAACAGAAAGTGTATGAGAGCATTCAGGAACAGATGCACCATTGTGAACTAGGTAGGGCATCCAGGTATGACATAACTAGTGGAACAGAGACACCCAAACAGCAGAAGTGAATTCACAACAGCTTAATAGCCAAACTTAATCTGGTAGGCTTTGCCTCCATGTGCCTTTGACAGAACAAAGTGGCCTGACAACAGATGGTATTCAAACTGTTACGTCCTCTTCAAAAGCTTGATTGGTAATCCTATGAGATGGTTATAAAGGACCTGTAAAATTGAAATGTCCTAGGTATCACAATTAAAAAGAGGCATAGCTGAAATTTGAAGAAAGCTTATGATAACAAGTCTATGATTTTCCACCTACTAATTAATAATGCCTTGATTCAAGGAAAGAGCCTTATGCATATCTTGCATTGAAAGCAAGAGGGAAAAAAAGGTCAAGCAATAGATGCAGATCCCGGAGAGCACTGTTTTATATAACTAAAGGGATAAGAATATTTCAAATATGATTGAACAAGTATCAAGTGCCATAAAGAAGACTATGTCATTGAATTACAATTTCAACACTGACAAGTGATAAGAAATATATTTCTTACATCCACCCAAAAGTGATAGTTCCCCAGATGCAAGCATCCATAACTCAAGTCAGAAAATGGACTTTTGTCCCTGATTGATATGTAAAATTAAAGGACCTTTGTTGACAATCATCCTTCTTTCTCAAGATACCATTAACATTCTTTATACCTTTAATCAGAAGAGACTCTTAACCATAAAGAACAAACTGAGGGTTGATGAGAGGATGTAGGTGGGAGATGGGCTAAATGGGTGATGGGCATCAAGGAGGGCACTTGTATTGACCATTGGGTGTTATATGTGATGAATCACTAAATTCTACCCCTGAAACCAATATTACACTATATATTAACTAACTAGATTTTATTTTATTTTTTTAAAGATTTTTTATTTTATTTATTCATAAAGACACACACAGAGAGAGGCAGAGACACAGGCAGAGGGAGAAGCAGGCTCCATGCACCGGGAGCCCGACGTGGGATTTGATCCCGGGTCTCCAGGATCACGCCCTGGGCTGCAGGTGGCGCTAAACTGCTGCGCCACCAGGGCTGCCCAACTAACTAGATTTTAAATAAAAATTTGAAACCACAAATATTGGAGAGGATGCGGAGAAAAGGGAACCCTCTTACACTGTTGGTGGGAATGTGAACTGGTGCAGCCACTCTGGAAAACTGTGTGGAGGTTCCTCAAAGAGTTAAAAATAGACCTGCCCTACGACCCAGCAATTGCACTGCTGGGGATTTACCCCAAAGATTCAGATGCAATGAAACGCCGGGACACCTGCACCCCGATGTTTCTAGCAGCAATGGCCACAATAGCCAAACTGTGGAAGGAGCCTCGGTGTCCATCGAAAGATGAATGGATAAAGAAGATGTGGTCTATGTATACAATGGAATATTACTCAGCCATTAGAAATGACAAATACCCATCATTTGCTTCAACGTGGACGGAACTGGAAGGTATTATGCTGAGTGAAGTAAGTCAATCGGAGAAGGACAAACATTATATGGTCTCATTCATTTGGGGAATATAAATAATAGTGAAAGGGAATATAAGGGAAGAGAGAAGAAATGTGTGGGAAATATCAGAAAGGGAGACAGAACATAAAGACTCCTAACTCTGGGAAACGAACTAGGGGTGGTGGAAGGGGAGGAGGGCGGGGGGTGGGGGTGAATGGGTGATGGGCACTGAGGGGGGCACTTGACGGGATGAGCACTGGGTGTTATTCTGTACGTTGGTAAATTGAACACCAATAAAAAATAAATTTATTATTTAAAAAAAATGTTTACACCTTTGTCTCTTGGTTCCTGGCATTTCCCTATACACCTTGACTCACATTTCCACTCCCAGTCTTTCCCTCCCAGGAACACTGCTCCAGTGGCTATATAGGTTATTACTGTGGTGATTCCTTTGGTTCAAATATGCTGTACTCATGTGATCCCTACCTGAAAAATTTGGGCTTTTTCCAGGCAAATAAATTTTGCCTGTGAGAACCGTGAACCACCATACAATTTACTTCTTTCACTGCTGGAAGATATATACTGAGTTATCAGGACTCTGTTCCAATTCTTCTTGGACTCTTGAAATCTTGTTGTGTCTAGGATACTACCTATGCCGCATTCAAAGTATTAGAGGGCTATAGTATACTTTTAAAGAGTAGTATGTTCTTTGCTTTAGGTGAGTATTTTCTGTTGATGTGGTGGGGACATGATAGTATTAAGAGATTTCATGTTTACTTCAGGTCGCTATGTTAGACAAAGACACTCAAAGGGAGAGTTAGAGTGCCATTTTTTACTTGATCTCAGATAAAAATACCAGATACAACCTAGTATTGGGAGTTCTGGTGGTACCTTCGCAACTCTAGAAGCAATCTGGCCAGTACTTTCAACCACTACATTGATCCAACTATTTTCTGATTAAAAAATTAAATCATATAAAATTATTGGTATTTTACTGTACTATTTTCATAAAGGCAGCTATTTCATATATTTCAACAGAATACTACTGCTACTGCTAGGAGCTTCCTCTTTCTCCTCTCTGCTTCATGATTTCTCCTTACTCATTATTCCTATTGTCTTCCAACTTCTCATTCGATATAGCTTCTGCTTATTGATTTCTCTATGTCTTGTAGCTTATGGGACACTAAACCATTTGTCTCTATTTGTTAATTAATGACATATCATGCAATAGGTGATTTGATTGGCTTAGCTGATCACTACTTAAAGCAGAGCATGGGGCTGGTGCCATATCTATTTACAGGTACAAAATTTGATTACATATGAGGCATAAGCAGGTATGGGGGGAGCATTGAAGGTGGTAGGCACTGGAGATGGTCAATACAACTACTCTTTTTTTTTTTTTTTTTTTAGCTCTTTTTATAGTTGGAGAAAAATAGATGCTCATTTCTTAAGGACTCAAACCACATTTCTCCAGAGGCCGTCATATTACTTTGATTCTTTTATTTTCCTTCTCTATGAATCAATGGGGCATATATTCAAATGACCTCATTAAAAACACATGAAATAAAGAACCCCTGACAACCTGCTGGGCCACAAACTCAATTAGAGTTTATCTCTTCTTAACTGTAAGATATTTTATAGATTATTTATGTATTTCCCTTTCATTTTCCTCTTCCCAAAATGGGGTTTCTCTATATTTAAATTCTATTCTAATCAGTCCTCATTTATTTAAAATCAATAATACATATTTAAATAATCTTTGAAATCTTTATGCAGACTGAAGCAGTTTAGAATGGCCCTCAGCTTTCCTTTGCTTTAACACAAACAATAGGTCAAGTTGTCTCCAACTGAACCATGTCTAAGTAAGTCTGGCTTTCTTTTCTCCTTGTTACTGCTTGGCAGGCTGAAGGCCCCAAGGTCAGGTCATGGCTGTCTTTCCAAATATGATGGAGCCTGAAGTCCGGCTTCTCCTCCACTGCCTTCCAGACTGTTTAGTTGCTTTTTTTTTTTCTTCAATGTGGCCAGATGGACTTTTTTATATCCTGTACTCAGCACTGTTTGGATTCAGTTTTTCAAGATGAATCCAAGTTTAACCTCTCAGTGTTACAGAATCTTTCCAAGGGAAATTTTTTCCAACCACTCTTATGCATTTAAAATGTCTAAATAATTGCATTAAAAAAATAATTGTTTCATCCAAACTTCTTCCTAGCTCCAGATCTGTATCTAGTGGACATTCACACAGCACACATGAAGACAAAATTTTGCATGGATTCAACTCATGCTCAGTTAAAATTAAGGAAAAGTCAATTAGGAGACTATATTTTATGTAAGAAACACACAGGAGTAATTGGGGGAAAACAGAACAAAGATTTATTTTCTCACTTCTGGTTTACTTTCCTCAATTATGGTACAAAATCTTGGTACATTCATTTTCAATTCTAAGCAAAGAGTGAGTAGATCCCATTCTTTTTCTGCCCCATAACTACAGACAGAGCATCTGACCTATGTGACATCCTATATCTGTAAAGTAATTCACTAGGATTGTCCCACAGACCTAACAGACAATAAACTATATGCAATTTCAAATGTTAACTGCAAGTTGACCCTGTTTTGCTTCACTGTTTGCATGCCTAAAGGTTAGAACTGAAACTCATTCTATAGGTGAGGAACATCAAAATCTTAAGCAACTATCAAAGATATTAAGGTAAGGAGAGGGGGATACTGAGTCAAGAATATAGAATTTCTGGTTTTGTAATGTGTAATGTTTTTTCCAGGGAATTTCATCAACATGAACCCTGGATAGGATCCTATGGACTGTCTTTATTTATGGCATATACGAGATGAAAATTTACTTCTTTCATGCCTAAACAGCTAGATTTAAACAAATCTCAAGTTACCTCTAAGAGGGAAAAATTGTGTTAGTTTAGCATCCTGAAGGTGTCTGTTAAATTTTGAGTGCCCTTATCTTACTCTTTTGAAATCTGAGCTGAAGGAAAGCATCAGCTTTGGTTGTTTTGGTTACTTATGTTTATTATTTAAACTTAGCATGTTGATGGTTCCAGGGAGATTTGGATTTTAGACTTCATTTCCAATGGTAGATTGAAAGACATTGTTCCTTAATAAAATGATTTAATAAATCAGAAACTAGGTAGTAAAAGTGTCTGAAGACAGAGGTCTTACTGCCAAAATGCTAAGGCTGCTAGGATGTATACTCTCCAGAATGGCAGGACCCCTTCGGTTTTGGATTGACACACATTCATTAAAAAAAATTAGTGTTCCCATCTGGTCTGACTCATTTGATGGGAACAAGAAGTTCCTTTAAAAGTACAAATAGACAGGGGGAGGGGAATGGAAAAAATAGAGAGGCATGGGAATGGCCTTGTGCAATCTTACTACATCTAAGGACTTCAGATGTAATTCTGATGTATAACTAAAATATTCTGAGCAGAACATCAGTAAGCCCACCTATGTGCAAAGATGTTTATTGCCTTGTATTACACCACAGTTCAACTAAATTTTCTGTGGTTGACAGCTTTCTTTTAATCAATTTTCAAAACTAGCTTCTGTTCCAGAATCAAGCGTTAAATTATTAAGGGATTTAAATAAAAGTGTTCTGTATTCATTCTGATTCACTTTTGCAGAAGTAGTGGTGGAATTAATAAATAACATAATTAAAATGTAAGTTCTTTTAGCAGGGTTCTTGAAACAAGTAACTCTGAACTTCTTCCATTCTCTAAGCCTTTGTGGGTTGCATGTTACAATCTATAGTCAGGGAGGGGAGAAGGTCATGAAGAAAGAAAAAAAAATCTATATCTATATTATATATATCCAAAGTTCCCAATCACCATAGTAGACTTAACATACTATAAATCAAGTTTATTTATTACCCTTCTTTTGGCAAGGAAAAGATTTTTTCAATTTTTATGGCAGGCAATCAAAATTCTCTTTCACTTCTTAGATTCTTAAATTATTTTCTATTCCTATTTTAATCTTTTTGGTCTTTATAGACTGATAAAATATAGTTGTCTTGGCAGAATTAATATGTTATTTTCTGTTTTTTTAAAGTGCTTAATCCACGAATTACATTTTCAGAAACATATATAATGTAATGAGTTAAACTGACACAAGTAGAGTGAATTCAACTCTATACATAAAACTACTTTGATTATTCTTATGGATAATCTTAAATTGGCATGTAAAGTGAGATTTCCATTGAGTCAATGTTTTTAATTCTGTCAGCATCTTTCAAGGGAAAAAGTTCATGAATGATAAGCCAAAGAGATTTGCCAATTCTGACAATGTATTTTTCTTTTCATAGATGAACTAGGAAAGGAATTGAACACTTGTATGACTTATTTTTTTAAACCTGATATCTTTCTCTGAGAAATACCATATGGTACAACCACAAAAACATGTGTGAAAGGAAGTGAATATGTGTTATCAAGAAAAAAAGTAGACAATACGGACAATTATCTTTCAAATGTAATTTTATCCAAGTACATAAGAGGAATTTTTTTTACCACATTCTGAATTTGAAAAACAGATTAAACTTGGTTTGGATTAGCACTGATTCTTGCGGGGGCAGGATAGTAAGTTCAAGATTTTTAATTATCTTTCTCTCTAAAGATCAAGCATTTTATCACAAGAAATCAGAGCCAAGTTATAATCTATATAGAAAATATTCCTCTTTAGTTTTGGCTTCAGATTTTCTTCACTAAAAAGAGCCAATATTTCCTTGCAGGGGACTTCTAGGATATAACAGGCCTAATGTTTTATAACATGGCTACACATGTATACGTGCAATATAAAATCCATGAAAACATTACTGTTGTTTTTAGTCAGGGTCCCTGAAATGGTCTCAAGGAAAGAATGTGTTTACAGATGTTTGGCTGACAGCTTAGTCAGGGTCTTCTAGGGGTAATACTTTAATTGGATAACACCAACTGAGGTCTAGTCCTCTTCTTAAGACAATTAGAAATTGAATTCGGTAAGTACATTCTGAGATAATCAGTCTCCTTTGGACTGGTTCATGTGAATCCAATTCATAAGAGACCTAGGAGTTATATTTAGTCTCCTTTTCTATGCTCTAGGCACTCTGGACTTCGCCCTGCCAATATAATCCGATCTCACAGCTTTTAAACTAGATCCTCCCTATGTCTGAAATGTTCAATCTTCAAATCTCTGTTTAATTTGGTCTCAGTTGAAATATCACTGTCTCAGAGAAGCCCCATCTGACTACCATAGCCAGCATAACCTCTCCCTGGATTCTCTGTTCTTCTTATTTACTTTGCTTTTTCACATAGCACATAGTGGTAACTGAAATGCTATTATTTATTTAATTTTCTACCAAGGTATCCTCTCCTCCCATTAGGATATATGCCTCATAAGGGCACTTTTGTATTTTTCACTGCTGCCCCAATGCTAAGAACAGCAGAAAAAGCTGGTGATCAATATATTTACAGGCAGGAGGAGGAAATAGGCCAGAAGTAAAGGCATAACCTTTGATTTCTCCCTGTTCCAATCCATAAAAACAACACAGCAAGACAAGATAGCAAAATATAAGTCTACACACAGCATATATAGCACTTGTAGGTTAAAAAGTGATCCAACTACCATCTTCAAAATATGAGTAGCCACATGCTGTCACAGACCACACAGGTATTAGCAACTATTGAAAGAAACCAAGGGAAAGCAAAGGGACCCCTGCAGTTCTGAAAGTCAGAGAACACCGAAATTGCCAGAAGATATTTGTTCCTTACGTATTTACTTTGTGTGCAAAGTCTGGAGAGCCAGTATGAGAATAAAATTCAAAATTAGGAGGGGACACCACAGGCTTTGATGTAAGGGTATAAGGAGACATCAGGAAAGCTAGATTGTTCTGAACTAAAAGAACACTAGAAAATCATCAAAGAACTTATAGTTAACTGTGTGGTCAATATGACTGGGCCATAAAGTGCCAAGATATTTGGTCAAATATTATTCTGAATGTTTCTGTGAAGGTGTTTTGGGTGATATTACATTAAAGTCAGTAGACTGAATAATGCAGATTGCTCTCCCAAATGTGAGGGGGCCTCATCCAAATACATGAAGGCCTGAATAGAACAAAAAGGCTGACCTTCCCCTAAAGAAGAGAATGTTTCTCCCACCTAACTGCCTTCAAACTGGGACATCAGCTTTTTCCGGCTTTTGGATTTGAACTGAAACAATAGCTCTTCCTGGATCTCCAGTTTATCAGATGCAGATTAGAACCACACCATCAGTTCTTTTGGGTTTCCAGCTTGCTGATTCATCCTGTAGATCTTGGGACTTGTCAGTCTCCATAATAATGTAAACCGGTTCCTTACAATATCTCTCTTCCGCTAGATTACAGAAATATGATAGATACATAAATCCCCTATTAGTTCTATTTTTCTGGAGAATCCTGAGAAATACAATCCTCTTCAGAAGTCTCACTGAAGAGAAACTCCTGGGAATAAAATCTAAATTGAGCCAGAAGACATTCTAGAGACAAGAGAAAGAGAAACTCCACATGGGATTATTGTGAGAGGGGAAATATAAAGATGAGTTCAAAGAGGCAGGCCTAACAACTGAGAAAACAACTCTAATTAAGAGGGGTTAACAGAAATTAAGACAGTTATATAAGATATGAAAGAAAAGCATAGATCAGAAGTAGAAAAATTTAGGAATGAGACATTATACTAAAAGTATATTTGAAAAAGGAGCTAACAGGGCAGCCCAGGTGGCTCAGCGGTTTAGCACCGCCTTCAGCCCAAGGCCTGATCCTGGAGTCCGGGGATCAAGTCTCACATCAGGCTCCCTGCATGGAGCCTGCTTCTCCCTTTGCCTGTTCTCTCATGAATAAATAAATAAAATCAAAAAAAAAAAAAAAAAAAGAAAGAAAAAGGAGCTCACAGATATCAGGACAAAAATTGCTTATTTTGTTTTTTAAGATTTTATTTATTTGAGAGAGAGAGAGAGAGCATAAGTGGAGTGGAGGGGAATAGGTAGAGGGAGAAGCCACTCCCCACTGAGCAGGGAGCTGGACACAAGGCTCAATTCCAGGACCCCAGGATCATGACTTGAGCGGCAAAGGGAAAGGAAAAGCAGGTTCCCTGAAGGCAGGGAGCCTGACCTGGAGCTTGATCCCAGGACCCTGGAATCATGACCTGAGCTTAAGGCAGAGGTTTAACCAACTGAGCCACCCATGCACCCCTGGGACAAAATATTTTTTAAAAAGAAAAATATTCTGCCAGAAATGAAAACCAAACTATAAGTTTGGTATAGTATATACCAAGTATATACCAAAGTGTATATATATATATATGTATATATAAATATATATATATATATAAACCAAAGTATATATATACCGTGAAAAATATCATAGAAGAAGAATGAAGTCTTTGGACAATGGTGCAAAGGCAATTCAGTGGAGAAAGGATAGAGTTTTCAACAAACAATACTGGAAAAATTGGAAATCCACATGCAGAAAAATGAACTTTGACACATACTTTGCACTATAAACAGAAACTTAATCAAAAAAATCTTAGATCTGGGATGCCTTGGGTGGCTCAGCAGTTAAGCGCCTGCCTCTGGCTCAGAGCATGATCCCTGGAGTCCCAGGATCAAGCGCTGGGATTGAGTCTCACATCCAGCTCCTTGCATGGAGCCTGCTTCTCCCTCTGCCTGTGTCTCTGCCTCTCCCTCTCTGTGTCTCTCATGAATAAATAAATAAAATCTTAAAAAAAAAAACACATAGATCTAAATATAAAACTAAAAAAATAAAAATATAAAACTTCTAGAAAAAAGGAAGATAATATCTTTGTGATCTGGGTTAGGCAAAAATGCAGCCCATAAAACAATTTGTTAAATTAAACTTCATCAACATACTTAAAAATGTTCCTATTTAAATTACATTGTCACAAAAATGAAACAATTTTGTGAAACAAATGTCTGAAAAAGAATATGCATCCAGAATATATAAAGAACTCTCAAATTCTGCAATGAAAAACAAACAACCCAATCAAAAATGGCCAAAGATTTGAATAGATACTCCTACAAATAAGATATGCAGTGGCAAATAAGCTCATGGAAAGATATTCAGCAATAGCCAAAAACTAGAAATAACCCTAATGCCTATTGAAAGATAAGTAGATAAAAACACTGGGACATATCCATAGAATGTATAATATATAACAATGATATATGGACTGTTGGTACATGCAACAACATAAGTAAATCTCAAAATAATTATACTAAAAAATTGTGCTGCCATGGTTGTCTAGATATGGGGATAGGAGATAGGGAAGGATAGGAGGGAAGGATAACAGAGATAAAAACTTTTGGGGTTGGATATATTCATTACTCACTATATTCTTGCTAACTCTTCCTTTACTGTTTGTATAGTTGCAGAGATTGAAACATTGTTTTGCTTGATTCTACATTATTTAAGAGTGGCTGTATTCAACAGTGAGCTTATAAAATACCTAAAAATTTAACAATCTGTTGCTGAAAGGTGACTTGAGCAAGTTCTAGCATACTACTGTAATTAACCCTCCAAAAAGAGCTAGGTCCAGATGATTTCACAGTAAAATTCTAACAATATATTAAAGGTCCCAATATTACATAAAATTTTCCAAAGCATAAAAAAGGAAGGCAAACTTTCAAATTCTTTTTATAGAGCAAATATAACATTGATATATAATTCTGATAGCAATATTATAAAAAATAAATTAAAAACTACTATCACTTATGAATATCAATGAAAAAGTACTAAGTGAAATAATAAAGAGAATCCAATTGCACATTAACAAAATAATCAGACATTTAAAAGATGCACAACTGGTTCAATATTAGGAAATCCATTAATATAATATGTGATAATAATAAATCTACAAAGACAAATTATATGTATATCCCAGGGATGCTGAAAAAACTTGTCCCAAATTCAACACGCATTCCTAAAAAGGACACTTAGAAAAATAGAAATTGTTAAATGTCCAGGAAAGGTAGATAAAGTACAACTATATAAAAAAAATGAAAGATGTATGGGAAGAGTGTGTAGAAAGTAGAATAAGCTTACATGTCCTTTGGGATCTAAGACTATAGTATAGAAGAAGAGAGATATACATATAACACCAAAAATGTAAAACTTTAAATCTTCATTTTTAATTGGAAATAGCAGTATAAATTTGATATGTTTTCTCTTAAAAAATATCTATTTCTTATTTCTGAACACCAAACTTATCTAGACTAATCTTAAAGCAATAAGCATCCCAAGAATCCATATTTAGGGATTTCATAACAAAGATAAAAATGTTCGTTAGAGAAATGGTGGATTCTAGACTTAACAGAGGAAAGATAAACATGAACTATCTCATCATAATAGAAAATGAGGATTCAGAAACCATCTGGAAAAGACCCAAATAACCAAAGTTGGGAGAATTAGAATACTAATAAGGATAACTGCAGCATAGTGAACATATGAAATGTATTTATTTCCATGAGTTCACAGCAATGACCCCCCAAAAGACACTTTGATAGATACTAGCAAATAAAAATTATTATTTTTAAAGTGAAATGAAGCATGATTTGAAAAGTTAATCAAGGGGAAAGAAAAAGCCAAACATAGTTATGTATTTATTGTATCTTTCCTTTATCACCTATATCTCAGAGTAACCAAACAGTTGATGAAAGTGTGCATCTATTTTATAGAAGTTTTCCAGTTATTCTTTAGAAAAAGGAATAATAAAATTAGAATATCTTGAAAATACTATATTGTGTAACTAAAATATGCTGAGGGTAGAGAGTAAGAACTTAAATGTTTTCACACACAACACAATAAAAGTAAATATGCGAGGTGATGGATATGTTAATTAATTCAATCGTGGGAATGCTTTCAGAATGTATATACATGTATCAAATCAAATCAAATCAAGTGCACACATTGTACATTTCAAATATCTTACATTTTACTTGTCAATTATATATCAATAAAGACAGGAAAAACATCAACTTTTCAAACCTAATGAATTAATTAAATGGATAATATCAATGACTGCTAATATCTAAGCATTAAACAGAAATCTAGACAGAAATCTAGGCATCATGTACCTACTGATGAATATATAAAAGCCTACAAAGTAGTCTTGCAAAAATTTAAAAAAAACAAAAACTGAATTTGGATCTGATCATATCAAGTCTTTTATATCAGCCTGGGTCTAACCAAGAGACAGAAACCATATAGTAATTTGGACAGGAAAAGTTTAATATAAAGAATGATTAGCTATACTTCAGGATTGGTATAATAAAGGATTAGGTAGTATGGAGTAAGGAGAACTCTAAATAATATAAGACAGGCAGATATAGGGAGTAGCCACTGGCCCAAGTGCCAGAACAGAAAACTCAAAAGAGGAATCCTGAAATCAGACAGAGACTACCAACTAGAGATGAGATCTAGATCTCATGGGAGAGGATTGGGTCAAGATACACTGAATAGAAGATTCACTGAAGTGCCATATGGAGGGATTTACTGATAATCTTCTCTCTGGAGTCCAAGAGAAGATTCCACACCAGAGGAACTCATTGGAAAACCACTTTGTAAAAAAAACAAAAAAAAAAAAAAAACAAAAAAAAAAAAAAAAGGAAAACCACTTTGTGAGGTGGTTGAGAAATTCCTGCCACAGGAAGGTGCTGTATCCTGGAACTTATTGCATAAATGCTCAAAGGGGTGCCAGGGAAGTCATCCTCAGGAAGTGCCTTGCACTGCTGGCCACCTTGCACTGCAGAAGACAGCCAGAAGAACACACTAGAGCCAGGAGGCAGAATTCCTTTCTTCCTCTAGAATCTCTTTGGCAATCTCTACTAATAGAGAAATTTCAAGAGAAATTATGTTCCAATATAAGCAAGGTAATGAAGGGTGGATTTGGAAATGAAAAGCAATAGATTGATAACTGGTAAACATTTAGCTCCTAATACAGGGAAGTACAAGGGGATGTTTTATTTAACTTAGTCATAACAAAATACTAGAGACAAGATAGCTTGAACAATAGATATTTATTTTCCGACAGGTTGGGGCCTGGAAGCTCGAGATCAAAGTGCCATCAGTATTAGTGTCTGGTAAAGATCACCCTGACTCACAGACAGCCCTTCTCCCTGTGTCCTCATGTGACTTTTCTTCTCTGTGAGAAGAAAGAGAGAGAGAGAAAGAGAGATCTATGGGATCTCTTCCTCTTCTTATAAGGACAGCAGTCCTGACAGATTAAGGCCCTACCATTATGGTCTTATTTAATCTTCACTCTGTCTTTATAGGTCCTATCCCCAAATATGGTCATGTTGGAAGTTAAAGCTTCAGTATATGATTTTGGGAAGTGCACAGTACAGTCCATAGAAAGATGCAAAGTAACATCTTCATCTAATGGGGATTCAATCAGAAAATTTTAAACAAGTGATGAGGAAGTCTATTGATTAAAAATAAATCAATAAAGAAGACAATAGTTTTAGGTGATTAAAACAAACTATTTTGGCCAATGTGAACACTTACTAATAATATTTGATGATATTAATAGTGTTTTAAGAAGTGATAATGCTACTGGATAGTGTTTTTTTACAGTTCTCATGTTTTGAAGTTACATGCTGAAATATTTACATATAAAGTGATATAATGTCTTGGATTTTCTTCAACATAAATCAGTAGAGAAAGGAAATGGATGAGGGTAGAGATAAATTAAAATTGCCATGAGTTAATAATTATTGATGCTGAATGACAGGAGAGGTCATTAGCCTATCTCTCTACTTTTGTGTAAGTTTATCATTATCCAAAATAAAAAATGAAAAATAACAATAAGTAAGTATGCCTGTAAATAGATTAAAAATTTTAAAAGAATGCAATATACAACTCTGTCCATTTCTTTGTAAGTATGTCTATATTTTAAAGGAATATTAATTAAGGATGTAAATTATTGATTGTCCTCACAATTGGAAAATAAAAATAAACTGGAATATTAATTATTAAAACATATTCCTAAACTCCCTTCTGAAAATATGCTACAACTACATGGCTTTGCAGGAAATTTATTCAAAACTATCTAAGTCAGAATGTTTCATAATGTACAAATTTTAAAACTTCTGTATCATGTTGGCCAATAAAGTCTGAATTTTTTGAGAATTTACTTGTGATACAGAAAAGATCACACTGGAAAGACAAAGGTACACCAGAGTTGAGAAATTGGTAGTCCAGACTACCACAAATTAAAAAGGGGCTTTTGATAATTCAGAGTTCCTGGATAGTAGAATGGGCATTAGGCCAGAAAAGCAGGAAATTAATTTAAGGAGTGCAAGAGCCCTGGGTCAGGCTTTGCCTTTGGACTCTGCATTGTTTGTGGTGACCATCTATGGACAATAGCTATGGCCTTGGTAGTAGTAGATAGAAATCTTCAGTGATCTTTGATAGAAGTAAAGCAATGATGAACTGATATTCATAGGCTATTCTTAAAAATAATTTTGAAAAACTAAATTAGTAGGCTGAGAATGATTGTGAATGAAAATTGTCACTTGAAAGAAGGAGACTTCCAATTATCTCTATCAGAAAGACCAAGGACAACCATCAATTCTTTGAAGAGAGAGCACTATATCGTATAATATCCAAATTCCATTTTATAGTAATTAAAAGTTGATGAATATATTTCTACCTAAATTATTCATATAAGCAAAATGTAATTTCTCCACCCATAGCACAGGTTCATTTATTTTAACTTTTTGCCATACTCATGAATCCTTGCTTCAATACATGCTCCAGGCAGGTCCTGGGAACAGATACTTTATACTCATATGTGTTTAGACTGCTTTTTATGTTGTTTCAAATCAATTCCAAATACCCAATCTCAACTTTTTAGGGCTCCATTTTCTTCTTCAGTACTTTGTGACACTCCATATTCATTCTGTCTTTCCCAATTCCCTATCACCAGTGTTTCTGTGCCCCTCTGAATTTGTGTCTTATTTTGTTCTTATTTTTATAACTTAAATACAGAACTCTTTCAGGAAATGTATTTTAAATTTCCTCTCCAATGTAAAGATACTTCAAGTGCCTAGCCTCTGTCCTGTGAGAATCTGCTCCATGCAGAGTCACCACAGCATGGGGGATTGGGAGGAAATGCAATAGATACTGTACAACTGTGGTCGTGGAATGTAATGTGAAAAAAAAATCTTAGCACTATCAAACCTAAAATATTTATGTGCATGTGCTACATCTTATGAATGGATCTTAACATTTGAAAAAGACAGATCTTCCTTAATGATCAGCTATTGCAGGATCCATTTGTTCTTTTAACCCCATTCAAAGAAGTGAATTAATCCTATCAGATTCTCTCTGATCTCAACTTCCAGTGAAAAGTACTGACGAGTTTAAGATCTCTATTATGAAGACCAAAGAATGGATAAAAGTGTACACCTATTACATATTTGGTTTAACTTTTACTTTAAAAAGAGAATCTAGGGGGTCTTGGGTGGCTCATTCAGTTGAGTGTCTGCCTTCGACTCAGGACATGATCCCAGGGTCCTGGGATCAAGCCCCATGTTAGGCTCTCTGCTCAGCAGGGAGTCTGCTTCTCCCTCTCCCTTTGCCTGCACTCACGTGCACACTTGTATGCTCTTTCTCTCTCAAATAAAGAAATAAAATCTTTAAAAAAAGAAAAATAAAAAGAATTGAAAATTCTTACACAGGAGTTTGTAGTATGCATTTCTTAAGTTGATGTCTGCTTAATGAGGCTGAGTTTGGCATACTTCTCACAAAGTAGCCAGTGTCTCCTCTTTAATGGTGCTGACAGTGTGGCACTATCACAGCATAAAATTATAAACAAGTGTATTTCTAGTGCTTTTATTTGTATTATAAAATGGTTTCTCAAAGAACAGTATTTTGGACTTAGTTAAAACTAGAGGGCCTATATATATCTCAGTTCTCCCAAGGAAATAACATTTTTAATTCATTGTCCAGAATGGGGTGCCTGGGTGGTGCAGTCATTTAAGTGACTTATGGTTTTGGCCCTAGTCATGATCTCATGGTTGTGGGACCAAGCCCCATGTGGAGTCCTGTGTCAAGCACTGCCTTGAGCCCTGCATCAGGCTCAGCATGGTCTGCTTGGGACTCTCTCTCCTTCTGTCCCTCCCATTCTCTCTCTCAAATAAATCTTTAAAAAAATTTATTGCCCAGAATGATTTACTTCTAGTATCTTCTTTCAGTTTCAAAAATATTCCTACATGGGAGATAAATTATATGATCCTACCATCTGAAACCTATAGCCTTCCAGAGATGAGTATCATCCAGTTCATCTTCAAACGAAATAAAATTAAAAAGGAATCTAACCATAGCCTGCACCTCTTTGCAAAAGCAATGGTGGACTGCTAGCTACAAAAACATGGGCTTTTACATTAAATCTACTATATGGTAAATGATAAATGTAAAAAAAAGTATGAAAACATTAAATGGGCATGATATCAAGTAATTACATTAAATTAAATATAACCACTTGCTATTAACTGAAATAACTTTTCCTAAATGATAAGTGATAATGGTAGATGACACATAGAATATCATAATGTTTTCAAAAATTTAAGCACAAACAAAACTATGGAATATAGTTTAAAAAAAGAGAAACAATATTAACACAGTAGAATTAGAGGTTGGCATAGTATTCCTTTATAATTTCTTATAATTCTATTGCATTAGTCATTGGGAAAACAAGAGAAGGACAACACAGAAAAAAATAGAATATAATCTACCCATATAGATATAAAATCATCAATGTTAGTGTTGGAGAAAAACTTCCAGTCAGTTATAAGGTGATATATTTTTATTTTAACCATTGTTAAAGTTTCTATACTATCAGTTTTATTGACTGTGATTCTTACTGCTTTTTCTTACTTTGGGGATTTCCATTGAAATCATTCTACCAGAAAAAATAAATACACTCCCTTTATGAGAGTTGATATACATCTATTTACAATCAGTTTTGATGATAACGGCTTCATGATTAAGAAGAGCAAAAAAATCTGTCCTTTGTGTGCAAGCATGCCTCTGGGAGGACAGTTTGGATATCCTCCCCATTTGACATAAAATAGTGATATGCATGACTTTTTAAAGATGGAAAACATAGTAATACTTTTTTCTCCATACAAACGGAAGTTATGGAAAGAGGAAAGGGGGGAAACTTTAAAATCAGCAGTCCTGCCTCTGGTTTCCATTCTGCCATGAAATAGTATGACCTTGGGTAAGGCCTTCACTACCTAGAGGGATAATGAGGAACAAATGTGATAATACACATGAAATCATGTGTTGGGGTACCTGAGTGACTCAGTGGTTGAGCATCTGCCTTTGGCTCAGGTCGTGATCTCAGAGTCCCCAGATTGAGTCCAGGGATCAAATCCTGCATTAGGCTCCCCACAGGGAGCCTGCCTCTTCCTCTGCCTATGTCTCTGCCTCTCTTTCTCTGTGTCTCTCATGAATAAATAAACAAAATCCTAAAAAAAAAAAAAAGCATGTGTAAAGTATAAAAGCCTATATACATGTTGACTGTAGAGCACATCATTATTACAGAAAGATTTAAAAAGTGAGTATAGAGTAAGATAGATGTTATATTAGTGGCGTGCATTTAAATAAAAACTAAAACAAAACAAAAACTACATGTAATGATGAAAGATAAAGGGAAAGAGAAAATAACTGGAATTATTATTTCAGAAAATGCCCATTGGAATTATAGAGCAAAGTGATACACATTATCTCCAACTAATAATGTCATTATAGAAAACTTTAATTCAGTCTTTCCCTGTCAATAAAAATGATACTGTCTTACTCATAGTAATGGCATAATAAGTCAGTGCTTTTAAACTACTTTGAATTGTCACAAAAATAAGGTGCTAAAGATATTGGCTTCCTCATAAATCTGACACAGAAAATTCCTAGAGATTTCCCAATGATTGAAAATGTGGTGAATATAAATTGAGAGAAAAATATTTTAATTGAGAGAATCAAATGACACAATAAGCATTGAATTAAACAGGAAAAGAACTAAAACCCAAGTTATCTAGCCATTGAAATTGGGCTCTTATTTAAGATCAGATGTGACAGTTTAGATCACTCATCTTTGGTGCTAATGGTGGCAGACTGTTCCATGAGCTAGAAGTGGAAAAGAGATTTCAATTTGGTACATAGATAAAATATAAACACTGAAGATTTTTTTCAAATAGAAAATATTTTCAAATATTAATAAAGTCATTTTTAATGTAGCTTTTAAAACTTTTAGGTGCCCCATTTTCAAAATAGTCCTGAAGAAATAACCTTCCAGCATTAAATGTTAGTAATTGTTGCTATCTCTGTTGATAAAACAGCTCAAGATTCTATGAAAAGAATAAGGCAATAAGAGCACTCAATACATTTCTAGAAATTGTCAATGTTCCTATTAATCCAATGATCCCTTTGAACCTTAGGAGCTGAGTCCCATTAAAAAAAGGTCAACAAACTGAATAGTCCTTTACCAAAATCCACTGCACAACATCAAGCCCCCATGCTGAAGGAGTTCACCTAAATGTGTGAAATTAATCCTTGTTCTGGAGCAAGGGGTTGGGTGCCTTAAAAGCCTTCTTGTTTCTTTGAGTCGTGCCTTGCAAACCAGATGAGTTTAGTGTTTCAGAAGCAGACACTAGGGGAAGCGTGAGCATGCCAATTCTGTAACAGATACTCACATGTCGTCATGTCTCACAAAGACCACCTTTGTGGACCGCATTCTTTTCCCATCAGGCCGTGCAGCCCTGACCTGTGGTGTGTTTTTAGTTTCCAAAGAATGCTGATCCTCTCTAAATGATCTACTGAAAACTGAGTGTTGAAGCACAAATGAAAAGTGAGAAATGCCATTTAGCACACAACGTAATTATTTCATAGCCTACTGAAAGTTAGCAAAGACACGTTCCAGCTTTTAAGATGTGAAAGTCAGACCATGCTGTATCATAATATTTTGTGTATTTTCTGGAAACAGGTTTAAATCCCTCTTTTCCTGGGTTGGAGTCTGCTCAGAAGGAAGGAAGAAGGGAATGATATTTTCATGTGGAATAGCTTTTTAAAGACTGAGTAATAAAACCTTGATTAAGTGAACAAACATTAAATTCAGTATCTGCAATGGCCAGACCCTTCCAAAAGAAACTAGCTTAACTGCGGGAAATAGCATAAGCAATCATAGCTATTTAATTCACTTTGTACTAAAATCTAATCCATCCAAGTACACCATTAAAGTCAATACCATGAATAGCCATGCAGTGTGGACATGTATACACATACTAATTTTTAATACTGCATAGGTTTAATTTTATACACGTTCGATATAATACTCTCTAAGTAGAAGAGAAAGTGAGTTTATGTGACTTCCAATTCTCACCTGGATTCCTTCAATAAATTAATCTTTTATTTCCCAGAGATGCATTTATTTATTTAAGGTGGAGAGGGGTAGTGTGGAGAGGCGAAGGGAGAGGGAGACAGAATCCTAAGCAGGCTCCACACTCAGTGCGGAACCCAGGCTCCCACTGATCTCGACCCCAAGATCATGACCAGAGCCAAAATCAAGAGTCCAACTCTTAATGACTGAGCCACCCAGGTGCCCCAACAAATTAATCTTCATGATGGCATAAAAGAATCCATTTTTCCAGAAACACTCTAAGGCTCTATAAACTAATGTCCCTAGTCCTAATAACTGAGAATAACTTCTAATTAGAAAAAAAGAGAAAGTATAAAAAGGAATTACACCTTTTACCAGGAAAATCCTAAATGTTTGCTGTGAGAGCTCTTACAGGAAAGGATTTTCTCTTTGACTCACCACCCCATGCCACTATTTCACAAATAAATTTTGAGGTAAAGTAATTTGCTTCTCTGCACAGATATCATATAATAGAAGAAAAAATAAACAAATTCTTTTCCTATTTTTATTTTTCAGAAAAATTATTTAAAAATGATACTCTTGTGATTGCACATTTTCCCACCAGTATCTGCAACAGCTCCACTAGAACTGGAACATTTTGTTTGCTGACCACAGTATAATGACTGTTGTCAAGAACCTGCTTGATAAATGTTATTTGAATTAATCAAGACTTTAGGGAATTTCTCAATAGCCTGTCAACTTTCATCAGTGTGAAATGTAGAGATGACAATACGATAGAAAGGGAAGAATATTTGCAGCATTTATGCTATACATTTATGCAGCATTTATGCTATACACCTCAACGTTTGCCCTACTCCCAGTACCAGCCATCTCTCAGTGTTGTTTTTTCTTTATAATCTGTATCAGTAGCTTGTCGAGAAAGACTTGGATTGAAAAATTCATGAAAAGCATCCCCAAATATGTCTATTCTTTACTAAGTGTACACTATGTAACAAGTACTGTGTCTAGCAGTATGAATAACGACTCAAAGACGATATATGATGCTATTTGACAAATTAGCTCTTATTTATTATAACACCATGAAATTATTTAAGGAACAAATTATTTATTGATTTTTCTACCATGTGTTGAACATCAATTTTCATAATAACTATGAATTGTTATTATCACTTTCCACTTTCAGATGAGGATAATAATGCAAAGAGAAATTGAGAAATATAGAAATTTGCCCAAAGTCATTCAGACAGTTCTTCTAGAGCCAAGATTTGGGCCACAGTAGCCTGGCTCTCACCATTAAATTATGCAGCAAAGGTTTGCTGGGTGATGATGAGAAAGCCTTGCCATATTATGTGATTTGTGTTAGAAGTATATTTTTAGACTGTAATATAGCTCTTCTGTGGCTTCGCCAAAGGTTTTGTGTGAAATAATCACATATTTGCTAACCTACCCCGAAGAAATATATCCATTGAATAAAGACTTTTTCTCTGAATTATCAGTTGAACATTATTCATTTACAAACCTTCGACAAATAGTACCACTCACACAACACAGTAATTAGTTTTAATTTCCTTTTGTCCACCTAAAATGAAGGTGGAGTAATTGATATCTTGGTACTGAGAATTTCATGCTACCTAAAAGCAAGTTTAGCACTTTAGTAACTTGAAAGGATAGTTGACAATTGTCAAGAATCTTAAAATTCTGATGACCTCTGCCTGAAAAGGTTGTTTTATGAATTAAATTTCCTGTAACATGTTTTACAAATAAATTCTGCGTCTTAGATTTTAATGATACTTATTTCTGTTTGGTCTTAGTCTTCTGACTCTAAGAAGAAGATTTTAAGATTATAAATACAAAGAACTCCACAGCTCTTTTTACTGTTAGTGAAATGACATCTGGTTAAGTGGATTCAATGTTTTAAGAAATGCCTCTCAGTCATAGACTTTCTTTTATGTCCTAACTTGGGCTTTATTATCTATCAAAATGCTTCATTGTTCTGTACTCTTTTGCCCTCCTTTTTTCATAACTATTTTGAAGTCTTTGTCCTCACACTGTAAATATTTAAAATGTGCTCTTAATGGTTCATGCTATGGTTTATCAAATATGTATAAAGGACCTGTTATGTGCTGGTACTGTTTAAGTGGTTGGAAATATGACAGGGAATTAAATTTTGCACTAATTTTAGATTGTTCACATTGCATAATAATGCTCAATTTATACAAAGGAAAGTGCACTGCATATATGTCTAAACTGAAAAGTTCACAATAAAACGAAAACCTCTGAACCTACCATCCAACCCAAGAATCGGAATATCATCAAAATCTCCAAAATCTCCAAGTTCATTCCCAATTCCATTCCCTCTGCTTCTTCTCAAGATGTAACTACTATTTGAACTTGCCTTTTTTATTCCCTTTTTTCTCCTGATTCTTATTGTTCTTTTCCTCCTTCTTCTTTAAGAGTTTTAACATAGGTGCATATATCTACTTTCACTGCTCTACAATATTTCATTCTTCAAAAGGGCACAATTTTATTTATCCATCTCCTATTAAGGAATATTTGGGTTATTTTCAGATTTTGCCATTATGTACAATAATGCAATGGACATTCTTTTATATGTTCTTTAATGTATGCTCTAGAATCTCTTTTGGTAAGTGATATTTTTATGAGAATAAAATCTCCAAACACTTTACTAATTTTAATTGAACTCTCAAAAATTGGGATGCACAGATGGCTCAGTGGTTGAGGTCTGCCTTCAGCTCAGGTTGTGATCCTGGGGTCCTGGGATTGAGTCCCACATCAGGCTCTTCACAAGGAGGCTGCTCCTCCCTCTGCCTATGTCTCTGCCTCTCTCTGTATCTTTCATGATTAAATAAATAAAATTTAAAAAAAAACTCTCAAAAAGTGTAAGATATATGTCAACATCTCCCACTTCAATGGATATTTTCAAATGTCTCCCTAGAATTTTTTGAGGGGGGAGTACAGTATACTTTATTGATGGTACATGACAAGGTAGAGCTCCTGAAGCCCCTCCCCTTCCTAGGGGCCTGGGATGTAAATTGGAGGTCAGAAGATTCTCATTGTGTTGGGGGATTAAGTTGGGGCAGAGACTCCCCAGCAGCTGAGGGCCTCTCTCTTCCTCTTGTTCTTGCTGGGGCTGGTGGTCCAGGAGGCTCTTACTCCTTGGAGGCCATGTGGACCATGAGAACCACCAGCCAGTTGCTGTAGCTGAATTCATTGTCATACCAGGAAATGAGCTTGATGAAGTGGTCATTGAGGGCAATGCCAGCCCCAGCATCGAAGATGGAAGAGTGGGTGTCACTGTTGAAGTCACAGGAGACAGCCTGGTCCTCAGTGTAGCCCAGGATGCCCTTGAGGGGCCCTCTTATGCCTGCTTCACTACCTTCTTGATCTCCTCATATTTGGCAGCTTTCTCCAGGCGGCAGGTCAGATCCACAACTGACACGTTGGGAGTGGGGACACGGAAGGCCATGCCAGAGAGCTTCCCGTTCAGCTCAGGGATGACCTTGCCCACAGCTTTGGCAGTGCCAGTGGAAGCAGGGATGATGTTCTGGACAGCCCCTCAGCTGTCATGCCACAGCTTCCCAGAGGGGGCCGTCCACAGTGTTCTGGGTGGTAGTGATGGCATGGACGGTGGTCATGAGGCCCTCCACAATGCCGAAGTAGTCATGTATGACTTTGGCCAGAGGAACCAAGCAGTTGGTGGTGCAGGAGGCATTGCTGACAATCTTGAGGGAGTTGTCCTACTTCTCGTGGGTCACGTCCATCACAAACATGGGGACATCAGCAGAAGGAGCAGAGATGATGACCCTCTTGGCCCTGCCCTTCAGGTGAGCCTTCTCCAGCCTTCTCAATGGTGGTGAAGACCCCAGTGGACTCCACAACATACTCAGCACCAGCATCACCCCATTTGATGTTGGCGGGATCTCCCTCCTGGAAGATGGAGATGGACTTCCCATTGATGACAAGTTTCCTGTTCTCAGCCTTGACCGTGCAATGGAATTTGCCGTGGGTAGAATCATACTGAAACATATACACCATGTAGTTGAGATCAATGAAGGGTTCATTGATGGCGACAATATCCACTTTGCCAGAGGTAAAAGCAGCCCTGGTGACCAGGAGCCCAATACGGCCAAATCCGTTCACTCCGACCTTCACCATCGTGTCTCGGGGTTGCGGCGGGCACTGCACCAGAAGATGCGTCTGTCGAACGGGGAGGAGCAGAGAGCCAAATGTCTCCCTAGAATTTATGTTAATTTTTTCTTTTTTACATTTTGAAGCTTTATTATTTGGTTCATTCCAGTTATCTTTCTGTAAATTGAAACATTCTATTCTTAAGAATGATTGTAATTAGTATTAGAAGTTGTTTAATAAAAGACAGCTAATATTTTCATCTGCTATATTACTCAGCCAATGATTCCTAAGTATTGTTACATGGAAGCACTAGTGTTCGGTTAGGTATAATTTTTATTTTGATTTGATTGCATTAAATCTTTATATTTAATTTTCCCCAAATGTAGTCATTTGCTTTATTTCCTACTAGAAACATTTAGTAAATAATAATGAAAATAACTTTCCAGCATATAGCCTAAAGTTTAAAAAAATAGGTTTTTTATTTATTATTCATTTAATTAAGATCCTAAGTACACAGAAACTGCACTGATCATGATTCTCCGCCCATGCTATAGCCTTATCATTGATTTCTACATAAATCTATATGTTCACTTTTATCTCTTGATTCCTAATTTTTCTTTTTTCTTCCAAGAGGCACCAACTTTAATAAATTTAATGCATATCTTGCAATTTATCTGCCTGTCATTTATTTACATATTTATTATTCCAGAGCAAATAATACATGTTTTGTGTTTATGGAATTTTCATAACTGATATAGCACTACAAATAACATTCTCTTTCACATTTTACCTCGACATTTTTTATATTTAGTCATGTTGCTCTTATTACACAGTTCTTTTTACAGCTTTGTATTAACAACAACTAATACTAATACAAATACTAATACAAATTAGTATTAATACAAATTAATACTAATACAAATTTATAATACATTAAATATAGTTATCCTTAGTGACACTTGGGCTGACTCTAATTCTTTGCTTTCAAAAACTGCTCTGTTTAGAATAATCTCATTCATGTCTCTTTGGAGACCTGTGTGAACATTTCTCTGGGCTATATATCCAGAATAGAATTGCTAGATCATACATATATGTCTAACAACATCTTGATAATTAATGCATTAGTTCCTCAGGTAAGACAAAAAAAGCTATTTGGTGACAATATATTTATATATGTGTGAAATGTTAAATTATGAGAACTTGTCTAACATTTTATAACACACACATGCCAACACTCCCCAAAACAAATTCCATTTGGACAACTCCCGCAGCAATTTTTCAACCTGTCATTGCTTTCTTGGAACTTATTTTATGAATATAGATTAGTCCCTTTCTAAAATAGAAGTGGACATCTCAAAATAAGATTTTTTCTTTTATTTGTAAAAGGAAAATAACTAATACGTAAGTGATATATGTTTGTATCATCCCATATAAAATTGTTAGTCTGAGCAAATTCATCAGAGAGAAAATGTTTCTAACAAAAGCAAAATGGCAATCTTCAATAATTAGAGCTTTGTGAAAAATAGCCAATTGGTTAATTTCATTCTTTGCTTATGATATTGTAAAAAGAATGATCATGTTTATAATAAATATAAAGACACTGAGCTATATGCCTTAAATTTAAAAAAAGAAAAGAACATGTCATAATATTGAACAAATTTTCAATTATAAATGAACTTAGGTGACAAAATACCTATTAACATTTGTGTGTAATAAGTTTTCAGTGAGGTCCTAAATATATTTCTAATCATAATATCAAAATCATACTATATTTAAATGTTATATTTCTGAATAGATATTATTTTTTTATTTTTTTAAGATTTTATTCATTTATTCATTAGAGACACAGAGAGATTGAGAGAGAGAGAAGCAGAGACACAGGCAGAAGGAGAAGCAGGCTCCACGCAGGGAGCCCAACATGGGACTCAATCCAGGGTCTCCAGGATCAGGCCCTGGGCTGAAAGGCAGCACCAAACCACTGATCCACCGGGCTGCCCTTTCTGAATAGATTTTAATTCACTAGACTTTGTTTAGAATTGAGAAATAAGCAAGTATGAGGATATATAAACAATTTCTAGCAAAACTATTTATAAATTATTCAGCCAGATTCACTATTCCAATATTTAACCACTCATATTCAATAAATATTTACTAAGCACTTCTATGTGATCATTGTCCTAGGCAAAGGAGACATATTAAAAAAAGATTGACAAAGTTTTGAATGTAGATTACAATCTAGTGGGAAAGACCTATAACAATTAATTTTGTAAGCAATGAAAGTAATAGTTTTGGTAAAATAAGATGGGTATTGAGAAGAATGTAGTGTGCAATGGGAGCTCTATATGAAGGGATCTCTGCATGAAACTAAGGAAGAAGTTTTAGGAGAAGCCATGCAAGTCTTCTAGAGGAATTGACAAACATACAGACAGATGTTTAATATAGATTTAGGCCAGTGAATGGGAAAAAGGGAGAGGTAGGATTAAAAAATACTCTGGGCATACAAAGGGATTGTCTGTTGAAAGTCACAGTAGTGAGACAGAGCTGACACAGCTGAAGAACTGAATGAGTTCTCTATGTCTACAGTTTGGTAGAAGGAAGGGTGATACTTAGAAAACAGTGTAAAGAGAAAACCACTGGTCAAGTGCTGAAAAGGCTAATAAATTCTGTGAGTCTATGTGCAATCTTAGGCAGCCTAGGGTATCTGAGAAAAGTGTCATGGCCATATTTTAATTTCAAGAAGATCATGCTGACATCATTCAGTGAGTGAATTAGAGAAAGCCAAAATGGTAGCCAGGAGATTTGGTAAGACACTATTGTAATCATCATGGTGCAGGAGGTACAGTCAACACAACTCCATGATCAATTAAGTATAGGGGGATACAGTAGAAAGAAAGTCAAAAAACACCCTCAAGTTCCTGGTCTTAGAACTAAGTGACACATATCATTCACTGAAGTAAGGATTGAGGGGCTTAGTTTTGGACAGTAGAGTTTAATGTATCTGGAACATATTCACATGAACATTTCCATTAGGAGACTGCACTCTAGAACTTAGGAGAGAGAGCTCAGCAGAAAATTGGACTTTTTGAGTCATCCATGTATATTTGACAATTGAAGAAATGTGAGAACCTGGGATATCCTAGCGACTAGAATGAGAAATGAGACCAGGGCAGCCTTGATAGTATTGCAGTGTTTAAAAATGTAGTAATGTGCTAAGAACTTCAATTCCTATCAAATGGTAACACTTCCTGAGAAATCTTGAATTTTATTAAAATGAACTATCAATATAAAAAGGCAAAAATAATGAATAAGCTTGGTACTTAAGTATATCTGAAAATCTATCTGTATATATTGAAAAATCTAACGTGTTATATAAACAACTTGTGACTTGACTTTTGTTTCAAGCTCCTAAAAAAATCATTGAAAAAAATGTCTTCTATGTCATATTATTTTCAAGCAAAACAATTTACCATGCAGATTAGTGTCTCTCAGATTTTTGTTAAATATATTTGCTATGATTTTATCAATATTATGTTCACTAAGCAGAGTTATTAAATATACAAGACAGTGTTAAAAATGGGAGGTTCATCTTATGTTTAGATCATTTATCTTTTTACAGTTGTTTCTGAATTAAACTAAATAACTGAATAATAATTATAATCAATGAGTAGAAGCCTAGTTTACAAGTACAAAAGTAAAACAAAGCCCAAGACTTAAAGCAAGAAAGAATTTAAAACATTTTGTTTTGAGAAAGAAGCTTAAAAAATTGACCCTCTGAGATTCACTTTAATATCTGTCTATAAACCTGAAATGGATTTAATTGTCCTTAATAAACAATACTAGCAATAATCCATCCTGAAAATCACTGAGAAATAGTTTACTTGGTGAGCATATCATACCTCCTTTGTAGCCTGAAGATGGAATCGACCTAAATTACAATCAATGAAACCTTGTAAACTTGTGTATTTCAATCTGTTCTGAAAGCAAATGGAGATGAAGATGTATACATAGATATTGAGGGGTTTTGGTAATATAGACATGTGCAGTGGCAAATGAGGAGAATTCCACAAACTACAACTTACTATATGCCTTGCAAGACAATTATTGTTTAAATCATAGTTAAATATTTTAATATAAATAGTATATTGTTCTACATAATTTTCATTATAACATATATTTTCCTCTGTCAATTATTTTTCTATTCTATCTCCTAGGACTAAATACGGAGTGAGTTTATAATTTATCTTCTGATCTTTTCCTCAAGAACCTCCTCTACAAATTAAATACTTAACATTGTGTCAATATGGGACAAGAGTTGCTCAACAAATGTTAATTTACTCCCCTCCAACTTCAGTTTAGTTAAACAAATAAATACAGAAGGTTTCACAAACTAATCATGCTTTAAAATTTAAGTTAAGGAATTTTGATTCCTTGTTTTAATAGAAAGAATATGCTGCTAAAAGATAAGCTGACTGAAATAAAGGACAGCCGGTTTCTGAGAAGGCATTGCAACCTCTAAAGTGAACCTGAGGACAAAATGTTTCTGTCATTTTCTAATCCCAGAGAGCTATTTCCTTCTATTATTAAAACTCTGAGCTAGATCATACTCACATTCTTAATTAATGGCTTTGTGTTTTCCCCATTGAAATCTGCACAGCAAAGCTTTGAAGACCTCTCAGTTCCTTGGCAGGAGTATGGCTTTTATGAAACAGTCAACTTTAGCATGCTCTGAGGGCAAACGAAATGGTCAACTTCACAGGGGATGCACTATCAACCAAATCAAAAGCTTTCAGAGAAACTTAACCCCATATTGACTCTGCCAATATTTCCCACTATCCTTATCTCACTGAGTGCATTGTGTCTCCACAGATTCTTCACTGCTATCCTAAATAAAGAGCAGATGAGGAGGCAGGAGCTATGAACCATTCCAACAGCCCAATAAGACTTTCATCCCAAGAGGGAATAAATCCAGCCTGTGTAGTCTCACATAATTAACATGTATACTGTATTTCACCTACTCAGAAAGGAATTATGCAAGAGGTATATGGTATATATTCCATATTCAGTAAGTACAAATACATTGACTACATGATTAATCTGAAGTTTAAATTTTATTCTCTCTATATAGCATGATTTCATTAATTCTTTGGTAGTGTCTAGCTATATGTAATACCAAATTTAATGTCATTATGTCAACAGACAGCTAAAATACTTCCCTGATAGTTAAAGGAATCTCCTAGAAGTGAAATATTAATAAAAGAAGTGCTCTGTCACTACCATTTAGCCATAATAACCAGAATTTGGGGGAGGCATCACAAAATGCTTCTTCCCTATATTTTATCCCACAATACCACAACTTTCAACTCTAAATGCCAACTGCTTTTTGTCAACTCCTAGTAAGGACAGGAATTATTCTGCCCTGTTATAAAATTTTTGACCATTTTATATAAAAATAAACCAAAAAACAAAGAAAAAGTCTAATTGACACCTATAATGAGCTCTAACATTGTATGGATAAATTGTACCTCTCTTTCCCAAATATTTTATTCATCTATATTTCAGCAGTTAGCCCAATATTATGTCTGATATCTGGGGCTTAGATGTATATTGTAAACCCTTAACTCCTAGGGAACATGATATCAAATCAAACATTTAATCTACATGATTTTTTTAAACTTTATTGAGTGGCACAGGGTGCAGGACAAAGGATAAAATCTGTCTTGGTATGAGAGAAACTCTCTGAACCAGTAAGATCTGACATTTCACTTCCAACTTTTTCTTTGATCTCTTTACTTTGTTCAGAAGTGGTACTGTCCTTAAGGAATGAGAGTTAAGGTTTTTTTGTTTGTTGATTTTTGTGTGTGCATTTTTGTTGTTGCTATTGCTTAGTACTTGATACTTAGCTAGTTTTGAAGGTAGAGGAGATGGCAAATAGGAGTACTTAGGTTCATGATTTGGCCTAACAGTATCAGGATATAAATAGAAAAAAGACACATTTACCTCAGAATTAAGTATTTTGTAGATTTTACTAAATATAAAACTACTATCTAATGTGCATAAAAATTCAAAGTCACAAAAAATTAGGATAATGATAAATTAGTCAATATAGTCAAGGAGATAAAAAATACACCTGCATATTTAAGTATATATTAAAAACTTGGTATTTCATCCATAGAAATGATAGTTGCTCAGTAGCTATTCTTTCCTTCCTCTCTATAATTTCTATAATCTGATTATTTTTTAATTCATATACATTTTTTATTTTATTTTTAGACGAGTCAAGTATTTATATGTGTTCTACTCACTAAATAGTAGTAGTTCTTGTTCTGAGTTACTCTACTGGTTTCAAATTTTGTTTCCAAAACTATGTCAGTGAAACTTAGTCCTTAATCTATTACAAGATTGATTAATTAGGGCTCATATTTTTTTTAAAAAATGCTTCCTTAAAGTGGGTTTACTTGAATTATTCATTCTATCTATGTTTTTGATTCCCATACTTTCTAGTTTAAAAGCCCTTAGTGAGAAGACCCTAGGACACTTTATACACTAGATAATTACTTCCTACAGCAATTTTTATGATTGGAAAATATAGACTTTTAAACTAGAAAATTGAAAATGTAATTTCAGCCCTATTATTTAGTAACTGAATGCCATCAGGAAATGTCCCTTACCTGTTTAAACCTGTTTCCTCATCTATCAAAGGGGTTGTAGGGAAGAAAGGGGCAATACTAGATATTGAGATTGTCTGCACAGTGTTAATCCTGCCTATCCCTAGGTGTAGCCACTCATGCACTTGAAAGTGATGCTGACTCAACCATCAGTTGAGGAATGATAATCCTATTTTTCCATCAGAGTTATTGCTTTCAATAACCTCATTCCAAACTAACCTGCATATGGTTTTCCTATGGTCACAGATATGGGTTCTGTGATTCAATTCAGGCCACATAGATACAGGTGGAAATTTTCTGCTGCTGTGGGTGAAAAACAAAAATGTCAGAGGTACATTTCTCTACATTTTTCTTCCACGTGCTGTGGCACACATGTGTGAAGCCTGGAAGTGTTGCAGCTATTTTGCCTCCATGAACTGTCAACTTTGGGTTAACACTGACACTATGGCAGACAGAGAAACAAAGAGAAATTGTATCGTTAGTGTCATCATTTAAGCCATAAGATCAAATCAACACAAAAGTCTGTCCTAATACCTACATTTTTTAAAAGCATGTTTGAGGAGTTTTGTTCACTTTTTTGTTTTGAGTGTTATTATTGCTTTTGCTTTTACTGGCACAAAAACAGACACATAGATCAATGGAACAGAATAGAGAACCCAGAAGTGGACTCTGAACTTTATGGTCAACTAATATTCGATAAAGGAGGAAAGACTATCCATCGGAAGAAAGACAGTCTGTTCAATAAATTTGCTGGGAAAATTGGACATCCACATGCAGAAGAATGAAACTAGACCACTCTCTTTCACCATACACAAAGATAAACTCAAAATGGATGAAAGATCTAAATGTGAGACAAGATTTCATCAAAATCCTAGAGGAGAACACAGGCAACACCCTTTTTGAACTGAGCCACAGTAACTTCTTGCAAGATACATCCACGAAGGCAAAAGAAACAAAAGCAAAAATGAACTATTGGGACTTCATCAAGATTGTTTTTCTACTTTCAACAGGAGGAATAATCACTGCCAAGAAAGGATAGTCTACACCAATATGTACTTTATTTTCCAAATTTTATATATGCAATGTGTTTCATTTTGTTCTTAAAAAAAAAAAGCTTTTGTTTTGTTTTGTTTTAATGATCTTCTTGTGTGTGCCCCTCCATGTCCTTTCTGCACTTTCCCCCATCTTGTTAACTGTGCTAGAAAACTCACCCTTATGGATCATATTAAAATTTTACCCGTGTCCCCAGGCTTCTGTTGGGTTTAGAAAGACCAGACACAGATTGAAGGAAGAGAGAAGAAAGTCAGGGTATTTTTTGCTCTGGGCTTTCCCCACTAAGCATTTGCTTTGAACTGAACGTGTCCTTCCACTGAAGACCACTGATGAGTTTGGATAACTGCTTCAGAGACCCGGGAACTCCTCTTTTCCCTTGTAACTGTGTCTTAGGAGTGTAAAAACTTAGATGCTCTTGCACTGGGTTACAGTATTTTTTTGTTCTACAAACTTCACATATTTATAAATGAATCTTATGTGAGTGCTCTTCAAATTATCTCTTTGAGTAAGTCATTTATTTCTGATTGGAGCCCTGACTGATATGTGATTCAAATCAGGTAAAATAGAATTAACTGAACTATTCTGTGACCTGCCTGTTCTACAGAAGTCCATAACATTACTTAGAGTGGAGTTTTAGAATCTGCATTTTCAAATTGACCATTATAGCACATGCAGTAAAATAGAAAATATGAATTTGGTGGCTTCAAGATAGGGTTTCAACTACTTATTACAGAAAAAGGCTTTTCAAGAAATTTTATAAAATGTTATTATGAAATTTGGTAAAATTCTTTGTGTGATATAATCAAGTTATCTTTCACTAAAGAGAGAAGCTATTATGATGCAAACTCCCACAGGATTAGGTTAATTTTATGTCTTTTCATCAAGTTTGATAGTCCTACTCAGCTGTCCTCATATTGAATATATATGAAAAATTGGCCATTTTAGCTACTCAGTAAGCATTTGATAACAATGGAACATATTTTCTGAGCTACACATTATGTGAACTACTATGTCATTGTGGGAAAAATCCTGCGACATAAGCCGCTTTATATCAAGGCTTTCAAAGATGCGAAAGGAATTATCTCATGCTATGAGGATTTCAATAATGGCTTTAAATTATAGCAGGTTGGTACAACCCTGGTCCTAATGCAGTAGGAATAGTAGACCTAAAACTGCATTCCAACTTCTAAATAGAGCAATTACTTTCAGTCCCCTAAGGCTCTTGGTACACAAGCTCTAATACAACCTGATTTTGCATGCACATAACTTAACATGGCAGTCCAGAAATTACATAAATGCCTAATTCCACTGTGGCTTCTCAGGGTGTGAGTAAGCAAAGGAGATTAGTTTTAAATACCTGTTGCTTTAGGTTTAAAATGACCACTAACCACTACTAATCTGAATGAACACAGTGACATCTTAAATAGACATTACTTTTCCTTATATTATAAACCTCCTTAGTAAAGCATTTCTTGTGTCTATCTTATGAATAATTACAAAATACAGTCAGATACTTCTCTTTCTGATTTAATAGATTATGTATGTGCACACACATGGATTTTGGGATATGAGAACTGTGATTATCACCTGTCCAAAATTTTCTAACTTCAGATGATTAATAAGGTACTTGAGATGTGGTTTTCATTTAAATTTTAGTAAGCATGACAGTTTAACTGGGATTCTTATCCAAAGTATTTCTTTGTCTTTGAATTGTAAATAAAGCAAAATGACAAGAGTATTTGACTACAAAGTTGTGATGAGGGGAAGGAAAGAGGAAAGAAAATTGGTAAATTTCTACATTTTTTCTAATCTGAACTATTAGAGGAAATTTATAGAGGAAGAAGTTAAAGATTAAGTAGTCTATTATCCTTAATATTTGAAAACCTTCACTCCTATCACTGTAACAATTACGCTCATTATTTCCTCATACCACTTCTACCTCAGATTTATTATTCCAAGGATTTAGAAACTAAGGTAGGAAGATAGAATGGCAGGAATTTCCATGAGGGGGTCAAAACAATGATGACTGGTCAGGTCCCTTCTTTAGTCCATAGTTATAGCCAAATTACTTTCTAGAATAATTGAATTTTCTTTAAATATCAATTATTAACTGACTGGAGTGTGGAGTTTTTTTTAAAAGACTTATTTATTTATTTATTTATTTATTTATTTATTTATTCATGAGATACAGAGAAAGAGAGGCAGAGACACAGGCAGAGGGAGAAGCAGGCTCCATGCAGGGAGCCTGAAATGGGACTCGATCCCTGGTCTCCAGGATCACGCCCTGGAACGAAGGCTGCTAAACTGCTGGGCCACTGGGGCTGCCTGAGTGTGTGTTTGATATAATATAAAACCCAATAAATATTAATTTCAAAATTTTAAAAAGACAATTAAAAATCATTCAGTTTATTACTTTTTTACAAAGCAAATGGAGACTAGAACTTAAGTTATTTTACAGAATATTTTACATATGATGTATTTCAACCCATTTTATTTATTTATTTATTTTTAATTTTTTTTTTTTTTTTTTTTTTTATTTATGATAGTCACACAGAGAGAGAGAGAAGCAGAGACACAGGCAGAGGGAGAAGCAGGCTCCATGCACCGGGAGCCCGATGTGGGATTCGATCCTGGGTCTCCAGGATCGCGCCCTGGGCCAAAGGCAGGCGCCAAACCGCTGCGCCATCCAGGGATCCCTCAACCCATTTTAAATATTTTATTTTGGGGCAGCCCCGGTGGCTCAGCGGTTTAGCGCCGCCTACAGCTCAGGGCGTGATCCTGGAGACCGGGTATCGAGTCCCACATCAGGCTCCCTGCATGGAGCCTGCTTCTCTCTCTGCCTGTGTCTCTGCCTCTCTCTCTCCTCTCTGTGTATTCTGATGAATAAATAAATAAAATATTTAAAAAAAATAAATAAATATTTTATTTTTATTTTAGAGAGAGAGCACACGTGGAGTGCTGTGTGCACAGTGGGGGTGGGCTGGATCTCAAGACCCTGAGATCAGGACCTGAGCTGAAACCAGGAGTCAGTTACTCAACCAACTGAGCCATCCAGATGTCCCATCAACCCATTTTAAAAGAAACAAAGCTTCATGTCATTAAAAGACTTTGTCATTTAATCTATAATAATGTAGTTTATATGTATGAATATAAATTAAATTAGTATCTTTACATTCTACATCAAAGCTATTCGTCTAACGATGTTAAATATTTTTTACAAAGATTTTATTTATTTATTTATTTATTTATTTATTTATTTATTTATTTGAGAGAGCAAGCAAGCACAAGCAGGGGGAGTGGCAGAGGGAGAGGGAGAAGAGAAGCAGGCTCCCTGCTAAGCAGGGAGCCTGACATGGGGCTCCATCCCAGGATCATAATTTGAGCTGAAGGCAGATACTTAACCAACTGAGCCACCCAAGTGCTCCATGTTAAATATTTTATAACACCTAATGGTGTAAAATATTTTAAATATACTGCCAAAAAGTATTTTAATAAAAAATTTAAAAATGCATGATACACTAATTTAGATATATTTATAAATATTCTTTCATATAATGGTTGCTAATCAAAAGTGCAGCTATCATTTTTAAGAACTTACTATGTGGGATCCCTGGGTGGTGCAGCGGTTTAGTCCTGCCTTTGGCCCAGGGCGCGATCCTGGAGACCTAGGATCAAATCCCACGTCGGGCTCCCGGTGCACGGAGCCTGCTTCTCCCTCTGCCTATGTCTCTGCCTCTCTCTCTCTCAGTCTGTGTGACTATCGTAAAAAAAAAAAAAAAAAAAAAGAAGAACTTACTATGTGTACTTTTCTGTTTATACTGACATAGTATTTAGGCCCAAGAAAACATCGATGATTGACATTTTTCATAGTTTAAATTAAAATGACCTATGTTAAGTACGACCTTCAGCCACCCAAATAAAAGAAGATATTTCCTAGACTCAACTTTATAAATCTTTAATAAATCTCTTACTAAATCTCTTTAAACACATCTGGAAATCAAACCCTTAGAAATCATATATAATAGCACTTTGTTGAATAACATCTTTTTTAAAAAAGTTGGGTAAGGTTTGTAAGAACTTCACTATAATAATTAAAGTAAATGCATGCAGGAATTAAAATATAATAGTATTCACAAGTACAATATGTTGAAAACAGATTGATAAAAATGTTAATTTATGATATAGTCAGTCTCTTCACAAGAAGATCTGAATCATAAAAAGTTTTGAAAGTAAACTTCAAGACTATGAAGGTGGAATATTTGACACCAAGACTCTAATGGTTCAGAAATTGGGGTTGATAATGGTTAAAACTGTGAGTATTCAAATTCAAGGACAGAATGGTTTTGAAAGTTTGCAGTGTAGGCTGTAATGCAACATATTCCTAAAAAGCCTGAAAATTCTATATTATTTACTTCTCATTCTCTTTCCCTAAAATGTCTGCTAAATACAGACATTTCCTTCACAATATTTCAGCATGTGCTAAAACCCCCTTTGGCTGTAGAACCCTCTACTGCCTAAGCCTTCCATGCTTGGACATTACCTAATTTAAAATATCATTCTTTATCTTTGCCTCCCCGTAATTGTGTTTCATTGTCTATTTGTCAGCATTCTGCAAATTAAATGGAACAAGCTAAATCATTATGTCTCTACATTTTATTCCAGTCTAACAATTTTCAATTTCTTTCAATAAATTTCTTGTGGTACTTTTTTGAGTTCCTAGATCTTCCAGGTCATATCAACTTTTGATATCAACTGCCTCATATCAACTTTTGTATTAAAATATGCTACACCAAACTATAGGTATGACTTGACCTGACAGAATGGGGTCATCATTTTGTTCTGAAAAATATTTAATTACATACAACAAATATTATTATAGGCTGCAGTGGCATTAAGGCACACTAGGCGTTAAGGGACTAAAAATACAGTTTGAAGACTACCAATTATTTGTAAAAACTAGAGTGACACAACAAATAGGCACAAATAATGTGAACTAATCAGATAGAACAGAGCTTTTTTCATTTAAGACTTAATTTTTCAGAGCAGTTTTACATTCATAGCAAAATTGAGAGGAATGTACAGAGATTTCCCATATACCCACTGTCCCCACACATGCCTAGGCTCCTCCACTGTCAACATCCCCTACCATAATACATTTGTTAAACTGATTAACCTACATTGACACATTATAATCATCCAAAATCTATAGTTTATATTAGGGTTCATTCTTGATGTTGCATATCCTATGGGTTTAGACAAATGCATTGTGACATATCCATTATTATAGTACCAAACAATATTTTCAGGGTCCTAAAAATCCTCTGTGCCCTGCCTTTTCATCTCAACCCCTCCCTGCTCCTGATAACTGCTGATACTTTTACCATCTCGATTGTTCTGTCTTTTCAAGAATGTCACATACAGTTATAACTTTTTCAGATTGGCTTCTTTCACTTGTTAACATGCATTTAAATTCCCTCCACATCTTATCATGGCTTGACAGCTCATTCTCTTTGGTACTGAATAATTTCCCATTGTTTGGATGTTTCCCCATTTATCCATTCACCTACTGAAGGACATCTTGGTTGCTTTTAACTCTTGGAATTATGAATAAAGCTGTTATAAACATCTATGTGCAGGTTTTTGTATGTACATAGGTTTTCAACTCCTTTGGGTAAATAATACCAAGGATCATGACTGTATGGTAAGAGTAGGTTTAATTTTGTAAGTAACTGCTAAACATGGTTTCAAAATGACTGTGCCATTTTTTTTCATTCCCACCAGGATTAAATGAGAAATCCTGTTGTTCCACACTCTCATCAACATTTGGTGTTGTCAGTGTTTTGATTTTGGCCATTCTTATTGGTTGTATAGTGCTAGCTCATTTTTATTTTCATTGCATTTCCCTGGTGATGTATAATGTGGAGCATCTTTTCATGTGCCTTTTTGTGATTTGTAAGTCTTCACTGATGAGGCATCAGTTAAGGTCTGTGGCCCATTTTTCAGTCAGGTTGTTTCATGTTGTTATTTTAAGATATGCATACATACATATCTTTTTATAACAGTCTTTTTTTTTTTTTTTTTAGTGGGGGAGGTGGGCAGAAGAAGAGGGAGAGAAAGAATCTTAAGCAGACTCCACCTCCAACATGGAGTCTGATTCAGGGTTTGATCTCACAACCCTGAGATCATGACCTAAGCTGTAATCAACAGTTGGATGTTAATTGATTGAGCCACCCGGGCACCCCCAAAACAGTCTTCCATTAGATGTGTCTTTTGCGGGGCACCTGGGTTGCTCAGTGGTTGAGCATCTGCCTTTGGCTCAGGCCATGATTCCAGGGTCCTGGGATCGAGTCCCACATTAGGCTTCCCTCAGGGAGCCTGCTTCTTCCTCTCCTATGTCTCTACCTCTCTCTGTGTGTCTTTCATGAATAAATAAATTTTTTTTAAATTTTTTTTTAATTTTTATTTATTTATGATAGGCACACAGTGAGAGAGAGAGAGGCAGAGACACAGGCAGAGGGAGAAGCAGGCTCCATGCACCGGGAGCCCGACGTGGGATTCGATCCCGGATCTCCAGGATCGCGCCCTGGGCCAAAGGCAGGCGCTAAACCGCTGCGCCACCCAGGGATCCCAAATAAATATTTTTTTAATGTGTCTCTGTAAATATTTTCTTGTAGTCTATGACTTTTTTCTTTCGACATTGTCTTTCACAGAAGAGATAGAAGCTACATTTTGAGTGAGGTTATATTTAAAAAATAAGGAAAATTTTAAGGAAGAGTAGAAGAAAAATATATTTTCTTGGATTAGCAAAAGGAAAGAAAATAGAATGAAAAGATATAATGTGTCCCAGAATTAGGGGGATGATGGTGTTAATTTAGAATAGTTGGTGATAGATAGAAAATGAGACTCCAAGGACAACTGAATTAAATTGTGAAGAACCTTGAGTGTCATAATGAAAAATGTAAATCAGTGATAGCCAGATGGGAGAGCCAGATTTTTGAAGAGAGGAATAATACAGGTTTTGGCTGATGTGATACATGATTCACCTATATTGTATTGAATTTACTGTTAACACATTTGTAATGTTTCCTCAACTCCTTATTTGTGCGGTTGCTATAGGACCTAGATCAGGAGTGCAACCCAATCCTGATAAGTTCCATCTTTTTAAGGATATCCATCAACACAACCTAGCTGGAACCTAACAATGATGCTGGAACTCTCTTTCCCATATTTGAAGCAGTCGTGTATTTGTAAACTACTATCTTAAAAACACACATAATTGTTTTCCTCATCTTTCTTTTAAGTTAAAAATATAAAAAATAGGGCAGCCCAGGTGGCTTAGCAGTTTAGCGCTGCCTTCAGCCCAGGGTGTAGTCCTGGAGACCCGGGATCAAGTCCATGTCGGGCTCCCTGCATGAGCCTGCTTCTCCCTCTGCCTGTGTCTCTGCCTCTCTCTCTCTCTCTCTCTCTCTTTCTCTCTCTCTCTCCCTCTGTGTCTCTCATAAATAAATAAAATCTTTAGAAAAAAATTTTTAATAGCATTATGCCTTCTTTATAGGCCACATATCAAAGAGAACTCTGCTGCATCCAGCAGAAGGAAGCAATGGCATGGGATTGGAAGCAGGCCTTCCTACTGAGTAAGCTATTGCTACTTGCACTCTGTGAACCTATTGGTCTTTATTTGTAAAATAGGTGGTGGTAATAAGACCAAACTGACAATATTACTGATAAAATTAGAGAATCATTAAAAATTACATATATATAGTGGCTCTTATTCACATAAGATAAGCATTCAATACATAATAGCTTTTATGTATATACATATTTATACCTGTTATTAATAGTAGTAGTAATTTTATTTCCTTTAAAAATATTCATATTGCATATTAACTTTTACTCAAGAATATAACAATTGAAATATCACTTTCATACTAACTTTTACTCAAGAATATAACAATTGAAATATCACTTTCATACTAAATAAAATATTTGAATCTTTTAATACAATGTTGGGAATATAGGACATTGTCTTTTGACCAAGAAAGAAATTTTTGTTAGGTGTAAATCATGGGAAACTGATTTCAACTCTTAGGCCACCAAATCACAGTGACTTCTCACAAGTACCATTAAAGGCAGAGACTTAACTTCTCTTGAGTGGTTTGTGTATTTGAAATAAAACTAACATCACTATATCTGTATGCAACAGAGTTACCATTTTTCCTTTTAGAGTGTCTTTTCAATTCATCAGTTAACCAGAGGTCATAGGAATATTACCTTCTTAAAGCTTTAGAGCATACCTTTTAGGCATCATTAATATTTTCATTCTTCTTTGGAAAAATGTTTTAAGTTCTTTGAATAAGAAATGTATTTGGATGCAAAACTTTATGAAAGTAAAGTTTGTTAATTTGTTTTGTTTTGTTTTTATATGTGAACCTTCTAAACTTTCAAAAGTCAAAGATGTTTGAGTACTTTTTTCTCTCTTCTATCCATGCCAGAAATGCCACTTTCCTATATGAGAAAAGAGAACAGATTTAGAACTGTCTCTGTATATCCTTGGTTTTGTATTCAAGTTGCCTTGGGATCTCAATCCAATAGGTTCTGCTACTAGAATCACAAATCTGAAAAGACACAATTTGTATTCAATATTAGGATTACCCTTGCACTGATACTAAACTAGAACCAAAAATGCCCTCTGGTAGGTGTAAAGCATTTTTATTTCATCCCTCTTTTCCAAAACCCCTATATACCTTGTGATTCTAAACTTGAAAGATTGAGTCAAGATGGGCAATATCCTCTCACTGGGATAATACTTTTGTTATATCTTTATTTGGTACTTCAAAACTTTACCAAAAATTGAAAAGGTAAAAAATACAAAATTTCTCCTTTGATCTTTCATACATGTTCAAGCCAATGTGATCTCTCTAGAGAGCCCGACTTTGTTCAGAGTTGTTTCCTCATTCTACTGAAAACCCTTCAGTGACTCATATCTGCCACAAATCAAACTCAAAATTCCTTAGCCTCACATGTGAAGTTTTTGACTATCAGTACAAAAATTGCTTTCCCATTTTTATTTCCAACCACAAGAGCCCTCCCCTTTGGGCACACTGAATATCACTCCATTTTCCAAAGGTACTTTCCATTTTGCTATCTTTGAGACTTTGTTTGTGTCATTCCTTCTCTGAGAGATGGAATTCCCTCCCTCTTCTCTTCCAGTCAATATCCTACCTTGACCTTGCTTGGAATGCTACCATGGATCTTGAAGTGTGTGCTGATGTTTGAGAATTTGGGAAATATGTCACTTGGAGAAATTCTGAGTTTTTTACTTCTTATATTGCTGGTTGGCAACAAGGGTACATTTTCTAACTTGCCAACAAGATAGTTTAGGCTGAGTTTTCTCATTTTAAAAATGACACATTTTCATCTGACAGAAGGGCTTAACAGAAGTAAAATCTAATGGAAAAATATTGTTATACTTTAAGCATAATTGTTACTATCTCATCATCCCATCTTTAATATTTTCCCAGGTTGATTAGCAGGTGAAATCAAAATTTATTGAAACATTCCACTCACTTTAGCTTCTGGAAAACTCAGTACTGTGAGTAGTTTCAGCAAGTATTTACAATTCCCATTGGAACCTGAAGACAATCCTTCCTTAATCTCGCCACTCATCATCATCAGCTTCATATTTATGAACAACATTTTTACCATGGATATCATTTCATTTTCATTTTAGTTTAATTCAACAAAATGAACTTTACAAATAAAGTCTGCATTTAAAATGAGCCATCTACTAAAATGAATAGAAAACCAGATGCCTGAAGGCCCTCAAGTCAACAGAGTATTAGAATCAAGAAACATTTCATGGGGCACATATTTAACACATGTTACTGTAAAGTCCATCGAGTATTAAAAGTAACAAATTTTGTCTGGTTTTACTTAGTGCTCATAAGACACTGATTGATAGATCTAAAGATAAAAAGGAACGCGGTGAAAGTTTAAGTATGAACCACAACACTACAGCAGCTCAAAAGTTCTTACCAATTGGGTCACAGTGATGTTTCTTTAATCTTTAACACTGGCAAATATTTATCACTACTGGTTGGTATCTTACCCTGTTCTAAATGCCACACTAATGGCCACATAATTATATTATGACATAGGATATCATAACATTACAGAAAGAAGTCAAGTTAGAGGATTCTCATTTATTCCTGGTTGGCTTTGGACTTGGTTTAGCAATACCAAAGTATTGTTTGGAATTCTGTTGACCTTGGGACATATGGGTGGCTCAGTGGTTGAGCATCTGCCTTCAGTTCAGGGATTGATTCCCACATCAGGCTCCCTACAGGGAGTCTGCTTCTCCCCCTACCTACCTCTCTCTCTCTCTCTTTCTCTCTCTCTCTCTCTGTCTTTCATGAGTAAATAAATAAAATCTTAAAAAAATCTATTCACTCTATGAATGATCTATCAACCATTCATTGTGTAGAATATTCAATCAGGTATTTAGGGCTATACAGTCTAAATAATTTTTTTTTAATGATAGACTGAGCTAGCTTTGTAACAAAACAGAAAGAATTCTAAGCACATGAATGTTCTATTTATGTATTTACATTTGCAAGTGTCATTTATTAGAATCAAAGCAGTTTATTATTCTTTACAAATCTTCAGAAGCTATTAATAGTATGTGTTGACATGTAAAAGCTTGGATGCATTCTAGCATTGTGTGTATTTATATGTAGTTACTACCTAAACCCATGATAAAAAATAGTGCAAGTGGCTTGTAATTTCCTTTCCCTATTTGGTTAAAATATTTCACACATTTTAAAGTCTACCTCTTTACTTCTTAACTACCAGCACATACTTGTTTCAATAAAGCCTAGCTTATCCTTACAATTTAATGATTAAAATTTCAGTAGTGTTAACCTTTTTCTTTATTTTTTGTGCTATTTAATGTAATAAGTGTTTTATAGAGCATTTTGTAATTGTGTGCTTTTTAATAACTTTGTCAGCAGGAATAATATACAAAATATTTATTTTTATTCTTTTTTTTAAAAGAATTTTTATTTATTTGAAAGAGAGATGAGAGAGAGTATGAGCAAGGGAGAGGGGCAGAGGGAAAGGGAGAGGGAAAAGCAGACTCCCCACTTAGCAGGGAGCCCAACACAGGGCTTAATCCCAGGACTCTGAGATCATGACCTGAGCTAAAGGCAGATGCTTAATGAACTGAGCCACACAGGAATAATATACAAAATATCTAATACACATAAGGTAAGTGCTTTAACCAGTCACCTTGGATTCTTTACTCTCTAGGATGCCACAGCTAATCTGAACAATCACTGCCATCAAAAGCCAATATGTGGGACACCTGGGTGGCTCAGTGGTTCAGCGTTTGCCTTCAGCTCAGGGCATGATCATTATGGGGAGCCTGCTTCTCCCTCTGCCTATGTCTCTGCCTCTCTCTGTGTGTCTTTCATGAACAAATAAATAAAATCTTAAAAAAAAAAAAAAAAGCCAATATGTGTGTTCTGGTTGTATATCAACCTTGTTCTGAAGGATGCTCTACTTCGTGATTTGGGTGCTGAGAAACACAAAGACAACAGAGTAAGTTCCTTAATGTCTCTCAACAAATACACTTTTTTTTTTTTTTTTTTTTTTTGGAACCAAAGTATAAAGGAATCATTTGGTGATGTATTGCCTATTTTTCACTCATTGATTAATTCTGGGTCTATTCAGATGGATTTACAGGCTTAACTGAATTATGAAGACAGCATGTGTAATTTGGAAGACATCATTTTCCATCAGCTTGTGTCCTATTTATAGCCTTCCATTGTCTGGCCTCTGAAGGTATTGTCATGTGAAAAGTGAAAAAATCAGGGTACCAGATCCAGCTTTGCTACTAACAAGTAATACATTCTCAGATTAATCATATCTTTTGGATTTCTGTTTCTTTCCTTGAAAATCTAAGATTTCAAATTACCTATCTCTAAATGTTCACATGACTTTTTAATTACTTGATTGAAAATATGTTTGAAATAAAGGCAGATATTTCTAGCGGTGATATACAGAATTTATTTTATTATGAATAAAAGGAGCATTCCTTTTTTTTTTTTTTTTTTCCTAGGAAAAGTTCTCTCTTTGCTGTCCACGGGAGCCACCCTGCAGACAGCTTTATTCCTTACAGAAAAGCAGTCCGTCCCTCGCCCTCCCTGCTGTTTGCCCAGTGGGTGGCGCCCCTCAGTCCTGGTCCAGGGCCTGTCAGCCGTCGTCCTCCCCTTCAGATTCTTCCTCCGCAGACTCCGAGGCACTCTCGGGCAAGTCCTCTCCCATCTGCTGGAACCTTCCAGACTGTGCATCCCACATGTATCTGATGGTAACTTTGAATTCAGCCATCTCATACCCGAAAAGCTTCAGCACGCGGGCCTGCTCTGGGGTCAGCACATCACCCTCCTTGCACACCTCGTGGTCGGACAGCAGGGTCACCACACCTCTCTTGAGGGCAGTGGGCAGGCCCAGCTGCCTCAGCTGTGGCTCCATGGAGTGGGGGAACTGCTCCAGGGGCCCTGGGTCCAGGGTCACGGTGAAAGTTGCTTTGTTTCCTGCTCGAGCGAAGTCCATTTCCGTGTATTTTGTAAACCACTCATTCACTTCCTCCTTGGTGCGGTTGGTGAAAAGCAGGCCGACCTCACCCTTCAACTTCTTGCTGACCTGATGCAGGTTGTCTTTGTACTCGTCAGCTGGGCTTCGACCCAAGGCCACCATCATCACCTTGTTTTTGCCAAAGAACATCCGGCTGTGCTTCCAGGCGTTCCGGATGTCCTTCAGCTTGCTGTTCCTCATGTTGGCCACGGAGAAGATGAAAAGGTACTTGTATGTGTCCACACATTTCCGAAGCTCTTCTATCAGGTTCTGTTTCAGTTCTAAGCCTTTCTTGGCAGTTTTGGTTAAGGAAACTTTCTTGTCGCGCTTGGATTTGGGCATCGCGCTGCAGGCACGTGCGGCGGCAGGCCCCTTTTTTTTTTTTTTTTTTTTTTTTTTAGGAGCATTCCTTTTTAATGTTATTTTAATCATGGGTTGAAATCTCAGGACTTTTTTACTAACTTCAAGCTCATATTCATCAAATTCTGTACTCACTGGAGATTATAGGCTTTAAGTTTTCCATACTGTCTAGCTATTAACTGTTCTACCAGACAGTAGTGGTAGAAGAATAATCCGAGAAAGATTGAGCAATTATAGAGAATTTATCTTCATTTCTCTCCATAGAATCATTTTTAATTTGACCATTTATCTTGTGTTGATTTGAAGTTTGTCTTTGTCTTATCACTGAAAATATATTCATTAAGTATTTACATAATATTAATACTTCTTCAACAGACATTCCTGAGGAAACAAATATTTGAAAATAATTTAGTAAAATGGTTCCATGGAAAATAATACTACAATTATCTGATCATTTGGTGGCATAAGGTTGTTTGTATAGCTTGAAAGGTGTTATTGAACACTTTGGGGTGGAATTCTCAAACTCAATTTTGAAAACTAGACTAATTTGGACAACTTTGAAAAAATACTAATAACTGGGCTCTACTTCATAACATTTCATTCAAAATGTCTTAAAACATTAAGTTAGGGTAACAATGATGTGGGAAACAAAGGCAAAAGAAAAAAAATAAATTTCATTACTACTTATAGCCCATTGACAAGTTTTTGAAACAAGTAAAGTGACCTTCCTCTAGGGACTCAGCTGCCTTGAATTTGACACTCTGCTAAGGGCAAAAGGCAATCTTAAATTAACATAATCCCAACCTCCAGGATCCTGTAAATCTACTTTAACATATAAAAATTCCTTCGGAAACTTCCTTTATCTCTACTCCCCAAGATACATGTTAGCAATCATCTCCCAAGCATATGGCCCACTGATACACATCTGAAGGGTCTCATGACTAAGGTTTTATTAGACAGTAACAAATAATAGCAGCTAGCCCCCTCAAAATTCTGGAAACCTTGCTTAAAAATTCCTGAGAGACTTATGCTATCCTTAACCCTCTCCCAACTTGAAAGAATATAATCAGTCACCACACACAACTCCAGTGCAACTCTTTCCACCCACAGGTCCTGTCCACGTGCTTTAATAAAACCACTTTTTGCACCAAAGATGTCTCAAGAATTATTTCTTGGCATCAGCTTTGAACCCCAACATTTCCATATCATATGCCTAAAATAAAAATGTCATTTATTTGAACTATTACAAGATAGAGACATTAGAGCATTCTCTTGCTGCATATTGGAATCACTTGGGGAATCTTTAGAAACTATGGATATCTGCATTGTTTCCCACACATTCTAATTTAGTTAATTTGAGGTTCAGGACGGGCATTGGATTTTTTTTGGGGGGGGGGCATTGGATTTTTAAAATCTCCCCAGTTGATGCTAATATGGAACAAAGTCTGGAAACCACTACCTTGAAAGAACCCTTCTTCTATGTTAATATGTTTTGCTATTTTACAATAATTACATATTAAAAATGTAAAAGTATAAAACATTACTATTCAGAGATCTCTAAAAAGAAACAGAAATAGAAGATATTCAGAATGGAGTATTCCAGGTTTATTAGACTCAAGTATTGCTCCAGGTATAGTGCACAAAATAACATTTCTTCATAAATCTATTTTTTTCAATATATATGGTATTGTGTTGTGTGTGTGTGTTTTACCTTTTTAACACATTTGTGATGTAAATTATTCAGAAAATTGGAAATATTGGGAGCTGTCAATGTTAAAAACAGACATACTGCCTAATTTTTATTGCCAATTCATCTGGATTATTATTTTCACTTGCTTGATTTGAAATTTTAAGGATAGATTCAGATTAACTAATGCCAATGGATGTTCCTTTTCAAAAAATGTGTTGGCTTTTTTTTTTTTTTAAACAACTCCAATGCTATTCAGTAATGGATAAAGCAGATTTTTTTTTCATTTGTTCTCTCTACTAGGAATTTTCAATAGGTAGATAGTATAAAGCCTTGCTGTATAATTTTGGAATTGTTTTGAAAGATTATTTGTACTTTTGGAGGTTTTACTTTATTACATTTTTATTTATTTTGTTTAGAAGAATCTGTATTGGGCATCAAAAAAAAAAAAAAAGTAGTGATTTGTGTGAACTAGACTGCCTTTGGTGAAACTAGATCTCTATTACTGACATTAAAACTAAATCTTTCCAGTGATTAAGCCGGGTGGATGAAAATGAGAAAGCTACGAACATTAGATGATCATTGAAGACTGCCTATAAAATTGCTTGGGCAAAGAGGCACTTCAGTGCCACTTGGCAGTGGGCATGGCTGAGAATACACAACAAAAGAGTGCAGGCATGTCATCAGTAAAACAGATACTCAGGAGGGTTTGGATCTTTAATACCATTGACACTTTCAAAATAACTATTTCTCCTAATATTTGGTAAGAATATAAATGCTATTCCTGATGTCTTAGGAGACTATAATGATTTGTTTTTCATATGGTCTATAAATTAGAAAGTAGACAAAGAGTTATAAATTTATAAACTATAGGAAGATGGTGACCTCAACAAGAGTGTAGTACCCTGTCCCTTACCACTCCCCACTATTTAACCAATAATGGCTGATTATTAGAGCCTGAAGGAAAAAGCCTATTTGAGATACAATACATATGGCTGAGACCTTTAAAGGAGACCCTGGTAGATAGCATGTAGAAAAGTCCCCAATAGGGGTGCCTGGGTGGCTCAGTTAAGCATCTTCTTTTGTTCAGGTCATGATCTTGGGGGTCCTGGGATCAAGCTCTGCATCAGGCTCCCTGCTCAGTGGGGAGTCTGCTTCTCCCTCTACCGCTCCTGTCTCTCCTACCCTTGCTCATGTGTACTCTCTTTTTTAAATAAATAAATAAAATATTTAAAGATTTTCTTTAAAAAAAGAAAAAGAAGAAAGGAAGGAAGAAAAGAAAGAAAAAAGAAAAGAAAAGAAAAGAAAGAAAAGAGAAGAAAAAAGAAAAGAAAGAAAAGAAAAAAGAAAAGAAAGAGAAGTAAAAAGAAAGAAAAGAAAAGAAAAGAAAAGAAAAGAAAGAAAAGAAGAAAAAAAAGAAAAGAAAAGAAAAGAAAAAAGAAAAGAAAAGAAAAAAAAGAAAAGAAAAGTTCCCAATACTTAAAATGTCTTGTATTGCCAGTGGAATCTGAGGCAAAGTTTACAGATGGAACCATTATATCAGTGTTGGGTGGGAGGGAGGAAGTGAGTTGATCTGTGTGACAATGTATTTGAAGGATGGATGGGGTGCTACTCCTGTGACTTTGTTTATACTAGCTTAGTAGAAATGGAAACACTGGAGGAGAATTATAGCAGTTGACTGAGAATAACCTATACATTTGCACCTGAGAATAGAGTAGCCTCAACACAACTTCCTAAACTAATGACTTTGAGCCTCTGGAGAAGAAATTTTCATCCCAGTTTCTTCCATTTTACGAATCCAATGCTAGCCAAGAGATTACAACATCTTGACCTACATGTTGAGAGGTTCCACAATGCTAACATGAGTTGGTAGAGATATTTATCTTGCATGGAAGCTCTCAATTCATTTTTCCTGCTATGAAGTATTTTGTTCATTAAAATACAATTGTATACCACATTTATCTATGTTTTGCATACCTAGTTTGCTTCTTTTCTTTTTCTTTCTTTCTCTTTCTTTCTTTCTTTCTTTCTTTCTTTCTTTTTCTTTTTCTTTCTTTCTTCTTTTTCTTTTTTGCTATTATAAAGAACACTGCTATTAATGACCTCACATAGGTCTCCTTGTGTTCCTATGAAAGAGTTTCTTTAAGGCAAACTCCTAGAATGGAATGGCTAGAATATATATATATATAATGTATATAATTATATATAATATATTATAAATAATATACATAATATAATGCATATTTTGCATACAATGAATATATATACATATAATGAATATATAATGCATATTTTCATCTATACTAGATATTTCTAAATTACATTTCAGGATGGTAGTACTAACTTTAACTTCAGCTAGAAGTTTATGAGGGTTTACACTGTTTCATATCCTTTCTGACATTTTATTGCCAGACTTTTCAATGTTTGCCCCTATATGGTTGTGGTTTTAATTTTCATCCCTTTGGTTACTAGATACTTAAGCTTTCTTTGTGTGTCATATTTTTTATTGCCACTTATTTGTCTCTCAATTTTCCCAAAAGTTTTATATATATTTTCTCTGACAATATTCCTGTATATTTGACCTCAAATAAACAAACTATATAGGCTTCCTATATAGGCCGCCTGTAATTGTGCCTTCTAATTTCCTTCCAGTTCCCACTGTCCCTTATTTCTTTACTAAAATAACTGTATTTAAGCTGAGTATATTATTACCTACATATATTACTATTTATCTAAGACTCCTTTGTAAGTCAAATGTAGCCATGAGTTCAGTTCTGACCAATGAAATATAAATGACATGTTATATGCAATTTTCAGAATGTTTACTTAAATGGCAAGGGGTTCTCTCTTAGTTTCTAGTCAGTATGGAATAACTGGTAACTGACTACCTCTCCTAATATAGACAATTAGAAAACTGAATTAAATAACTAACCATCTGTCTATAGATATTAAATAAGAGGCATCATTATAATCCCATAGAGAATTAAAATCCCATAGAGAATGAAAACAAATGAGGCATGTCCAACGATTGTCCCAGCTTTCTACCTGGGAATAATATCTAGATATTAGTGTGGGAAGGGAAAATTAAAACAGAGATCAGCTATCTCACTGAGTTGAGAAAATAGAGATTGTTGGGCATCTAATTTTGTAAAGCATAATTCTAGAGAGGAGTGAATAATGTGAAAAGATAACTCTAGAAATATGTATGGAGTTTTCTTTGAGTGGTTGGCTGAATGTTAAACATCATAGAGTGATACACCATAAGATCAGGCAAAAAGCAATTACTAGCGATTGTAAATGGAACAACTTAGAAATAAAATGCTATTCAGTGATAAAAAGGTACAGACTCCCAATACACAAAGAAAAATTGATAAATCTCAAAACGACTATATGAAAAAGAAATCAGACTCAAAAACTACATACTGTATGATTCTATTTATATGAAATTCTGGAATAGGGGATACTATCCTCTACTCATAAAATCACATCAGTGTTTGCTTTTAGCTGGGGCTGAAGTAGCTAACTGATGAAGCATGAGAACATTCTTTGAAGTGATGGAAATGTTTGAAATTTTGGTTGCGGTGGTACTTACATAAATATATAAGTATGCCAAAATTTATTTACCTGAGCACTTAAAATAGGGCATTTAGTTTTATGAAATTTATACAATAATACGGTTGATTTCACAAAAGATAAAAGATGTCATTTTATTTTCCATTTTCAATTTGTTTTTTGGAATGAGACTCTGTTAACTGGAGTTCCAACAGCTATCCTAGTCCATGAGGACAAGATGTTTTGTAAAGGATACTGGAGAGGTGCATGAAAGACCTTTGGTCTCTGAAATGATAAATGTCTACTGTAGCTATACATGAGTCATGTAAATCTAGATAAGATAGACACATCTAGAAAGAGAGGTCACTGGATTTTTCATCTCTCAATTTCTTATACACAGAGTAGTCCTATATTGGGAGCTAAAGAAATATTTTGTTAAGATAGAAGGACTCAGAATGGATGCTATCTTTGTACCCCATATGAGGAAATTCTTTAGGAAACTATTCTAATTAAAGATAGGGAAAGACAAAGATTATAATAAATGGTGATGAACAATAAATATAAAAAAATGATAGATTAATCTATATGATTATAATGATGACAGTACAACTGAGCATTGGTACAATGTGTTAAAGATCTCACATACACATGCACAAGCACATACACATACACACACACTGAAGTAAGGGAAGAAACAGTAACTTAGACTAAAAATTCTGGAGTTTTTAAAATTAAACATCATAGGGGGAATGAAAGCCATACAAAAATTTCATCTCAATGGCAAGAAGAGAAGAAAGTAAGTAAACTACTCATATAAAAGGGTTTTCTTTAAATTTAATTATATATTGGAAATATATATTGAATATTCCTAATAAATAGGAAAATAATTATTGAATATTCTTTAAAAAATGATAAAATGATAAATAGTAGACAAATAGAGGTACATGTTGGATTTTTTTTTCTAAGATTTTATTTATTCATGAGAGACAGAGAGAGAGAGAGAGGCAGAGACACAGGCAGAGGCTCCATGCAGGGAACCCAATGTGGGACTCAAACCCAGGACTCCAGGATCACACCCTGGGCCGAAGCCAGGCACTAAACTGCTGAGCCACCCGGGGATCCTCAGATATTTTAAGTAGTGAGGATGTGAATAAAAAAAGAAACTTGCTCAATCAAACATATTTTTAAAATATATGTAATAAGAAATTTGTCATAGAAAATATTGAGTTTACAGGAAAATTATAATGAATATGAATGAGTTCTTTTCCCTAACAAAAACCAAATACTTGATAATATCTAGATTTTGTGAAAGAAAGTGACCAAATTCTAATCTTTACAGATGGGACATCATATCTAGAAAGAGAAATCACTCAATTGTATGTTGATTAGGCTCTTTCCATGAATTTTTGAATTGGTCCCTAAGACTAAAATATCCTCACCTTTCATTTTGAATTTAAAATTCTATTTGCTTATCTTCTTATCTCTCCTCCTCAGACTAGTATTTTATATGTCTATTATAATATTTCTCTATTGTGGTTAAGAGATATTTCTGCCTATAGATTGTGACCTCCTGAAAGAAGGTATTCTACATTACAATAGCTCAAAAAATATTCTTTTTAAGAAATCTCCTTATTATAAACACTTTGTGTGATTCTTTTGACATATTTCCATCATTCAGAGGGCTTAACAATATGTTTCTTAAAAAGAATGTTACCTTAGATGTTGTTGAATAAAACTGAATTTAATATATAGAACATGTTCAACTATAGGAAATTCTGTTGAAAAATACAAACCAGAAAATGAGACATCACAAAGATCAAGAAAAATACCATGCGGGATGCCTGGGTGACTTAGCAGTTGAGTGTCTGCCTTTGGCTCAGAGCATGATCCCGGGACACCTACAGGGAGCCTGCTTCTCCCTCTGCCTGTGTCTCTGCCTCTCTATCTCTCTGTGTCTCTCATGAATAAATAAATAAAATCTTAAAAAAGAAAAAGAAAAATGCCATGCAGATGGAGTTCTAAATCTTACCTTTGTATTTCATAGGAAGCTCTTTTATTTTTAACATATACTCCCTCTTATTTGACCACATATTTAGTAAAATTCTCTCTCTTTTTCTGGCTCACAGTAGATTTGAAGCAGCAGATTACAAATGCGCTAAAGATGAGAGATTTTAAAAGTTTGCACATGTAGCAAAACAAATGATTGTTCGTTGCATAAATGTGAGAGAAAAGACAGAAATTACATGAAACAGATTTAAGAACATAGTGGCAAAATGTCCTAGAAGTCTAATGGTCCCTTTGGACATCTTTCCATTGAAATACAAATGATAAGAACATTTTTTATGATGACATTAATATTTTAACATGTGCAAAGTGTTCCACAATCCATTTGTTGCAGAGAGCATGAAATGCATTTTTAAAAAATATTTCTATTAAAAGAGAAAAAAGAAGAAAGTTCATTTGTTATATTATTCACCTAGATGAACACCTCATTCTATAGCAAAACCCAAATGATGCTTCATTTTTTTAAAGATTTATTTATTTATTAGAGAGAGAGAGGGAGAATGCATGCAGTTGGGGGGGCAGGGGTATAGGGAGTGGGAGAGACAGAATCTCCAGCAAACTCCTCTCCGAGTAGAGCCTGGAGCCCTATGCAAGGCTGACCTCAGAACCCTGAGATCAAGACCTGAGCTGAAACCAAGAATTGGATCCTCAACTCAGTAAGTCACCCAGGAACCATTATTTTATATTCTTTTACATATGGTAGGACTGGTATAGATAGCCTCTCATTCTCTGAACATCACTGAAAAACAGGTAAAGAAATAAATGATTCCTATTGCATAGGAGAAGATATATGTTTGCAAACAACACAGATTCCCCACACAACCAATTTGGATAATAATTTTTAAAATGTTATAATTCTAAAAGTTTTGCCCTCATCCATCAAAAAAGTGTGATCTATTTTTCACATACTCATAGTTTGGAATATTCCCTCAGAAATACATTGGCTGAGCACCTGGGTGGCTCAGGCAGTTAAGCGTCTGCCTTAGTCTTAGGTCATGATCCCAGGTCCTGAAGTTGAGCACACATCAGGCTCCCTGCTCAGTGGGGAGCCTCCTTTCCCTCTCCCTCTTCCTGCTGCTCCCCCTGCTTGTGCTCTCTTGCTCTCTCTCTTTCTCTCAAATAAATAAGTAACATCTTAAAAAAAGATACACATTGGCATGTTGACTTTTATTTTTTCAATTATGTTTTTATTTAATTTACTCTGCTGTTATAGATGCACAATTATGAATCACTGGGGTTTACAAGGCATTGAGTGCAGCATTTCTTTCAAAGACTGTGCTTTATTTGAGCTGTAATACAGGCTAGGACATCCTTAAACCTCCCTGCAGAACCAGAGAAAATAATGGAGTGCTGAATAGAGGTAAAGAATATACCCAAGTGGGCAGATATAGCCTATGTCTTTCAAAGGTTGAACGCTCTGGGTTTTGTTCAATACTTTCCAAGGTATTATTTCTCCATGTAATGGTATTCTCAAAACAGGTTCTTCAAATGTCAGAAGGGGAGAGGTAGACCAATAGCCTACAGTTTGGAAAAGCAAGTAAAACATTTGTAAGCCTGCTTGAAATGTATTTTGGTTACACTTACTGATTTATCTATAACACTCAGTGTTTGTTTCCCCATGTGGTACATCATTTAGTGAATCTGTCTGCAGAATAAAAATGTTTTCACCTACTGATCTCCAAAGTAAATATGATCAAATTAAAGCTCAAAAGATAACTTCATAGATACTACATAACAGCAGAGTTGGTTTAGATATTCTTTTATTTAAATGACCATTACCAATAGGTGAAAGCTGACACTGAAACTATTCTCCTTAGATTGAAAGTTATCAAGACCCATTAAAGACTTATTTCTTTTAAAACGTGTTCCTTTCTTCTTAATGCCTCTGGAATGGTGCAAAATACAAACTGGGACTCAGAAAGTTGTTTATGTAGGTGGATTAATTTGATTACATAATAATTTCCTGTTGTGATAGCTTACTCTTGTGGCCATTACACAAATACTATTTGAGAGTGATGAATGAGGATTTACTGGGATCACTTTTTCCTTTGATACTACCCAAAGTGGAAACAAACATTGGGCCTTCTGCTTCCAACTTGGAAAAAATGTTGGATTTTTTTCCCCCACAAGCATCACACGTGGATAAAGTAGAGTAGAGATAAAAGTTATTTTCTAAATAAAGATACTATAGAGGTGCCCCTATCAGAAACTTCAGGACTGACTAAGGACTAGTCAATCTTGGCAACATTTTGTAAATGATTTAGATGCACTGCCAAGATTAAGGACTGTTCTAGGATGTAGGCTGTTTAGGATTAGAGCTGAAAGGAACATATATAATGTGGGTTGAATGGGCATTTCACTAATTTGTGTTTGCTCTACAACATATCTAAAATGAGTACTATCAAAGGAGAATGGGTTCTAGTAACTTTAGGTAAAGCAACTTTAGGTAAAGCAATATTATTCCACAGAGGATTGAGTAATTCCTTTTCTATTTCTTTCCTGTTCAAACTAATATCTAGTTCTAAGCATTTAGATCTAAATTTTAATTATCAGTGGTCAGTCTGATAAAGGATAGAAGAATCCTCCTCAAGAAAATACATCAAAATGTTTCCTCATGAACTGTCATTCAACATTGATTGCTTTGGAATGCTCTATTTACATCATGAAAGCAATAAATAATAATAAAAAAACAGCAACAATGAGGAAAATATAGCTTGGAATTTTTTTTTTTTTAATTATTCATGAGAGATACAGAGAGAGAGGCAGAGACACAGGCAGAGAGAAGCAGGCTCCTAGCAGGCAGCTAGATGCAGGATTCGATCCTGGGACCAGGATCACACCCTGAGCCAAAGGCAGACACTCAACCGTTGAGCCACCCAGGTGTCCCTATAGCTTGGAATTAATAAAACCTTGCTACGGCATTTAGAGGTTTACTATATAAATTAATTTTCCACTTGTTTTTAGTGAAATCACAAGTGTTCAGATCCAGTATCATTGATACTTGTAGCACACGTTCAAGATGTTAATTATGTTTACATTTACAAAAATATTTCTTAAAAGCATGGGATTACTCAAGGGAAATAAACAGGTCACATAGGAATATAATCTCTTCCTTAAACATTTTTAAAATGAGATTTCTCAAGATTATGCAATTTAGTAAATATTTAATGGTAATACTTTTAACATATAGATATCATTTTGTTAGTAGATAATAGCTGGAATATTAAAATGGTCAAAAACTATGTTCTTTTTTTGTGAAATAATATTCCAAACAATCTCCAATAGAACAACATCATATATCTTCCCAATATATTTTAGTTATTTTTCAGGTAAATAAAATATACTAAATTTACATGCAGTCTTGAGAACAGGATAGTGTGAAAACTTATTTTCCCTGTTCTCATCAGAGTTTCACTGGTCAGAATATGCAGGTCACAGTTATGTAGGAAAAGTTGGGGTTCAGACCCGATGCCAAGAAAGAATTCTTGAGACATCTACAAAGCAAAAAAGTGGTCTCATTAAAGTATGGGGACAGGACTTGTGGGCAGAAAGAGTTGCACTGGAGTTGTGGGGAGTGACTGATTATATTCTTTCAAGTTGGGAGAAGGATAGGGATAGGATAAGTCTCTCGGGAATTTTTAAGCAAGGTTTCCAGGACCTTGAGAGGGCTAGAGGCTATTAGGAAAAGGTCATTTGTTACTGTTCAGTAAAACTTCAGTCAAGAGATGCTGCAGATGTATATCAGTGGGTCATATACTCAGAGGATGATTGCTAACACTATCTTGGTGGGTTGAGATAAAGAAATTTCCAAAGGAATTTTTATATGTCAAAGTAGATTTACAGGATCCTGGGGTGGGGTTAGGATTATGTTAATTTAAGATTGCCTTTTGCCTTTAGCAGAGTGTCAACATCAAGGTAGTTGAGTCCCTAGAGGGAGGTCACTCTGCTTGTTTCAAGGACTTGTCAATGGGCTGTAAGTAGTAAGGAAATTTAATTTTTTTTTCTTTTGCCTTTGTTTCTCACATTAATGGTTGTATAGATTTCAGTCATCACATTTTTCTCAAGACAGTCCTCCATAGAGATTCTATCCTGATCCAAATAAAGATAATTATTTTTATGTTTTGGTTACTTAAATTATGTGTAGACAGCTGTCATCTGGCTCTAATCTATAAGAAATAAAAAATCAAGTAAACACTTAGAAGTGTTAAGGTAACATATATCCAAGATTACTATTCAAAGTCATAATATAAATGTTCCTAGTGTGTTTGGACAAGGAAAATCTCAATGTGTGTTTAATAAAGTCTATTCAGCCTACATGCATTATTTGAACTTGTAGTAATAATTAAGAGTTGATATAAATATTCAAAAACAAATAAGGCTATGCAATTTAAAAGACAACTTGATCAGGGAACAGGGCTGGCTGAAGACAAAGCACAGTTGATATCCCACAAAGGACCCCTGCCCAGGGGGGGATATGTGTGACATTCCTCAGGAAGCTTCCAATTGTCTTAATGTTGATGCCTTGCTATAGGGAAAAACAATCTAACTTGACAATGGCAAGGCCACCAGTATCTTATAAATCCTCTTTAGCATATGAAAATCTTTTGAGGGATCCCTGGGTGGCGCAGCGGCTTGGCGCCTGCCTTTGGCCCGGGGCTGATCCTGGAGACCCGGGATCGAATCCCACATCGGGCTCCCGGTGCATGGAGCCTGCTTCTCCCTCTGCCTGTGTCTCTGCCTCTCTGTCTCTCTCTGTGTGACTATCATGAATAAATAAATAAAATCTTTAAAAAAAAAAAAAAAGAAAAGAAAAGAAAATCTTTTGAAATCTCCCTTTTCCCTACTTCCCCCAACTCCCAGGTATATAATCAGCCACTCTTCACAAGCCCCAGGCAGTAGGTCTTCCTGCCCATGGGTCCTGTCCCCAAGCTTTAATAAAATCAGTTTTGCACCTAAGACATCTCAAGAATTCTTTCTTGGTCATCGGCTCCAGACCTCACCTATATTCCAAAACACCATCAAACTTAATCCTTAATCTCTGTCAGCATTTAAAAATAAATAGTAGTGACAAATTTTTTAATTAGGAACAAGTGCTAGTAAAAACTGAAATGATGCTAGTTTCTTACACTAATAAACCTAGATTAAGTTAAATGGTAATGCATTTCATCACAAATAACTGGCCCTTATCCCAAAACAAAGGAACCATTTCCTTTTGATGATAATATTGTAATAATAAAGACAGCATTCCCATGTTAACCCTTCAAAAAGAAGAGCTGTCTTATTCTTCCACAGAATTATGGGGAAAGAAAAATAATTTTTCCTCTACCCTTCTAGGTTTTTGGCTGAACCCTCCATGTAATAAAAGATGGATTAAAAAAAAAAAGATGGATTAACAGTAGAAAAATAAACAGAAATGTAGTAACATGTATACTTCCTGTCAGAGAGGAAGACCTTCTCTGCCCTATGGTCCTTCTAGCTGCACATAGATTCAAAGTGACATAAGAGAGGTTAACAGGAGAAAATCAAATTTAATAGGAATCCACACAGACTTGGAATTCTGAAGACAATGAGGCAATATTAAATTCATAGGATCCAAGGACAAGGGGAGGGGCCTGAGGACACAAGAGGAGAAAACCCCCTTTAGCAAGAAGGTGAAAAGGAGAAGTTTGAAAAACCAAAATTGTTCAATTATGCAGATGAGTTCCTTTGGGATATAAGGCTCTCTTTTATTTTTTTTTTTATTTTTTTTTAATTTTTTATTTATTTATGATAGTCACAGAGAGAGAAAGAGAGAGGCAGAGACACAGGCAGAGGGAGAAGCAGGCTCCATGCACCGGGAGCCCGACGTGGGATTCGATCCCGGGTCTCCAGGATCGCGCCCTGGGCCAAAGGCAGGCGCCAAACCGCTGCGCCACCCAGGGATCCCCGGATATAAGGCTCTCTTTTAATACTTCTTGTTACAGGCTCTCCTTTCCAATGTAAATTTAGGCAGTCATGAGGGGAGACGGAACACTTTTCTTGTAGCTGCTGGGTTTTTATTAGTTTTAACTTGAAATAATCTTTACGCCACAGCTACCCTTTCACTCCTGTATACATGAGAGCTACCCAGAAAAGCTGAGTGACCCTTCAAAATGGCTCAAGCTACCACCTTAAATACTATCCCTCCAGCTAAAGCCAAAAATAAGATGTTGAGGGATGGGGAGCCAGGTCTGGGACATTTTCAGGCAAAGCATGGTAAACCAGGGTATGAGTTAGGCAGATTTAAGTTTCTGCCTTTTCCAGTGATAATATTTTCTGGAGATTAAGTCATCCCCCTTTTCCTGGTACAGGGAGGGAGAAACTCACAAATGGAGACTTTGGTTATAAACGTAAATGTTTATAATGCTTAGTTTTCAGAGCTTCTCCTGTGTCTGCAGTGTCTTAAAAATAATTAGCCTAAAATAATCCTTATGTCAAAGAGGCATGTTTTGGGGTGATAAATTCTGTTTCCCTTCAGGATAGCTCTCATTCTTGGAAGTACTGTCACCCTGTTACTTTTGGTCATCTTAATTTAAAAATGATCCTTCCTGCCTATGTCATTTAAGAAACAATAACCTGAAAAGGTATAAATTTATGAAACTGTTAAATTGAAAAAACTCTCATCTCAGCATTTGTAAATTGCATTTCTTAAGTTTACTTATATTTCAAAGCTTTATGGAACATATATTTTCAATCTCATGGTTATATTAACTATCATGTGTACATACACATGAAAACATACATGAAAGGCATTAAAATTTATAGACATGTATGATTTAAAAAATGAATGATCTGATAATTCCATTACTCTTAGACAGCCTTTTTAAAAGTTTGGTCATATAATTTTTCAGATTTTTTCTAAGTATATGCTAGTTATATATGCTACATTAAAATTATATATAAATTACATAGAATATGGACAGTGGCTGGAGGGTTAAGTGAAGTCAAGAGGTTCTTGAGATGGAAGAAATAATAGCACAGTTGGAGGAACAACTTCGTGTGCAGAGAAAAATGGATAATGTTGCTAAGAATTGCTAAAGAGATAGTGAAACAGCTTAAAAGCATAAAGTGGAACAAAAATCAAAATGCCTGCACTGTTTCAGCGAAGCTCAATTTTATTTTATTTATTTTTTAATATTTATTTATTTATTTTATTGAAGCTCAATTTTAAAGTAACTTTTTTCCTCTTTTCTGCAAACTTCCCCTCCTCCCCTTTGTTTCAGAAACGCAGTACCACCCTAAAGACTTGAAGACGGAAGCAGGTAGCTTGTACACAATTCCTGTCAAAACTGAGTAGATTCTATATTTCCCTCTAAAACCTCTGAGCCCTTTCCTGGGGGCAGGCTTACCGTTTCTTTGAAGGCTTAGCCTGCTACAGCATCCTTCACCCAGCAAAGTAATAAACTATTTCCCTTCCTTATACCCAGACTGTCTTCATGTTAAATATTTAAGCTCCCGAGCACAGAGGTTGGTTTTCAAAAATAAGATCTTGAATATATTAAAGAGGGGATCAAGTATCCAAGGGGAGGACATAGACACGTTCTCTACACTTTGAAGAAAGAGGACAAAATTGGGAAGTACAGAATATGTTAGATGGGTACACATGATGAATATGTTAGACACAGAATATGTTAGATGGGTACACATGATGGTAGAAATTTGTGGAAGCCCTTTCCTGATTGCTTCTGATTGTGTAATGGTTTAGGAAGCAAGATCATTGGCAAATACTGAATGAGAGGGAGAACATGCTGGAATTTTAATGAGAAAGGTATGTGATATGAGAGTTGGAGAATGAATAGACTAGGACAATAATGATCTATGGGTAGCTCTATGAGCTCATTTGTGGCCATAAATTTAAAAGCAGTGTGGTTTGTGTCATTTTCTGTAGTCATGTTCAGTTTGTGGATGGGGAACAGGTAGAAAGACAACTTATCACATATATGAAGAAGAAGAGGCAAGGGAAGTGAGAAGTTATCATGAAATTATAATGATTGATTATGGATGTTAAGTTGGGTAAAGAGGAGGAGAGAGGGTATAATAGCATGCTTGGGCTGCCATAATGAAATAGTACAGACTGAGTAACATTTACAGAAATTTATTTTCTTTTAATTCTGGAGCTTGGAAGTCCAAAATCTAAGATCCAGAGGGTGGATTTCTGTTAAGCCCTCTCTTCCTGACTTGTTCTGCACCATTTAAAAAATTTAACTCATAGATAAAGCAGCAATACTTCCAGAGTTGAAGGTCTAAACCAATCTTGGTGCAAAGTTCTCTTAGAGAAGTGCTTTTCTTGCCATAGTCTCTGAATTACCTTATGGTTCTATGGAAAAAGCTCAGATAACCCCTAGCTATGAAATTATTGCTTCACTTTCTTTATTGTTTACCAATTAAATTACAGGAACATTATGGAGACTCAAGTGTGTAGCCAAAAAAAAGGAAGGAATTCTATCTCTACCCAACAAAATCAGAGAAGTATTGGAATAAATATATAGGTCTATTAGCATAAATTTCAGACTTCAACTTTAACATTTATGGGTAGTTTATCCCTCACTTCTATACTAAACCTCTGTCCCAGTTTGGGCATCTCTCAGTATACACCTGTTATTCTATCATCCTTAGGTCAATACTTCCCTTTACTTCAAAAGTGTTCCAGTTTGCATAATGAATATATTTAATCAGTCACCAAGATCTGGCAATACAGGCCAATTTAACACTAGTATTTCCTACAGCACTTATCATTTGAAACTGGATATAAAACCAGAATACAGGTTTAATTTATATGTAAAAGTTAAATAAAATTAACACAGCAATAAATCTGTGACATTTTTTATGCTGTTCCCATAAGCATAGTTTCTAGTTATACATGCCCTTTAAAAGTTAACAAAAGGGAAATGAATGTTTAGAATACTTTGCATAAGAAATGTATTGCCTTTACAATAAAAAGTTATCATGGCAGCATTTTATTTTCATATGAAACAAATACTAGGCCACTGGATTTTGATGTTATGAAGAAATACATTAACATATTCAAATGAGAAAAAGGTCTTGACTGTTAAAATTTTTACACCAAAAGATCATAAGCCTTTTGCAAGAAATACAGTATTCTTCAATAGAGTGTTTTGTGTTGTTTTGTTTTAACATGTGATATTCAGTAAGCTCCACTTTAAAAATACAAAAATGGGTAAAAATAATAATACATAAGTACCTTCATTCTTAACATGACAGATAAATATGATTCCCTTTGCTTGGCTCAGATTTCCCCCAAATCCATTCAAATACATGAATCACAGATGTTCCCATGCAAGTCCTTAGAGATGTGAGTACAGGGTATAAACAAATATTTAAAAATAACTTGAGTAACAGACAGAAAAAATTAAATGTGAAAAATGTTAATAGAGTTTTTAGATTAGCAACAACCATTGGGAAGTATGGTGAGCATCTTATTGAAATCATAGAGTGTAGGAGTGTGCAAGGTCACAGTGTGCCATTTCGAATGTGGGAGAAGAGAAGCTATGAGGACCTCATTTGGCAGATGACAAATGTCCTCTAGGCTTTTCTAGATTAAAGCCTGCCAAACTTGAAATTTCTACATAAAACTGTCAGCTGATCTGTGGCACTATTGTATTGCTACAGATTTCAGGAGAGATAGCCAAAAGAATGAAGCTAAAACACATGCAAAAAGATTAAAACCAGTTTTGAATGCTTGGGAGCAAAGGAGGACAGTAGTTCACAAACACAACTTAAAATATGTTGAGAAGAGGATGAAAAACTTATATATATATATATATTTTTTAAAGGTTTTATTTATTTATTTATTCATGAGAGAGAGAGAGAGAGGCAGAGACACAGGCAGAGGGAGAAGCAGGCTCCATGCAGGGAGACCAATGTGGGACTCGATCTCCTGTCCCCAGGATCACACCCTGGGCTGAAGGTGGGCGCTAAACTGCTGAGCCACCCAGGGATCTCAAAAAACTTATATTGAAGTGATAATTACTTGACTCCAAGTGACATAACAAAATTCAGCTCTACTTGCCATCCCTTATTCATGGAAATTTAGAAACTGTTAGAGTTGAAAGGGATCCTGGCTAGGTCAGCAAGGAAAGTAAGCTAGTCCACCTTTAAGTTACTCCAGCAACTTCTGGATAATGAGGTATGTGATAAGACCAGTCAGTTTCAAAGCCATGAGTCCATTGTTGTAATTTTTGTTGTACAATAAGTTTCTTGATCAGGAACAGTGCTAAAGAGACTTCCACAAGAGTGATTAAGGTGTTCTGTGAGTCTATGGATGGCTGTGCCTATAGAAGTGTTATAAGCAAGGAAGATAAAACCATATCTATAATGTAATTAACTAAGGAGCTAGCTAGTCACAATGGTGCCAAAACAGAGGCTCCATGTTGGTCCCTGCTATTAATAGGTTAGGCATGGAGCAGCAATGTTAGCCAGGCCAGGCTTGGTAAGGAGAATCCCACATTGCAGAACCCATGCATAGTCTTCACTTCTATCTCCATGGCTACTGTTTTACCCTTTGTGCACTCTTTAAGAACTGAAGAGAAAATGAAACATCCACAGAGTGTTAGTTTGTCCACAACTGATAATTAAGATTCTTCTCTGTTTTTTTTTTTTTTTTTTAATTTTTATTTATCTATGATAGTCACAGAGAGAGAAAGAGAGAGAGGCAGAGACAAAGGCAGAGGGAGAAGCAGGCTCCATGCACTGGGAGCCCGACGTGGGATTCGATCCCGGGTCTCCAGGATCGCGCCCTGGGCCAAAGGCAGGCGCCAAACCGCTGCGCCACCCAGGGATCCCCTCTTCTCTGTTTTTGATCCTTTTGATTGCTATTCACATTAGAAACAAATATATTCATAATTTGTACTCATTCTGAAAAGTTTATCCACATACTTCTTACCCAGACTTCCTTGTAGCCAGTCTGTCAGTCCTGTTCCTTCTGATTCACCATTAGCAGTCAAGCCATTAACAACTGGAGATTGATCTCTGTAGCTCCATATTTCTGACCACCTCTCACTCCAGATAAAGTGGACAACTAAATGTTCTGCTTGAAGTTATGCCCACTGGTAGGATTTTCCTTCACCACTGTACTTTAGGGTCACCTTTGAGTGGGGCTGTGTTGCTATGGCTGTCCTCTTTTGGATTATAATAGCATATTGCACAGACTAAATTGTTCACTGAACTAAAATTTTTGGGTTTTTATCTTCAGTTAACCAGTTGTAAGGAACACAACTATAGACCACAGGTACAGTCTGAGGTAGAGGAGGAGATGGTATAAGTTGAATCATGGTCAAAAGAATCTGAGTCTCCATTGATACAACTTACTTATATTTCTTGGACCTTCCTGAGCTCAGTTTCTAATATGCTAGATGATAGATTGCTGCTGCATACACCCAAACTATGCTAAGTGAGGAAAAGGACACTCAGCTAGTATTGGTAATCTCACATCCCATCATGACCTGAGTCTTTTCCAAGTTCCAGTAGCAAACTAGAAACTGTTCCCCAGAATGAGGTTAGTTATCTGCAGGGAAAGGCACTGAATTGCTTCAAAATCCTAGATGTTTGTGCTGTGAGTCTCCTTTCGGTGATGACAGAGATCTCATTCAGCATACCTGTTGCTATGAATATTTTGAGCATCCCTGGATTTACTAGATCAAAAATCCAAGTATTAGAGCAATTTTTACTGAAGCCTTAGCTTCCTGCAAAACCTTTTTTTGTTTTACTCCTCAGTGGAAACTGGTAGTCTTATAGATGACTCTGTTAATCCATTGAAGTAGCACTGTTTAATGTGGTATATCTCCTCCAAAATCCAGAAAAGCATACCAAGTACTATCCCTCTTTCTTCAAGGTAGATTGTGTGAAGTACACCAATTTGATTTGCACTTTGGAGGAATATCTCAACATATTCCAGACATTTATCAACCCTCCCCTTCATATACAACACTGGAAATATTGAGTCAGAGAGCCAGCTTTTGTAAGGTTTATCTCCAACTATCTAGTCTGGATTTTTTTGTCTGGATTTTTTTTAAGGTATCTAGAATACTTGTACTTCCTATTCATAGGATCCAATTAGCCTAATGCAGTTAATGAAAAATAGTAGTGTAAAATGCTGTGGCCTATGAAAGATTCAGAACTACTGTGTAGTGATACCTAAAAGATCTAGGTATTTCTTTTTTCTTAGTTCACAGTCCCCTCTATTGTGGCCTCAGGTCCCTTTGGAGAAGGCCTGGAATATTTACTATACTGGCAACTATGGTACAGGATGTTTCCTCAAAGGAACTAATTTCCTTTCAATCAAGGAGCCTTCAATCTAAAAATGTATATGGCTGTGAGTTTCCATTGCTCAGTTCAAGTTAGGTTCTTGGCTACCTGATAAAGAATGTTTGTTTGTTTGTTTGTTTGTTTTCTACTATACAGATCATGCAGTGCTCTGGTTAACTGACCATTTATTTTGTTTCTAGGGACACCAGGATCAATTAGCCACTGTCAAAAATTCCTGAAAACCAAGAAATTCTTATTATGATATGTCCTTTTGTCCTTTATGGCATATACGTCACCCTTATCTTTGGCAATTAATTGCTGTCATTTCCTATCTAATACTCTTGATTCCCACTAGTGGTTTGTTGGTAAATACTTGCCATCACAAGAAGGGAAGATTGCCATCACAAGAAGGGAAGATTTCCATCACAAGAAGGGAAGAGGAAAGAAGGAAGGAAGGAAGGAAGGAAAGAAGGAAGGAAGGAAGGAAGGAAGGAGAAGAAGAAGAAGAAGAAGAAGAAGAAGAAGAAGAAGAAGAAGAAGAAAGGAGAAAGAAGAAAGAAAGAAAGAAAGAAAGAAAGAAAGAAAGAAAGAAAGAAAGAAAGAAAGAAAGAAAGAAAGAAAGAAAGAAAGAAAGAAAGAAAGAAAGAAAGAAAGAAAGAAAAAGAAAGAAAGAGAAAGGAAAAAAGAAAAGAAGCCCCATCTGGGGCAATTACTAGTTTTTGTGGTATAAATACTACCATTATGGCTGACTTCAAGTTACCAGTGTGATGTTACTGAAAACAAAATTGAGAAGAGATGCAGTATATAGTATTTCCACCATATATACACAGTAGACATAATCTCATGGGCTTTTCTAATTTTTATATAAATCACTGAGGATTAAGGAAACAATGAAAAATAATACATCATTTGGCACAATAAATCAAAATTTTGTTATAATCAGTCATAATGCTAAATCCATGTGGATGCTTTCATTTTAGACATATATGTAATGATAAGATTAGTGAACAAATTTTTACGTCATATGGAGGCCTTTTAATATTGAGAGGTTATTAGAGAGAAAATTTTATCTGAGTAATTTTCCTAAATAAAGAAAATAAATAGAAATCATTTATACAACACTTCTTAACACTGAAATAAAACCAGGTCCAAACTGATTTTGAAATTCCAAAATCACAATGCTTACAATAATTTTAAACTTTGATACCAGACATGACTTCCTGATTGTTCTGATATTTTGGAAAGAATAAATTAAGAGACATGACAGAACAACCATACACTGGAATATTGCCTGATGACATCTTCTTATATTGTCTATCTACCTTTAAAATTCTACCTTTTATTTAAAACATTCCTCAAAACTTATCCTCAAAACTTATCCTCATGATTCTAAATCTTATAGTTTTTAAACATAGATTATATATTACTTTGCTCTAATATTGTTGCATAATGAATTGTTCATTTCTCTCTCCACTAAAACAAGTAAATTAAACAAATAGTAATTTCCACCTGCAAGATTGATGAGAAGCATCTCTTTTAACTTTCTCAGGTTACTACACATTATTTTTTGTCCATATTTTTGTTGACACATCCTAACATTTGGCTATTGCCTATTTTACCCTCTTGAAAAATGAAGTAGTCTCTGTTTATCTTTTGGACTAAACCATTTCAGTGTAATACTACTGATTGTATTTAAAGGCTATGAAATAGGGAAGCAGCCAGTCAATGTGAACACATCAGTGAAGCAGTCCAATAACCTGAATGATGGGGCAAGTATTCAAGACTAAAGAGAATTAACACATTGGTGACTTGCTTATGCAAGGTCATTTGGGCAGTGTATTTTGACACTCGTAGATTATTTTCATTATCTTGAATTTCAATTTACAAGGATTAGTTATTTTAGGGCTCTATCAAGCCTACATTATTTCTGGCTGTTCTTAATTCATCAAGCTCATCAGATTACTGCCCTAGTGCTTCTGACACACAACTCAGTTATAAATCTTCTGTGATAGGTAGCATCTCACAGTCTTTCCTCCAGAATTAATAAATTTCTGGCCTTTGACACTATCTATCTTCCAAATCACGATATTGCTTTGCTTTTTTACATAAAATTTTACAACTTCTAGTCTGATCTGTCCTGCTTTTTTCAGAGAAGTGTTTAGATGGAACAAATAACACTTTGTATTGCACTATTTAATTGTGTTGTATGTTTTATGTTACTTTTAAATATTTAATATTGTTATTTCTAAACGCAATATGTGGAGAACAAGAATGATGGTAGCAGTAGCACTGACTGTGAACCTTCCCAATCCTTTTTCAAAAAGAGATTGGAAAACTAGAAGCAACAAAATAACATTTTCACAAAAGTTGCTGACGAGATATTTCTATAAGCCTCAGAGAATGAGCAAGCAAGGTCAACTCAAATGTAATATAAAAAGCTGCACAGGAAGAGAAGCTATGTGGGAAAAGTAGAAGAAAGACAAAGAGGGCTTCTAAAAGAGTTAAGATCCAAGAAACAGAAATCCCTAACAAGCCTTCATTTCTACAAGGGCTTCCCCACTCTGAGTGAAAGAGTCAACTAAAAAATTCCACAGAGGCTCCAAAAACTCCAACTTGTAGGCAAATGCAAAGGGGACTGTGAGACAATCATCAGGCTGGAACCTGGGCCCAGAGGGCCCCCAAAATAGAGTGACAGTAGAGAGCACTGTGAGGAAATACTACTGGAAATAGAACTTAAATTTATTCAACCAGGAACTCTGGAGCAAAGAAGAATGAAATTTCAGATACAAGTGGGAGAGGGGTCCTGACAAAAACATATCTTGAGAAGTTTTGAGGAAGGGGATTGATGTCAGCAGGATGGCAGAAAGGTAAGTCCTAGTCCTTACTCTACCCAAAGAAACCATGATTTTACCATCATATATGTATCAGAATACCTTTATGAAAACCCTAGGATCTAGTTGAGAAGTTACAGTCTCCCAGAAGAGTACAGAACTGAGAATAACTGCATTGAAATAAGTGAGAAGAGTAATTTACCTTTACCTGTGTTTCCCTCTACTCCAAGTTGGCAGAGGTAAGCATCAAGAAAGATCCCAATTGCCAATGAGGATTACTCCTGCAGGCAAAAGAGAGTGAAGGGTACATCTAATATACCCAGCATTTTGGAATGCTGCCTGTGAAATTTTCTCTAGTCTTGCTTCATTTAGAGTGCTGAAGAATTTGGCATGGCTGGATGCCTCAGAAGAGCTAAGAACAAAGAAAAGGCATGGGTGGCTCTCAACAGCTGATGTGGCCCCCAGCAGCCATCTCAGCACCCAGCAGCCAGTGCAACCCCTAGAAGCTGGCAAGGAAATCAACAGAGAGTGCAGATCTCAGCAACCTCTGTAAATCTCAGCAGATGACGCATTTCTCAACAGAAGTCATGAATCTCAGAAGACAGTGCAGTTCTTAGCAGCTGGCTCAGATCTGTGGAACTGGAATGAGGAGCATAACCATGAGACTTCTTCAGAAGAGGGAGACAGAAGTGGAATTTGTGCTCAATGTCTTGGCATCTCAATATACTGTCCCAGAAAAAAAGAAAGATGGCTCTCAGTATCCAGCATGGCTCAGCAGGACTAGAAGAAGATGTATAATCTTGAGACTTCTCTCCCAAGAGCAAGAAGGAGAAAGAGGAATAGAATGTTCACATCCACAAAAAGCCTGGTAAGTCTCCCAGAATCTAGCCAGGCTGATCGGTTAAGGTCTTTCCTTGCTGAAGCCAGTCCTTAAAACTGGAAGAAGTGGCTGCTTCTTCAAATGTGCAAACACAAACAAAAAGTTATAAGAAACACAGAGAATCAACATTAATAAATGAAAACAATAAGTGCCCAACAAACACAAAAGAAATGGAGCTCTATGAAGTACATGACAAAGAATTCAAAATAATTGTCTTAAAGGAGCTCAGTGAGCTACAAGAATACAGACAGTTAAATGATATAAGGAAAAGAATATATGAACAAAATGAAAATATCAACAAAAAGATAGAAACTATACAAAAGAAAAAAACAGAAATTATGGAGCTGAAGAATAGAATAACTAAACTAGAATTTTTAATTTAATAGTTTTCACAGAAGACTTGGTAAAGCAAAGGAATCTGTGAACTTAAAGGTAGGTCATTTGAAATTATCCAGTCAGAGAACAAAAAGAAAAAAATAAAAAGTGTGCAAAAACCTAACTGACATGGGAAACTATCAAGTGAACTAATACAATATAGGTATTATAGGAATCTCAGAAGGAAGAGAGAAAGGGGCAGAAAACTTATTTAAAGAAATTGTGGCCCAAAACTTCTCAAATCTGGGGAAAGAATTGGCATCTGGATTCAAAAAGTCCAAGAAACTCCAAATATGAGAAATTTAAAGCCTTTTATACCAAGAAACAATAAAATTGTCAAACTTAAAGACAAAAAAATTTTGAAAATAGCAAGAGAAAAAAGAATCATCACATATAATGGAGTTATAAGTGAGTCACATATAATCAGCAAATTTCTCAACATAAAACTTGCAGTCCAAAAGAGAATAGGATTATATATTCACAGTGCTGAATGAAAAAAATTCAAAGTCAAGAATTAAAAATGTTTTGCATAAGCCTCATGGTAGCCACAAACACATATATACATATATATATACACACACAAATATATATTGATATACATGAGAAATAGAGAAAAGAATCACATGATATACATGATACTTGATATACATGATATATATATGAGAAATAGAGAAAAGAATCATAGAATATCACTACAAAAATTAATAAAACACAAAGGTAGTTAGCAAAAGACAGGAAAAGACAAACACAAAATGACAAAATTAACAAAATGATGATGGCATGCTTTTCTTCTCAATAATTACTTTAATCATTAAATTTCCAGTCAAAAGATACAAAATGAATGAATGGACAAAAACATAAGACCCAACTATATACTGTCTACAAGAGATTTACTTTAGATTAAGACATAGCCTGAAAGTGAAGGGATAGAAAATGTATTTCATGCAAAGAGAGCAGAGGTGATGAAATTTATATCAGACAAAACAAACTTTAAATTAAAAATGGTCACAAGAGACAAAGAAGTACATTATATTATAATAAAGTGATCAATTCATCAGGAAGACATAAAAATTGTGAATATATATGTACCCCACAACAGAGTACCTAAATATAGAAAGCAAGTATTAGCAGAACTGAAGGGAGAAATAAATAGCAATGCAATCATAGGAGAATTCACATGTCACTTTCAACATGGATAGAACATTCAGAGGGAAATTCAATAAGGAAATAACAGATTATAAATCAAATAGATTTGACAGACACATAGAACTTTCCATACAAAGGGCTACACAATACAGATTCTTATCACATGCTCATGGAACATTTTCTAAGATCACATATTAGGCCACAAAACAAGTTGCAGTAAATTTAAGGAGATTAAAATCATATCAATTATCTTTTCTAACCACAATGGTATGGAATTAGAAGTTAATGACATAGGAAAATTAGTAAATTTAAAAATATGTGAAAATTAAATGATACATTCCTGAATTACCAATGAGTTACAGAAGAAATCTAAAGAAAAATCAGAAAACATCTTGAGATAAAAAAAATGAAAACATAGTATAAAAATTTATGGGATGCAGCAAAAATAATATTAAGAGGGAAGTGATAAATACTTATATCAAAAAGGAAAAAAGATCTCAAATAAACAACCTAATATTACATGTAAAGAAACTAGAAAGGAGAGAACAATTAAGGCCAAATTTAGCAGAAAAAAAGAAGAAACATGAGAACAGACATAAAATATAGGCGAAAGAAAAGAAAGAAAGAAAAAGAAAGAAAGAAAGAAAGAAAGAAAGAAAGAAAGAAAGAAAGAAAGAAAGAAAAAAGAAAGAAAGGAAAGAAAGAAAGAAAGAAAGAAAGAAAGAAAGAAAGAAAGAAAGAAAGAAAACCAAGAGTTGGCTTTCTGAAAAGATAATTAAAATCAACAAACCCTTAGACTAAGACAAAAAGAGAGAAATCTCAAATAAATAAAAACAGAAATGAAAGGGGAGACATTACAACTGATGCCATAGCAATTAAAAAAAATTGTGAGACTATTACAAATAATTATACACCCATCAATTAGATAATCTACATGAACTGTAGAAATTCCTAGAAACATACAATCTACCAACACTATATAATGAAGAAATAGAAAACTTGAACAGAACAATAACAAGAAAGGAGATTGAGTCAGTAATCCAAAATCTCCCCACAAAGGAAAGCTCACAACCTGATAACTTCACTGGGAGTTTTGTTTTACCAAATACTTAAAGGAGAATTAACATCAATTCTTTTCAAACTCCTCCAAAAAATTAAGAGGAAGAAAAACTCCCAAACTTTTTTTATAAGCAATACCTTATAATGCCAAATACCAAAGCCAGACAAGGACACTACAAGAAAAGAAAATTACAGTCCAACACATCTTATGAACATAGGTGCAAAAGTCCTCAACAAAATATTAGAAAATTAATTCAATAGCATATTAAAAAGATTACAAACCATGATCAAATGGAATTTATCCCTGGGGTGTATAGATCGCTTGACATACACAAATCAATCAATGTGATGCACACTACTTAACAGAATGAGAAAATCATATGATTATCTCGATATATACCAACAGGGGGTGCATGGGTGGCTCAGTTTGTAAAGCATCTGACTCTTGATTTTGGTTCAGGTCATGATCTCAGGGTTCTGGGATGGAGCCCCATGTCAGGCTCCACACTTAACTAGCAGTCCGCTTGAGATTTTCTCTCCTTCTGCCTCTCCCCCCACTTGCACACACTCTCTCTATCTCTCCTAAAATAAATAATAAAATAAATCTTTAAAAAAATAGGTGAAGACAGAACATTTGACAAAATTCAACAGCCTTTCCTAATTAGACTTCTCAACAAATTAGGTATAGAAAGAAAGGTAATAAAGGCCATATATGACAAGTTCACAGTTAACATCATGCTCAATGGTAAAAACCTAAAAGCTTTTCCTCTAAAATGAGGAACAAGACAAGGATGCCCAGTGTCACCACTTCTACTAAACATAGTACTAGACATCCTAGCCAGAACAAGGAGGCAAGAAAGAGAAATAAAAGGCATCCAAATCAGAAAGTAAGAAGTAAAATTGTCTCTACTTCAAGAGTATATGATCTTACATAAAGCAAATTCTAAACATTCCACACACACACACACACACACAAATTAGAAATGATAAAGCAATTCAGTTAAGTTGTAGAATACAAAATGAAATTACAAAAATTAATTGCACTTTTTATACATTAACAATGAACTATTTAAAAAGGAAATTATAAATCAAAATAAAAAATGAGATACTGGGGATCGCTGGGTGGCTCAGCAGTTTGGCGCCTGCCTTCGGCTCAGGGCGGGATCCTGGGGTCCCGGGATTGAGTCCTGCGTCAGGATCCCGGCATGGGGCCTGCTTCTCCCTCCTCCTGTGTCTCTGCCTCTCTCTCTCTCTCTCTCATAAATAAATAAATAAATAAATAAATAAATAAATAAATAAATAAACAAACAAATAAATAAATCTTAAAAAAATGAGATACTACAACACATTTGTCAGAATGGTTAAAATTAACATCATGAGAAACAACAAATGCTGGCAAGGATGCAGAGAAAAGGGAGCCTTCTTACACTGTTGGTGGGAATGCAAACTGGTGCAGCCACTTTGGAAAGCAGTATGGAGGATCCTCAAAAGTTAGAAATAGAACCACCCTATGACCCAGCAATTGTACTATTAGGTATTTACCCAAAGGATACAAGATTACTTATTTGAAGAGACACATGTACCTCAATGTTTATAGCAGCTTTATCAACAATAGCCAAATTATAGAAAAAGCCTAAATGTCTATCAACTGATGAATGGATAAAGAAGATGTAGTGTGTATATATATAATGGAATATCACTCAGCCACAAAAAAGAATGAAATCTTGCCTTTTGCAATGATGTGGATGGAGCTAGAGATTACTATGCTAAGTGAATTAAGTCAGTGAAAGATGAATACCATATGATTTCACTCATATGTGGAATTTAGGAAACAAAACAAATGAACATAAGGGGAAAAAAAGGGAGAGGCAAACCGTAAAAGATATTCAACTATAGAGGGTTGCTAGAGGGAGGTGGGCAGGGGGATGGGTTAAATAGATGATGGGTATTAAGGAAAGCACTTGTTATGGTGAACACTGGGTGTTATATTTAAGTGATGAATCATTAACTTCTATACCTGAAACTAATATTACACTGTGTGTTAATTAGCTGAAATTTAAATAGAAACTTAAAACTAAAATAAATAAAAAAATAAGAGAAACCAAAAAATCTATTTAGAGTAGCATCAAAAAGAATAAAATACTTAGGAATAAACTTAACCAAGGAAATATAAGGACCTAAGTTTCATACCATTTACACAATTTAACTCAAAGTGGATCTTGGACTTAAAAGCAAAATTAAAAAGTATAAAACTCTTAGAGAAAGAACATAAGTGAAAAATCCTCTGATCTAGGGCTGTATAAGGTAACTCAAGCTTTCCTCCAAAAGCACAACTTGTAAGAGGAAAAATTGAGATATTGGACTTAATCAAAATTAAAAATATTTGCTCTGTAAAAATCCCTGTAAAAAATATAAAAAGGCCACAGACTGGAATAAAATATCTTCATACCATATACCTGATAAAGAATGAATATCTATTAATCTGAAAAAGAACTCTCAAAATACATATAGTAAAAAGAATGCAAACAATTCCGTTAAAAAATACATAAAACATGAAAAGACATTTCAACAAAGAAGATACACATATACCAAACGAGCATATAATAAGAGGTTCAATGTCATTAACCATTGGGAAAATACAAATTAAAATCCCAGTGTCTAAAATAAAATGTAGTGAGAACATCAAACTCTGGCAAGGATGTGAAGAAACTAGGATCACTTATAAATGCTAGTGAGAATGTAAAATAAGTATAATCACTCAGGAAACATTTTGGTAATTTATTTTAAAACTATGCATACACAGCCATATGGCACAGCAATCGCACTCCTGGGCTTTCTTCCCAGAAAAATGAAAACTTATGTTCATGAAAATCCCTGCACATGAATGTTCATAACACTTTTATTCATAATAGCCAAGAACTGGTAAAAAACCCAGGCATCCTTCAAAGAATGAATATGTAAACAAACTGGTACATTCACACCATGGAATACTACTCAGCTAGAAGAAAGAATGAATTATTGATGCACCCAGAAAATTAGATGGATCTCCAGAGAATTATGCTGCATGAAAAAAGAAAAGTAACATAAAAAGTTACATTGTATTATTGTATTATTCCATTATTCAAAATTATAGAAATGACAAAATTATAGAAATGGAGGGCAGATTAGTAATTGCTAGGGGTTGGGGGGATGGAGTAACATGGACATGTATGTGAATATAAACAGTAAAAGAAGGGAATCTTGTAGTAATAGAAATGTATCTCTTGACTATATAAATGTTGACATCCTGCTTGTGGTATTCTATAATATTGGAGTATAGTATTATTGGAGCAAACTGGGTAAAGGCTATCTGATTTCCTTGTGTTACTCTTTTTTACAATGGTGTATCAATCTATAATTATCTAGAAATACAAATTTTAATTAAAAATAGTCATAACTTCTTGAGATGAATTCTTAAGTATTTATGAGTCAAACTTTTAAAAACACACAGTTCAGAAAGGTTAGCTAGCATTTTATCTAAAATAACCACAATTCAAAGGAAATGACAAGTACTTCTTTGATCTGTATGTCAATCAGCAAATCTCATTTTGTTAAATAGCACAATGATTTTCATTTCTCAGTGTATGAAAATAGTTTCTTAACTAGTAGAATACATTTTTAGAAATGGACTTTCATTGTTAAAAATAAAAATATTCAAAAATGTGTGGATGGGCTAATATATTTCTGAGATACTCTTAGTGGGGTGCTGGGGTCAACTCACATCAGTTTGTAAGAAAGGATTGTTAAATTTTCAAGAATTTTATGAGTCAGTTCTTCAACAGAGCCACAATTAAAACTTAAATTATATAAATTTCAATTAAATTAATTATGTTTAAAACAAAGGTAAAGCTCATCACTTCTTAGTCAATTTTATGCTTTTGAGATTATTTACATCTATTATAAATATTTGGTGGAAATTCTATATAATGATGTACCACTTCACATTTTTCCCCAACTCTATGCAGTGACATCATGTGGATAGCTTGAGATCAGCCATGGTGGGTATATTTATACTACAGAAATAAACAAATGCTAAAAATTAGAACTGTTTATTTCTGGAGAGCCAGTCGTTAATTTTTACCAAAAAAACACTGAGTGACACTTTTCATTTTTGCCTGACTATAGTTTAAGAAACTAGAGAGGCCTCTAGCTTATATTTATTAATTGATCCCTGAGTGTCCTCTGTCCAATCATTGGTTGTCAAAGGCAAGGAATACTGATTTTGGAACACCTAAAGAGACTCAGCTAGGACTTCATAGAACTTAATCTATATGTTGAATAAGCTGATTTGTGCCTCCTTGCTAATGAATTAAATAATTAACAATCAATAAATGTCTTTATAGTTGCCAGAAGAAGTAAAAATAGGTGCTTAATGTAGAAAAATTGGATGCATAAAAAATAGTAAAAAATTAAAATTACTTACCATCCTATCTTCTAAAATGAACTATTTTTTTAGCTTGATGTCAAAAAAAAAAGCCAAAAGTGTGATTATTTAAAATAAATATTCTGTAACAAGCTTAGTATAATTATTAGCATTCTGTATCAGTTATGTGCCAGGAGCTTTACTATATATTTACACATATTATGTCAATGAATAATCAATCAATCACAGCAGCCCTGCAAATGATGATCTATTTCCATTATACAGATATTAATGAAGTACAAAGAAGTTAGGCAACTTGTTCAAAGTTATCAAGCTAGTAAGTGCTTAGAAATAAAATTTATTAATACTTAAAACTGAAACCTAGACAATCTAATTTTTTTAAAGATTTATTTATTTATTTGAGGTGGGGGGAAAGGCAGAGAAACAGAATCTTCAACCAGACTCCCTGCTCCTGCTGTGTGTGGAGCCTGACAAGGGAAAGGAGGAGGATTGGATCTCACGGCCCCATGATCATGACCTAAGCTAAAACTGAGAGCTAGTGCTCGATCCACTGAGCCACTCAGACAATCTAATTTTTTTTATAGACAATCTAATTTTAAAGGATGTTTTTTCTACCTTTTCTAGCCTGTTCTGTTTTAATTTTTATCTTTCTTAAATATTCTTTTTTTAAATTTATTTTTTATTTTATTTTATTATTTGGGGTCGGGGGCAGAAAGAGAGAGAGAGATTCTTAAGCCAGAAATCAACAAGAATGAGCAAGTATTGCATCATTAGAATAACAAAAAAAAAAAAGAAAAGCCAGAGGCAACAGAGGTAAAAGCAAACCCTCTAGCCATAGCTGGGAAAAATGTCTTACAATGGCACAGTAAATAAGAGCAATGAGAAGTCTTCTCTTTGAGAGCTTATAAATTCACACAACCCTTTTGGAAAGTATGGTAATTTAATACTATCTAATAAAGCTGACTATAACCCTTCATAACAGACTTTCAACACTAGAGAAAATTCTGTGCAGGTGCTCCTGGAAAAATGTACAATGATGTTCATAGCAGCATTGATTGTAACAGAAAATCTGAAAACACATTAATTTGCCTAACAGAAGAAAAAAATCAATTTTGATACATTTATACAGTGGCTTACTACTCATCAGTCAGAAAGGATAATCTAATGCTACATGTCCCAATAACCATTAAGACTAAACATGGGTTAAACTTGAAGGCATTATGCTAAGTAAAATAGTAGACAAAGAAAGACAAATACAGTATGATCTCACTAATATGAGAAATCTAAAAAAAAAACTGAACTCATAAATACAGAGAATGGAGTGGCAGTTGCTAGAAGCAGGAGGTGGGGGTAGGGGAAATGGGTGAAGATTGTTAAAAGTACAAACTTCCAGTTATAAGACAATTAAGCTCTGGGGATGTAATAATGTACAGCACAGTGACTATAGTTAAGAGTATGGTATCATATATTTCAAAGTTTCTAAGAGGATATATCTTGAAAATTCCCATTACAAGAAAAAAAAAAGTTGTAGCTACAAAAAGAGATAGATATTAACTAAACTTATTGGTAATCATTTTTAAACATGTATATACTTCAAATCATTATGTGGTACACCTTGAATTTATACAATATTAAATGTCACTTATATCTCAATAAGTTGAAAGACTAAAAGGCAATCTATTAATTAAGAGAAGACAAAAATTAGAAAAAGATATATATAGTAATGTGTAATAAAAATGTAAAGTTTTAAAAGATACAAAACAGCATTGTACATCAATATGAATACACAATTATAGGAAAAGAAAAAATGTATGGTAATAATGCAACCAAATGCTGATAATTGTTGCCTCTAGTATGATACTATTGAGTGAGGAGAAGAGTCTTGCAAAAGGAGCATAAAGTTTTATTTCACTTATATGATGATTTTTAAATGTGTGCTTATATTAATCTTTATTTTTAAAATATATATCATAAGAGTTAAAATGAAAAAATATACAAGAAATATATAAGACTTTTATGGTACATATCTATAAGAAAACTATTAAAAATAATAAGACCATAAATATGTAGCAAGAAAATCCTCCTGATAATGAGCTCATGGTTTAAAAGAAAAGTCGGTCTCATAGTAAGAGCAGAAAAATGGTTGCCAGGGGCAAAGCAGGAGTGGGAATAGGAGAGGATGGTAAAGGGTACAACTTTCAGTTATAAGATCATTACACAGGTAAGTCATATGATGTCGACTTTATATATTTTACAATTTTATATGACAATGAAAGCTATAATTAATTAATCAATTAATTAAATGGTCTCAGTCCCCATTTTTTAGTTGTAAAAAACTACTTAATTATTCTAATAAGTTACTGAAACATAAATATAAAAGAAACTCACCTACTCAACATGAGAAACTTTTATGAAATAAAATCAAGTTATTTCTTTTTAACTCAGAAGTAATTCAGAAGTAATATTTTTCAATTTAAAAGGCTATAACATCTGTACATATACGTTAAGATGTATTCAAAATTGGTTTGTATTTCTACCAATTTATTAGAAAGCTCTAAGACACTGCAAATGCTTGGTACTTTTCAGTCTAACCCACATAGATTAAAGAAAGCAGAACTATTCTAGTGCTCCTTTCTGGAGAGAATATAACATTTTTCTTTTGCTCTTGCTTGCAAGTTCGAATGTCTAAAAACACTCTTTAATATATCATCCTCGCTTAGATTTGTGATGTAATTCACAACTATTTTATGTGTGGTGTCATTGTGCTAGGTCAGATCCTGTGGAAGAAAGAGCACATAAGCAGAGTTTAAAAGTTTACTTTCAAACATAGTCTAAAGAATGTTGGACTGATATTCCCCATTATATTGAATTCATTTCCACCGGGAAAGATAAGTATTTTTTATTGGAAGTCAAAAGAAAAATATGAATTTAAATAAGGAATCTTACCTACTGGGGGATCCCTGAGTGGCTCAGTGGTTTAGCGCCTGCCTTCTGCCCAGGGCATGATCCTGGAGCCCCAGGATCGAGACCTACATCAGGATCCCTGCGTGGAGCCTGCTTCTTCCTCTACCTCTCTCTCTCTATGTGTGTCTCTTGTGAATAAATAAATAAAATCTAAAAAAAAAAAAAAAAAAGGAATCTACCTACTAATCTAATTAAGGAATCTAGCTAGCAAATTAGCTTTCATTCCCTACCAACTATCACCTATATATTTATCTACCTAGATTTCTACAAGTCTTTTATTTTATGGGATTTACTGAGTAATTTCAGTTTCATTTCTGTATCTTCTTTTGAGTGTTTAGCTATGCAGGAAGGGATAATAAGAATATTCCATTTTCTCTTTTTCTACATCCCTCCTGGAAATCTTTTATTCAAATGTCAATGTACAAAGAAGGCATATGGTCAGGAACTTTTAAACTATATTTCATCATTCTTTTTCTGATTATACCTAGATTTTTCTTAAAGGAATTTTTTCTCATGGCAGGATTGGGAAACAATGCATCTGATTAAGACTCATTATAATGTAATGATTAAACCAAATATAAAGACAGAAGTGAGTTTCAGTCTGAGCTGGGTAAACCTGAACAATTTATTTAATCTCTCTGAATGTTTTGGTTGTGTCATTTACAATGAAGATAATCCCCACAGAGTTGGTGTGTGAGTTAAATAAGATGAACTGTGCAGTGTTTAGCACAGATACATGTGCAACATACAAGAGGAATATAAATTAGCTTGCATTATTCTTCCCTGTATCCTGGAGAATATATCCTTTTTAAATTTTAAATACTCAGAAAGAGGAGTATGAGGGAACCTGGATGCCTCAATTGGTTAAGTGTCAGACTCTTGGTTTTGGTTCAGGTCATGATCTTTGGGGTCCTGAGATTGAGCCCTGTGTTGGGCTCTGTGCTCATCACAGAATCTGCTCCAGATTCTCTACCCCAACCTGCCCTTTCTCCCTCTCTAAAATAAATAAATAAATCTTTAAACAGAAGAAGAAAGAAGAGTATGGTTCGTACTATTACATACCTTGTGCAGAATCTGAGGAGGGGAGAGACTACATACTAGTTGTTTGCATCTTCATTTGGTAGTGTATAAGTTTTCTATGTCTGCTATAACAATTACCACAAACCTGGTGGATTATGTCATTTATTCTCTTACAGTTATGGAATCAGACATCCAAAATCAGATCACTAAGTCAAAGTCAAGATGTCAGCAGGGCTGCATTCTCTCCAGAATCTCTAGGGGAGAGTCCATTCCTTATCCTTCCAATCTAATTTGGCAGTTGTCAGCATTCCTTGTTTTGTGGCTATGTTACTCCAATCTCTGCCTCTATAGTCACATAATTCTCTCCTCTTCTGTATGAAATTTTCCTCTGCCTCCTTTCTATAAATGTACTTTTGATAACTTTATAAGGGCTCACTCAGATGATTTAGAATAACCTTCCCATCTCAGGATCCTTAACTTAATCACATCCAATATCTCTTTGAACATTCCCAGATTCTAGAAATTGGTACTTGGATATTTTGGAGGACAAATTTTCAGCATACCACCAGCATCTTACCCTCATAATCATACTGATCACTTCTTTTTCTTAAGATTTATTTTTTTATCTTGGGGAGAGAGAGCACATGAGAGTTACAGGTGAGGAGAGAAGGAAAGAGAATCTCAAGCCGACTCCATGCTGAGCAGGGAGCCCAACACAGGGCTCAGTCTCACAACCCTGAGATCACAACCTGAGCCAAAACCAAAAGTTGGACACTTAACAGACTGTGCCACCCAGGAGTTCCATACTGATTATTTCTGAATTGCCACTCCTTCTTCATCATAGAACTGGCCAAAATAAGATTCTTTGGTTTAATATTTGCCACACATATGTGATCTATTAAACCCTAAAAAATGAGTTAGTTTCCCTCAAGATTTTAATCACAGACTTTGGGGTCTAGATTCAAGCTTCATGGACCCAAAAATTGGCTCATCCATATACTACATGTGTGACCTTGGGAAGTTTATTTAAGATCTATATACCATAACTTCCTCACTTCTAAATGGAAATAATAATTATTTAATAAACTTGATATGGAGATTAACATAAATCACACTTGTAAAATGCATGTAATAGTACCTAGCATATTATTGAGGATATTATTTTTATTATTATTATGCTACAGCTGTTATCAAATGGGCTTGCACAGGAATGCATTTTTTAATCAGTGATGACAAACATGATTATCATGTGAATAAGGGAGTTTTATTCCATGACCATGCTATAATAAAGAGAACATGGAAGACATTGAATATAGCAGGAGTCATGTGGCAGTCCCCAGTGGTTTCCATCTTCTATCCTTAAATCAGCAGCAGATAAAAACCATACTGAAATTTCAAAGTTAACATTTTAATTTTAAAATTCTTATTTATTTATTTATTTATTATTATTTTATATTATTTATTCATGAGTAACACAGAGAGAGAGGGGGCAGAGACATAGGCAGAGGGAGAAGCAGACTCCCTGCAGGGAACTTGATGCAGGACTCCATCCCAGGACCCTGGGATCATGACCTGAGCCAAACGCAGATGTTCAGCCACTGAGCTATCCAGGTACCTTTTGAAGTTAACATTTTTGAAAGAAGCCAAATATCATTCACAAATTCTTTAAAAGGATTTATGGAAGCCACCAAAGAAATTCTAGTGGTCACAATTTGGAAAATAGTATAATTAATATGAATGAAATTTATTAGTTTAAAGTGGGTTAAAAACAGAATTTCTCATCTACCTATTGCACATTAATTTTATAACAAAAAGTATTATCATTGTTCCATCTTTGTGTCTTTAATACATGCATCCACATGTCTTTTATATATATATATATATATATATATATATATATATATGTGTGTGTGTGTGTGTGTGTGTATCTATATATACACTATATTTGTATCAACAGTTTCTTCCATGAATGGTTTTCAAAGTGCTTATTGTTGCATATTTGTTGAATGTTTTGAGTCGTATTTATTCCAGCTGCAGCATAGTGATAAATGATGGCTTAATTCCTGAGACATCCTGATGCAACATTAGAATTTCAGAATCAAAAAAACTATACTACGTGAGAGTATATAGAAGCCATCTACTAATAATAATTATAATTAATGATTATACATTACTCTGTGGGTTACTACATACATTCTAATATTTGATCCTCAAAAGCATCAAATGATTTCCCCATGATTTCATAGCCAAGTCTTTAAAAAACCCAGAAAATGGGCAGCCCAGGTGGCTCAGTGGTTTAGTGCCACCTTCAGCCCAGAGTGTGATCCTGGAAACCTGGGATCAAGTCCCATGTCAGGCTCCCTGCATGGAGCCTGTTTCTCCCTCTGCCTGTGTCTCTGCCTCTCTCTCTGTGTGTGTCTCTCATGAATAAATAAATAAAAATAAAATATTAAAAAATACTCAGAAAATTAATCTCAGACTCAAATTCCTGTGCTTTTTGTACCTTACTTTGCTCTTCTCAAAAGTTTAAAGGACAAAAAGAAAAAAGAAAGAATATTCATTACGATTTGAGAATTATAGAAGAGAATCCACTGAAGTGGCTGAATTTTGACTCAATCTTTTTTTTTTTTTTTTTTTTAAGTAAACTCTACCTCCAACTTGGGCTTGAATTTATGACCCCAAGATGAAGAGTTGCACATTCTACCAACTGAGCCAGCCAGGTGCCCCTTACCTCAATCTTAAAACATAAAACATAATAGCTTAAAATTAAGGAGAGTATTATTGGATAAAGGGAAAAGCATTAACCAAAATTTAATGAGAAAAAAGTGCAAGTTGGAACTGGGAATTATCAAGTCAATATATACAACCCTTTCAATGAAATCTGGAAATAAGGCTAATATCAAATTGTTGAAAGACTAAGAGCAGATTTTATTAGGCAGATGATAGAGAGTTTGAGTTTTTGAAGAGAAGAATAATATGCTGCATAATCTGTAAAAGGGACATAAGGCTACCAGCAGCATGCAGAATGGATAGGATGGTGTAGTGAAAGGTTGCTGGTAGGGGGAAAATGCAGACCTTTCCTAGAGCCACGGCAGAGTGAGAATAAAAAGGTGAAGAGTATAAGAAATATAACTGAAAAGGATGTGTTGATTTATGAGAAAAAAGATCATAGTTTTCAGGTGCCTGCTAAATAATCATTATTTTTATATGTTGTTGGAAATGATTTTCTAATGTTTTGTTAGGATATTTGAATCTATATTCATAGGACATATTTGTGTTTAGGAATCTTTACTTAAGCTAATTCTCTGATTTTTTTTAAAGATTTTATTTATTTATTCATGAAAGACACAGAGAGAGAGAGGCAGAGACACAGGCAGAGGGAGAAGCTGGCTCCATGCAGGGAGCCTAAGGTGGAACTCGATTCCGAGACTCCAGGATCACGCCCTGGGCCAAAGGCAGGGGCTAAAGCGCTGAGCCACCCAGGGATTCCCAATTCTCTGATTTTATATCAGGATAAACTATCTTCATTGAACAAGTCAGATTGAACCAGTCAGAAAGTATTTCCTCCTCTATTTTTTGAGAGTCGGTTTAGAATTATTTATTTACTAAAAGCATGAAAAAAAAATCACCATGTATAACATCTGAGCCTGAAATTCTGTTTATGAATAAATTTTAATTGCAAATTCAATTTCTTTAATAAATATAGGAATATTTATGTTTTCTCTTTCTTTCCAAGTCACTTTTGGTAACTCATGCTTTTAAGGAGCTTTAAGGACTTTTATCTAAGTGGTCAAATTGGAATAAATTTGTGCATTATATTTATCATTTGTTTGCTGTTTATGAGATTTGTACTGATGTTCCCTCTTTTATTACCAATTTCAGTTAGTAATTTTATTATTACCATTAGTAATGTTATTATTTTTTGCCTTTTTTCTTTATTTCTTGATCAGCTAATGGATTTTCTCCAATTTTATACATCTTTTCAAAGAATCACCTTCTGATTTCACTGAATTTTCTCCTTAGTTAGGCTGTTTATTTTACTGACTTCTACTCTTCTCACTGTTTTATTCCTTTGCCTCCTTTGAATTTATTTTGTTTCTTTAGCTTTTTAAGATAGAAGCTTATATCTTTAGATCTTTCTTATTTTTCATGTTCACACACATATGAATTTTACTTGTTGCTTTTCAAAAACAGTTACATGTTATGTTTTCATTTTCAGTTCAAAATACTTTCTAACTTCTCTTTCAATTTTTTTTTTTTAGGCCCATGGATTATTTAAATGTATGTCATTTAAATTCCAAATAGTCTTAATGTTTACTAGTAAAATTTTGTTAGTAGTTTCTTTTTTTTTTTAAAGATTTTATTTATTTATTCATGAGAGACACAAAGGGGGTGGGGCAGAGACACAGGCAGAGGGAGAAGCAGGCTCCATGCAGGGACCCCGATGTGGGACTCAATCCTGGGTCTCCAGGATTGCACCCCGGGCCGAAGGCAGATGCGCAACTGCTGAGCCACCCAGGCGTCCCTTGTTAGTAGTTTCTAAGTTAATTTTGTTGTTGCCTGGTCTACGTGATTTAAATTCTTTTGTACTTATTAAGACATGTTTTATAGCACAGAATTTATAAATTCTATATACATGTGCAAAGAATGTGTATCCTGCTATAGTTGGTAGAATGTTTTTTATATATCAGGGTAGGGTAACTTAATTTATAGACTTGCTCAAGTTTTATTTATACACTTTCTGATTTTTTTGTCTACTCCTGCTGGTGACAGAAGAGTATTACAATCTTCCACTATAGCTGGTACATTGTCCATTTCTCCTTTCAGTCTGTCTATTTTGTTTCATGTATTTTGGAGCTTTGTTTATAACCAAGTGTACATTTATAATTGTTATATATATTTTTTGCTGCACTGATCATATCATAATATCTCACTGTGTCTCTAGTAATGCTTCTTAACCTGAAAGCATGAGATATTTTTGTTTCAATCAGTGATATGTCTCAAAGAAATTTAGAGAAAAATGGTGTATATGTATATATATTTGTATGTATAAACATGTACATATGCATGTGTGTCATCTTTTATATTGACCCTTATATTTATCATCTCTGGTGTCCTTCATTTTTTTCTTGCATAATTCAGTTTACCCACTGGTGCCATTTCCTGTCAGTATTTCTTTTAGCATTTCCTAAAGTGGAGTTCTGCTAGCAAAATTTTTCTCTGGTTTCAATATTTATTTGGCATTCATATTTGAGGATTAGTCTAGTAAGTTATAGACCTCTCTATGAATAGTTTCTTTTTAGTACTTTGAATGTACCATTTCAATGTCTTCTGGCTTTTATTATTTCTGATAAGAAGTCAGTAATTAATTGTTATTGTTTCCTATATGTATTAAACATTTTTTCTTGTTGCTTTCAATATTTTCTTTTAATATTTGGATTTTATTGGTTTAACTACAGTGTTTTTCACTGAATTTGAGGAGTTTTTTAGCCATTGTTTCTTTAAAAAAAAAAAAAGATTTTTTTTTTCCTTTCCTCCCAGGACTCCAATAGTTATAGTGTCCATTTAATATGATCCCACAGGTCTCTGCTACCTTATGCACCTTTTGTTTTGTTTTTACATCTTTTCTTTTATCTGTTTTCATTTTGGAAAATATTTTTTTTGTGTGTATAATTTCCAGCTGTGTTATGATTTCTTATCTTCTTGTTTTTAATATTAAATTTACCTTTAAGTCTTAATTCAGACCTTACTCTTGTCTTTGCAACAAATTTAAAATAGTTGCTCTGAAATTTCTATCTGCTCCATCCCACAACTGGGTCCATTTGGAGTCAATTTCTCCTGACTGCTTTCTTTCCTGAGTGTGGGTCCCATATTCATGTTCAATTGGTCGTTGTGAATAACATGTTTTGAAGACTTTGGGATCCAGTCTTTCTTTTTTTCCCAGTCTGTTTTTGGGGGATCCCTGGGAGTCTTCCTGAGCCTGTGTAGCTTAGTCTTGATTCAAAGCTGAGGCAGAATTTATATTCCGATTTTGAAACTTACTCTCTTGTATGTTTCTTGGCTTCTGGGGTTTGCTCCTAATCTTGCTGTGAGCCTCAGTTCTGCTCACAAGCCTCCCAAAGCATACATGGGTTTGGCAACCAATTAAAAGAGCAGCACACATGTAAATCTCACCAGGAGCAGTTCTTCTCTCTTAAGGTTAGGTACTCTCTGATTTCTGGCCCTTTTTGCACCAGACTACTTTGGGTCCTCCCATGGGTTTGCAGTGTAATGCATTTTATATGCCGTTCAGGACTTTCATGTGAACCTCCAGCCAGAGAAACTTGTCTATTGCACTGCCTGAACTGGGGGCATCAGGATTAGAGAGCTCCTCACACAACAGAGTCACACATTTGCCATTCTTATCCAATGTAGCAGTATAAATACTAAGAGTTCCTGACTGACTTTTGTTTTCAAATGCTTACAAACAGTTGTTTTAAAATATTTTGTTCTAGTTTTTAAAATGTGAAATCATTATCTATGAGTGGAATCACTGACTTCTTCACATAGCCATTACTGGAAGACCTCTGCTGTGTGTATTTTAAATTAGAAGTAGTTTGTGTTTAAGTAAACTGTAAAGTCATTCGCTAATTGGTTTCAGGGAAGACACTGGTTGGTAAGTTCAAACTTTAAAGCACACGATTTATCTAAATTTAAATTCTTATTTTAAAAAAGGCTTATGTAATGAATGCATATCAAGAAATGTGAACTTTAAAACCTGTGCCTGAATCTTCAAAAGCTTCTCTGTGATTGTGACTTTTCATAAATGGGATACATTTATATTGAACCAAAACAGATGGGATTCTGAAAAGGTTCTAGTAGAAGTCCAAAATGTTCAGAGGAAGTTTATTCTTCCAAGACTCATTTCATGGTTCATGTATAAAACACATCTTTCTGTTCCATGATTTCAAAATAATTTTTGAGGAAATTCATCATACTTTGAAGAATACTGGAAATTCACTTTAAAACAGGCAAGAAAGATTAGGGAAGAGTAACATTAAACACCTCACATTTCTTATTTTTTTTTATTTTACCAATGTGATTTACATGAAATATAATTTGCTCTTTTTCTGTTTGATGTTTTCAGTATTTTATTGTCATCTGGAAACACTTGATCTCTAATAAAAAAAAGTCACTACATTTTAAATCTCAAAGAGTTTGGATGATTATTCCAATGCCTTATATTATGTGATATAGTTGCCTTACCAAGGTGTACAAAATATAATCAATTAATCAGTTTTTCTTTTCTTTATTAGCTGAATATTTAATATGAAAAGAAAAAAATAAAGGAGAAGAGGAAAATAACAGGGAGAGGGAGAATGCATGTGTATGTATACATATTTATACATATGTATAATTCCAAACATGGAAAACCATGTTGTAATTACAAGTCACTTTTCTAGTACTTTCATTTTTATCATCTCACTGATAAGAAAATAGACGAAATGTGGTTTATATCCCTGCAGCAGTGCTAATGATTGTCTTATCTCTGTTTTCCTTAACAATTGGACTGGGAGCTTCTTGAGGTTAAGGAGGTATGTATACATCCTTGGATCCTTCAATGCCTATTACAATGTCTGATATATCATATGCAATCATAGTTTTTACCAAAGGGATGAATAAATTCTGGCTTTCATTTTCATTTCATCCTGGTACTCATTTCCAGTTAAATGAGCCCCCCCCCCTTTTTTTTTACCTTTAGTAGAAGAGGGGAGGAGGTCATATTTCAGTGAGAAAACGGAAATAGGAAAAGCAATGTAGTCAGTAAATCGTTATCAGAGTGTATAGACAACTTCACCATTAGCCTTTTATGATAATCAGATTTTTGCCCACTGAAGTGAAACCAGCCTCAGCAAGAAACAGTGAATTGATTAAAGCTTTGCTCTGCTCTGGCTGACTTTCAGCATTCTTGTGTTTTATACAGAACACAGATACACTTTGGATTCTGTAGTACAGGATTAGATGATCTACAGAGGATCAGTACCACAGACCTTTGTCTCTCTGCAAGCAATGTCTGCAGTAATCTACACCAGATGGTGCTGTAGAAATCTTTAGTTTATAACATTATCCAAGGAACTCATGACTAAAATCAGGGTAAAATTCAGAACTAAAACTGTAAATTTGTGGAATGAAGTTGGATAGTTCTCTGTAAGTTAAATAATACTTATATTGTTGCTACATATTTTTATATCCTCTCCCATAGTATAGTTGAACAGGATGGTATATAAACAGGATTGAGGGAAAGTTCTGGAAATAAAAATAGATAACTATCTTTTGTGAGCATTTTTACTACACTATTGAAATAGGTTGTAATGAACATTTGAGAGTATGTGTATATTTTAAATTAATAAAAAAAATGGCTTGCTGAATAATTTTGTTTTAAACAAGGATGCTTTTTCTCAGTCTCCCACTTACATATTATTAAATAATGGGATACTACTGCTGGTTTTACTGAAGATGCATTTCTTATATGAAGCATGCCATGGATGTTGAGAAGAGACATTAGTATCCTAATATAAATATACACTTGTATAAATAGATTTTAAATCACTTGACATGCTAAGATTTTCAAAGAGTCATGTACTAGAAGAGTGTTATTACTGCAGCATTGTGTTAAATAAACCCTGTCAGATACTGAGGATAGATGCATAAACTGTCCACAACAACATACCCAGCAATTATAAAATGACAAGAGGATTCCAACACTGAGATTGACAAAGAATTTGAGCAAGCATGTATATATGTATATACTCAAACCACTGGCAAAATATTCAGTCATATCTTCCTTTGATCATGAATTTGTAAACATTAAAAATCCAGAGTAGTAGTTATGAAAAAGTTCTCAGAGAAAGATAACATCTTGAAAGTATTTCACTACAGAAAACTAATAGTTAAGAAAATTATTTTGCATGCTCAAAGGGAAAAAGCATGGCATGGCTTACACAATATGTTGCATGCTCAAAGGGAAAAAAAAACATGACATAGCTTATACAAAAAATCAAGTCTGATAAAGAAAAAAATAAGATGAAATGAAAAGGCAAGAGTATGGGATGAATGAGAAACAGTGAAAAAAGAAAACAGAAAAATAAAATGATATACCAATTTTTAAGCTTCATCTGAAGGTTTAAATATAGCAAGTATAATGAGCAATACAAAGGATATGTTCACATTTTGTATGGCATTTTAAAGAATAAGCAAAAACCTGTAATAATGTGGGGTTAATAATTTAGAGAATGGGGAATAGAGCCGTTAAAGGAGATTATTTTAAAAAGATCAATTGCAGTAGCAATGATTATCAGAGATTCAAATGAAGTAATTCATGGGTGAAAAGTACAGTATACAGAAGTTATGGTTTCTTCTAGAAATTTTATAGTTTCGGGTCTTACATTTAAGTCTTTAATTCATTTTGAGTTGATTTTTGCATATGGTGTAAGATAGGGGTCCAATTTGAGGATCCCTGTGTGGCTCAGCGGTTTAGCGCCTGCCTTTGGCCCAAGGCGCGATCCTGGGGTCCCTGGATCGAGCCCCGAGTCAGGCTTCTGGCATGGAACCTGCTTCTCCCTCCTCCTGTGTCTCTGCCTCTCTCTCTCTCTCTGTCTCTTTCTCTGTCTCTCATGAATAAATAAATAAAACCTTAAAAAAAAAAGAAAAGAAAAGATACTGAGCATAGCATCACTAATCATTTGGAAAATACAAATCAAAACCACAATATCACCCGATACTGCTAAGATGGATATTATCAAAACAAAACAGAAAGATAACAAGGGCTGGCAATAAAGTGGAACAATTAGGGCAGTTATGCATTGTTGATGGAATGTAAAATGGTGCAGCCACTCTGGATAACAGTTTGGAGGCTCCTTGAAAAGTTAGAAATGGAACCACCATATTATCCCACAATCTCACTAATGACTATAGTATTAAAACTATTAAAATATGAATCTCAAAGAGATTCATGCTCTCGCGTGTTCATTGTAGCATTATTCATGATATCCAAAATATGGAAAACCACAAATATCTATAAATGGATGAATGGATAAAGAATATGTGGTATGGTATGTACATACAATAGGATAATATTCAGCCTTCAAAAAGAAGGAAATTGTACTATTTGCAATACCATGGATGGACGTAGAAGACATTCTATGTGAAATAAGCCAATCACATGATTGATTCCACTTAAGTGAGTAGTCTGTAACAGTCAAACTTATTAAAAAAAAAATAGAATAGTTCCAGGGTCTGGAAAGAGGGGGAAATCAGGGAGTTGTTCAGTATGCATAAAATTATAGTTATACAAGATGTATAAGTTCTAGATCTGCTGCAAAATATAGGGTCTATAGTTAACAATATAGTGTTGTGCACTTAAAAATTTATTAAGAGGATAGAACTCTTGTTAAGTGTTTTTTACCATTAACACACAAACAGAGGGGAGGGACCCAAGAAAACTTTCAGAGGTGATAGATATGTTTATTATGTTGATTGTAGTAATGGTATCATAGGTATATGCATGTGTCCTAACTCATCAAATTGTATCAAATATGTGCAGGTTTTTGCGTATAAATTATACCCCAATAAAACTTAAATAAAAGAAATAGAGAAACTATAATCCATAGCAAACATCAGGCTTAATGGTGAGATGTTGATAGTGAAAAGATAAGAATACCCACTGCTTGTACTTTCATATAATATTTTATCAGAAATTGTAATGAGTGCAGTAAGTCAAAAAAATAATAGTGTATGAGCTGGAAAATAATTATTAATCATGAATATATACTTCACATACATCACAAAGCAGAATATACAGATAAATTACTAGAATTACTAAGAGATTTTTAGCATGTTGCTAAATATAAACACGACCATTATTTGGGTTTCATGCTCAATCACTATGATTTGCTGCCTTGCTACATAAAGAGATTGCACTTCCCAGCTTTCCTTGTTTCTGTTTCCAAATAGCTATAGTCTATGCAGGTCGGGCAGGAGACTGCATGACAGAAGAAATGGAGAAAACAGGGTGGATATTCCCGCTCACCAGCTTTAAGCAATAACAACAAAAGCAGTTGCATCCCTTCCCAATCCACCCTCATTGGTCTATCATCTGCTGAAAACCCCTGTGTTCCAAAGTCCCCATTCTTGGTAGACAGGCTCACTGAAACTGCAGCTTCTCTGTGATGCACCTGCTTCTGGACTCTAAAAACACCTTCTCCTTTCTTTGTTTTTATAGCCCTAGAAGGATTAGGGAATCCCTGCTATTGCTTATTTTGGAGATGCTTGTTTCTGGCTTGCTTATCCATTCTTACACTATACATGTAATTAATTTCTTATATTAAATTACCTTTGTTTAAAATGCATGTAGTGGATTTCATTTTCTGACCAGATTCTGACTGATAGAGTTCTTGGTACCAAGACTCTTGACACCAGAGTACATAATTGAAGTGTCTAATTCTTTAAGTTTGAAATACTTTGATGATCTCCTTTTTCTTTTTTTTTTTTTGGTAAAAAAAGGTATACTAGTATACCATTATACTATACCATTATACTAGTATAATCATGAAATTATGATCTATAATGCTTGGGATGAAGGGCTGGTTGACTGTAAGACTTCAGGAGGTTAAGTATCTGTTCATTTGATAATACGGTTATAATAATGACTACAAAGACTGGGAGGTGGGATGACCACTTATACTATGCTAGAGTTTGCAGAAAAAGCACTGAATTTTCAACTCTTTAATTAAGACACTGTCTGCTGAAACCCCACCACCTCTATAACCTTAAAATAATTACTGTTTTTCCTAGTTCAAGATTCAGGATTTTTTTCGTAAAGAGTCAGATAGTAAAGGCTTCAGTATTTTTTTTAAAGATTTTATTTACTTATTTGACAGAGAGAGAAAGAGTGCACAAACAGGGGTAGAGGCAGAGGGAGAAGAAGAAGCAGGCACCACACTGAGCAGGGTGCCAGATGTGAGGTTCTATTCCAGGATCCCAGGATCCCAGGATCATGACCTGAACTGAAGGCAGATGCTTTAACTGATTGAGCCACCCAGGTACCCCAAGGCTTCAGGATTTGTGAGGCCCCATACAGTCTATGTTTCTTTTTTTTTTTCTTTTACTCTTTAAAAATATCTAAGCCATTCTTTTCATGTGCCATGGGCTATAGTTTTCAGTTTTCATATCCCTGTTTTAGAAGCCTCAGCGAATACATGATTTAGAATTAGATTCAAAAAAATTCAATCTCAAAATTCAAGTTCAAAGTAGTTTTTAAATAGTCATTTTTTATTTAATTTATTACATTATTTGGAGTGAATAAAATTCTGATCTTGTGATTGGAGTGCCTTAGATAGGCTCTGATATTCTTTCGCTCCCTTTACCAGCAGAAATAGCCTCTTTTTCTATCTTTTTTTTTTAAAGATTTTATTTTTTCATGAGAGACAGAGGGGGTGGGGAAGAGAGGCAGAGAGAGAAGCAGGCTCTATGCAGAAGCCCTACTTGGGATTTGATCCTGGGCCTCTAGAATTAGGCCCTGGGCTGAAGGCAGGCACTAAACCACTCAGCCACCCAGGGATCCCCTCTCTTTTCTTATCTAAATAGATTAGCTCTTCCTTTCTTAAAACCCCTGTGATGTCTTCATTTGATGGAATTACTTCACAAAGAGCATCCTATTCTCTTCCTAATCCACCCAAACACCATCCATTAATCTCAAATCTGTAAGTAGTTAAATATCAGTGTGCCCCAAGAGAGCAATTACAGAATCTTCTCTATAAAGAGAATAATTTATAGACTCTAGAATTGCAATATTTTGCTAATTCATTTCAACTGGAACCTAGAAAACATATCTGGGATGGGATTCTAAAAATGTTATATCAGAGAAGAAGAAATTTATTAATATAGGTGTCTTTAATCAAAATTCTTGATTTAATGTGTTACTGTAGGCAGCTGGAAGTGACCTCAAGAGATTATTAGTTTGGTTGCAAGCATCCTGGTTTTAATGGTGGCTTTCATTCAGTGAAATTTTTATAGGACAGAATTTCCGTAGCATAATTTGTAGGAAGCAATCAAGGCTTAGAAGATGGGAATTGTGGACTGAAATTATTTTGTTCTATAGAACACCCTCTCAACCAGCAGGGACCCAGCAAACACTCAACTCCCAAAGACATTAAGAAATTGAATAATAAGAGAAATAGCATCCATAAAATTTCCATGAGGGCTGCCCTTTATAAGCTAGGAATTCTAATTAGGGATTCTCCCATTGAAACTGGTTCTTGAATTTAATAGAGATGATGGAATTCTGTAGCAAAGGAATCCAAGTAATAGTGACTGACCATCAGAGTCAATGTGGATGCCAACATTGCAAAAGCATCATGGATGGAGTGGAAATTAGAGTATTTTGACATAAAGGAATCTTCCAAAGTGATTTACTGTTTATGGTGAGCCAAGGAATAACATAGTTTACTAAAGTATAACTTCATCTGTATAACCAAGAAGTTCCTAGGCACAAGTGAGAAGACACTTCTTTTGAACTATTAACATAGGAAGTCATAGCTTTCTCACCCAGTTAGCAGTCCTTTGTAGCAGAGGAGTCTGATCTTCTTGGGAAAGATCTCTGCAGTAAGGTCATAGCACTGTGTTAGGTAGAATAATGGTTCCCCCAAAGATGTCCCTGTCCTAATCCATGAGACCTATTAGATTACTAATAGGCTATCTACTATGGCTATCTACTATGAAAAAGGGGAGTTAAGACTCTTTGTTAATCAAATGACCTTAAAATAGAGAGATTTTTCTGCTTTATCTAGATGAACCCATTGTAGTTACAAGAGTACTTAAAGTGGAAGAAGGAGGCAGGGGCATACGCAGAACGAATGTTGGAGAGTCAGAAAGAGTTGTGGCTAAGAAGAATGGCCAGAGAGATGAAATGTTGCTGGCTTTGAAAATGGAGGGAGGAAGCCAGGAGCCAAAGAATGTGGACAGCCTCTAGACATGGAAAAGGCAAGAAAAGATTTTCCCCTAAATCTGTTAGAAAGGAACATAGCCCTACTTTGATTTTAGCCTAGTGAGACCTATATCAGATTTCTTACCTACAGAAACTTAAAACAATATGTGTGTGTTGTTTTAAGCCATAAATTTGTGGTAATTTCTTATATCAACAAGAAAAAAACAAATATACATATATAGTATAAATATTTCTCCCAGACATTTCTAAAGGCCTTTGAAGCTATTTACATCTGATGACTGTGAACTTGAAAAAGAGTAACAACCAGACTTTAGGGACACTGGCTCTGAATTAATGTACATTTGGGGAAAGAAAATAGTACTGTAATCCATATGAAAGTTAGGCTATTGATAAAAGGAGCTTTAGTCTGAGTCTCTTACACGAGGCCTAGTTAATCAATGAATACATCCCGTGGTGTTCCCACATGTCAATTCCTATATTTATAGTCAAAATAGCTGGACTCAGCAAATGGGAAAAAAAATTCACAAATTGGCTTCTTGAGTCATGGACTAATGGATAATACAGTTGAAATACCAAGTAGAGGTTCCTAAATTTATTCCTCCTTACCAAAATACTAAATTAAATCCAGTACTTTATTTCTGAATGACTTGAAAGATGTAGAGGTGATGATCCTAGCTCCTCCTTATTTAAATTGGCCAGTTTGGCCAATGCAAAAGTTGGATGGATCTATGGCTGTAGGTTATTATTAATGTAATCAAAGATTGAATCTAACTGTAGCTTTCCTCCAGACGTGTAACATTACTGGAGCAAATCAACATAGCTCCATGTGGTATGGAGCTATTGGTCTGGCAGATAAATTTTTCTCTATTAGCAAGGCATATCTGAAATAATTTGATTTTTACCTGGCAGGGACATCCTTATTGTCTTCCCTCAGAGCTAAGTTAGTTCTCTTGCTGTATGTCATAATATAGTCCACAGGGACATCAACTATATAATGTCCAAAGAACATCATGTTGATCCTTGACACTGGTGACATTATGATTACACCTGAGAATAGGAAGTACCAGATATCCTAGATGTCAAGACACCTTATGTCAAAAATTGTCAGAGCGTGGAAGATAAAATCCCTGAAAATTTAGCCACTGGTATATCAGTGAAATTTCTAAAGGTCTATGATATCTATGGCTATCTACTCTAAGAAAAAAACTGGTTGCTGCACTTGTTAATATCTACCAGTTATTGAAAAGTGCAATATAATAGATCTGTTTAGATTTAGAAAGCAACATAAACGACATCTGAGTGGGGAATTTTTACATGTAACTCAAACACATAAACCAGCTAGCTAGTTGTAAGAGAACCCCAGAGCAAGAGACTGCTCTGCTACAGATTTAAGCTGTGATGTGATTAGTTTTTCCACTTAAGTCTTGTAACCCAGTAGAACCAATGGTAATCAAAGTACCTGTAGCAAATAAAGATGCTTTCAGGGCACTTCTAGTGGGCCAAATAGAAGAATCAGTGTAAAGCTCAAAGATTTGGGGAAAAACTATTTTTTCTCTTGTAGATAACTATTCCCTTTGGTGAAACAGTTATTTAATTGATACCAAACTCTGGTAGAGAGAGAAAGCATGACCAAAAAAAAAGAAGATGACAATTATATATTTGCCTTCTTATGACAAACTAGATGTTTCTAATAAAGTAGCTGATCTGAGTCATGAGAGAAGTGAATGCAGCATCAGTATCATTAAGGGAAGGACCCATGTGATATCATGTTTTAATAGGCCAGAAGATACAAGTATGTTATTTAAGCAGATAGATGGGATTCTCATCATGCTTCTTCCTGTTGCATTGCTGACCCTTCCTCAGCCCCTACTTATGGCTATGTGAAGTTACCTACAATCAGGCAATAAGGGAAGAGAAATTAAATTTTCTGTACAGGTGTGTCTGCATAATATGATAGCCCAGGAACTAATGAAATACTGCTGCATTACAGCCCATTTGGGTGATGTGACAAAGTGTGGTGAAGAAGCATCCTTGCAGTAGGCAACTTTTGGTCAATACATGTAACTACTCAATCTTTAACAGAAAAACAGATAACATAATTTAGAGTTCTACACCAATTCACAGGCAATGCTAATGGGTTGTCAGGTTGGTCTGGGATGTAGAAAGAACAAAATAGGAAGACTGGTGATGAAGCTATCTAGAAACAGACTTCTCCGATTGGATATAGAATTTTTCCTCTAAGTAAGTGACCTTTCAGAATGGGTATAGAATTTGAAGTCCAATGTGAAAGCCTACTGAGCTGCATCAAAAAATCAGGTGGAAAATATGACTTGTCCTATGGCTGTCAGTCTTTTTTCTTTTTTTTAAAGATTTATTTATTTATTTATGAGAGAGAGAGAGAGAGAGAGAGAGAGAAGCAGAGACACAGGAGGAGGGAGAAGCAGGCTCCGTGCCGGGAGCCCGACGCGGGACTCGATCCTGGGACTCCAGGACCGCGGCCTGGGCCAAAGGCAGGCACTAAACCGCTGAGCCACCCAGGGATCCCCCCGGCTGTCAGTCTTTTTATCTTCAGTTACCATACTTATTTAATGGGTCCATGTGCAAATAAGTCAGAATAGTTGGGATGGTGTTGATGAACAGCCCAAAATAATGCATAGACTCTCACCAGGCTGATCTAGGTATTGTCACTGCTGAATGCCCAACCAGATTCATAAAGAGGTCAATGTGAACACCTGATAGGGCTTCAGCCACTGTGGGAACCAGCTAACAACCTGGGGATAGGTTGTTTACATGGACTCATTTCCTTAAGGAGAGGGTAATAGTTTGTCTTTGCCAGTACTCACATTTGTATTGGATATGTATTTGTCTTCCATATAGATTAGACTGTGCTAAATTTATCATTCATGGACTCATGGAATGCCTTTTGCACCATCACTATAATCCAAACATCACTGATTTGATCAAGGAATTCCTCATTTCACAGTAAAATAAATCCAGCAATGTGAAAAAAATGAGGAAAATGATGTTGCTTGGAGATAGAAAACTAGTGAAAATGGTAACTTTGAGTGTTTTGTTTTCAAGGATCAGTGGGAGCACTTTAATTCAGATAAAAGATAGCTTTTGTTTAGATGGAACATAAAATTGTTGTCCAGGAGTTAAATGTTGGTGAAAGTGTAAGAATAGATTCTGAACAAAAATACAAAATATTCTTAAAATTCTACACTCCAGTAGAAAGGTGAGGAAAAATTTGAATAGCTATTTGCAGAAGATGAAATCCAGTTGGCAAAGTATATATTTCCATCCTTTGGCTATGTGCTTGGCCATGTGATTTATTTCAGCAATGAAATGGGGTAGAAGTCTTGCACATCTTTGCCTATTGTATTTTTACCATTCTAACGAGAAAAATATACCTTGGTGAGTGCAGTGGTCCAAAAAAAAAAAAAAAAAAAAAGATAATAGAAACAGGAAAGAGAGCCCTTCTCCCAGATAGACCCACAAATCTGCAGAAAGAAGCAGAGTCCCCTAGCTAAACCTAGTATGACTAATCGGATCTTCAGTGACTAAAGTATCTGTAAAAATTAGTGTTAATTGCTCCATGCTGCTAAGATATTTTGTTCTTTGCCTATTATGCAAAATAGCTGATTGATACAAATGAATAAATTTCTATTGATTATATAGTCACTAAATATAAAGTCACACAGTGAAGGTCATGAGTAGAGGGATGCTTGAAGCATAATCTACCACCACCACAGCAAAGTACTTGCAGACACATTCCCATGCACAAAAGGTACAAAGTAAATATTGACAAACACAAAAATGGAAAGAAATGTTTCTGCAAGAGACTTTGTAATTCTGTTAAAAGGGTTGAGAGACAGAAAAATATACAACTGACTCTGGAGACTTTATGAATATCTGGTTGTAAATCAACAACTGCTTTACAGACTAGGCAACAAGTGAGATCATTCTTCCTTCCCTGGTCTAGATTCCGAAAGGTCTAAGGTTTTGAAAGCTAATATGGAGAATGCAACTTTGGCTGGGACATTACAGTTCTCATAATAGGCAGCATCAACAATGACAGCAGGCAGATTTACTTCTAAATTGATTTATAGGCAGCAGTTTTCAGTCACTAGCACCCAAAGAGGCCAGACGCTGCAGAATGACTACAGTTTAGAAACTGTAGTGTGAGCAGCCCTTAGGAACTCTACCATTTAGCTAGAGAATGAAGTAAAAACGCTAGCTTTCTGCTGCAAAGGGTGTGGACACAGAAATATACTATTTTAGGCATACAGTTTTAGCTCACTTTGTAATATTACCAGTGAGATTATATATTCTTCTAATGTTCTGACAAGTAACATTAAAGAAATTAATATCTTGGGGAGCCTGGGTGGCTAAGTCAGTGAAGCATCCAATTCTTGATTTTGGCTCAGGTCATGATCTCAGAGTTGTGAGATCAAGGCTCATGTTTGGGCTCCACTCTCAGCCCTGAGTCTGCTTGAGATTCTCTCTCCCTCTCCCTCTGGCCCACCCCACCCCCACTCACGCAAGCTCTCTCTCTTTCAAATAAATAAACAAGTAAAATCTTTTTTAAAAACTAAATTAATATTTTATAGGTAATTTTTCAATCTCATTTTCATTTATGACTCATTTTTTCCATCTCATAGGAAAAATAAGCAAAATACCACTCTAATTCCTCAATTTGAACGGAAAGCTCTTTCCTAAGATAAGAGCATGCAAGTGGTCAAAGGTTTTATTCAATTAAGATGGAATTATATTATAAAGCTCTAAATTCCAAGTTTAATCCCCAAACAGTACTTATATTGCTAGTAGTTTTAATTTTTTCCTGGTACACATTTCCATTGTTCTCATGAAAAGAAAATTTTAATTACGGAGAAGTAAAATAAATTGTCTTAGGAAAAAATGAATCATCCTTTAGGAAACGTAGTTACTGGTGTGCTCAAACAAACTCCCTCTGATATATACTCCCTTTGTTTCAATCCACATAAATTGTAATCTTTCCCACCAAAGGCTGATTTTTAAAATGTCTTATAAAGAAAAAACATAATCATAAATTTTGAAAACACAAATTAACTATTTTAAAATCTGCTTATTCTACTTTTCTTGAAACTCTTGCCAGAAATAGTGCAAATGCATTGTTTACTTCCAAAGCAACATCAAAATAGACCACACGTGTATTGGATGAGCCTGGGTGGGATAATTTATATATTAGCTATATGAACAAGAAAATCACATCAATGTGCCATGCCAAACACAAGCAAAAGTAGACAACTTAATACATGTTCCATGTGCTATGAAACAGAGAAGCTATTTGAAGATGAAGGAAAACGATCACTCAGCTAAGAAATGAAATAAACAATGATGAAATGATCAGATGAGCAACAAAGAGAAGTTCTCAAATTTTAGCAACTATTTAGAATCTTAAAGCTTTATAAAAACAGGAAAATAAGTTTCCTTTAAGAAATACAATTCAATCTATCACTTATGATTATTGTTATTGTTGTTGTTTCTTACTCTGTGCAAAGATTAATTTTAGTTTGTGGCTGGAAAAAAAATGATGAATAAGGACAAAATATAATGAGGAAGACAAGAACATAACCTCTTCCTGTCTACAGCCAAAAGTGCTAGTATGATTGAAGAAAGACAAAGGATTCCAAAGCAGAGTAAAAACATACTTTGCTTGGGGTCAGGAGAGGCTTCTTACTGAAAGTAGCTCTTGTGATCAGCATAAGCCTGGTTGGTATCACTACACAGAAATGTAACTTGAAACCAATGAAAATTTAAATCCAGAATTAACAGCAAAATCCACTAATGATAAATAAATAAAACTAGTGGATGTTCAAATAAATATTGAATATACTCATTCAAATAAATATTGTATTTTTTTAATTTTTGAAGCTATAAATTGTTTTATTAAAAATTAAAATATTGGGGTACCTGAGTGGCTCAGCTAGTTAAGTGTCTGACATTTGATTTCAACTCAGGTTGGGATCTCAGGGTTGTGAGATTGAGTCCCACATCAGGCTCCATGATTCTCTCTCTCGTCTCCTTCTACTCCTCCCCCCACTTTCTAAAATAAATAAATCTTTAATAAAAATAAATTAGTTAAAATTAAAATATCAAATACTCTTTTAGAATCGGTTGCAATTTAAAATTAATTGAATATTACATCCACAAAGGAAATCAAAACAAATACACATTTGTAAATCCCCTTTTCCAAGGATTCTAATACACTCCTCCTGGTTTCTGTTTCTCTGTTCTACTCCTTCCCATTTAGAATCTAATATGGCATAGAAATTGCTGATGAATTGTCTGTGACTACTTATGTTTACACTATTTATCTACCCATCAAATGTTTATTGAGCAATTATAACTTGTAAGGCAAAATGAGTACAAAAGAGAAACATAAAGATACTAATATGATGAGTATAAGTATACTATGGAAGTTAAATGAAGATAGTATTTCCAAGTGGAATATTATGAAGAACTTTAAGGATGTGGTGATATTTGAGCCCTATCTTGAAGGATGGATATGATTTGGTGTACAGAGATTTGGAAACACATAGTTGAAAAATTCTAGGAACTTTCTAAGAAAGAACATAAATGTCATTACATCAAGATATATCTTGATGGGAACTCCATCAAGAGAACTCCATGAAAACAGTTTCATGGAACATACATTGTGTGAAAAGTAATGGGAATTACTTTTGGAAAATAATATTTGAGCCAAAATATGAAGGTAAATAGAGTTTGCTTCAATTCTGTTGTCAGTGGAAATTCACTCTTGGTGATGTTATTTAGATCAATTTTGTTATAGGACAGGAATATGAACAGATTTTGCTTCAGGAATCTTAACCTGGGACACCCAGTTGGTATCCCACTTTATTTTTGAAGCTTTAAGTTATTTTAATAAAAACTAAAGTATTAGTTATATTAATTTTAAAAACTAAAATATTAGTTATATTAATTTTAAGCATCCAAATCTTGATTTCAGCTCAGGTCGTGAGATTAAACCCTGCATCAGGCTCCACGGTGGGTGCGAAGTCTGCTTAGAAATCTATCTCCCTCTCCTTCCACTCCACCCCATCCTCATACTTGTACTGCTACAATCCTGGGTAGCAGACTGGATGATCTGTGGAGGCAAAGGAAGTTAAAACACAGCAATGACAGACTACAAGACAGGTGTGGGACATGGAGGAATGCCTTGTTCACCCCACTTTTCAGAGCCCAGTCTCAGGATGTATTTGTTTTGGTAGTTTGCTCTCTCAACTCTGCTTTACCAAATGAAATCCTAAAAACTTTTTAAGCCTCTAAGTTTTAATGAGAAATCATCAATGTTTCCTTATCATTTGTCAGTAAAACTAGTGGATGTCAGAGCTGAAAGGAGCCTTTTGTGTCAATTAGCTGAGTCTTTCACTTTTAGATGAGGACACTAGAGTTCAGAGAAATCAAATAACTCATTCAAGTTCATGCAACTAATTATCGGTAACTCTCTAATAGAAATATGAGCCTCCAGCCTTGCCAATCGAGTGTTCTTATTAATCTGTACGTTCCTTGCCTGTAGCCTGCTTTAGTCTGCATTGGATTTATCAAGGGGCCTCTGAAGAGGGGGATAGAAGCAGTGTCTGGAAGGGTGATGCCAATGGAGAAAGTCCTGGTAAATACAATGCCGGGATGCTGACACATAGGTGTTAGATTTAAGAATGATACTCAGCTTCCATCCAGCTGATGGGTTATAAACACCAATAAATGATGTCCATTTAGGGGAACCTGGGAGGCTAAGTCAGTTAAGCGTCCAACTGTTGATTTCAGCTCAGGCCATGATCTCATGGTTGTGCCGTCAAGACCCAGTTCAGGCTCCACCCTCAGAGCAGAGTCTGCTTGTCCCTCTCCCTCTGCTTCTACTCCCCTCTCATGATCCCCCTCTCAATCTCTCTCTCTCAAATAAATAAATACATAAAATCTTAAAAAAAGAATCTCCATTTATAAGCTCATGTTTTTGAAGAGGGGTTATGGAGACATACATGCTATGAATATGAAGCAGCTATGCTTTAATGAGCTCTTGAATTGTCTCCCCCAAAGCATTCATTAGCAAAAACCAGGGAGACAGCAGCCATCAGTATCAAGCCCCTACCACTCAGAAACGAATACCATATTCTACAAAGGATCCATGGCTTCAAGTACATGAGTTACAGGTAAGAACAGACACTGCATATAAACTCAAATTATATCCAACAAAGAAAAGTCTGTTTACATAGATTCAAACCATAGTTAGATCTAATGCAAATATAGTGGTCTCTGTATTTGCCAGGATTATTTGGTTTGTTTAATTCTGCCCAATTGAAGTTGAACAGAGTATAGGGGAGACCTCCTCTCTACTTTGAACAGAGAGGCAGACAGCCTGCCAGAGCACCACAGGTAAAAGGCCTAATTGAGGGGAAGGGATGATTCAGTCATCTGTGCCTAGAGACTTTCTGTGCTGAATAGAGAATGCGAACCTACTACATCACTACACAGCTGAGTCAGTAAGATTTTGTGATCAAGTGTTTACAGATGCTACTTTCTGATAGATGCTACTTTTCACAAAGGTGAAATGTCTGTTGAAAGAGGACTCTATGTATAAACCCCAAAGTAGGTTCTAGCAGCCAATGAATTGTCCCTTTCAACTTACTCTTTTACTCATATCCAAAACTGAGTATATCTTTTGCAGGAATATGAAAACCCCAGGACATACCAGATTATTTTAGAGTCTGACTGACTTGGGTTTAACTTCTGGGTTTCTGCCATTTACAGGCTTTTTTCTCTATGTTACAGGGAAAATTACTAAGCTTAATTTCCCCTTCTGTAAAAAGGAGCCACAAATATCTCACATATTTGATATAAAAACTACATGTAAAATATCTAGCAAAAACTTAATACACTGTAGACACTCAGGAAATTGTAGTAAATTACAGCAGCTTTTATCACTCAGAATTTTATTGCAGCATGGGACCCTAGGCTCTTGACTATTATCTGGTCTTCCTTTCACATAATGTACACATAATCAATTAAAATGAATCATAAATCTGTAAATGATAATAAAACACCATCTGATTTTATTCCTTCTCTTTAGGAGGTAAACATGCTAAATTATTGGAATTAGATTTAGGTTCCTATGTACAAATTGTTGCTTTATAATTTGAGAGAAGGCAAATGAGTCCAGATATTGAGAAAGAAAATGTAAGGCCACCTGTGAAACTCTAACACTTGATTACTCAAATTCACAGATTCATTTATTCCATTTTTTAAATTAAGAGAATTGGAATTAAGCCATTAATAGGCCAAAGCTCCTGCCTTTGGGGAAGTCATGGTTTAGCCAGGGAGCCAGAAGGTTAAACAAACAAACAAACTATATGCATGTGTTGTCTGTGTACCTCTGTGTGTGTGTGTGTGTGTGTGTGTGTGTGTGTGTGAGAGAGAGAGAGAGAGAGAGAGAGAGACTGAAAGTAGGGGTGGGGGGAGAAATAACAGAATGGTTTGCAAATTTTATGGAAACATTCAGGATGGAACAAGTCCCTGTTCAGGTACGAATTCTTCAAACTAGCTGGTTAGTGTACTATTTTTTAAAAAACTTTTCGTGCCTGGTTGGCTCTGTCGGTTAAGTGTCTGCCTTCAGCTCAGGTCATGATCCCAGGATCCTGGAATGGAAACCTGAGTTGGGCTCCCTGCTCAGTGGATAATTTGCTTCTTCCTTTCCCCCTGTTCCTCCCTGCATTTGTATGCTTTTTTCCCTCCCTCTCAGATAAATAAAATCTTAAAAAAAAAAAAAAAAACTTCTCTTGATAGAACATTACTATAGAAACTTCCAAATAATTAGTGATGTTCACCCTGATTCAACTATTTCTGTTTTATGAAATCTAAAATCATTCTTACTGGGGAATTCAGTGAACTATGGAAGAATATAGTTAAAAGGATCCAAAAATATTCTGGGTTAAGCACACACAGATTTACTAAGCAATTCGCAGAGGCACATTAACAACTTAGTAGCCCATATTTTGTACAACAATGTTATTGTTAACTTCTTTCAGCATCTCTAATCGATTTTGTCTAATCAAACCACTCTAAAATCAGTGTCCTGGCCCTGCATCTCTGACTGTCTGAGCCACTAGGAGGCCTCACCATGATTGAAGGACTTTACTGGCTCACCCTTTTCTGGAATCATGTTGATGATGCTGGCTTTATGGCTGCTGGTCAGAAGTAGCCACACACTCTACCTCACTTCAAAGACCTCTAAGGGGTTTCTCTGGCTCCTGTAAATCTAGCAGATCTATTATCTATTCCCTGAAGGAAGGACTTTTCTTCCAACAAGACCCAAGAAAGTCTGTTAGAAAACTGTCTTTCCAGGAAGCTCAATTGTCACAGATCCTGTTTACCTCGTTAAAACTTCCCATACACTGCCCCAAACTGACAGCCTTAAGTTGTGCATTGCAACCATGTGCTGATGGTTGAAATTAGAAATCTCCAGAAGCTTTTCTGCCCAATAATTGTGGGTTACAGACTCTGAAATACAGAAGGTCCTTAATGTCTTAGGGTTATAATAGTGGGAAATACTATATAAAATAAATTATTTAAGATGAAGATGAAATTAATAAATTAAAAATTATTAACTTACATATTACCTTAAAATGAAACTAAATTAAGATAGTATGTGTTTTTATATTCAATAACATTCAAAATATAGTTGAAATTCTATCTAATTCTTAGAATGGACAAAAAAATTCAATTGTATCATATCTGAAAGCTCTGAATGACAACATTCTAAATTTTCTATTTGGTCTTTACAGCAGGATCATAAAAAGTACAAAAATATTTGATATATTCATTGGTTCCCCCAAAGTTTTCTGTTAATCATTTGATAAGCAAATCATTCCCTTTAGAAGTGTCTATCTTGTCATTATCTTTGTTATTTTCTCTTAATCAGTATTAAGCAGTCTCACTATGCCAATTCTAATTTGTCAGTGATTTTGCCTATGGTTTGATCAGCTTTCTAACACAGTATTGCAAAATCAGCATTGTCATTTGTAACTAATTTTCCCTGTATTTTCATTGTATTATTTAGTATTTATAATATCCCCAAATCAGTAAGATATTTAGTAGAGCAGAGTAGTACTTAGTTCTCAACTGGAGAATTATCTTCATAAAGGGTCAATTCATTTGAAAATATGTTTTTATTATAATGTCATTTACCTCATTAATTATAACTTTTCTAATTGGTAGGACACAGATAATAAACCTTTAGATTATGTGGACTCTTACACTATCTTTGCACTGATCCTGGTAATTGTCAACCCAACTTTTTGTCCATGGTTGGCCTAAGGAAATGTCTACATGTAACCTCACACACAAAAATTACTTGATTGCTCAAATACTTATTAAGGTAGTAAGTCAGCAGTGAGAAATTCTCATGCCATTTAGTGACTCTCACAACTCTGCCAGACATGCAACTTATTAATAGTATTGTATTTCTCTCAGTGGTGACAGTCCCCAATCCAAACCTCATGACTCTGAGGGGCAACTAACTAAAAAGTATTGCGGTTTTGGTATTTTCACTGACTTCCTGGTTTATCCCAGTTTATTTATAGAAATATAATCAGAATGAAAGTTCCTGTTTGGCAGTGTCACAGTCAAGGAACTCCACTTGGGTCAAAAAGAACTCCCAGATCTAAGAACCCAGAACTCTAAATCCTAGTCCTTTCTCTTCCACTACCTAGAAGGGAGCTTCATAAAACTGTCTGTGAGCCCTGTTATTTCAGTTTCTTTCTCTGTTAAATTGGATAATAATCTGTGCCCTCTTAATTCCTGTGATAGGCTGGATAATGACCCCTGAGGATATCTGTGTTTTAAATCTACAAAACCTGTGAATATGTTACTTTACATATTCAACAAAGAGATGTTGCAAATGCGACTAAATTAAGGATTTGGGGATGAGGAGATTATTCTGGGCTTTCCAAGTGGGTCCACTATAATCACAAGGCTCCTTTTCTTTTTAAAATATTTTATCATTTATTTGGCAGAGAGAGAGGGAGGGAGGGAAGGGGAGAGAAGAGAGTATAAGCAGGGAGAATGGCAGGTAGAGAAAGGAAGAAGCAGAACCCCCCTGAGCAGGGAACCTGATATAGGACTTGATCTGGGGACCCTGAGATCATGACCTGAGCCAAAGGCAGATTCTTAACCAACTGGGCTATCCAGGTGCCCCAAATTGCAAGAATTCTTATAGGCAGTAGGCAGGAGGATCAGAGTGAACAGCAGATGTGACCATGGAAGCAAGAAGTTGGGGTGCTGTGAAGAAGGCATCATAGCCAAGGAATGCAGGCAGTCTCTAGAAACTGAAAAAGGTAAATAAATGGATTCTCCCATGTAGCTTCTGCATGGAACACAGACCTGTTGACATCTTCATTTTAGATCTCTGACCTCCGAAATTCTGAGAAAATAAATTTATGCAGTAAACCACTAAGTATTTGGTGATTTGCACAGCAACAATAGGGAATTAATACAATCTCCAAATGATTGTGAAGATCAGTGGGGCAGTAAATAAAGAGATCCCTCAGGAAAGGCAAATGAAATGTTTCAAAGCAAGAAGGAATGGTAGATCATTTACTCTGTGTAATTAGAAAATTTCTATAAATTATAAACACAAGCCAGAAAGTTCAATTGTACCTTAGTTTTCATATGCATTAAAACTAGTGGGGAAAGTACAATGAGATGTGACATAAATCTCAGTTTTCTTGATCATGCCTCAAGGGCTTCCAGGTACATTCTATCTTATCACTCCTATGACCTTCAATCATTAACTGCATTATCCCATTTTACTCCACATCTTTTGCCCCCTTTTCCCTTTCTATGCTCACACCTCTCCTTGCTTTATGAAAATGATGACTGTTGCACTTTGTCAGGGGTGGTGATAGGGAGGCCGTTAAAAAGAACCTGAAGGTATAACAACTTTTGGGCAACTTTCTCAGCATAAAAAGCAGCTAGCCCCACATATGGGAAGGAGGGATGAGGTGAGAGAAAGGGATAACTTGGAATATATCATAAATATTCAGACTCTAGGTTGGAAGTCCACAAAGGAAATCAATCTCACACATTTTTCATTTCCTGGTCATTACTACTTTGGCTACAAAATGACAGATTCTAAAGCCAATCAATCTAATATTTAAAAGTCTGAGTATGTTATAGAAACATTTGCAAGGTCGGGAATGATTACTTTGAGTATTATGTATAGTCCCAGGGCTTACTAAATGTGATGTTGTGTTTTATAATAAGAAACATATATTTGGTCTTTATCACACTCTTGGCACAGAGCTCCTAAAACCGTTGGAATTTCCTAATGTTGAGAGCAATCTTGGTGTTTTTTTATATGTTAATGAGGTGACTTTTAGGAAAGCCTGTAGGTAAACTAAGGATCAGGGCTGGTTGCCAGGAAAGACAAGCTGGGAGACTAGAACTTTCAGTCCACCCCTGAGTCTGGCTCACAGGGAGGAACCACAGGCTCAAGATTGAGTTCAATCACCAATGGTCAATGATTTAATCAACCATACCTATGTATGAAACTTCCATAAAAACCCAAAAGGATAGGGTTCAGAGACCTTCCAGGTTGGTAAACACATAGAGATTCAGGGACAGTGTCATGCTCAGAGAGAGTGCTCCCATATAACTTGTCCTACACACCTTTTCATCTGGTTGTTCATCTGTATTTTTTATCACATCCTTTGATAAACTGATAAATTTAAGTGTTTCCCTGAGTTCTGTGTGCTGATATTGAAGCGGGAGAGAGATTCTTTCTTGTCTCATGGAGTCGAAGAATGAATCTCATGGACAAGGGACAATAAGTAAAGCGATAGAGTTTTTATGAAGCAAGAATACAGAAAAAAAGCCCCCAGGAGTCAGAGGGGTCCCAACAGGTTGCCAGTGTGGCCTTCCACTGACAGTCTGTTATTTAAAAACGACCAGGGAGCTTGTGGCCTTAACAGTCTTGGTTTGAATAAGGACTGGTGATAACATCTTTAATGACTTACTTCCATATTAGGGTCTGGTAATTCTTTGTTGGTCACAAGTGACTGTTGTAACAAGACCTCACTTCTGACATCTAAGTCAGGGTGGTCTGGTTTGTTCCCTTATCTCTGGTTTCCTCACATTTCCATATTTCTGGGATTTCTGTGAGCTGGATCCCGTAGCCCTCTTCCTATCTCTCTGTACCTAGCCCCACCTGTCCTTTACTTACTCAGTGAGGCCCTTCAGATGTATATCAGTGGGTCATATTCTTGGGGGATGACTGCCAAAATGTATGGGGGAGGTTGAGATAAAGAAAGTTTCCAAAGGAATTTTTATATATTAAGGTAGATTTACAGGGTCCTGGGGGTCAGGCTAAGATTGCATGGTGCCCTTAGCAAAGTTTCGTAAGTGCAAAGTGTCGACATCCAGTGCAAAATGTCGACATTCCATAGAGGAATGTCACTCTGCTTGTCTAAAGGACTTGTCAATGGGCTGCAAATTATAAGGAAATTTTATTTTATTTACATTCCCTTCTACATTTGTTTCCCACATCACTATGTATGGGTGGATAACGTTACAGTTCCAGGGTCTCTGAGTCTCTGGAAGTTAGGCTATTGATAAGAATGCTTTTTTCCTTGTAAATCACTAAGACATTTGTAAATTGAAGGAGACTCATGTCTCACATGACTGTAATCTCTATAAATTAACCATTTGTTTTTCCTTCCCTCATTAGGGCAGCCAGGAGTGCTTGAGGAATATCACAGATATTCCACCTGGGAGTGTGGGGAGAGGATAGCGGGTATCAGCTTGTACTTTGTCCTCAGCTTGCCTTCTGCTTCCTTATCAAGATAGCAAATAATTGAATCCAAGGGCACAGAGGTCATGGAAATATGAAAATTTGTAGCCAAGTTAGACAGAAGTTGTGGATAGCTAAGGACCTACTATTTGCAATTGGCATCGGGAGTAGAGAGTCTTATAGGACTATAACCTGTGGGATTATAACTGGGTGCACCTGGCTCCAGGGGTCCCAAATAGACCAGGTTCGTCCACTTGCCACTTAGAAAATCCAAAGGGAGAGAGAGGAGTGGTGGTGAACATGAAAGGAATTTATTTCAGTGAAGTGGACACCAGAAAGATAAGCAATCATCTCAAAGTGCCAAAAATACTTCTAGGTTTATATAAGGAAAACAAAGTGTGGTGGGTGCCTACAAGTAGGCAAAAGATCAAGTTGATCATTATCTGGCGTCAATCATGTGTGGTCTTGCTAGCGTCTGGGCAGTCTGTATTGCTTGAGAGGGTAGTTTCAGTTCCCGTTACAGAATGCTTTACCCACAAAGTCTTTTGCTTGAGTTGAGAGATGAGCTGAAAGGATATAATCAATTAGTACAGACTGAGGTCAAAATGGAGGTAGTTGAAGTCCTCTTTCAAGATCTGATGTTATCTCCAAGTAGATAATGTCAGAATTTAGTTAAATTGTTCACTCGGCGGGTGTCAGAGGTTTGATGGTGGGGAAAAACCCTACACTTGGTGTCAGTAGTGTTGAGTGTGGTAGTAGTGTGAGAGTAAAGGAGACTTACAGGATAACTAGATTTGCCACATACTAAATGAATGTTTCTTATCTGGAATCTTCATATAGAAACCTCCACTCAACAGCGATCCCTTTAAATTTCACTATAATTTAAACATAATGACAGACAACAAAGAAAATTGAATAGGATCTTTATGTTTATATTCTTCCCTTAATGTGTCTTAACTTTCCTAGAATAACTCTAACACCTGGGGTTTGTGATTATGGCTACAGGATGTTAGCTCCAGCCTATTGACATGAATATCAGCTTATACTGTGAGATAGTACATAGTTATTGCAATTCAAAGGATGTCTGAAAAGGAGTAGCCAATTAATATGTAATCAAGCATTCTATGAGTAATTAAGAATTATTAGAACCATTAGTAATTATAATCAATTATCCCGTAGTACCCTAAATAGTACAATACTCAGGGAACATGTGAGAAAGAAATAAAAATGCAATTCTGAATCTTATTGTTTTGAAATAGTATTCTTTATATATAACAGTTAAATGGGAGGATATTTATTAAGCATTTTTTCAACTTTATAGTTTATTGTTTTGAGTTTGGGCCAAAATATAATGTCAGGAATATTTTAAATGTGTGTAAATAAACACACATGCATACATGCACATACATTAATTTTAAACTTTTTTTTTCCTTTTCTTTTAGGACATGCATTCATCTCTTTATTAGGTATTCTTCATTTGACTATTCTGTATAGGCCATTCGGTTTCACCATTGGAGGCCGTGATGATTACTTTTATGTGTTGATTTGGCTAGGCTACACTACCCAGATATTGTTCAAACACTTGTTGCTGTGAAGGTATTTTTTTGATGAGATTAACATTTAAATCAATAGACTGAATAAAGCAGATTATTTTCCATCAGTTGAAGGCCTTAATTGGAAACATGTTGAGGTTCCCTGAGAGAGAATTCCTTCTCCAGACTGCCTTCAGACTTGAGGCATCATACATCAAGTCTTGCTTGGGTGTCCTGTCTACTGGCCTACTCTACAAGGCTTGTACTTGCCAGATTCTACTGTAATCATGCGAGCCAATTCCTTAAATATACATCAGTCTTTCTCTCTCTCTCTCTCTCCTGGACAAATACACTTGATAATTAGAGTCCTTTTTTTTTTTTTTTTTTTGATAATTAGAATTCTTGAATTAAGAATAAAGAAGCAAATCATATCATAATTTTCTAGTATTCCTAAGTTCTGTACCACTTTCTGAGCAATCTCAAATATCTATAAGATATCACTAATGATATCATGAAAGAAAAGGTAGAAAAATTAAAAGGATTGTTCTGGTGCCTTATCTCTGTACCCCAACTCAATTTTGAGATCCAAACTATAAAATCTAAATTCAGGAAGGTGGCAAAACTTAGAATAGTTCTAAACTATTTTCTCACCACCAGATTACTATATAATAATATTCATATACCTCACCTTTCTCAACGGATAGGAATAAATTGCTTGATTGTAACAAGTAAATTGAGACAGTAACAATAATTTAAGAATCCAACAGCCTCATTTTTCTTAGAAAAGCTTTGTTAGTTATTTCCAGTACATATCATTAATATTTACTTTATAAACATTTAATAAGTATAAAGCTGAAAGTGTCTTGACAGTCCCATAAAACTTGCTTAACTTATTGTTATAAGAAGTAAAAAATAAGCTATACTTTTCTAATTACAAAAATAGCTAACATTTTCATATTGAAGTTTGTTGCCTCTTCTGGTTTTTACCTAAATTAGATTACCTGAAATGTACAGGTTCCAAAGAAACATTTCTGCTTTCTCCTGGGACGTTGACTCCTGTGCTGCCTTTGGGATATTTTTGCTCTTCTGTTTTGTTTTTCATTCCTGAGGCAGAGAACGATGCTTATTCTCTTCAGGTTTGAGTTTGCTTCTGGCTATATGAATTCTCTAATCCAATATCAAGGCATAACTACTCTAGCACTTACTTAGCAAAACAAAACTTGCTTTTTCACTAAAACTCATTATCATCACAGGTAAAAAAATATTATTCAGACTGATTCTAATATGCTCAAAACATGACTGTTTCAGTTAACAACATATCAACTAAAATTTAAATGCTTGAGCAATATAGTGTCCTGGAAAACATCAGTGAAATGTAAGTGCTGCTTATGTGATTTAAACAACCAAGAAGAATAAGGTAAGTTTGATCCAAATATCAAAGAACTGTCCCAAAAGTTCTTATCTCTAAATATTGTTGTTTTTCTTGCTTGCTATTTGTTAAAATTTATGGGGACAAACAGCAGAATTATCTGGAGAACTTCATGATACGGCAAATGCTGTTGTGTAACTTATGCCAATGAATAGAATATGATGAGTTTGCCCCAATGTCAAAGTTTTATATCAGTTATGATATTGAATTAGGAAAAACTAAAAAAGAAAAAATGAAAGAAAAGATGAAATGTTTGGGCCTGTCTTCCCTTGATCAAAGACAAATTTAGGGCATTGGAAAGAGGGAAATTTTAAGCATCATAATAGGTTACATGTATGGTGGTATATTAAAGTATGGTATTTTAAGGTGTGTTTTTTTCTCAATTTAATATAAGAATCACAAGAGTTAAGTATGGTGCTTATTCCTATCTTATGTACCTGAGGTTGTTAAGTTGCTTGAGGACATATAGCTAGTGAGCATCAAGACAAGGATTTGATGTGGGCATTCTGTTCTTACTCCAGATAGGTCCTGTAAAATTCAAAAATATACAAATAGAGGATAAAATGAAGATACAAATTTTTAAAATCAAATTCAGATAGGTTTCTTATTGTTTTGAGATAAAATGAAACAAAAAATTAAGTAATATCCAGGTTTTCAAGTCATTTGTGTTACCATATCACAAATTAGACTTAATACCATCTGGGCAATGGCTCAGCCAACTGGGCTATGCCTAAAGGACACCTGCTTAGCAGCTAGAATAACTTTCACTGATAAATGAATCTTTGGGGATCAAGGTAAATACACCAGGGTGGGGGCAGCAAACACAGGATGGGTATCATCTTTCAGTAAAAAGAAAAACTTCTTAAACGGGATATGTGGGTAGTTAATGACAGGAGTCCTGTGGAACTAGAACTTTTTCTTAAGTATCATCTAATACAAGCCTTTCTCTCAGCTGGCTGGCCTCTCTGTTGCCCTCTGTAAAATGTATGGATATTACTATTCTTGAACATTTTCTCTTATTGTTGGATTAATTCATTTCTAGAATCTGTGGCAATCTTAATTTTATAATGAAATGATATTCTTTTGTTATCCAAGTAAGTAAACTCCCTTGGCTATTTTATCATATGCTGCCTGCTTGACTCTGCTGAAAACATTCATTGCATCTCATTCTTGCCCAAGATTTACAAATAATATATATTTTTTAGAAATATTGTGATAGCACCCGAGTCATTTCTTACAAGTTTTAAAACTTTTTTTTCTCTTAAAAGGACCAAGTTTTTAATATGAGAAACATTTTCACTCCAGATAATGAAAAGTGGTGGAAGTGATGAGAAAAAGATGAAAAAGAATGTTTAAAATGAAAATGGAATGCCTACCTGCAAATATTCTAGGGTTATTTTGTAGACTTAAATGTTTAATGACTAGATCCTCACTAGAGAATAATCCAACAGAGAGCCTGACCATTTGCTTTTCTATGTCTTCAGCATAGAGCACAAAGTCTGAAGCACAATTGCTCAGTAAATTTTATTAAATTAAATAAATGATAGTATCTTTTCCCCTCAAATACAGAGCTTCATTTGAATATAGTGATAAAGCATGTAAATTTTACCCAGATAGAAAGTGAGATCATAGGAGCATAAAATTTTAGAAGTGAAAGAAGCTCATGAGGTTTCTTTCTTGGCGCTTAGAATAATTTTAGATTATAGGAGAAAAGTATACATCAAGAGAATCTGAATTCAGTTCTCAAGCTGTTGTCTTTTCTCTAGTGATGTGTATTTTTTTTAATCCAAAGTTTCCTTTCCACTCATATTGGAATAACTCTGTCCAGTCTGCTTACCAGATGCCCTTATACTAGCCTTTGTCAAAACTCTATGTATTAAGTGTCATCTATTTATCAGGCCCCTTTTTGTTCTTTTCTTTCTACTTAAATTAAGAATTTAGTGTATCTCCATTCTAGGAAATTATGGCTCATTTGCAGTAGAACAATGCAAATTTCAGAAAGAAATGTTCAAATCACAGGTAGCAACTAAATATTCTAGAGCTTTTAAAATAAAGAGCTATAGGACACAACAGAGAGCTCACTTAATTCAAAGATAAACTATTGTTATCTTTAAATATAATAGTTGAATCGGAGGATGTTAGGATGACAGTCAAGGACCTACACATCAACCCCTATAGCTGTTATACCAATGGTTTCATTCCTATAGATGTTTATAGCTTCAAATGCAAACACACTTGTGATAAGTCATATCTGCAAACACCTTATTTATCATTTAATACCTTATCCAGGTTACTAAACCTTTAACAACAAGTCTGAGGCCAAATGCAGGTACTCAAAGGTGGGAGGGAGAAAACAGTATTAGAAATAATTTAAGTACATCAAAGATAAAATCTAAATCTATCTGAATCAACTGGATTTGAGCTCTTTCTCTTCAGACTCAATAAACCTTTTGTACAGTTTTATGGGACTTATGTGTATTGTAGTTACTTGAGTGTTTTATTATCCCCTTTAGCATGTGTCCTCTGTGTGGGTAGGAACTTTGTAATGCTTCTATTTGTTTCCTCAGTTCCTATTCAGTGCTTTCCATGAAGCAAATGTTCATTTTATGTTTGTATATTAAATTTTGCTTTGAGCCATCATTACATTTGGTAAATACACTCTTTGGTCACATTTAGAATAAAAGAAGAGCAAGCAATAGTCCATGAACTTGGGCTAATTAATCAGAGAAGCACTAATATTGTAAAATACATCAGCCATAATGTGTAGCAACATCCATTTTGCTGGTCTTCTATCTCCACATACAATTAAAAAGAAAAATGCATTAAATCTGGCATTTTCAACCTATGAATTTTGCAATTTTGACCTTTGAAGCTCCACACTTTCACCAGCAACCTTTGTAAACCACTAGTTTCTGTTTTTATTTAATATGTCCAAATTAGATTTAACAGAACTCAGACCCATTCCAGCACATCAGGCACAAAAAGTCTCTTTGATCTTTTTGCCACTTTTAAGAAACATCTGCATCTTTGTAAAGACCTAGCAGGATGAGCCAAAATTTTGAAAACAGATATAGCCACATGCAGGAAGATAGAATCATTGGGGAAACCAACTCTCCTTGTTAGAGTCCCAGAGATCTGCAAGAAATCTAGCAGTATCTAAAACTGAGAAACACAGAGTCATTTCTAAGAGTTGGATGATAGAGGTGACCCATCTCAACATCCTATTGAACAGGATACACTGCTATCATCATCAAAGGACAGAATAGTAGAATTGGGTATTCAGTTACCTAAATATTCACTTCATGATTAAGGAAACTCACAATGAAAAAAGTTCATAGCCGTACTTTGTCCTTTTTTAGACTTTCAAGATAAAGTTTAGACCTTTGTCAAAATACCTCTGTTGTGTTTTACTGAGTCTGCCAGGGAGAAAGAGGATCCAACGTGTATCTCAACGCATGTGTTCAGCTACTGCATTAGCCTCCCTTACAAGGCTCTAAGCCTTCTGAGTGCTTCATAACCCTCTGAACATTCCACAGCTTTTGTCACATGTTGAACTGAACTGAACTTTTTTGTTCCAGATAAATGCTGGAGTGAGCCATGTAAAATAACGTTCAAATGCTTCTCCTTTTGAGCAGAGTGTTGCAAATAACAAGATGAAATTTCAGAGAGTAGCTCAGATATCCTGCGTACAAGAGGGGCCTTGAGGGCCAGCTCAGAACACCAGGGAAGAGTTAACCTTTGCCTCCTATTTCTGCTGCTGCCCTAAGGTTTACTTTTCCCAAGCAGGTGGAAGTGGACCGCTGAATGAAAGAAAAAGCAAAGTGGTAGATGATAGACAGCAGAAGTTTTCAATCATAGCCTCATCCAGGTTTCTAGCACATGTTGTAGATTGAGTGTTCTGTGAAGCTCAAAAGGCATGAACTGAACAGTAGGTTGAGCCAAAACTTCTCATGACTTATTGAAAACATTTCCAAGTCTTGGAAATGTACCCTAATAGGAATTCCTATCATTTCTGGAAAAGCCAGGCAAACCAGTATGTTCTGAGAACCCAGGGCCTTCCCTCTCCCCTTTTAGCAAGAAAGACAGTAGACAGTCCAGGCAGGATATACTTGAGAATAAGTTGCTTTCAGAATTTAAACAAGAGGAGATAAAGTCTTATAGATGATCCTATACTATTCTGAATTATCATGCATATATGTATGTATACACACATATATCTATCTATGTTGTACATTACTGACTGGGAAGCAAAAGATCTGGATTCTAACATAAGCTCCCCTCCTCAAGGAAGGTCACTAAATGACTTCTGAAGCTCCTTCAAATTCTAAATTATATTGTTATTTCATTTTATTTTTATCAACCTAAAGTATACTTTAGGTAAAACAAACTGCATGCATTCCAAGTTTGCAAAGAAATGAATTTTGACAGATGTACACACCCATGAAACTACCAACACAATCAAAAGGCAGAATATTTCCATGGCCCCCAAACAATTTCTTATGTCCACTTGTAGTTAATCCATTCCTCTATCTCCAACCCAGCCAAACAGTGTTCTGTTTTCTGTCAATATAAAGATTTTATATTTATGTAAATGAAATTATATAGCATGTACTCTTTTATGTCTGGCTTTGTTCACTTAGCAAAATGATTTTTGATACTCATCCATGTGACTGCATGCATCAGTAATTTCTTTATTCTAATTGTTTTGTTTTGCTTTTCTAACCACACATCTGCTGATGGACATTTGGGTTATTTCTGTTTGAAGCTATTCTGAATAAAGCTGCTATAGACATGCACATGCAAGTCTTGTGTGTTTCTCCTGGGTAAATACTTCAGAGTGTGAAATAACTGAGTCATATATTAATTGTACATCTAAAATTTTAAGAGAGTGCAAAATCTTTGTCCAAGGTAGTCATCAAATTTTACATTCCCACCATCAAAATATGAGTTGTGGGCAGCCTGGGTGGCTCAGCAGTTTAGCACCGCCTTCAGCACAGGGCATGATCCTGGAGACCCAGATTGAGTCCCACGTCAGGCTCCCTGCATGGAGCCTGCTTCTCCCTCTGCCTGTGTCTCCGCTACTCTCTCTCGCTCTTTCTCTGTGTGTGTGTCTCTCATAAATAAATAAATAAATAAATAAATAAATAAATAAATCTTTAAAAAAAATATGAGTTCTTACATATCTTCATCAATGCTTGGTATTATTAGTTTTTTTAAAAATTTCATCCATTCTAACTATGTATGTAGCTCTATATCCTTCCTATCTGCATTTTCCTGATGACTAATGATGTTAAGTATCTTCTCATGAACTTATGGCCATTACTTTACATTATTCTGTGAAGTGTCAGTAAAGATTTTTTTTTGGATCATTTTCATAAGGTGGTTTTTATTTTTATTGTTGAGTTGTAAAAGTTGCTTATGTATTTTGGTTAGAAGTCATTTGGCAAATACACGTATTGCAAATATTCATTCTTGACCTTTGGTATGTTTTTGTTTTCTTAACCATGTCTTTGGAACAGAAAAACAAAATTTGATGATAAAGTCAAATATATATTTTTATGGCTTATGTTTTTTTACTTCCCAAAATTACAAAGTTTTTTTTTTTTTTGTTTGTTTGTTTGTTTGTTTTTGTCCAGAAGTTTATAATTTAACTTTTTTATTTTGGGAGAATACTAGGCACAGAGAAAATTCTCCCAGGTACTGAGAGTTCCCAAGGATCCCTTACAGAGCTTTCCTTAATTTTAGCATGTTTTGGAGACACCTGGGTGGCTCAGTGGTTGAGCGTCTGTCTTTGGCTCAGGTTGCAATCCTGGAGTTCCGGGATCGGGTCCCACATTGGGCTCCCTGCATGGAGCCTGCTTCTCCCTCTGCCTGTGTCTCTGCCTCTCTCTCTCTCTCTCTCTCTCTCTCTGTCTCTCATGAATAAATAAATAACTAAAATCTTTCAAAAAATTTAGCATCTTTTGTAATCACTACAATGATCAAAACTAAGAAGATAACATTGGTAAAATACCACTAACTAACCTGGATATTTTATTGGATTTCACCAGTTTTTACACTAATGTCATTTTCAATCCCAAGATCCATATTGCATTCAGTTATCAGGTCTCCTTGTTATATACAGCAAAGCTGTCAGGCCACCATCACTTGCATTTGGCAGAGATTCGAAGATGGGCAGAGGAATGAGAAAGCTTACAGAGGGAAAAAAGATAGACTTCAGGTATGCCCTTGATTGGAGGCCGCTGGCATAGGGAAGCCACAGTTAGCTATAGTTAGTCATCATATATGATTCCTTAAAGATTGATATTTAGCTTTTCCAGCTTGGTTCTAATTTAGAAGTTGGGACAAAAATACAGAGGCTATCAGATATTAACCAAATGCTTGTTTTGGAGGGCCAGTTGCTTTGCCACAGGGGTGCCGTTTGCTTTTCTGGACTGATTGTGACTAAGAGTAGTTTGATTTCCTAGACTGGTTACTATCCATTATGTGTAGTCTACTTCATAGACTGGCTGCTTCAGATTTTGGGTCAGAGTTCTACTTTATACATGATCTGGGGACTCTCTATTTGTATATTCAGTCTCTCATTTTTGTCTCTTCCAGGGAGTGATAGTTTCCCAGTCTTCCTATGCTTTGTAACCTTGGCCATTTTGCAAATAGCTCCTTGATTATTTGTGTTTGGCTAATGTTATTTTGTAATTAGATTGAAGTTATGTATTCTTGGCAAGAATAACACTAAAGTGATATTCCCTTCTTAATGCAATATATCAAGGGGCACATAATGTCAACATGTCTTAGTATTTGTGATGATAACTATGATCATTTGGTTAAGGCAATGTCTGTTGCATTTCTTCACTGTAAATTACTATCTTTGCTTTGGTAGCTAATAAGTTCTAACAAAGATTGTCTATTTCTTTCATTTCTTATACATTTATTAATTGAAATTGTTCTGTAAGAAAGAACCTTTAATTCCCCCCCTAGTATTATTTATTTATATTCATGTGTATTTGTGGCATATTCTTATTGTCTGGATTACACAATAATACTATCATTATTTATTTTATTGTCAGACTATTTGGGATTTGGCCATTTGGAGCTCTTTCAGGTTGCTTCCTGTAAACTTTTAACACAGTTCCATACTTTTCTGAGCACTTTTTTATTTTCTAATACTTTTCATTTATTTCTCAAGATTTGTGTTTCCCACTGGTATCATACTTCCTTTCAACTTGAACCACCCTACTTGAATTATAGACCTTTTGGTGATTTTTGTCGTCATTGTTTTTTGGTTTTGTTTGTTTTTTGGTTAACCTGAAATATCTTTATTTCACCTTCTTTCTTAAAGCATATATTTTCCTGGAATAGAATTTTGGCTTAACAGGTTTTTTTGTTTTTTTTTCTCTTTCTGTATTTCAAAGATTTGATCCATGGTCTTCTGGTCTTAATTGTATCTGATGTGAAAACTACAATATTCCAAATCACCTTTTTTCTAACTGCTTTCAAGATTCTCTCTTTCTCTTTGGTTTTCAAACTAATATGTTTTGATGTGGCTAGGCATTATGTTTGTATTTACTCTACTAGTGGCTCACTGAACTTCTTGAAGTTGTAAAATTAAGTCACCAATTTGGTATTTTTTTACCACTATTTTTGATATGTTTATTTCAGCAGACAGTTAAATTGATTAAACCCAAACTGTAAATTGTTTCACCTGCAGTGGGTTGTGTTGCCTATCTCCCAGTTCAGTCCTTCTACCTTTAGGGGGAGGTACTTTGATTTTGCCCCATGTAAGCATGGTCTCAGGGTCAATCAGAAATTAGGATAGAATCTACAATTTAGGGTTCCCTTTTTTTGGTCTTTTTTCCTTTTCGGGACTTCTTCCCCACACTACAGAGGTCATGAACACCCTGGGCTCTGTCTTCTGGTTCTTTGGCTGTCCTTTACCACCTTGCATCTGTGACTGAGGCTAGGTCATAAAAACTGTTTCAAAAGAACCCCATGAAAAAAGTAGGTATAATTTTAACAATTTAGAGAAAAAAATTAGGATCTTAAAGATTAGAAGTTAACATAAGATCACATACTTGGTGTGTACTCATTTGCCTGTGTGTGTGCACACATGTGCACACGTGAGCCCCCACATGCATGTGTATGGAGAGGAAACTGTCCATTTTTTGAGCAGGAACAAACTAAAGAAACCTTAAGGATAATTAAATTCAAGCATTTACTATGAAAGAGTGGAGTTAGATCACTTAGATGACTTTCAAGGCTTGCATAACTAGTTTCTTATTCTGTCTCAAGGATCAAACTATTATGAAAGAGCATTTGCGGTAATAAAAAGGCCAATATCAGTTCTATAGAAGGAAGGGCTTTTAGCAAAAGTGCCATATAAAAATAATAAACCAGAGAACTGCACATTCTCCCTTAATTTAGAGGCATTTAAGCAGGGACTGAACTTGTCAGGGAAGCTATAGAATATATTTAGACATTGATGGGTAACTGAAGTAGATAGTTGTTAAGGTTTCTTCCAGACTAGAGGATCTATGATTTGACAATTCAGTGACTATTATATTGCTTCTAAAAGTGCCATTCCTTCATTCTGACTCTATCATCTTGATGACACATTTGGGCATATGTCCTGAAGAAATGTTTTTTTCAATTGTGGGATTAGTAGTCTTAGCATGTAGTGCTTGCAGAGTTTTTTGATGCTGCCTAAGAACATGTTTTAGAATCCCTGTCAATAGCAGACATGGGTTTCACATGAGGAACCACTTTCATAAATTTATTATTTACTCTTTTTGCAAAAAAACTTAACTAAATTTATCTTATTGACTAAATTTAGTCAATTTTTATATAAAACAGCAGAAACTTATTCTTATAAACCAAACACACACAGGGAAACATACATGTAATTAGAAATATAGATATGTGGATCAATGTTTCCTTGGAAAATGTTCCTTTGAATTTATTAATATGAGTGTAGTTTAAATTGAAAAGTGTTAGTCAAAGAGAAAATGTAAAAATTGTAATTGTTAGTATTGTTCTACAATTCAGCTTAATGTACTCATGGACCACTCCCCTTTTTCCAGTAAGACATCAGTTCTCAGAATATGGTGAAGGGAGACTTGTAAGTCTCCAAGGCCATGCCAGGAGTTCTTCAAGGCCAAAACTACTTCCATAATAATATGAAGACCTTATTTGCCTTTTTACTTTTATTCTTGTACAAGTATACAGTCAACTTTTTCAAAAATCACATACCACGTAGGATGTCATTTGCTTTTACTGCTTATGGAATATATGCTTGTGTATTCTTGTTTATATGGATAATATTCTGAATATCACCGCATAAACGTGCATTTTCATATATTAACTCAATTTTTTTAACTCAATTTTTAATTAGTACTTAAACTATTCTATTATTATCACTGTTCATACTTCTTGTAATCCTTGTAAAGTCATTATCATTCAGTAAGTCTTATGTTGGAATCCTGAAATTTTCCTTGTACCTACATGGAAATACAAAAAGAAGTGAAATTGTCTGAATTTGCATAATATTTTTAATTTCTTGAAAAATGTTCTAAACTTTTAAGTATTATCTGAAGTTTATTATTTTAGAATGTAATAATAGTTTATTTTGAAATCAAGAAAATACATTTTTCTTATATTTAAGGAATGATTATTGACTAGAAAGAGATAAAAAGATTCATTTACTCAACCCATAGATGTACCACCTATATCTAAACATGCTGAGAACAATAAAAATAAAACTTTCATATTGGAGGGCTATTTGACCCACGGAAGAGAAAACTCTATTCCGAACATCCTGAGTGAAAGTATAACCAAGAAATAAAACTATGACAGAATGCTATTTCCCTCATATTTATATGTGCTAATGGTTTTCTTTACTATATTTTTTCAAACAGAATATTTTACATGATTTTATAGTAGTAAGTTTCGGTCTCATTTTGAGACCAAACATTTAGAAAAAAATACTTAAATATTTAAAACATAGTTAGATTGAAGTCTCTAACTAAAACTATTTGTAATAGCTTTTCAAACTAGAGTCTCAGAAGCCACTGAAATATATTACAGATTATGTTATATTGAACTGGCTGGAGAAGAATACACAATAGATGGGATTTAATAAAACTTTGGACTATTGACATTGTTCAATGCCTTCTGATAAAAAAATCAGTGAAAGTATTCACATCGGTGCCGATGTTCAATGTTACCACATCTTGTCAATATAAAGTTTACTTGCAAGCCTAGAGATGAGATCATATCTGTAGAACTGTACTTTTCCTTACACATGAATGAATCTACAAATATGGTTGGACTTGCTCATTTGTTTGTATTTATTTGGTATGGGCACCAATGAAGCAGTCAGGAAGATCTTGTTTTATATGAATATATTTGGCACCAAGCACAAGTGGCACTGAAATATTCAGTGTTAAGAAATATTCAAAGTGTTGAGTAATGTTTTTGAATTTCATAATTTTTTTGGACCTCATGGAAGAACTATGTTTACTTTTTCAGTGATGGGACAAAACCAATAATGAGTAAAACTGGTGGTGCCTTAGCATAAATCAAGGTAGTGGCACCCAAAATGTACAACTGGTCATTGTATTCTCCACTGGCACTTGCAAGTAAAAAAAAAAAAAAAAAAAAAAAAAAGCCAATTTTACTTAGGAATAGCTGGTTGTTTGGATTTCCCTGAGTACCGAGGATAATGAAATTTGGTACCTGCTTTATCCCTTGGAATACTCGGGGATGCTTGAGGAATTTCACTTAAGGTGGTTTTTATACCTCCTTTTATTATGTTATTCCATAATATATAGAGGCTGTGAGGGAGAAGGGTTCAGGGATAAGCAAAGATGCTGCCATCTTTCCAGAAGTTAGTTGGTAAAAATAGGAATATCTAAATCCATTAATCTTTTCTTGGGGCATTAATTTTTAAAATAATTTTTAAACAGAAATTCATTCTTCTACATAAGTATAGTTCTAGGCAGAAATTCATTCTTCTACATAAGTATAGTTCTAGGCTTGCAGACTTTTTTTTGTCTGTTTACTATTGTTTTATTGATTTTTATTAATTTTATTTTTGTTTATTTAGTCCTCTAGACTTATTTAATAATAAATATATATTTTTAAATTTAGCTCTATCTAGTAGGTTAAAATGTAAAATGTAATATATGTAAATCCATGTATATAGGATGCATAGGTAACTCAAAGACATAACCACCAAAAATGCCACTATACTTGTTATTCACTGACTTCTCAGATGGCCAATGCCTTGCTCCCTTCTGCTCAGGATATCAAATTCCAGCCTTACCCTGATTAGTCTTACATAACTGAGTCAGCTTGAACCTGATTAAAATCTCCTTCTCCTTTGGTTAAAGACTTGGAAAAAGTCACCTCCCAGTTTGCAATTAGACTTGTCTTCACATGCATGGCCTTCTCACTCTACCACATCCACAGAAATGTCAGAGAACAGTTAATCTACTCCCTGTTATGTCTAGTTATCCAATTCTCTACCTTCTGTATGTCTTCCTGGCCATAGTTCTTCCCCAAATTTCATGATGGGTTTAAACACTGGTTTAGAATCACTTCATTGTTGATGGAAATTTTTCCTCTCCTCGCCTTGTTTTATCCTACTCTTTCTGCAGCTAACTCCATTTTTGTCTTGTTTTATATACACCTCCTTGATCCCCAGTTTGGACATCTACAAATATACTGACATACACCAGTACATATTCAATCATACAAATATTGAATGATACCACTGCCTACACACACCAAGATCCAACATAAGCATTGAGGTCAGCTTCTTTGAGTACTCATGCCAGTTAGGACCATACTGGAAAGGGTTAATTTGGATAGCTAGTCATGCTCTTGAAGGGGACAGATAATTTTGTTCTTTCTTATTCATAACACCACACAGCATATTTCAAAACTATGGCTACATTGACTGATGTAATTTCCTATGCAGTTTATTTATTTATCATCATCATCATCATCATCATCATTATTATATACGTGCTTACTTGCATCATCATCATCAATATTTATATATATACTTACTTGCTGTTTCTTTGCATTATGAACACAGCATGAATTTCATTAAATCAAATGCTCTAGAATATTGAGTGTATCTATATTTGCCACATCCAACATTATTTTCCAAGCCACTAAATTTATTTCTATTTTAAAGGAGGGAATTCTGATGTTCAGAGCAGAAAAGTAATTTTTTCCTAATGGCCCACTGTATGTCAGTGATGGAGCTGGTAATATAACCCCAGTTCTTTGAATCTCCAATTCAGTGCTCAGTTGAAATTGCATTCTTCACTCAATGAAAGCTAAATGAGAAAATAAAAGTTACACTGATTCCACAGGATATGTCGTGCCAGACTAATGTTACCCATTTTACTCCTCGCAATTCTACCACACTTCAAGTACTATTTATGAAATGACCTGTGAAGGTCATTTTGTGCAACAGTGCAATGTTTGAAGGTTACAAGTCACCCACACTGAAATATTAACAAAATATATTTTGTGAGCCTTCTCCCCCTTGCTCATAAAATTAATAGACCATTTACCTACCCTGGTCTCCTAATAAGATTATGAGAATTTATTCATTCAAACTAATAGCAATAATGGTAAGTACTGTACTAAATAGTGAAGTAGATTTTTCAAAAGTTTCCTGACATTTGCCAAGCAATAACCATGATAATTTAACTTATATGATTTCATTGAAGCTCCTAAAAATAACAGCGAGATTGATATTATTATTATTATTATTATTACTTACTATCAATAAAGACAAAGCTTTGAGCATTCAATTCATGTAATGAATTAACATAACCAAGTTTCAAATTCCACTCTTCAGGTCAGCATCTACACTGTGGATAAGGCATTATTCTAAAACCCTTATATTTCAAATCTAATAATAAATATGAAACTGAATTTAAGAAAAAGAAATAATTTATTATCACCAGTATCTTCTGTGTGGTCCAGAATACTCTACCAGATACACAATGAAATATTTGAAATTTGTAATTTACATTCTAAGCACATATGCTATATATAATCACAATAAAAAAGAACACATTTTATTATTTAGGAGATTCTAGACACTTGGAAAGAGTTTAACAGATTCTTTTAAAATTATGTCTAATTTGGGGATCCCTGGGTGGCTCAGCAGTTTAGCGCCTGCCCTCGGCACAAGGTATGATCCTGGAGTCCTGGGATTGAGTGCCACATCGGGCCCTCTGCATGGGGCCTGTTTCTCCCTCTGCCTATGTCTCTACCTCTCTCTAAGAGAGGTAAATAAAGAGAATAAATAAATAAAATCTTAAAAAGAAGAAAGAACTCTATGCCAGGGCCCTGGTATCATTTTGGAAACACTGTTTCCTGGGATGCCTGGATGGCTCAGTGGTTGAGCTCTGCCTTTGGCTCAGGTCTAGATTCCAAGGTCCCAGGATCATTCCCGCATCAGGCTCCCTGCAGGGAGCCTGCTTCTCCCTCTGCCTGTATCACTGCTTCTCTCTCTGTGTCTCTCATGAATAAATAAATAAAATCTTTAAAATAAAATAAAATAAAATAATGTCTAATTCCTTTTAATTGACATACTATTTACCCCCCAAAAAAGATCCCATATGAATCATCATATGAAAAGAATTATCTTAGTTTATTACTTTTCTTTGGTTAAATATTCATGAAGACAATCATTATCTATAGAAACCATTATAAAGAAAAGTAATATTAGACTCCTAAAATATTTAAAGGTAACTCAAAAGGCTTTCACACAGAATCAGAGATCTTAAGAATAGAGAAGAATCATGTCAATTAAAACTCTAAACCCAGGGGAAACGTGAGTGGCTCAGCGGTTTAGCACCTGCCTTCAACCCAGGGTGTGATCCTGGAGTTCCGGGATCAAGTCCCATGTCAGGCTTCCTGCTTGGAGCCTGCTTCTCCCTCTGCCTGTGTCTCTGCCTCTCTCTCTGTGTCTCTATGAATAAATAAATAAAATCTTAAAAAAAAAACTCTAAAATCAAATATTCTAAAAGACAACATCTAGGAAATAGAGCATTAATAATATATCTAGCCATTTCTAGAAGTAAATAACTGAGAAGAAGGTCTATTAATGCATAAAGTTTGAAATTTTTCACAGTGCATATAAGCAACAGTTCTCAACCCTGGATCCTTGTAAGACTTAACTGCAGAGCTTTGAAGAGATCATCTATTGCTGCACATCAACCTCCTTGATACTTCAATCCAGTGAGTGGATCTGAAGTAGAATTCTTGAGTTTATAATTTAAAAACAAACAGTCAAGCAAACAAACAAACCCTCTCAATAGAGTTTGATGGGTATTCAGTAGTTGAGAACCACAGCAAATACAATGATCATACAATCTTAATTACATGTGGAAAATATTTTTAATATTCTACTATACTTTGTGATATGAAGTTTAGAAACAGTGCTTCCTTAGTTCCAAAAGAATACACAAGTAAAAGAGGATGAAAAATAAAATATATTTATCTCATTGGAAAAGTCACACAATAAATAATAAATGGTGGGATTACCAATGTAAGGTTGTTATCTCATTTATTTTTCTAAGTCAAGTACCTAAGTATTAGGTCTGATATTTAGTATAGGTATTCTGTTGGTACTTAATAAATCAATTAATTATAGTAGGGAACATATGGCTATAATAAAAGTAGTGTCTCAGAAATTTGGAGAAGGAAAAGTTATAGTTGCTACTTTATACATAACTAACATGAAAGCCTTTTTAGTGAAGAGTACCAGAAATAAATATACAAAGAAACCCATCCTGCTACATTACCTTTCATAATATTGAACAAAAAGTTGACATATCAAACATAATCTAGATTCTAAAAATACAGATGTGAATTTATATTTACATTGTAATTTTTGAAAATTGAAATGTAACTATAAACATGACCTAAATCACAAAGACTATAAGGAGAAAAAAAGTGCTATGTTGCTCTTCCTTAATTCCTAGCACAATGTTTTATATTTAAGAAGTTCCCAATACTATGTTAGGTGGCCTTAGAGAAATATGAGCCTCTAAGAAACAAAATTCTGGCTACTGAAATGGAAGCGATAAAAAGATGCACCAACTATAAAAAATAACATGGCTGATGAAGGAGGTGTTTTATAAACTCTCGATTTAAAGGTGAAGGAAATATCTAAAATATCAAATGACAAAATTGAGATTCAAGAGTACTCTGACCAATGATGGGTTCAAACAACACGACTGAATAAGAAAAAAAGATAAAGTGTTGATCTGAGAGCAAAAGAAACCGATTGTGTAAGGATGACATGGGGTAGACCTGGCCTGACAATAATTTAAGTAAAGAGATTCAGTAGAGTATCTGGCCAAAAAATCTCAGCCAGGTAATGGGAGAAACACTGGTGGGTCTGCTGGATGCAAGGTGAAGACAGAGAAGCAGTACTGCTTTTGGGGTGGTGAGTAGGACCAGTTAAGGTGATCAAGAGAGAACTTCGGTAACCTCAAAACCTTGGATGTAGGAATTATGCACTAGAGCAGGAGAGCCCAAAATAAAAATAAAGGAAGAGAACCAAAGACCAACCTCATTTACATCAAAATTTTGGCTCAGGTCTGCTTTATGAAGTGCTGATTTAATAATATGTGCACTAGTAAGAAGAGGCCAACATATAAACAAACCTTGAAGATTATTTCCAGCCCTCAGATAAAAAAATGTTTATTGACTGATAGTACAATAGTTGTGAGCAGAGAAACATTTCTAAGGAGTGGCAGGTGAATTCAAGGGACAAAGGGGTAGTTATTTTACATTTGTGGATGTATTAATGTCATCAATAAATTAAATATATTCTTTGAATTATACAAATGAGAAATTTCAGTTGATTTGGTGCTATGGATATTTCTAAGACTCACACAAAGTTAAAATTAATATAAAATATGACAGGAATTTTTAACTTCATGGGTTTTAGAAGTTATTAAGTATGGAGTAAATCCAACCATCTGGTAATGTTAGTGATGCAATTCAAGTTTTTCAGTATCAACATACAACTTAAAGATTTATTTCCAGATATAAACATGAAACTTCAAATCTTTAGGATGTATGCCTGTTAAATAGGTAGACACACAACTAGAAGACAGAAATCATTTAAACAATTACATTAAAAAATAAAAGGCTTATTTTATCATATGATGAAATTTAGTTTCTGAATTATTGAAAAAATACACATAGCAGATTTTATGTATCCCTTAAGTATTTCCTATGTCTAATAGAATCAGCTGTTTTTCATAAAAATCATGATGCTCGATGTTTTCCTATGTACATTCATTCTTTTTTTTCTAAGCCCAAAACATTTATCCAAGTTATTCAGAAGTTTAGTAGCAGACAGTTATTAGATATATACACATTTAAGCAGATAAACAAAAGTAAATAGCATATAATGTAAGCTAATTTACTTCTACTTTTTCTATGGAGTACATTTCAGTTGAGTTCTAAGAATTATTAAAAGACCAATTCTCTTTATTTTCTATCTGTTTCCCAAGATTCTTAACCAGGACTTAAGTTTTGATCACAACAAAATAAAGAGAACCCCTAGGGGAGACTCACAGAAATGATATAAAAATGAGAGGATTGGACTAAAGGGCTGAAAGTCCATCACATTCTGAAACTCAATGATCCCACCTTCATTTTCATATACCAGGTGGGACACATAGTTACTTGGTTTCCCTAGAATTATTATAAAACTCAACAAAAGCCTCAGATTCTCCCTGAATAGGCTCATTCTGAGTCCTAATCTCTTATAGAAAGAATAAAACAAATAAAACATCTTTCTGAACATATGTTTTATCATTTCATCTAAGTCACTTTTTGGCTTACCATCAACTCAGAAAATTTAATCATTCATAGTTTTTCTTCCACTGCATAGTAGTGTTCAAAGTAAAAACACAGATTCTGAATTCAAACTGACTACATTTCCTTTTCAATTCTGCCACTTGTTAGCTATGTTCCTTGGGCAAGTTGCTTGGCTACTCTGTAATATAGTTCTATTTAAAATATGGATAATAATATTACCTACATTATAGAACTATTATGAGAATTAAATAATTACATGTATGAACATTGCCTGACACATAATAGATGCTATATGCATGTTTACTATTACCACTATCATCTTATGTTTTAGTTCATTTCTCTGAAAATAGGAAAATTGAGAAGAATTAGTATGAATTTGTAACTCACAGCCTTCTGTTCTCTCTGCTTCTCTTCTTACCAAAGATATAGCTTAGTAATGTTATAAAAGGGTAGAAAGTTAAACTCAAATTAATTTTACTTTTCTCTGTTAACATTTTAAGGAATCATTATTTTTATAAAATGGAAATATTTTTCTAGGACTGGGTAAAAATAAATTCCCTCTCTTCCCAGAAAAATATTGATAATTATGGCTTATGAAACTGTATCCTTAAGAGAAAGAAAAGTAGTTTCTAGATAATGGTGTGGAGTCCAGTTATAATGGGTCACTGAGATTTTAACTGATAGACCATCAAATGCTACTATGTGAGTAAATAAAAGAATAGGTGTTCAATGTATGTCAATGACTAGTTCAGGGAGATTGGAGAACCTTGGGTGGATAAGAGAAGTAGCATATTAGAGGGAAGGAGTACACAAAACCCAGAGAATAATCCTAGAGTTCTTTCTGGAAAGCAGTGAGTGAGTGGGCAAAAGAAAGAATATGAAAAGTATATCATTTTGGTGTCCATGAGCTATGTGGAAAGAGTCTATTTGAACACTAATCAGTTTTTGTGTAAATTATACAGGGATTGTTAGTGGTTGCTTCCAAGGGTTAGAATGCAAAAGGTCTGTTTCCTCTGTCTTCTATCAAAACTAGTGATTTTCCTTGGAGAGGGAGTTTACTTCCCCCACAGTATAATGGCAATGTTGTTGATGTGGGCCTGACAGACTTAATCTAGTCAAATGATCTCATCACCATGGTTTGGTATTTAAGAATGACCTATAAGCTAGTTCAAGCCAGGAAGACCACAGGGAAGTAGAATTTTTCTTCCACTGCATAAATTGAACAGATAATATGAGGTGTGGGACTGCAGTCATCATAAAAGAAGATCAAGGGACCACCATGTAGAAATGAAAAAAGAACACTAGTGCCTTGGAAGGTGGAGCAAAGAAAGAGAAAAAAAATGAGATGGCAGTGACTTATACACTGTGCCAAATCACATAAACATCTTTTATCTGGACTGCTAACTTAAAGTAGTCAATACATCCATTTGTAGTTGTTAATTATAACAGTTTGTGTTGAGTCTTCTGTTATTTGCAATTAAAGTAATCCAGCCAATGCAAACAATAATTTCACATCCATATCCTAGGCTTGCACTTGACAAACAGATGTTCAGGCATATAGTAATTTTGCTGATTGTGAACCATACATCCTGTTAGCTGATCCCTCTGCTAAAGTATGTCATAAATTTTTAATTGAATCCTATCTGGTGACCCCACAAAGAACCTCTGCAAGGTTGAATAAAACATGCTAGATTAACCAACACCAAGATAGAAGAACTGGAAAACATTGCTGGAAAACTTTTTTTTTTTTTTCAGTCATTTGTCAGCATCTTAAATTCTAATCTAATAGTGATAGGAAGCACATAGTAGCTCTAGATCTATCTACTCATTTAAAGATAGCACTCCATAGGTGAAATACACACACACACACACACACACACACACACTCAAACTGAACTATCATTCTACTGTCAAAAGAAAGACATAGAAGTGGCCTGTTTTCCCAACCACAAATCTTAGTCAGACATGGCCATATCATTCTTTCTCCTGTATTACTTGGAATAGTAATCACTTTTTCTTTCCCAGAATGATAGGAAAAACTGATGTCTGTAGCAAAATTCCATCTGTTTGGCCATGTGAGGTCTGTTAGCCCACAAGATAACCCCTCCCAAAGGACTCATCTTCATATTCTAAAACATGAATTTAAAATTCATTATTTAATATTATAAATAAATCTTTGAAATTCAGGATACCAAATATGGTTTCCAACATATGCCAAATTATTTTTATGGTAGCTAGTGTAAAAGCCACAGTAGATACACATGTTTTTTCCTTCTTAACAATTTGGTATATTGACAGAAATATATTGGACTACCTCATGACATCCAGGACAATACTTGAACAATTATTTTAAAAAGCAAATCTCAAGTCTTCTTAAGAGTTTTAGAACTTTTATAAGATTGTAAAGCGTGAAAATAGGAAATTATGGTCAATACCTCCTTACATTCTCTCATATCACTTTCTAAATTTATCCAGAGGACTTTCCACGTTTTAAATTATGTGTGTGAGAGAGAATGACAGAGACAGAGATGCAGAGAAAAAGAAAGAGAGAGAGAGGATTATTGCTTTTGTTGTTTTTTGAATCAGTGCTATTTCTTCTTCTAGTTTGTAAACTACTAAATGTCAGGGACAAAGTCTGTTAGGCTGACAAATAGGAGGCTTTCAGTAACTATTTGTTGAATGTATAGGTGAATAAATTAATGAATGAATGAGTAAATGAACAGGGTCATCCTGTATTTGCATGGATCTAACAATGAAGGCAAAAGCTGCAATGACTTTAGTGTGTCTATATTCTTGTTGAATGATCTCTATTTATTTTACAAATATTGATTGTACACCTAAAATAATATCCAGCAGAATAACAGTGTGCAGACCCTTACGGGGGAGGTCTTTGACAACTCCTGCTCTTCTGAAAGAATGGCAGTCTTCAGAACTTTCAAATAAATTCACTAAAGGGTTATGCTAAGAAGCATGCCTAACTGTCACAGGGAGTGAGAAGGTTCCAGAGACTTGGATTTTTAATACTGGGAAAGTCCTATCAAAGGAAAAATGTACCAGATGGAGTTAAAGTAGGAAGACCTTATTCAATACTGTTGCAATAGGGGAGAGAGAATGAATTAATCTTTACTGAAGGGTTTTTAAGCTCTGGACTAAGCTAGTGGGAAAGTATTGGGGGACATTAGGAAAAAATACTGGTCAATGAGATTAGGCCATCTATGTTTGTTAGTTGTTATTTATTGAAGTTAGGTTACATCCACACAAAAAATAAGAGATAGTGTTATCTTTCCTGGTGGTTACTTATCAAAGAGACAACTCTCAGGTCCCTCAGAAAGCTTTTCCTGGATTGTGAAACTATCAAGTGGCTGTTAGAAGATGTATCATCTCAAAGAGGCAGAGAAAAATTACAATGGAAAGTTTTCTAAAGTTGCTGCTCTAAGAAAGAAGGTCTGGGCCTAGAATCAGAGAAAAATCTATCTGCAGTTTAGTCAAGCTGAGGAGAATGTTAAGACCATCATGACCAGTCCTAAGCAAACTGGGAGAATTGGTCATTTACTGGATGTTAAATGTTGCCCAGAACTTTACTAAAAATGCTCAATAGCTGAAATTTGGGATATTCGTATTTAGCAAATTCTCATGTGAATCTATGACTTGACTAGCTTTGTAAGCCTACTGAGAAAATGACCATTTTTATTGGAAGATATCTATTTTAATATACAAGAATGATTTTTGTTTCCATGAAATAGTTTTTAGAAATCCTTATTTTTTGAGCTTTCTTTGGGTTGCACTAAAATGAAAGTTTCATATTCAGTAAAAACTTTTAAACAAATCACATATAGACACAAATAATTTAATGAATGAATCTGTTCCATGACGCTTCTGCTGTACAATAAGAATCTTCTACATCCCATAAAGGGCTTTAATTTACAGTTACACACTCCACCTTCTCATCTCAAACTTTACCATTATTTCAGATACTCCGAAATTTCAAAGACTTGAGATTTGCTTCTTTTGAAAACATGAATTACAAGAATGTGGCCTCATGGTCAACTTTGATCATTTAAACTCTGATGATAAGGACATGATAATTTGTATGTGGCTTGAAATAGAAGATCTGTTGAAAGGAGTCTTTTTGCTTTAATGAAAAATAAATCTCACAAGTTTCCAAGTTAAAATGTGTCCGTACTTTATGTAATAATACATTGTATTGTTCATTTCCTATATTCTTAGTTCTTAGGAGGGTTCTGAGCCCATATGGTGAAGGAGTTAGACTCTAGAAATGCACTGAACCAAACACAGAACTAGGGACAAAAAGGAAAACCCTTTTCCAATACCTGTGGCCAATTCATCGTTAGCTTGAGCCAAAAGAATGAAATGAGAAAAGACCTAAGATATTTTTGTAAAGAACCAAATAAATTCTTAGTCAAAATGTCAACAACCTTCAATGTTTATCATATTAAAAAGAAAGACCATCACATCATCAGTGGCTTAAGACTACATTAATTTTCTTCAGAGGATAAAAGAATGAACTGGTAATTCCAGGTTTCTTTTTTTCCTGCTAATTCCAGGAATTCTACTTCTCTATGATGTGTGTGTGTGTGCGTGTGTGTGCTTATGTGTATTTATGTGTGTGTGTAACAGTTCTGAGAAACTGTCCAGAGGCAATAAAATTAGAAAAAGTTCACAATAGATTTATTGTATTCGGAGTTGAGAGAAAAACAGAAACCTCACTGAGTATACATAACAAATAAAAAATGTTTGGCTGAGTAAGAATACATCCAAATTGTGAATAGACTTTAATGGGTAAAATTTTAGGGAAGAAAATGTATTGAAAGTAAAAACTCAATATATTTATATATTGATTAGCTCATTCAAAAAATAATCAGTGATCACCTTTTATGTGCCCAGGCCTTAAGATAGGTAATATATGAGTAGGAATGTCATCTGAGGAAGTAACATAGCCTCATGCATGTATAATCACTCCAACACAACAGAAACTTCATACATGTAGAATCACTCCAACAAACAGAAACTTAGTTCTTGCTTTTATAACACATAGGGTTTGTCAGCCGAATAGCCCTCTTTCATGCCATCTTTCAGAGTTAAATTGAAGGAGGCCCTGCTATCTTTAATAGATGGCTTCTAAGATCACTCTGGAAAATGTCTCCATTCTAGCTAGCTGAAATGGAGAAAATTAGGTGGTGGAGGGTGAAGGAGAAAGTCAGGGACATTTAATAGCCCAGACATGGAAGCAATCCAAGGCTTATCCACTCATCTTGTAGATGGAACTGGTCAGCTAGATGCAAGAAAGTGTGGGAAATTTTGTCTTTTGCTTCCCATGACAACTTCATAATATGGAAGAGGAAACATGTTTTTTGGTAGGCAGCCACGTTTCTACAATCTATCTCTCTCACTACAAAATATTAGTCTATACCCTATCCCCAAGAAAACAATTCAAAATCCAATCCATTTGCTGTGTTCACTACAAAGTCCTATTGTGTATAGGAAATGCAGTGTCTTCTCCATCAGTTCTAGATGGGATTTTTCACAATTTAATGACCTAAAATGACCACTAAAAGGTCAACTATTTGCATCCTCCAACCCTCCATGCCTATTTTGTAAGGTGGACCAAAGATAGCAATAAGAACTACCATTAGGGAGCAATTTCTCTCCCTTTTTTCAGGAAGAGAATACTGTATAGCCTTGTAAACTCCCACATTCATAATTTTGGGTTTCCCATCCTGTAGGGTAAAAGATTCCTTTGCACATATATGGTCCATCTGGTTCTGACTGCATCACTCAAAGGGGGAAGAATAGGACACAGAGAATTAATGTTATTGCTACAAGAAATAATACTCTATCCCTAATCCAGAGCCCTGATATTTGCTTTCAGAATAGCATAAATAAATGTAGACACTAAAAATGCAGCAGTTTATCAAAGGCAATCCTTTCAAAGATATGTGCCACAAATGGATGAAAAATCACCAAAGGAGAAATAAACATACAAGAGTGGCATCCAACTCTAAAAATAGTGTCTATGAGAATAAAGCTCAGAACAAACTGAGACTGTGAAAAATAATAGGAACACTACAAACAGATTTATAGATATTTCTTAAACAAGAAGATGAGCAATGAGAGAGAAAGGGCTGTGATGTCAAGAAAAGACTGGAAGAGAGTCCTTTAATAAGGAAAAATTTTCACTAAAACAAATCATAGTAAACCAAATCCCTCCACTGTTTGATTAGGGTAATAAATCATATATAATGGAATTTATTTAGGCAAGGCATTTTGACAGTTATAATACCTTAGTAGAATTTTGTAAATAGGTTAGATTTATAGAGTTATTGGGTGAATATATGCCAGAGTATAACTGCATTGCATTAATGATTAATAGTGTCCTGTAGATCAAGAGAATGTTCATCACTGGCCTGCCACAAGATTTGCTCCTGTTTTACATTTTAATCACACTCGGCTAAAAGGTATAATGTACTCTTTTAAACAACAAAATTATCTCAGCTAGGTCAACCAACTAGAATAATAAGTGCAATTGCTAAATTCTCACTTGGATTAAGAGGCTAGCTACAAATTAGAGAGCCCCGAATTAATAGCAGTTTTGAACCTGCCTTTGAAATTAGAACCCAATATTTGGCATGAAAGTTAGACTTTAAGCTAAATCACTGTGTGATAGATTTTGGTCCCAGCATTATAGTCCAATAGCTAAGAAATGTGGAGGAAGTCACACAATTGCGTAGGCCTGTGACTTTCTCATTCTATGCATGGTATCAAATTCAGGAGAATTACAGAACTGTTTTCTATTATTATGATTCCGGCTTTACAACATCATATCTGATTCTAGAAAGTTTACTTTGGGAAAGACATTGGCAAACAAGGGAGTTTCCTGAGAACAGCCAGAATAGAGCAGAATCCAAAACCTGAGTAATGGGACTCATTTGAGAATTAAAAACTTTTAGTCTAGAATACAGAACACTGGGTAGGGAATATCATCTAAATAATAAAGCAATATTATACTGACATTAAGGGAGCCTTATGTGGGGAAACATAGATGAGAGGTACAAGATTCTAATAGTGTATGTTAATTATATTAATTGAATATTTAGGAAAAATGGCATAAATTAGAAAAAATGTAGCAACAAACATTAAAGGTCCATTTTTAACTGTTTGAATTAATTTTAAAAATTAGAAGTATTGTCTCATGGACAACCAGTTTTGCCATAGAAGAAAATATCTAGGGATCCCTGAGTGGCGCAGCGGTTTGGCGCCTGCCTTTGGCCCAGGGCACGGTCCTGGAGACCCGGGATCGAATCCCACGTCGGGCTCCCGGTGCATGGAGCCTGCTTCTCCCTCTGCCTTTGTCTCTGCCTCTCTCTCTCTCTCTGTGACTATCATAAATAAATAAAAATTAAAAAAAAATTTAAAAAAAAAAAAAAGAAAAAAGAAAATATCTAAGACTAGCAGATAGATGTTAATAATGCAGAGTAATAAGAATAAAACCTTTTAACTCTAAAAAGAATTCTCTTAGAAATAGAGTGCCAAGTTCCTGAAAGTGTTCAAGTTAAGGCTAGAAAACCATGTAACTGGAGATGGAATTGCTGGAAGATAACCTCAACGACCTTCTCCAAGTACAATTCACTCTTCTATTCATTCTCCTATGTGGAGAAAAGGTTAGAAATACAGAAACATCCAAATATTAAAAAAAAATATCTAGTAAAATTTGCAAAGGATGAGGTTAGAGTAGAATCTGGAAACCATGTCTCTGGAAAGATTTTTCAGGAATGCAAGAATCAATGGATACTAAATGAATTTTGCAAGAAAAGCACTGGAACTTGAAAAATAAAAATTATTTGAAAAGAAAGTAAAATCCCAATTTTAGTGCTTTTCTCGGTATAACTGTAGATTTATGGGTTGAAATTTCCAAATCACTAATACTATTTATAATTTTCTTATTTTATATCACTCAGAATATCACTAATACACATAAAACAGATAATGCATATCTGCTCATATACATGTTTGCATGCCCATGTAGAAATAATCTAGTTAGGATTTTCTCAGATGCAAAGAGCTTTATAGGCTTTAAAATTTAGGATCATTCAGAATTATTTCAGTTATAATTAATGCTATTCATCTGAAATAGATAAAATTTTCTCATTCTGTTTAGCTGAAGTCCACATTTGTTTACTTTTTATTTTATTTACTATTTATTTATTTTTCATATAATATTTTCTGAGTCTTTTTTGTCTGTTTCAACCATTTATCTTCAGAAGAGATTTCCATGGGATAAGGTGGGCCATCACTGTAATTTCCAGTTTGCATAGTTAGTGAGCTCCACTTATTTGTTCATTTGGTTTAGATTTAGTAGACACCTGGAATAATCATGTAGGATGTCACGTAGGTGGCAATATTTATGGTAAGCTATTACTGAAGGCAAGTGATTAATAGAGCTAGTGAAACTGTTAAGTGCTATGATAAGGGGTGTACAGAATGTCATGATACATAGTAGAGCTACACCACTTACCCTGGTATAGCAAGAGCTGAGGCAGAAGGCAGTTAATAAAAGAGATGCAGCCTCAAGTAGATCTGAGGTTTGGAGAGGAATTATTCAGAATAAGGAGGAAAACGTATTCCAGACCAAAGAAAAGACCAGATGAAACAAGGATAAATAAGAATTGGCAGGTACTAGGACTTGAAAGAACAGAATTGTGCTGGTGCATAGGGCATATGGGGGCAAAGCAGGTGTGAAAAAAAGAAAGACTATATAGTTCAGCAGGGTCCACGCTTTTTAAGGCATATCAATGAATTTGATCTTTATCCTGAAAACAATGAGAAGTCATTGAAAATTTTTCCTCCTAAAGGCAGTATCAGAACTTGCTCTGTGTGGAGAATGGATGTGAAGGACTATGATTGGATCCAAGGAGACCATGTAGGGGTCTACAACAGTCCACATGTGAATGTTGGTACCTCCCATGAGCATGATGACCTTAAGGATGAAGACAAGCACAGCCTCAAGAAATATGTTTTAAAGATGAATACACAAAACTTTGTTACTCATTGCTCATGGGGAGTGAGGCAGAAAAAGAAATCACAGATGATGCTCAAGGTGTTTTCTTAGAAAATTGAGTCAATGGTAGTTCCAAGGAAATAGGAGACATTAAACAAATAAACATAAGTTGATTTGCTTTTGAACATTTTCAGTTTCAGGCAGCTGCAAAACAGTAGAGATATCAATGAAGAAACTACAGAGATCTAAGGCTTAACCTATAGAGAAAATATTTGCAAATCTTGTATCTGATAAGAAGTTATTTTCCAAAACATATAGAGAACTCATCCACTTAATAGGAAAAAAACAAAACAATCCAATATAAAAATGGACAGAGGAACTGGACAGACACCTTTCCAAAGAAGACATACAATGGCCAACAGGTACATGAAAAGGCACTCAACATCACTAATCATTAGGAAAATGCAAAACTATAGTGATATATCACCTCACACCTGTTATAATGGCTATTACCAAAAAGACAAGAAATAAGTGTTGGCAAGGATATGGAAAAAGGGCAAACCTTGTGCACTGTTGGTTAGAATATAAATTGGTGTAGCCACTTGGAAGATAGTATGAAGGTTCCTCAAAAAATTAAAAATAGGACTACCATATGATCCAGCAATCCCACTTTTAGGTATACATCCAATGGAAATTAAGACAGGATACCAAAGAGATATCTACACTTCCATGTTCATTGAAGTATTATTCTCTATAGCCAAGATATGGAAACCATGTAAGTGTCCATTGACAGATGAATGGATAAGGAAAATGTGATGTATATATATAATAAAATATCATTCGGCCATGAGAAAGTAAGAAATTCTGTCATTTGTGACAACACAGACAGGTCTTGAAAAACTATGCTAAGTGAAACAAGCCAGATAGAGAAAGATAAATACTCCACAATTCACTTATATGTTGAGTCTAAAAAAAAAAAAAAAAAAAAAAAAGTCGAACTCATAGAAACAGAGTAGAAAAATGGTTGGGGAAGGCTGAGAGCTGGGAGGAAATAGGAAGAGGTTGGTAAAAGGATACAAACTTTCAGCTATAAGATGAATAAGGTCTTAGGATCTAATGAATAACATGGTGACTGTAGGTGATAACACTGTATTGTATAACTGAAATTTTCTAAAAGAGTAGAACTTAAACATGCTTATCAGAAAAAGAGAAAGATAAATATGTAAGGTAACATGTTAACTAGATGGGAGGAATTCTTTCACAATATATACATATATCAAATTATTTGATGTACACCTTAAATACTTTACAATTTTCTATGTCAATTATTCAGCCATAAAGCTGAAATTAAAAAGATAAAAAGGGAAGAAAGATCTGCAATAGAAATCTGGGTATAGTGATCCATCAGATATGAATAGGTGGTTACTGAAGCCATAGGAATGTGCAAAACCATCCAGAACTATAGGAAGACTGGAAGGAAAAGACCTGAAGCAGATTCTTGCCATACTCCAAGAATTTAAGAGACAGGCAGAGGAAATATTGCCTGGAAAAGAGGTCAAGAGTAAACAACCAAGAACTCTTAAATTTCCTTTTTGATTCGCGCTCTCATCTCCTATGTCCTCTATTTTCTTTCAGCTTTTGGTCAGAAATGGGAAGCAAGGAACTGAATTCACTGGAAAGAGGTTTAAGTGCAGATTTCTAATGCAGATAGAGATGGAGCCCAGAAGTATCAAGGGTACAAAGTCAGTGTATCAGATAATAAAAGAAAGCCACATGTAAAACACAGGCCAGGAAATGGCTTGATGTCTTACAGTGCTCAAACAGTCATTTTCTTATTAAGAAACATGCTCTTTACTAGCCACAGGAAAAGCTCCTCCCGACTTTTGCCTGCTGGAATGTAGGATACGCGTTTCATTGGTCTCTGTTCCTGAAATCTGTGGCTTGAAACTTGGAGAGCAGAAAGGTCATTAGATTTAGCTGGCCTAAAATAATAATACTCCAGGAACCAATTTCAATTGTCAAGTGAAAGTATTGGCTTGAGATCTAAAAACCTGTAATTCACTGGAATGAATTAATTGACATCTTTAAAAAGTAAGATTTATTTGTAGCATTTAGGAAAATGTGTAGACTCTGTGAATGTAGGGCTCTCTTAAGAGAAAGGTATTATTTAAAGCCTGAAATTAAATTTTATTTTTTGTTTTTTATCTTTTTTTTAAGATTTGCTTGTTTGAGAGAGAGAGCACACACATAAAGCTGGGAAGCAGGAGGGACAGAGAGAGTCTCAAGCAGCCACCACTCAGTGTGGAGCCTGATACAGGGTGCGATTTAATAGTGCTAAGATCATGACCTGAGCTGAAATCACAAGTTGGATGTTTAACTGACTGAGCCACCCAAGCGCCCCTGACACTGAATTTTAAAAGACATTTTATATTTTGTATTTGATAAATTTGATATATTTACCAGTAATTATCCCTTATCTTTTACCTTTATCAAGGAATGATATTTTAATTTTTGATCTACCAAGCAAAATTTTCACATAGGGAATTGTTGAAACTTTAATATTTGATATCCCAATGTAGAAATATTCCCACCTGCTTCCTCGCTTCTAGTATATTCCTGGATATGTATAGCTATAACTCTTTCAATTTACCAGTCAAATGAAGAGATCAAGATTTGTTTTAAAATTATAAATTAAGAGAGCTATTGTATGTAGGAAAATATTATTTTGTCCATGGATCATTAATAATGTTCAGGACAGATTTTTTTTTCATACATGATCCCTTATATAAGTGTTTGAGCTTTTTTCTTGAGCTTATATAATATGTGTCTTTGAGGTGTGTACCAAGGAAAAGCAAGGCCAAATCATGGGATGCCTGTAGTATGGAGCTCAGTAGTCATTTAAAGGAACCTCACCTGATGTTAGGTCTTCCAGACCCCCCATATTCTGAATGAAGTGGTCATTCTACTTAATAGAGAGTATTTTCAATAATTTGCAGATAAACTACGGAGTCCTGATATAAAAAATTCTGTCCCACCAATAGGGCAAGGCGATGGACATTTTGATTTTTTTTTAAGATTTTATTTACTTATTCATGAAAGACACAGAGAGAGAGGCAGAGACATAGGCAGAGGGAGAAGCAGGTTCCATGCAGGGAGCCCAATGTGGGACTTGATCCCTGGAAGTGGGATCATGTCCTGGGCCCAGGGTAGGTGCTCAACCACTGAGCCACCCAGGTGTCCCTCATTTTGATTTCTTGGGGCACTTGGTGGAAAGTCATAATCTCTCTGAAGAGTTTTGCCTGTTGTAGAATAATTCACAGTAGTAGGGAATTTGATATATCCTGGGGTAGATTGCAGCTCTCAGAATTTACTTATAGATGTACATATAAATTCTGAGCATAACCATGGAGATTATATATAATTAATATATTTGTTATTATTTGTTGTTAAGATACTTGTTTTTCTCCTCTGCTCTGGGGAAGATCTCAAGACATTTGTTCTCAAGCCTGACGGCTGTTTGGATCACCCCAGGAGCTTTTAGAAATTCTGTTGCCTGAAATCTACCCCTAGAGATTCTAATTATTTTGAATTAGAAAAATGGTATTTTTAAGCTTCCTGGGTGTTTCTAATGTGCACCTGAGGTTAAGTACCATTGCCTTTGGCCACTGTGCAAAGCCAGACCTCTTTGGTCCCATGACAATGACTATTTCTTCAATTTTGATCTTTGACTTAGACATGCCTAAGTTTGAGTTCATGCTCAGCCTCACTAGCTAGGAAGGGCCTTGTTAGTTTCTAAGGCTCAGTACTTTATGTGAATTATGAAAAATAATCACAGCTATCTTATAGGATTGTGGGGAAGATTAAATGAGATTCAGCAGTTTAAAACTATTAAATAAGGTCTTGGCATAGAGTAAGTCCTGAATGTTACTCCAGTTACTGTTGCTTCTGACATACTTTTCTGATTACTAACCATGCTATTCAAACATTTCAAATGGAGAGATGGCCATGATTGGTTGCTTTTTGCATACTCCTCCCCACAAGGTAAAACACCAGATTCCACCAAGTTCCCAATATGGCTATTCCTCCAAACTAAAATCTTCACATATAACACAAATATTTTTGAATTGTTTTCTTAGGTTTATGTTGCCTACTGAAATGTAAGCCGAATAAAAATGGAACAGTTATTTCCTACTTTGCACTATGTATTTTCAGTATATTTGCCTATATTAGACTGAAATCTTGACATCAGGGTCCAAGTCCAGTCTTCTTCATGTATGCATAATGTCTAGTCTAATTTTTTACACAGAGTAAACACTCAAGATGAGTAAGTAAATAAATGAGTCAATAAGTTAGTTATGAATTTAACAACCCATGCAGATCATATCTTGCCTTCCTGGCTATTAATATCAGGAAAAGCATCCCAGAATGAAAAGTCTGGTAGCTCCTATCACACTATATTGTGATTGTTTCTTGATAGATGAAAGCCTTGTGGTGGCATAGGCTATGTCTGTTACTCTCTCCTCCAGAGATTCCAATCATACAGTAGATGCTCGATAAATACCTGGACTAGGACATTATGAATTTATGGATAAATACTTGGCTAATAAGCTTTTCCACCCTATCAAATCTTTCCTTTATGATCCATGAAGATATTTCCCACTCTCCGGGCAATTCCATTTTGCATCTCTTGTCAGTGTATCCATGCATGGTGTCTTCTCATTGTCCCTGAAATGCATTCATACATTTGTATGTGTGTATGCTTTCTTTTCTAAATTAGATTATATACCTTTCAAATAAGGAGCTAAAGTTTGCCGCCCTTTTATATCACCCATACTACTTAGCCAAGGTCTGGACATGTTTTGAATGATGATTAATAAATGTTTATTGATTGTTCTATCCCCAAGCTGCAAAGGCAAACATATTGTTGTTATTATTCTTCCCATTTTCCACTTCAGTTTCATGTTATAGGGAAGCCTAAGAAATCACTTTCCATAGGGAAATCTTATAGTATATTAAATTGTCCTTTATGTGGGCCAGTGTGGATGATGAGGGCTGCATGGAAGAGAGGGAAATGCATGGCCTGACCCAGGGCTGGTCCCACTCTATGCCTCAGAGACCTCAGCAAGGAAGTAAACAGGGCCTAAATGAATTCTGCAGATGATACTAAAATGGGAAATGTTGGAATAATAAAATGGGCCCTAGCAAGGAAAATAAAATAAGGTTCAACTTGGAAAAAAGAACTAACACATTGAGGGGAAAAATAATTCAAAACACAGATTCAGTAGGAGGGACAAACTTGGAAAGCAGAACTTAGGGCAGGCTACCCTTACACAGTCCAAAGCCTGGGTTGACATTTCAGTGGACTCATTCCCCTTTCTCTCCCTCATCCCTGAAAGGGTGGCACTTACCTGTGGTTCTGAAAAATTCTGAGGCTGAAATTTTCATATCCCAAATTCAACCTTTTTACTTAAACAGGCAAATGTAACCAGGACAGCTCAGACATAAGTAATGAACTGGACAAAGGCAAAATTTAAATAGTAATAAACACAATGAGTGTTTCTCAGAGGAGAACAAGTACAGATTATCAGAACAGAGACCATATGGCAAAACACACTCTACAAAATTAGATATTAATATCAATGCTTCACTATACCTCCAACCATATTTCTTTTTGGCCACAGCACAAGGGCTCTTACTTTAGAAAGAGATGAATTTAGGTTCAGAATGTGTTACCATTTTGGTTTCTTCCTCATATCCACAGTGTTTCTTTACTGTAGCCCCATTACTGTCCTTTTCAAGGCCTTTTACTCTCAAATGTCAGCCACATCACCTTGCACTTCTACCAAGACAAAGTAAAAGAATTGATATTCCTAGAGTACTGGGATATGTTAGTCTTATGTTAATCTTATTAATAACTGAAACATTCTGTAGTATAAACTTATTTTAATACAAGCTCACAAATAATCCTCAAAAATTGATTATTGCCTCAGTCTATTTAACTCATATTATTTATCATTTCAATTAATCTGTACTATATTTCCCTACCTTAGATCCCATCCATATCAAGAATTAAAAGGAATACAAGAACCTCTCTATCCTGAGTAGATTTGGAATCTCACACAAATGCAGATTAGCATGAAAACCAGACAAAAAGAAGAGACAGACTAAATATATTAAGATTTGCATCATTAGGCTGTTGCTGATTCTCATTTGCTCCACTCTGATTTCTTTTAGGCCATGGGTATGAGACCGCAATTATTTTCAAAGTTTCTAGGAAAAATATTGTTTACCATCATTCCTATAACAAGCAAGAGCTCTGGTATTTTTTAGGTGTGAACAAATTTCAGACAAAATGATAACAATATGTATTACATTATCTTAAGGGATATTTAGACTAAAAGTTATTTTGGATTCCCAATTCTGGCCAAAATGAAGTAAAAAGAATCTAAATTTACCCTGTTGTCTGAAACAAACAAAAATGGACAAAGCATATGAGAATATGTAGTGTTTATAAGACACTACACATCAGGCAAGGAAAAACACTGATCTCTTATAAAGGGGAAACAAGCAAGTGAGACCTACATTTGCCCCACATGTTAATTTGGGAGACTTTTTAGGTCACAAGGCAATGCAGGAAGGAATCTAGATAAAGGCTGGCAGTCTACTTTAGATGACAAAACAGAGCTGAAATTCTTGGAAGAACAAGGCAGCTAGGGTTCCCAGGAAGAGGTATCAGAGAGGAAGAGAGAGAGATTTAGTTTTGAAGAGTGTCCATCTTGAGCATCCAGTTGAGTAGTGATCAACAAATCTGTGTGAGGAAGCTACCCAAGCCAGGGGTGAAAAATCCCAAAACAGATAGAGATAACATTGCTCAGCACTCATACAGAGGAAGGAACCATAACTCTTCTCACTAACCAGATTGGAAAATTTCAATATTCATGAGTCACAAAGTAGAATACACAAAATGGTCTTGCCTCAGTAGTGGGGACTAATTAGCCATAGACGAATAACTGTTCTAGTCTTGTCTAGCAAATATTAAAAACAAAATGAAAAATCAACTTTTTATGTAATTTACCTTCATTCTAAAACAAAGCTCAGCAACACTTGTGGTAATACAAAAATATTCAGTACCAAACAGAGTAAAATTCACAATCACATCCAATAAAGAAATACTAGGGAGCAACAGAGCAGTAAAACATGTCCCAGAATGAGAGCTGATCAATCAAAATAAACCCAGAACTGACACAGATGTTAAATAGCAGAGAAGAATATTAAGCATGCATTATAAATATATTTATATAATATAAATATATATAAAATATAAAATAAATAAATAGAGATATGAAAGATATAAAAGAGTAAACTTCTAGAGATGAAAACTACAATAGATGAGATAAAATATATATTGTTAGGATTAATTCCCAAGTGGATATTGGATATTGCAGAAGAAAAGATAAATGACCTTAATAGTATAGCTATAGAACTATCCAAGATGAAACACAGAGATGAAGACAGCATTAATGAAATGTGGGAAAAATTTAAATGGCTTGGTATGTGTATAGTTTGCACTATGGAAGGAGAGGGAAGGAGGGAGGAAATAAAGAAAACTAATGGACATTTTTTTATTTGAAAAAAATCTGTAAGTACACAAATCCAAGAAGCTCAAAGTACAAGAAATATGCAGGAAGCTATACCAGAGCACATCATAATTAAATTCTCAAGACCAATGAGAAGCAGAAAATCTTAAATTCAGTGAGAGAATAGAGGCATATGCAGAAAGATAAAGATGTGGATGAAAGCAAATGTCCTGTAAACAACAGAAGTAAGAAGTCAGCAAAGCAACATTTTTAAAATATGAGAGACAAAAATTGCCATCCAGAACCAGGGAGAAATTAACATAATTTTTTATAAAAATTAAAACAATAAAGAAACTAAATAAAAGCTGAAATTTAGTTCTTTGAGAAATACAGTGAAATTAATACACCCCTAAGCTATCAGGAAAAAAGAGAGAAGATAGAAACAGGAATGAGAAAGGTGACATCAGTATAAGTTCTACATATATATATATATATATATATTTTTTTTTTTTTTTAAGATTTATTTATTTATTCATAAGAGACAGACACAAAGGCAGAGGGAGAAGCAGGTTTCCCGCAGGGAGCCTGATGCAGAACTTGATCCTGGATCTCTTGAGCCAAAGGCAGACACTCAACCACTGAGCCACCCAGGCATCCCAAGTTCTACATATATTAACGGACAGTAAGAGATTATGAACAACTTTATGCTAATAACTATAATGACAAATAAAATGGACAAATTCCTTGAAAGACACAAGCTACTTTACTTTGCTCATTCAAGCTAACTCAAGAATAGATAACCTGAATTATGTCTCTTGGAGTATCTGAAACTGAGTTTAACAACAACAACAATTTTTCACACAAAGAAACTCCAATAGTACATGATTTCCCTGGTACATTTTATTTTTTAAAAGTTAGAAAAAAAACTAATATCAATCCTACAAAAACTCTTTCAGAAAATTGAAGAGGAAGTAATACTTCCTAATTCTTCTTTGAGGCCAGGATTACTCTGATACCCAAATCAGAAACCACAGGCCAATATTTCTCATGAATATAGATGCCAAATTTCTAAATGAAATCTTAGTGAATCAAATAAAAACCTAATAATTCATGATTAGATGGGGTTTATCTTAGGAATGCAGAGTTGATTTAAGATTTAAAAATCAATCAATGTAACTTACCATATTAACAAACTAAAACAAACAAATCCATGATATAATCATCTCAATAAGTACAGAAAAAGTATTTAACAAAATCTGGTATCTATTCTAGATAAAAAGTTACAGCAAAGTGGGAATACAAAGAAAAATTTTTTTTTAGTTTTTATTTATTTATTCATAGAGACACAGAGAGAGAGAGAGAGAGGCAGAGACACAGGCAGAGGGAGAAGCAGGCTCCATGCAAGGAGCCGAATGTGGGACTCAATCCAGGGTCTCCAAGATCACGCCCTGGGCCAAAGGCAGGCGCTAAACTGCTGCGCCACCGGGACTGCCCCAAAGAAAATTTTTTAACCTAAAAAGGACACTTAGAAAGAAACTTTATAGCTAACATAGCACTTAAAAGTAATACACTGAATGCATTCTGCCTAAGTTCAAGAACAAGACAGGGATATCAACTCTCTCCTATTTAATGTTGTATTAATGGGGCTAGCTGTGCAAAAGCTTCTTATCTTGATGAAGTCCCAAAGGTTCATTTTTGCTTTTGTTTCTCTTGCCTTCATGGATGTATCTTGTAAGAAGTTACTGCGGCCAAGTTCAAAAAGGGTGTTGCCTGTGTTCTCCTCTAGGATTTTGATGGAATCTTGTCTCACATTTAGATCTTTCATCCATTTTGAGTTTATCTTTGTGTATGGTGAAAGAGAATGGTCTACTTTCATTCTTCTGCATGTGGATGTCCATTTTTCCCAGAACCATTTATTGAAGAAACTGTCTTTCTTCCAGTGGATGCTGAGTGAAATAAGTCAATCGGAGAAGGACAAACATTATATGGTCTCATGCATTTGGGGAATATAAAAAATAGTGAAAGGGAATAAAGGGGAAAGGAGAGAAAATGAGTGGGAAATATCAGAGAGGGAGACAGAACATGAGAGACTCCTAACTCTGGGAAACGAACAAGGGGTGGTAGAAAGGGAGGTGGGTGGGGGGTGGGGGTGACTGGGTGACAGGCACTGAGGGGGGCACTTGATAGGATGAGCACTGGGTGTTATTCTATATGTTGGCAAATTGAACACCAATAAAAAATAAATTTAAAAAAAATGGGTCTAGTGGTGAAAGAAAGCAAGAAAAAGAAAATTCACCCAGTTTGGAAAGGCAGAAGCACAACTGTCACTATTCATACATGAAACGAATGTGTATGTAGAATATACAAAGCAATATACAAAAGTACTACCAGGGGCAGCCTGGGTGGTTCAGTGGTTTCGCACCACCTTCAGCCCAGGGTGTGATCCTGGAGACCTGGGATCGAGTCCCACATCAGGCTCCTGCATGGAGACTGCCTCTCCCTCTGCCTGTTCACTGCCTCTCTCTCTCTTCTGTGTGTGTGTGTGTGTGTGTGTGTGTCTTCTGAATAAATAAATGAAATGTTTATAAAAAATGTACTACCAGAATTAATAAGTGAGTTTATAAAGGTTTATGAAATGAGGCAAGAGACAATAGGCAAAAATCAATTGTAATTCTATAATAGCAATAAGCAATCACTAATTAAAATGAATAACTAATACCACTTACAATAGCATCAAAAATATGAAGGTAGAGATGATTTGACAAAAGTAATGAAAGATTTGTGCAGATAAAATTACAAAACATTGCTGAGAGAAATTACTCAGGTCATAAATAAATAAAGAAATATACTAGGCTCATGGCTCAGAAGACTCAATATTATTAAAATGTCAGTTCTCCCCAAATTGATCTATATATTTGATATAATCTCAATGAAAATCTCAGTTTGTTTTTTAATATAAATTGCCAAACTTTCCAAAATCCATATGGAAATACAAAAGATGAATCAAAACAACTTTGAAAAGGAAGAACATAATTGAAGGGCTAAAAGTAGATGATTTCAGTATTATTTAAGCCACTGCACCTTAGGTAGTGTGATGTTCAACAAGGCAGACAAATAGATTAATTAAATGGAATATAGAGTCCAAGAATAGATTCACACTTTTATGGGAAGCTGATTTTGAAAAAAATGCAAAGCAATTTGTGAAGAAAGGATAGTCTTACCAACAAAATTACATTGAAACAACTAGATATTCACAATGCAAAAAATGAGCTTCAATCTTAATACAAAAATTACCTTAAAACAGATCATAAAACATAAAAGTAAAATCTAAACTTCTTGAAGAAAACACTGGAGGAAGTTTTGTGGCTTTGGTGAGGTATAAATTTAGCTAAGGCATCAAAACTATGATTTATTTAAAAAAGTTATTCAGATTGCATCAAAATTAAAAACTCCTCAAAAATCCTTGTTCAAAGACTGAAATAAATTATTCTATCATTTATTGTTTTTAAAGTAGTTATAATTAACCATTAATAGTCACCATCCTCTTGAACTGGCAGTATAAACAGAGAAGAATTGAATATATTATAAGATACAAAGAAGCAGAAGACTGATAAACATTAAGTAATATAAAAAATGAAGTTCACCAATTCTGAAGGGGAAAAGAAAAATTTGTGTGAGCATTAAAAAAAAATTTTAAAGATAGGATGTGGTCTAGTCCTTGAGTAAATAATAGTGTTTAGATATACAGAGATCATTTAAAGAAATCCCTAAGGAAGTAAAAACATGAATGAGGGTGCAGAAATGTGAATATATATAAAATTTTTAAAGACTCAAACATGCTGGCTGGTGCTTGCTTAGGGAGGAGGAAACCTGAAGAAATGGATTACTAAGACGCTATGCAGAATCTCGAATGCCAGGCTAACTTGTCTACATGCATTGGAATACCAATCGAGAGCTCAGGTCAAATGTTAGTTATTAGAAAAATTATTTTGATTGTTTGTAGTATGGTTTGGAAGGTGTACTAACAATAGATGTGGAGACCTGAAGGACTTTTTTGCAAAAAGAGTAACCAAAATTTTCTTGCCACTGCTGTTTAAAGAACAGCTTTATATCTATTGCAGTTACTGTGTAAATTACATTATAATTTTATCTTGCTGGTTTTTTAGCTAATACATTTGATGCTGAGACTGTCTTTAGAATTTAAGAAGTTTAAATTATTTGAGGAATTTCATTATTTCTTCACGAATATAAATCCTCTTGCTAATATTATTTTTGTTAGAATTAAGTATTAGGTAAAACCCTTCCTATAGCATCTATTTCCTAAGATGTGCTCAAAGTGTGAGCAGAATCTGGTTATTTTTTTAAATTCAGGCTAATTAGATGGTTGGTCTAATATCATAATTCTGGTATAAATTTCCTAAAACTCCTCAACGAACTCCTTGGGTGGGTTCATCAACCAAAATGAAGGAGAAAAATCCTTATATCCTTGACTTAACCTTTGTCAGTAGAAATCTGGGACCAACTAAACTTTGTTGAGGTATCTTCCTTTTTGTTATCCAGGATCAGAAACTGCTAACAATGCTTGCCCAGTAATAGCTCATATGTTTTTCTGTCAAATAGAGCCAACATGATAATAAACTACACCTTTGTTGTTTATGATAGTTTAGCTTCACCTTTCTCCTAGTCTCTATGTAAGATTTATGTATTTCTAATAATTTTTTCAGACTGAGTAAAGCCAGACATATTGGAGAACCCAAGCAAACCATCCAAAGCTGTGCCTTATTTAGCTGAATAATAGCAAACTTTAAAAAAAAAAAAAGAAGAAGAAGAAGAAGCTTTATAGTTAGACATGTCCAATTTAACTACTACTTCAGGTTATGACTTTGAGCAAGTTATTTCATCTTTCTTTGTTTCAGTTTCCTCTTTCATTAAATATGGATTGCAATGTACACCTACCTAATAGGATTATTATATAGATTCAAAGAGATGTAATGACTTAGCACAGGTTCTCTTTTTTTTTAAGATTTTGTTTATTTATTCATGAGACACACACACACACACACAGAAGCAGAGACACAGGCAGAGGTAGAAGCAGGCTCCATGCAGGGAGCCTGACGTGGGACTTGATCCTGGGTCTCCAGGATCACGCCCTGGACTGAAGGCAGCGCTAAACCGCCAAGCTACCTGGGCTGCCCTTAGCACAGGTTCTGAATAGAGTTTACACATATTCTTGTTCCAGTTCCTGTGTATATCCTGGGTCCATCTAAAACTCTCCACAGGTGATAGATGTCTTGGGTATCATTGGTGTCCGAGGCCTCACAGAAGATGCTGTGAACATATCAAAGGGGAAATTGGATCCATGTACTTGAGCTGTGAGTTGTTATATTGATGGGAGACCAACTGGGAATAAGTGAAAAGTTGCAGAAGAGTAGGTTTTGGGGGCCTACATAATTCTTTTTTCTCAAAATGTACACCTTTCAACCAAGATTATAGACACCCAGAATCTCATGATGCTTATATGCATGGGAATATCAGACCAAAGTTTCTCTTTTCCACTCCAGAAATCTGAAGGATGAAAACATTAAAAAGAAACGGCTATAGAACCTTCAAATTAAATATGTTATCCTCCTTGCTTTCTCACCTGACTTTTAAAAAATTTTCTCCAACTAAGGAAAGAGGGCAAACAAAAATATTTTTATTGTTGGCTATTATTACCATTCTTACTAATGATAAGTTATTTATTGAGTACTTTCTATAAGTTAGACATGGTACTGGATATTTAATTTCTGTTATTCCACTCATCCTCACAAAAAGTCAATGCTACAGAGTCATTATCATATTTCTCATTTGTAGATTAGAAAGCTGAGGCTTGAAGATATTAAGTAATTTGCCCAAAGACATACAGTTAGTAAATATCATGTGTGGGCTTTGAATTCAGTTGTCTGATGTGAGAGTCCATGTGTTCCTTCTGTGGAATGCTTTCAAGCATTGTATGTCTGGGGTTGAGACTGTTTAAGCACCTAGTTCTGAGAATCACATCCTGACTTTAATATTACTTATAAAAAATTACTTGTATAATTTCAAATAAATTACTTAAACTCAGTTTTCTCAACTGTCATATTTATCCTAGTAGTTTTTTTTTAACAAGGGAAAAATGCAATTCAGTGCTGTAAGTTACATAAGAATTTGTATGTTCTATATAAGGCTGCTTTTTTATCACCATGATTATGATTTTATAGACCATATTAGTTTACAAGGCTTTTCAGGTACCTTCAAAACAATTTTAGCAATTTAAATAAGTTATTTTAGCAATTAAAATAAGTTTCTTGTTGAATTAAAATTATTCATAAATTTTTAACATTGCCATAATTACCCAAGGGGGATTCTAGTTTGATCACAAAGATCATAGAAATGTGTAGAACAAGTTTTCAGACACTTAGTACATTAGCAAATAACTTCAGTGTTATCAAGAAAAAATATAATACAACCAAATGTATTGCCATCTATCATTTACACTAGGCTCCACAGCAGTTTGAATTTTCTAAACATCAAATCTTAATGAATATATAAAAGGAATATCTTATGATGATAAATAGATATGTATTTTAACTCTCCTTATATACAGAGAATCAGATTCTCAAAGTTCGGATCATGAGATTTTGATCAGCTTGAGGAATCTGTAAAGATAGGTAGTAGAAGATGAGGTTACTAACGAATTTTAAGGATAGATTGCAAGAAATCTTCCCTGAAAATCTAAAGAATTTGTATTTTACAGTGTGACAATGAAAACCCATTAAGTATATTTGACTAAAGAAAGTACATGCTTGAAGTTTTGGGTTAGAAATACCAGCAGTATTTCAGAAAAATTCAAATAGGGAAGGAGACTGAAGGCAAGAACAGTTCAAGTGGCTATTTAAAGCTTGGGGATTGAAATAATGGCAGCAGTGAAAAAGAAAAAGAAATGAATAAGAGAAATAGACAAATCAGTCAACTCTAGTTGGTGGGGGCTGAGTCTGGAAAATAAATGTTGAATCTGATAAGGAATAGATATATTAAAAATAGAAGTAAGGACAGTTACTTGAAAGTAAGGACAGTTATGAAGGAAATGTTTAAGCTAGAGAATTTTATGTGATTTCAAGATAATAAGAATTAGTCGAGCAAAGAGTTGGAAAAATATAGAACTGAGGCTTAGGATTAGGTTAGTAGATTTGATAATCATTTACCAAAATAAAATGTTTTCAAAGAATAAAAATTGAGAGAAAAAAAAGACGCTTGAACTAAAAACTGACATATTTTCTGCATAAGAGAGATGTTAAGAATACAGAGAAGCAAGGGCCAGAAAAAAAAAAATATATATATATATATATATATATTCAAGAAGACCTAGGAAGAAGGATAGGCAGATAAGAATTGTAATCTTTGTCTTCACAATATTAGGAATCAGAATCTTAAAGCAAAGGGTAAAAGAGAGGCAAAAAATATAAATAAGAATATTTTAAATTATTGAAGAGAAAGCAGAGAAGGAAATAATATTTACTGAGTGCCTATTATGTGCTGATATACATATGTGCTGGATCTTGTGTGACAGAACTAGAGAACTGAATATTAATTAGAGAATGTTCCTTCCAAGAATAATCCCAAGGGCAACAGAACCATCTTATAAATGACTCAGAAGAGATACTAATAGGGAAATTGGCTAAAGTTAAAAGAGCCAATTTTTCATTACAGTTGAAAAATTTTCAAAACCCAACTACTATGGTCAACAGATATTTCATCCAAGTTGTTAGGTGAACTGAAAACAGTGAATTGAAGCAGTACAGCCATCATATCTCACTAGTAGAGTTTTGAAGCAGAGTGATATGGTGATGTGTATCAAAAGGTAGATCAGAGTTCAAGGTCACTCTATTACTTATAACAGACTACCATGAACAGTTCTTTGAGATTCAGTCTATTCTTATAAAAAACAAGAGAATTATGATAGTTTCTATAATATATTAATTTTTATAATCATAACATTGAGTAACTTTACATAATGGAAGACAGAAATGAATCTTATCTTAAAGCTTGAAAACAATGAACCACAGGTAAATCATGTTATATAGACCAGGACAGCAGCTGGCCCAGAATTAAATTATAATCTTCATGTAAATGCTTTTTGCAAGTCTTTGAACTAAGAGAGGAGATGCAATGTTATTCAACATATACACTAGAAATTTTATATCACAGCTCAAGCAAATTCAAGTGACATTAAAGAATGATTTCCATTCTGGTAGATGAAAAACAATGTCTATGTTAAATAAGATACAGTTGATACTCACTCATAAGGTCAAAATGAATATATAACAATTTAACAACATAGCACTGGAGACATTAAGCTAGGGTTGGCAGGTGAGGGAGATGATCAAATTCTTTTTTTTTTTAATTTTTAATTTATTTATGATAGTCACACAGAGAAAGAGAGAGACAGAGACACAGGCAGAGGGGGAAGCAGGCTCCATGCACCGGGGGCCCGACGTGGGATTCGATTCTGGGTCTCCAGGATCGCACCCTGGGCCAAAGGCAGGCGCCAAACCGCTGCGCCACTCAGGGATCCCAGATAATCAAATTCTACTTGTCAGGGACAATGAATGTCATTAGGATTTTTCTTTTTACAATTATTCATTTTATAAAGAGAAATTTTATATTTGTAGGATTCCATTTGAGGACATAAAAATGAGAAAATTAAAGCCTCACATGAAAACAAAAGGAAAATTCAAATTGGCAATCACAAAGGTAACGATGAAAAGTCTGCTCCCAAGTTTGATGTCTGCTTTGTGTACTCTGGCCTCACAAACATTACAGTAGTACCTCCTGGGTAAAATAAACCTGATTTAGAGTCTACACATTCTCTTCCCAGTTAGACACATATTCAATTGCTCCTAAGGGGATATTTTATGACATCAAGTGTTCATTGCTACAATATAAATGGGAGAAAAGGGAAGAGAGGAGGAAGGAGCAAACTGAAAAGAGAAATTTTATTTGTGTTTAAAGTTCAGGTTTAGAGCCACATTATCAACAGTTTTAGCTCTGGAAACAAATCTTCAGTGCTCTTATTAGAAGCATGGCTGAAGGACCTCATGTATTATTTATCTAGAGCTTCAACAATCTACATACACACAAAAAAAATCATTTGAAAAAAACAGGAATCACTGCATAAAGCCTCAAAAAGTGTTGCTATATGAAATGCACATAGACACTAAATTTTAAAGAGTTAAGGTATCAGCATAGCCAAAAAGAGATATGTATTTATTGTACCACATGTTCTTCTGCCTCCTGATTATCCAAAGGCTAGAGATATATCTAAATTTAGTTTACATAAACTAAATCCACTGGAAGATCCATTGACATTACAAAACCTTCCACTGCCAACAAAAGGCATTTATATCTTCGGCTAGTTTGAGGATGAGCAATTAATCTTTGCTGACCACCGATGCAACAAAGAGTGGAAAGATGTGTATATCTTGCCCACATACAAACTTCGGGAGCACAGATATACAGGTTAGTTTGCAAAACATAATACCCTAGACAGTTGGAGATAAGAAATTCCCACTATTAAAAAAATACATTTTTATTAATTTAGTCATATAACTTGCTTAAGAGTTTTATAATTTGGGATCCCTGGGTGGCGCAGCGGTTTGGCGCCTGCCTTTGGCCCAGGGCGTGATCCTGGAGACCCGGGATCGAATCCCACATCGGGCTCCCGGTGCATGGAGCCTGTTTCTCCCTCGGCCTATGTCTCTGCCTCTCTCTCTCTCTCTGTGACTATCATAAATAAATAAAAATTGAAAAAAAAAAGAGTTTTATAATTTAATATTATCTGGGCAAATTATGTAGCTGAGGTAGGATATTTCAGATTATGCCTTGAACCACAAAATTTCCTCATAAGGTACTGGAAATGTATATCAATATTCACCATTTTTAATAGTAATAATTTCTAATGGAGTTTAAGATATATGTAAGATTGAAATGTGTGACAACCTGCGTATGTTTTCTAGGGCTACAATAACAAAGTACCACAAATTGGATGGCTTTAAACAACAGAAATTTATTGTTTCATAGCTCTGGAGCCTCGAAGTCTAAGACTGAGCTGTTGGCTGAATTGATTCCTTCTGAGAGTAGTGACCTCAGTAATCCCTTGGCTTGTGGATAGTATCCCCCTGTATCTTCACATCATCTTTACTCTGTACTTATCCCTGTGTCAAAACTTCTTATAAGGAAACCAGTCATATTGAATTGGGAGCCCATCCTATTCCAGTATGATTTCTTCTTAACTAATTACATCTGCAGTGATTGTATTTCCAAATAAGATCATATTCTGAGGTATTGGGGAATAAGACTTCAGTAAATCAATTTTGAGAAGGACACTATGCAACCCATAACACAACCCTAAACATTAAGTTAAAAGAGTACTGAAAACTGGAAATTATATAATATTTCTTATTCTCTAATTCTTATAGGCTCACAACGATTATACTTAATTTATACATTCCTGGATTTATACGTTCTCTGTGGAATATAAATCCACAGAAGAGCTTTAATGTTAAAAATCATAGTACAAGAACAGGAGAAATTATGCAACATTAATTTTTCAGATTATAATATTACATTAACAATCTTTCCAAACATAAAAGGCAAACATTTGGATAAATTAATTCCCAAAAACTGGTAGATTTGATTTCTCTGTCAAAGTAAATTACTAAACAACCCAAAGCTACATTACTCATCTGGGTGATATATCAGATTGTATAATCTGCATCATCAAAAAAAGTCTAGAAAACTGAAAGATACGTTTTTCGAATAAAGAACGTTTTCAGCTGCAGTAGATATTACTGGTGCTCACCATAGCCAGTTACCCTCTGTTACTCTGTTTCCTCCTTTCATATATTAGATGGGACCTTGTGACCTCCCAGGGGATTGTGAGGAGAAGTAGCCTATATCACTTCTAGGCTAAGGCATGAAAAGCTTCTGTCTAAACCTCTGGCACTCACAAGGCCTGGCAGTTTTGTGTTCTGTCATTCCAGATCTCCAAGGTGCAGTCTGAAAGAAAGTTGCCTTGTTGTGGTACCTGCAACGCACTTTGTCTATCAAGCCACTAAGTGTATTTGTCACCAGAGCATAGCCTAGTCTACCCTAACTAATAACAAAAACACCAGTATTTAGACATCACTTATTTATCTGTCACTTTCAAGCTTCCTTAAGATTTGTCAAAAAATTTAACAATTCCACCTGGACAGTCAGAGAAGCCCAACACACAGGAGACTTCTCCCTAGAGAAATCAGATTGGCAACACCAAAAGGGAAAGGCCTACTTGCATAGTATGAAATCCATTCTTCACTTCACAATTCTTCTAAATGTATGGGACAGATGGGGAAACAAACTGCATCAAAAAGTTGCCAGCTTTGACATTCCTGGGACAAAAAATGCTTCCAAAAGGGCATAACTCCACAAGCCTTCACAATCTGGAGGACTAATTCACTTCATCACCTTCATCAAATTGTTAGGAATAGTACAATGTTCACTGGGATAAAACTAATGGAGAAAACAGGGAATGTTCTGGTGCTTTTGTACAAATTAGACATTTTAATTTAAGAATTTTGCACAAAACCACCAAAAAAAATTCTTTTGAATTTAAGAAACTGACAGTTGACCAATTTGATTGCTCTAAAGTTATTATGACTAAGTTATGTAAATTATCTATAGAGACTATAAAATTTCAGATGCTATACCTGGAAAAAATATATTTGTTACAACCTGGATATTTGTTGAAATATTTGAACTCTCAACTAACATTGCGGGGTCTGGAGTCTGACTGCATTTGACTCCCAGCTATTCCACTTAACAGGAATGTGACTTTGGACAAATAAATTGTTTTGTTTCTTATAAAAATGGAGATTATTCCCATATTATAGTGCAATGAGGCTTAAAAGAGTCTTATATATCATAATCCATCTACTACAGGGACTGACATAAAATTTACACAAAGCCTTTTAATTAGTATTACACAAACAGAATTAAATTAAAATGCAAATAACAAACTATTTGTAATCTTTAGTTTGAGCACAAGCAGGTACGTTGCATTCATGAATAGCTGAGGCTTTTGAGTTTATCTATTGAGCTCAAATGTGTTTTACAACTTCAACAGTGAGTGAATAAGTGAATTTGGATGAATTATTTAATTGCCTAATTCTTCACTTTCCTTCTCTGTAAGCTGAGTTTTAAAAAATATAGCCCAACTTAGAGGAATATGAAAAATAAATGTGAAAAGCTATCAAATGTCTTTTTATCACATTATTATTTCCAAAAATCAAAAGGGATATTGTATATGCATCATTACTATTTAGAAAACTATTATTAAATCTAAGTACAAAAATGTTTATTTTATCATTGTGTTGTAGTTATTCCCAAGATAATTAAGATCCAGCATTTGATATACACGAAGCCAGTACTCAAAATAGCGGTATTTAGAAATATTATGGAAAATGACTGTATGCTTCAAAAAACAAAGATCAAATATAAAAAGGATGTTAATGTGCACCTGGCTGGCCTGGTCAGTAGAGCATGGAACTCTTGATCTCAGGGTCATGAGTTTGAGTCCCATGCTGGGTGAAGAGATTACTTTAAAAAAGATGGATGTGAATACTTTATATCTAACAACTGAAATATTTTGCATGGATTATAATTGGATGTAGTGAAATCAGTCCACAATAAAAACCTACATTATAAGAAACAAAAGAACTCAAAACAACCCTGCATAGTTCTGCATTTCAGATAGTTACAGGATGATGCTGAGAAAATACATACAGTTAAACTATATATTATTTGGGAAAGGAGGCTTTGGGTTTTTTTTGGGGGGGGTTGTTTGTTTTTTAAAGAAGAATAGAGCTGTTCTGATTTGAATATCATGACTGTGGATCTCCAGTGTGCATTTACAATATGTCCTTAATCAACTGATCACTTTCTACTTCACTAGTCTATTTGTTCTTTCTCTCCCCAGATGTCTCTGTCACACCTTTTTTTTTTTCTGTCTTCCAATCTCCAAGACTCTCACCCCAAAATTCACTCTGACCCAATGACAGTCCTTCATACTTCTTTGACAAAATTTAAGCATCAGAAGAGAACCTCCAAAGACTTCCAACACCATCTATACCCACCTATCTCCCCCATCACCTATCTGTACTCACATAATCTGTCTCCCCACCTGGCACCACAGATATAAAGTAACCATTCATCTCCCAAACCCCATTCCTCCATTCATTCTCTGGAGCCTACCCTTACTCATTTTCCTTTTTTTTTTTTTTAAGATTTTATTTATTTATTCATAGAGATGGAGAGAGAGAGAGAGAGAGAGAGAGAGAGGCAGAGACACAGGCAGAGGGAGAAGCAGGCTCCATGCAGACATGCAGAGAGCCTGACGTGGGACTTGATCCAGGGTCTCCAGATCACGCCCTGGGCTGCAGGCGGCACTAAACCGATGCACCACTTGGGCTGCCCCCTTACTCACTTTCCTAAGGATATCACTGTGGCAGGGTTTTTTTTTTTTTTTTTTTTTTTTTTTTTACTTTTCTGTATTATACCATAATCCATCTTCTCTTTCTCCTCCTACCTTCACCTTCCCCTTCTCCCTCCCTTCTCTCTCCCTCTCCTTCTCTCTTCACCGATATAAAATTATACTGATATCTCTATCATCTTACAATACCTTTTCAGAATCCCACTAGTTCTCCAGTATTTATTATGCTGTTTACTTCATACACTTTGAAGCAAAACTCTTCAAAAGTATTGTTTATATTTCCTTTTCCCATTCCTCCTGACCAATTCTACCTCAGGCCTATTCTGTTCTTGATTTTGCTCCAACTATTCACCAAATCTGGTTTTTGTCAAGGTTACAAATGACTTCTATGACACAAAATGATTAATCCTTAGTCTTAGTCACATTACTGATCTGTCAGCAGCTCTCACAAAGTTGGATTGTTCTCTACATCTGAACTTTCAGGACACCATGTCCTTTATGCCCTTTCTTGCTGTTATGTCTTCTCAGTCTCTTGTGCATGTTCCTCCTCTTCTCCCATATCTCTGATTTTATAATCCTGCAGGACCCAGGTTTTGGTCCTCTATCATCACTCAGTTCCTTAGTGATTCCATATAGTCTTATGGCTTCAAAAATAATCTTTTTGTGGATGATTCTGAAATATATGTAGTTCCAGCTGAAACTTTTATTCCAAATTTCATATTCATACACCCAACCACCTACTCAATATCTCAATATCTCTAGTAGAGAGATACTACAATCAACACATCCAACAGGGTGGATGAGGAGAGAAGACAGTGATTCAAAGTTGGACATTAAGAGAATCTAAAAATAAAAGAAATCATCAAGACAAATTCACACATTTTGATACCAGAGGCTATTCACTGAATTATGCAAACAAAAATATTATAGTAATACCAACCTAAAACTACTATAAAATGTTATTATTTTTATAAAGTGCATGTTAATAAACACAATCAACTCGGAGTATTAATCATTTCATGCTGTTTTGAATCTTCTCTTCTAAATCTTTAATATTCTTCCATATTTCCCTTTTCCATTTAGTTTGAGTAAAAGTGATACAGATTATATTTTTAAATATAAATTCTAAATTTTCTCCCACAACATTTCTGAACTAAAAACAAAAAATAATCTGTAAAGACTTTTTTCACAAAAGAAAACCTTTTAAAATCTTTGTAACTAATGATTATATAGAGGTCAACTTGAAAGGACAGTCAATTCATCATAAAGCTGTGGTACTGAAACCACAGAAATGGGAGATACATTATGTGTGACTGAATATTTTATAATACCTATGAATATTCATAGAATATTATTTATACACATGCAAACACACATATACATAAACATTCTCTTGAGAAATATAAGTTAAGGGCTTTTTTCCTAAGGCTAACCACTGAATGATTAAAACATTAAAACACTCAAGTGATTTTGATTATTCCTTCAAAGATAACACCTTTCATCTGAAATCCTGGCTCAAGTTTTCAGCACTATATTCCAAGTAAGCCTTAAACTCTTATATTAAAAATAAATAAAAGAAATAAGCATAAACTCTCTATGTAAATTCATCAATGCATCACCAACGAATTATTTTCTAAACACGAGAAGTTACATCATTACCGATTGATGTTAAAATTGAAATTCTCCCCTTTTTGCAAAAAAGCTTCTGGTACTATTTCAAACTTATAAACCCATACATTTTAAAGCTGTTTCTCTTGCTTACTTCACCTGTTTTCCAGAAAGGCTAGATCCTTGCTGTAATCTTATTAGGATTTATTTAGAAGTGATACTTCTCAAGATGAGGTAACAAATACCTTAGGAATTTATCTTCTTGAAATCAGGAGCTCTTGGAGAATTATATTAAAAAATCAGAAAAGAAATGATTACTGTTTCCTTTACATCAAATAAAGATATTTTGATTGGCCAATTTTTGTTACTAAAGAGTTAATGAGACCCAATAGATGTTTAATCTGGTATGAGGCAGACTCTGTAACTTGGTGTGAAAATATAAACATTCCATCCCTTGCCTAGGAATCTTCACCACAGAATATTGTCAGAAGCTCAATCCACTCCTGCCGGCCTTCCTATTGATCTGTTCTCATTGATGTCACATTCCATTACCACTACCAAGTATTTCAAATGATTTTCTTCCCTCTCCTTTTCCTAAAAATGCTAAAACAGTCAAAACTTGAACAAAAGTGAATGCCTTTATCTCTGCTGTCAAGTCAGCAATTCACATTTGCCCTCTGTGGCAAGAAACACGCTCTTCATCCTCCTGTGATGGTGAGTTAGAGCAGTGCTACCATATGGTTACCACTGGATTCCTGTGTTGGCACTTTCCATGCTAATCACCTGTTTACTCCTTCCCAGTGGCTGGACAGTTAGTGAAACTTGCCTGGAACTGAGATACGGAGTCTATTGACTTGAATATGGAGCATATCTCCCTTCCTTCCTTTTATTTTATTTTAAGAATGGAATTATAACCTGCATAATGAACCCTTGCACATGGAATGGCTTAATCAGAAAGCCCACACCCATAGAAGATTAGTCATATAACAAGAACCATTAATATATTGGGGCAGGTGCAGCAGATACACTCAGACACGGCATGTAACCTCAGAAGTCATATGGACCTACTAAGCTATTAGGTTGTCCTAACAACACACTTTTGGAAAATTCAGTCATATTAATTAACATTATCTGAGTATACATTAATTCAACATATCTGAGTATAAATCTCATCTGCACTCTTAAGGATATATTTTTTTAGCAAACAAAATATTTAAAAATATTTTAAGATTATGGTCAGATGCATATCTCAGCCGCCTATTGTTCTAGCTGTACACTTAGCCCAAGTATTTTCTAAGACTCAAATTCCTCAGCATGCTTAGTTTTGATTAATCTAATGATGTAATAGTTTATTAAAAATACCTGCTGATAACACTTGTTATTACACATATTTATTTTGATTCATTCTAGGACTTCTTATGTTTGGATGCTGTTGTTTGGTTTTTAGAAATAAAAGAAATCCATGTAGATAAACAAGTATCTTTCTAAGTAGCACGTCTATTTTTTTATATCTATGCTCAAAGGTATGAGGAAGGCATAGTAAGTTTAAGCTGTGATTGTGCTGCTATGGAACTTCTTTTGCAAAAAAAAAAATGACTTTGATTAGGGAAAATATATTGTAGACAAGTCTTTTTGAGATAGGCACATAAAACATACATATTCATTTAAGTTTCACACACACATGCATATTCATGGAAGAGGGCATGGATAGTACATCTGTACACATTTTGTAGTAAGGTTCACCTATCTTAAGGAATTACTAAGAATTAAAGATTAAATTAAAATAAATTAAATTAAAATTATTCACCTATCTTACGAATTATTGTCCTTTTACTCTAAGGAAAGGTAACAATGCTAGCTTAAAGGAACTTATTATCTTGTAACAAGTATTAAAGGATTTAATCTTTTAGAAATGAAAAGTGTTTTTTTTTTTTTTTTTTTTTTTAATTTTTATTTATTTATGATAGTCACACAGAGAGAGAGAGAGAGAGGCAGAGACACAGGCAGAGGGAGAAGCAGGCTCCATGCACCGAGAGCCCGATGTGGGATTCGATCCCGGGTCTCCAGGATCGCGCCCTGGGCCAAAGGCAGGCGCCAAACCGCTGCGCCACCCAGGGATCCCCTAGAAATGAAAAGATTTTTACCAGGGACACCTGGGTGGCTCAGCGGTTGAGTGCCTGCCTTTAGCTCAGAGCATGATCCTGGAGTCCTGGGATGGAGTCCCGCATGGGGCTACCCACAAGGAACCTGCTTCTCCCTCTGCTTATGTCTCTGCCTCTCTTTCTGTGTCTCTCATGAATAAGTAAAATCTTAAAAAAAAAAAAAAAAAAGATTGGTACCAACAGAATCTGAAACCCTGCTCTTGCCACATGTCTACCTAGTAGTCAGATTGAGAAGTGAAATGTAATTGAAGATTAGATCTTTCACAGACTGATAGGACTTCCTGAAACATTATTGATGACTCAGAATAAAATGTATTTAGTAAGTATCTATTTTATGAAAATTATTATCTGAGGATGCTATGCAGTAGGAAATAAGTTCTCCATTTAGCTATTGAGATTCAGTAGCATAGAGTAAGCTGAAAGAAGGAAATAGTAGAATGAAATTTTACTCTAAAAGAAGGGAGTCAGCATTTATATGAAGGAAGCAGAATAGACTTTATAAAGGAGAAAGCACATAAGCTGAAATTGAAGGATGGCTAGAATAATGAGGGTCAGAGGGAAAAGTACAAGTTCTAAGAAAATGAACCCATATATGTAAAGACATGGTACATTGCAGGCTTTGAATTATTGAATGAAAAAAGCAAGTGTTGTGCATATTAAGGAAATAGTTTTATCTGCTAGTATATTTAAAAGTCTATAGGCAAAAGATTCCAGTACAGCAGATTCATTTTTTTTTTTGATAGTATAGCAGATTCTATACTACTAATAGCAATATATTAACAGTGCTAGGATATTTTTGTATCCAATTTTTCCCATCCTTCTTATTCTAATTTCCTTAGCTTATAGACTTTTGCTTCTTTTCTTGTCTCATGATCACAAGATGGCTGACTGGTGTAATGTCAGCCATCAGTTTCTTGCTCCACAACAAAGCAAAAAGGAAGGGAGTGGGGGAACTGTTGCTTTTATGTCTCTCTTTTACAGGGAGAAACATCTTTCCCAAAATGTTCCACAGCAGAATTCCTTTATATTTAATTGGCCAGAGCTAAGTCACATAACCACCTCAGACTAACCTCTGACAAAAGGAAAAGGAATCCACCATGATTCATCCCCTGGGACTGTGCAAGGTGATTCCTGAAGAAAATTGGGGTTCTTTCAGCAAGAAGAAGGTCTATTTAGTAGATAACCAACAATCTAGGCCATTGTAGGTATTTCTGGCATGTGGCATACATGGAAATCATATAACCTAAGGGAGAAATATAACCTAAAACTGGAAAGATTTGAACTAGAGAATGAAAATATTGATCATTGATCTACGAAGCTGATTTTTAATTTGATTGCCAATGGAAGGCTTTTAAGTTGAAAGCTTTGTTGGTTTGTTTCTTTATTGTTTAGTCTAGTTTTCTTTTGGCTTGGTTTCATTCCATTGGTAGGAAAATTACCGTGGCAGCAGTGTATAAGCTGGATCAAAACAGTCTGGTAGTAAGAGAAACGGGGGAATTTTTCTAATTACAAGTAATGACAACTGGAAGATGGAAGTAGAAAATTGATTCAAAAGGCATTGCAAGAGAACAATTGAAGAACATGCAAATTAATTGAGAAAATAAGTAGGAGGGCTCACAACATAATTCTAAGTCTTTAAAGTTAGGCTTTTAGAAACATAGTGCTCCCATGAATACACAATGAGAGGGTTAAGAAGATGATTCTATGAGGAAGCTAGTGAGCAGTTGTTAGTGGACTAAAATAAGCTGAATTATCCTTTGGCCAGTTATTTAGCCAAAATTACAACCATATACAATAAAACACACTATGACATTAAGCAATCTAGTAACCAGGAAGCATATACTGCTAAGAAAAAGCTGAAAAAGGTTAGCATTATATTTATACACTAAATTATTGATAAACTGTGTTCACATACAAAAAAGTTTAAAGATGGGGGCACCTGGGTGGCTCAGCAGTTGAGCATCTGCCTTCAGCTCAGGGCATGATCCTGGGGTCCTACTATCGAGTCCCACATTGGGCTCTGCTCAGGGAGCCTGCTTCTCCCTCTGCCTATGTTTCTGTCTCTCTCTCTGTATCTCTCATGAATAAATAAATAAAATCTTAGGAAAAAAAAGGTTAAAGACTAGTATTTATAAAATATTTAGTTTGTTAATCCACACTCTGTACCTGATGATACAATATAAATTGTGAGTTAGTTTAAGGGAGAAAAGATTTAAAAACGGTGTGTTTTTAGCAGCCATGTTCTGACAAAGAATTTGAAAGTGTTTTATTTTTAATATTGTATTTATAAATATTTTTTAAACAAACACTAAAAAGGAATAAGTAGTTTTAGGTGCACTTTGATTAAATCATAATATGAATCTGATATTGATAAAATAAAATTTCTAGATAAAAAACAAACACAGTATTACTAAGTTTTTCATTACTCTAAATTAAATAATTAAATTAAAGAATTTGATAGAAAAGAAATGGAATGACTAGAAAATAATGAGTTTGGTCAATCAGAAGAGATAATTCTAAAATATATTAAGCTTAATTATGCTAACTACTTTATATTAGCTATAGGCTAAATTACAATAGGTTGTATTTAACACACGAGTAAACTTAGAATAAATAATATTTGATCTTTCTGAGCTCATATAGCTAGCAGACGAATGATTCCACAGCCCATTCTCTAAAACTTTTGTAATTTTGTGTATATATAGTACGTGTATATGTATTTGTAAGTAATTTCTTTACAATATTACTATAAATGCCTATACATAATGACATCTAAAACTGGTATGCATCTATTAAAATAGAAGTGGCCAGTTGAGAAAAGCTGCCATGCTGGAAGAAATTGCTCAAACAGCAGAGGCCTACAGAAAGTTATATTATGGCTGAACTTTAAGTCAGACCTGGCCATAGAGATGCCAAAACACCAATAGTGTTTGCCCTTATTCCTTGAGCTACTATTATGATTTCAGGATAATTATATCCTGTTTTCTGTGTTTTCTGTAATAAGCTATGTCCTTACATAACTAAAGCATAAAGTTCTTATTTCAACTCATGTATTTATATTCTTTTACACACATTCTTATGATTAATAAGTTCTCAAGATAATCATTAAGAGGATCAATAAATACTTATTAATTTGCACTTTGCTAGTCATAAACATGTTTTTGGTCCTGCATATTATTCATGCACATTTGGCTCTTATGTGGAGTTATATCCTATTAGTCATTTTTATTATTAAAAAGTGATACATTCCAGTTCATGGGAAGACTTCAATGTTTGTTAAATTGAGCTCAACTACACCATATATGATTAATACCTTCTAAACATCACACTCTTGGTGAGCCTCAATATCGCTTGTTTTCAAATTGCACATGAAAGAATTGATGGTAAGCTAAATCTCTTATCTAAAACAAGACTAAAAATTGTATAATACTTAATACATGATTAATTATGAGTCACTGGTTCATCTTCCTAAATGAAAGCTCCAAAATGTTTCCAGTGGAAACTGTGCTTCTTTTTCCTGCTGCGCTAATGTCTCTGAGGGATATGGAAAACATTCAGGGGGTTCTTTAATTGTACTAATAGAATTTGATGGTAGATTCTAAAGGGCAGTAAAAGAAAGTAGAAAGAAAAGAATGGGTTTGAAATGTCTATCCCCTCTTCCTTGCCATTCTGGTATCACTGCCACCACTACTCTAGACATACATACAGCTCACCTGAACACTTACTAGCTTAGGGTCACTATCCTTATTTGTGAACAGGCAGCTGGAGAAAACAGTTCAATTTCTTAGGGTGCTGATGTTATTTTAGACAATCATTCTCCTCAAACTGTCCATCCCTGTAATGGCAGTAGTCAAAGTAAGCCAAGAGAGATGTCTAGATTTTCATACAGATATTATAATGTTAATAAGAATAGTCTATTATTATCTGGTTGAATATATGTAGGTTATAACTTCATCATAAAAAAGTATGTCATTTTCTCACATAGATATGGCTGATATATCTATGACATTGATTAAATCTTTCTCCATTAATAAATGGAGGTGGTGTCAGCTTGTAGCCTCTGCAGATCTTGGCTTCTCCCTCAATGTATTGTGATTGTAACCTCTACTCTATTTAGAGCATTTTCTCCCTCAGTTAGAAAGCGTTTTTGACTTGAATACCTATACTGTCAATTTATTTGTGCAGGGCTGAGCATACAGCATTTCCAGCTCAGTTCATAAGACTACCTATTCCACTTAGCAGTGGTAATCAGGAAAGAAAGCACTAAGATGCCATTTCTTAATATCTTAGTGTTAACTTTTTGAACATTGGAGTAAAGTATATTACTTTGGGGATATCGTCATTAGTGAGTAAAGATTGGAAGAAGCAGAAGAGGGAATGTTTAGAAAAGAAGGCATGGGCACTTAATATTTATCTCTGGCAGTAGAGGCTCTTAAATTTTTTTCAATCTAACAGACGTGACCCATTTTCTTCCTACAGTTTATTTTCTTCAGCATTTACTGTGAAATTGGTCAGAAATGAATTATCAGGAAGCAATAAATGTCCCTTGGCTTGACTTGAGAAACTAGTTCTAGAGATCAGATTAGGGAAATGTTATTTTGATTCTTGCTGGTAAAAGACTCCTTAAATAACAAACAGAAAAGAGAGTCCTTCAGGAAGGTTCATCATTACAGCACAGAAGAGGTATTTCCTTAGAGGACCACAATTAGGCAAGTGTTTACAGCAAGAGTAAACTCTTCGATTCTGCAAAAGTTCATTCTTTTTTCCTCACAGTTATCTAGATCCCATTTGCCTGGGAAAGGGTAAGCAGGATTCTCATAATACTCAGTTCTGACAATGACAGTCTCATTTCCTAAACTTTGCTCTAAACTTCTCACCTTATAACATCTTCCCACAATGGCCATTTTAACAATTTTCAAATGGGATGCATGAATATAATTATGCAATTTTGCAGTAGATAAACTAATAGTTCTTATATGGTGTGTCTATTGATGCCATTCTTAGAGATAAAAGTTGTTTTCTTTTGATAGATCTATTTAAGAAACAACTCACAATAAGATAATCTCTCATTAAGTACAATAGTTCTAATTATTTAAGCAAGATTTTTTAAAAAAGTAGTCTCTACATTGAATGTGGGACTTGAAATTATGACCCTGGGATCAAAAGTCACATGCTCTTCCCACTGAGCCAGCCAGGCATCTTTATTTAAGCAAGATTTAATGAAATCAAAACAGCACTATAATATATGATAAAATTCGGGCATACTCCAAAGTGATGTATGATTTGCTAAAATGCACAGCAGAATAAGTGCAATTAATGTGATTATATGTTGTATCAATAAAATATATAATGGGAAATGTGAGTTTCCTTTCTAGACATGTGTGTGTATCAATAAATATGATCTTCCTCCAAATTGTTCAGTAAATTTGCACTGTCATATAAGGTCCGTGATTGAGATCTTGTTGAAAATACCAGACAGAAACAGTGGTCTGATGTAAATGTTAAACAACCAACTATCTTGGGGTAAAAATCCTGCTTTGCAGCATTGTATGATCTCTGTGGTGTAAATCGTCACATAATGATGAATTTCAAGCTACTAATGTCATGTCATGGAATGTGGAGTTGGGAAGATAGGTATAGTAGCTCACTACACATAGTATTAACAACATATAGATGCAATATGTATAAATAACCCTCAAGATGATAGATAGTAGGAAAATAATTAGGAAGCCGTTAGTTCTGAGTAATCATTAGCATTTTCAATATAACTTAATTGTAAGTTATATAAATGATACATTATATATTGTATATGTATTATATATATTAATAATAGGTATGTCTAACAACCAGCACACGAAAATTCTTAAAATGTTAATAATTGGTTCTTGAAAACAAAAATTGGTTTGTAAAAGCTGGTAAGGGCTAGTTCCAGCCTACCACTGACTAAAGCATACATATTCACCTCCCTTGACTCCCTAAATATCATGAAAATGATACCAAAAATTCAAAGGCAAGATGGTAAAAAACCCAGCTGCCAAGAATGATCTAGAGTTTCAGGGAAACTGGGAAGGATGGAAGGATCATGAAAACATATTGATAATAAACCATATTAATGAAATAATGGGCCAGAATGCATGTAGAACAGAGAAGCAACACAGACTCAGGTAAATCAAGATGTTTGTGATTCACAAGGAGGAAAGGCAGCTCTGCCCAAGAGGGAATATTCCTACATTTCTTCCCTTGCCAACCTGCTTCTCACCCAGGTAACCTAAATTAAAGACTCCCTCCAATGTATGCAGGTCTGCAGTGAGTCTCTTTTTAAGATGAAAAGCCTGCTTGGGAAAAAAAAATTTTTTTAAAAAGACTTATCATCTGCTGAAGAGAACTCAGCTACCTGTATTAATCAGCTGTCATTCACAAAATAGGAACAATAGATATTTGAATAAAATCAATAATATGAAAGGAAAGGAGTAAGACAAGCAGAATAATTAACTCTAAATAAACAGAAGGGGGGAAAAGAAAACAAAAAAAAACAAAAAATTTTTAATTAAATCAGCGTCATTAAAAAAATACATGAGAATATTCAAATTTGTAAAATAAAAGCAAACTGCAATGAAAGAGAAAAGTAAAAAACCAAAGAGTTCTAGTAAAGTACAAATACTAGTGACATACTGGGGGGAAAATGAGGACTGTATAACACAATGGAAGTGTTTAAAATGTGAAATTTTTATTCAAAATAGAGTTGAGGAAATACCTCAAAATTTTGAGCAAGATTATTTAATTTTTTTTTATTATTATAGTCACAGAGAGAGAGAGAGAGAGAGAGGCAGAGACACAGGCAGAGGGAGAAGCAGGCTCCATGCACCGGGAGCCTGATGTGGGATTCGATCCCCGGTCTCCAGGATCGCGACCTGGGCCAAAGGCAGGCGCTAAACCGCTGCGCCACCCAGGAATCCCAATTATTTAATTATTAAGAGGCACAAAAGATATATCCAGGAAGTCTGGATAGAATTTCATCAAAGAGACAGAGGAAATGGGAGGATTAAAATATTCAAAAAATAAATGGTAAAAATTTTCCTGAGATAAATAAAGGTATAATTTTCCATATTAAAAGTTCTCAAGGGAGTAGGGGCACCTGAGTGGCTCAGTCAGTTAAGCATCTGACTGTTGATTTCAGCTCAAACATGATCTTAGGGTCCTGAGATTGAGACTCTGGTCCTAAAGTCTGTTAGAGATTCTCTCTCTCCCTATGTAGCTTCCTCTGCTCTCTTTCTCTCCCCCTCTCTCTCAAATAAATAAATAAATATTTAAAAATAAAAAAGTTTTGAAGGGATGATGAAAAAGATAAATAGTAGTATCTATATCTGACCCTAACACATTTGTGTACATTTTTCAATGTTAAGGAAAAGGTATAAAAGCTTTAAAGAGAAATAAGTTATCTAAAGCAATCAATAATCAAACTGACATTATTATTGGATGTGTTAAGAGTAATGCATTCAAAGTTGTGAAAGCAAGTTATATATTAAATCTAAAATCCTATACAGATTTGAATACTTAATTATCTGAGAAAATATATTTTCAAATATGTAAATAAAAGTAGAAGCCTATCCATCAGACATTCTTGCTAGGAAAAAAATTATATTTAGTCAGGTATACTCCAATGAGAAGTAAATATAAATCAAAGAAATTAGAAAAAAACAATCCAAGAAACAATGGAACCAATTAAGAAGAGAACTAGGTTTGGGTAGGAAATAGAAACTTGGAGGTATAGCTCACTAGGTAACCACAGAATAGAAGGGAGTGTCCTAAATAAAAGTAGTAACAGAACGGTGAGTAAATAAAAGCATTAAATTATGTAAAGTCATAAAGGAAACCACTGAAAAGATATGAAGCAGTGATATCATTAACAGTAACTGGGGAATAAGGGAGAATTGAGGGGGTGTGGGTTCTACATTTTTCATATTTTATAATGGAGAATAGATGTTAGATGATAACTCAGTATTTTTTCTTGTTGTTTTGTTTAGAGTTTCCTAGAATAAACAATTGCTTTTTTAAATTTTCTTAGTTGCTTACATTATTTGTTTGTTTACATAAACACCTATGGCCATAAATTACCACATCAAACGCAACATTTTACAAACTGTGCCAAAGCATCTCGATGCATTATATGAAACCAACAGGTGCTGCAATATATTTACACTCTTGAGGAAACCAGCAATATTCAACATCTTCCAGCCACTGAGCAAAATATTAGTTCAAGCTAGATCGCAGTTTCAATATTAAATGGAGCCATATTTTTTCTGATGATGTCATTCTACATTCCTTTCATTGACTTATCTTTGCAAACCCATGTTTCACAAGGTTGCTGTGATAAAAATCAAGAATTGTGAGAAATTCAACGTGCCCTAGGAAATGAGGGTTCCAGTGTTCAATCCAATTCCAATTTTGGGAATTGTCAGTGCCAAATAGCTACCAACATTCCATTGGTAAATAATTAAGTTTATTGAATAATGATATAAAATATATTTCTTTTCATTTATTATATTTTTATTTCTTAGTTTTAATGTCTGGAGATGTTACTTTTCTATACTCTCAATAATTTTTAAGTCAGTTATCACTCTTCCATCCACTTGTTTTCTTTATATAAATGTTCTAAAGTTACAGGTATATCTTCATTTCAGTAAAATATAACCATATGCCTATTCTCATTGTCCACCTTCTCTTGTTTTACTTTTTTTTAAAGATTTACTTATTTATTCACGAGAAAACAGAGAGAGAGAGAGAGAGAGAGAGAGAGGCAGAGGGAGAAGCAGGCTCCATGCAAGGAGCCTGATGTGGGACTCGATTCCTGGTCTCCAGGATCAAACCCTGGGCTGCAGGCGGCGCTAAACCGCTGTGCCACCAGGGCTGCCCTGTCCACCTTCTCTTGAAGTGACTTTTAAGGAGGTAAGATGGCAAAACATCTTTCTCCAAGAGATACTTAACTTTTATGGATCATTTAAACTGTTAAAAAAAAATCATGTGCATGTATTACGTTTATATTAAAAAAAAAACAATTTTTTTTTTTTTTTTCAAAAAAAAAAAAGTTTAGGGATGCCTGGGTGACCCAGTGGTTGAGCACCTGCCCCTGGCTCAGGGCATGATCCATGGTCTCGGGATCAAGTCCTACATCGCGCTCCCTGCCTGGAACCTGCTTCTCCCTCTGCCTACATCTCTGCCTTTCTCTCTCTGTGTCTTTCATGAATAAATAAAATCTTTAAAAAAAAAAAAAAAGTTTAAAAAAGTTTAAAATGATTACTTGCAACCAACTAAGATTTAAAATTCAGTACTGTATGAACACTAGAAAGATAAAATAATTTTGGATGATAAAGAGTTAGTAAAAACTCATCATTATATAATATACATCACACTTTATCTTCAGAGGGTCTCCTATCCCCTACCAATACCAGGTTTCCTTTACTTGGTCTTTTCTGTTTATCTCTATCTCTTCCTTTTTCTCTCTCTCTCTCACACACACACATAGACACACCACACTCCCATATATATCTTAAAGATGACTTCATTCAGGGAGAAGTGGCTGAGCAGCTTTGACCTGGGTTATGTTGCTGGTGGGAATGTAAAATAGTGTAGCCAATTTGAAAATACTCCAGCAGCTCCTCAAAAAACTGAACAGAGTTAACATATGACCCAGAAATTCCATTCTTAGATATGTACCCAAGAAAATTGATAATACATGCCCACACAAAAACTTTTACATGAATATTTATAGCAGCATTATGCATAATAGCCAAAAAGTAGAAGCATATTAATGCCCACCAAATGATGAATGAAATAACACAATGTGGTATATATACCATATTATATATATGTTTATATGTATTATACAATGGAATATGATTTAGCAATTAAGAAGAATAAAGTATTGACCCATGCTACAATAAACTTTGTAAATATTTTGCTATGCAAAATAAGGTAGACACAAAAAGTCATATATTGTATGATTGTATGATTCCATTTATATGAAATGTCCAGAATAGGGAAACCCGTAGAAACAGAAATTATCCTTGTGGTTGTCAGGGGCTGGAGGAAAAAGGAATGTAGGGTGATCATTATAGTAGATGAGATTTTGGGGGAGTGTGTGTGTGAAAAAGCTCTGGAATTAGATAGTGATGGTTACACAATAAAAATTATTGAATTGTGTACTTTAAAAATGTGAATTTTACAGTTTATGAATTGTATTACAACAAATAAATTGTATGAGAAAAAGGAATATTAAATCAGTCCTCTGTGCTTTAACGATTTTGCCTCTTGAAACAGTTTGGTATCTAGCATGCCTTCTAGGATGCAACTGGAATTTGTTTCACTTGACTTGAATATATAAGAGATCTTTTCTTCTGCTTACAAGTTTTCAGACTCTTCAGAGAATCTCCAGGACACTTTCAGGCATGAGAATGTATTCCTTCTGTTCCACTCGTAAGCTAAAGGCTCCCTTCTAATTTTATAGCCCAAGAATAACTCTTCTAATTACTTTAAAATAAAAAGAAGAGTACAGAAAAAAGAAAGCAGAATATTCATTCTGGAAAAAAATTGGTATTTCCTTTCCCAAGGAAAGACATTTTGGCCACATATTTTTATTTCTGCCAGAGAGTGCTTTAACAATCTATCTAATTTCCCTGATATTATTTTCGACCATTTTTCCCCCAAATTTTAGGCAAAAATAAAAGGAATAAATTTATCCTTTTCTTAAGTTAGTATAATCAAGTATTAGAATCTGCTATTTCAGACAAAACTGAAATGTGGGTGTGAAACTAGTTTTTGGGTTTTTTTTTTTTCGAAACTTGTCTTTTTAACAAGTAGATCAGGGAATGGAACTTTTATCTAAAGGAACAGATAGTAAATATTTGAAACTGCATGCATATGGTATTGCAACTACTCACCTCTTTCATTGTAGCATGAAAATAACCATAGATTATATATACAAGAATTTGCATTTTAGAATTTTTATTTGCATTCCAATAAAACATTTTTTACAAGTCAGTAGTAGACCAGATTTGGCCCATAAGCCATAGTTTGCTGACCCCTGAACTTGACAAAAATATTTGAAAAAAATGTAAACAATTTGAGAAGTTGATAACAAGAGAAAGGTTCATATTTAGAGGAAAAATGGTTATTAGTTTATATTCATAATAATTATTAGTATATTTAATATAATTCATTTTTTCTTAGTTCAAAGATCTGAGATTATTATCTAAACTTATAACCAGTCGAAGTTATTAATTTGTTACATCATCCCTCTTTTAGCCCCATTTAAAGAATCATGTTGTTTGTTTTTTTACGAACTTTTATTATAATGATTTTTATTGATTTCATTATAAGAACTATTCTTGTGAGAAGCATGTCAGGAGTCACTGTGGCTTCCATTTGATCCCTAGTTCATGTTTTAACGACTCTGTGTGTAATCTTAGAACAATAGGAAACAGTGTGTAATGCCTACTTCAATCACTAACACTTCATTAGAAAAAAAATGCTTGCACATGTTCCAGTTGCACAGCCAGAACAAGTGAAGAAGAGAAAACCTCACTGCTTCCATTTCTGATTTCTTCCCATTAAAATTCTTTGAGCTGATGATCAGAAACTAAAATTATGATGACAAGATGGTTTAGGAAATTGGCAGCCATCAGCTGTTTTTTGCCAGTGTTATGAAATTTTGAGACATCATATGGTCTACCAAGTCATGATAAATAATAGTCCTTCTACAATAGAAGTGTATCTACAATTGAATGATCTTTCTGCACTTGCCCCTATCATGTCCTCACACAATTTGGAAAATGAATTCTGCTTGTAAACACATTGTATGCAATCAAAGAAATGTAAATGAACTATTGGAAATTGAATCCAATTTTACCCCAGACTTTCCCAGTGATTTATTAGCCCTTGCTTCTTAAAGGTTTTAACAAAACAACAGAATTTCTGACCTCATACCAAGGAACATGGCTTTAAAAAGTGAGATGATCAGTCCTCCATCTAAATAAACTGTAAGGGAAGATTTTGTTGTTCAAGACAGTTAATATTTCTTAGAAATGATATTATATTTCATAAGCTAAATGAGTCTCTAAATTGATATAAAATGACTCAAAATGTTTGAAATCTGCTGGAGATTCTTTGTTCCCACCCCCTCCTTATCCTTGAGTCTGACATTGATTGAAAAACCATTGTTAATTTGGGGAAAATATCATTTATGGAATCTAACTTTCTGCTTAATATTAAGATTTGACAACACAGAAATTAAGATATAAATGCATAAAAATATAGCATCTCAAAATGTACATTTTAGCTGACCCAAATTAAATCAAATATTTCTAGTTGAGCTATAATTTTAGAAGGTATGATGTCTCAGTAGCTTCAATATTTGTAAAAATATATCTTTCCCACTTTAAGTAGTTGCAGTTTTATACCAGTGGTCAAGCAATATTCTAGAAAATTATAATATGATTCTGGTTTGGTTTTTTTAAGAAATTTTGACTTCATGTTTTTATATTTTGTTTTTATTATAAATAACACATAACTGAACACATTGTTTCATTCAGTTTTTTCCTTTTTTATATTTCCTTCCTTTATAAAAAAAAAACTCAGTAATTTAATATTGTGTGAAAAATACAAATATTTTGTAACTTTTGAAAATATTTTAGTAAGTTGCATTTTACAACTATAAGAACTTACACTGGCACTACTTTGGATTTGTTGGTTTTTTACATTTTTAGCATTGCGTTTTATATATTTTTTCCTTTTTTTGCATAGTCAGTGTAAAATCATTCATTATTTTATTTAACAATGTTTTCTCAGCTCTGCTTTGCATCTGGCTCTAAATTCAGAGAAGCCAGATATCAAGAGACACAAAAAGTAACTTCTTTCATTCTTACTTACACTCTTACAAGAGCTTATATTCTTACTCTGAATTCTACACCAATGCACCTTTTAGTTTTGATTTGCTTTTAAGAAAACAACATTTGTTTAGACAAAAACTATTAGTGCTTCATTTACATTAAATAATTCAATCTTCAGAATACCTTTGGGAGATTGGATAAGATAGATAGGTAGGTTCTTATTTTTCAGAGAGATTAGAAAGCAAAGAAGTTAATGTTTCCAAGATCATGCAGCCAGAAAATAGTGGACAAGGATGAGATCAGAAGTCTGACTTCACAGACTTTGTGCCTAAAGCTTATGTTTCTTTTTCCTTTTTGAGATTTTATTTACTTATTTGAGAGAGAGATAGGATGAGCAGCAGGCAGAGGGAGAGGGACAAACAGACTCCTCCCTGAGTAGTGAGCCTGATGCCGGACTCGATTTCAGAATCCCAGGATCTAGACCTGAGACAAAGGCAGATGTTTAATCAATTGAGCCACACAGGTGCCTCCTAATGTGTTTTATGTCTCCTCCATGATTATAAGCAGAAATGGATATTTCTCAACATACGATTTGTAATTATCTTTAGATATCCTCTCATATTTACTTATTCAGATGTTGATATTATTCTTATAACTGACTAATAATAATTAATATAATATTTAAATGAAATGGTTAACAGTATAAGCTTTGAACTCATACCAACCTGAGTTTGAATTCAGTCACTGCACCTCTACCTTCATTGTCTTGGACAAGATACTCAGTCTCTCTAATATACCCTTTCCTCATATCCAGATATAAAGTCAGTCCCACTTGAAGGGTTTCTGTGAGGATCAAATGGGATAAAAAATGTAGGCTTTTAGCTCATTCCCTGGAACCTAATGACTGTACAATACATTTGGTTTGTTAATATAAATACCACATGACCTCAAACACTCGATAATAAGAATTTTACCATAAAAGGAATGAGGTATGGAAAATTTTGGCAGAACACAGATACTGGGGCATCAGAGATATGGAGCTTTGGCCCATCAGAGCCTAGCACTGGTAGTTAGACAGGGGAGGAGGAACGAAGGAAGGTACCAAGGCAACCTTTGTAAATTTCAAAATTGCATTGATGGAGGAAAGTCTTATATGATCAAAATCTAAGACAGGCATTTCTGGACCATTGTTGTCTGGCTTCTGGCTTCTGACAGGGTCACAGCTGTGATGGACAAGTCATGAATTGATAGCCTTGGTATATGTGTCTCAAGGTGTGCTGGCTGTTCTTCCTTTAACAAGCACCTCTGTCCTATACACATGGGTTTATAGAGCACTAGCACTGCTTTGTTGAATCCAATGACAGTATTTGGATTGATAATATTGACAATGTCATATAGTGAGTGCATCAACATATATGCCTCTTTGTAAGTGACTTTGACAACAATTTATGATAACTTGAATTTAGGTACTTAAAGAGACAAAAATATGCTGACAATCCCCCTGGAACTCTATAGCATCTCAATCTCAGTGTTTATTTAAAGGTCATTGCTTGATGAATTAATGTTTCTATGTCTTAGCGTTTCCTCAGGTATAAGCTCCAGATTTTCTTCTCCAGAGTCTTTCAATATACATACACATTCTCCTTCTTTAATCTGGATAAAGCTTTTTAGATCCTCCCCACATAGGAAGGCTACATATCTTTTCAGGTACATTAAAGACATGAGTAGATTTAAACTTCTCATTCTTCCTCCCAGTCCACTTTTTTCCTTATCCACAAAAATATGTAATTAAAAAGAAATTAAAGGGGTGCCTGAGTGGTTTGATCAGTTAAACGTCTGCCTTCAGCTTGGGTCATGATCCCAGGGTCCTGGGATCGAGCTCTGCATCATGCTTCCTGCTCAGCGAGGAGCCTTCTTCTCCCTCTGCCATTCCCCCTGCTTGTGCTCTATAACTCTGTCAAATAAATAAATAAAATATTTTTAAAAATTAAAAAGAAAAAGAAGTGAGAGAGGTACTGCAAATTCATTTTCCATTCATATTGTGGATGCATTCAATTCAGTAAAACAGGAAAGGAAGTTTGGGAGAGAGAGTGATTTTGTTTCATTGTCTTGTAATAAGCCTGGTTCCATTGTCATCTCTATCTACTCAGTAAGATGATGTACCAATTTATAATTTCCTGACTGTTCAAGCTCTCAGGCCAGCTCCTTTACTTTACCTCCCATATACACATGGAATGAAGTGAAGAGAGTGTCTACAACTGAGCTGTACAGAAACCATATCATTTGGCTAAGGGATAGAAGATAGTGAAAGGGGAGCTTATAGATCTACCCACTAAAATAACACAAGTCTCCATAATTTTGGGTTTCCTAACACACTACTTTCATTTGAAACTTCACAGCTAGAAGCACCAATAAAATGGATGCCCACATTTTAAATCATTCTCTCTTTGTTAACCACTAATGCTATGCAAATCTTTAGCTTTCATAATAACTAAACTGGTTATGTGCTGGTGACTGCATGAAATTTTATTTAGCATCATTATTCCTATTCGAGTTTGAGAAAATTGTATCACATAGGGAAGTCAAATCACTTTCTTAAGCCCACAGAGTCTATTAAGGGCCTGTGTTAGCCCCAAGAATCTTGATCTTTTTTCCATCTGCTGTCTCTCTCATGTTGCCTGTCCCTTTTCCCCACATTTCTGTGAAATTAAAATCAAGAAATCTCTTTATGCAGCTCTGTGCTGATGCTCAGTAGGTGACAACTATGAGAAGACTTCCTAAATCTTCTTCCAAAGTGGGAATAATACAACTAAAATCTAAATGAATGAACACCATTGCAAAAGCATGGGCGTTTTAAGAATGATCTCACATGAATGCAAAGACCTAGGGAGCTGTAATTGGGTTGAGAGGATGACAGAGTTGCAGCTGTCTTTCAAAACAGTTCAACAGGGAAACTCAGAAATTAAGGGAACTGTGCTGTAACAACAGGCACTAAAATGGATTCTAAATGTCCTCAAAGATAAGTGTGGTCATGCTAAAGAGACACTGATACTTGGAAGCTCTAGATATTGGGAATATCTGCATCTGTTTCTGATTTACAAAAAATAAGAGCCAGTTTTTAGGTTACCATCCTCAGTTCTCGACAATATAGATGAGCTTACAAGAGAAAGTATAACATGCTAGGCAGAAACATAGGGAGAAAGAAGAGACTCTTCCATTTTGAAGGGATGGAGGAGCCAGATAGATAGCAAAACCAACTAAGTGTATTTTCATTTATTTTCCTTTTTTATTATGGACTCAAACTGTAAACCTCAGGATGATGTTGCATAGAGATCCTTTAAAAATACTTTGTACATTTTTTACATTATCTCCTTTTATCAGCCAGTCTAAAGAATATGCACATGTGTATGTAACTACATGCATATATGTTTGCATGTATGTATACATAGAGATACCTACATATTTATAGATGTCTACATAGAGGTATATACACATATAGGTGTATATTCACACACACATACATATACATACACATGTTTGTAAACTCATTTATCTTGAGTACCACTCTGATTCAAAAACTATGTTTGATATCAGAAAACAAAAGATACAAGCCCTAATTTCATGGAGCTTATAGTATAGTAAAAGGCATAAAAAAATACTAGAATTTTATCAATGTGTCAAAAAGAAGGAATACAAATATGGTCAATTCTAGTTTATATGTTGCCATAAAACTAGGTAGTCTATCATATAAATATGATAAACAAAAATATGTATAAATTTATTGTATTTACTAATAACATAAACTACTGATCAGTCATAAAAATAATTCAGATTCTTCATGGCATCCAATAATAAATGGAATATCAAGCTAGCTATCAAAAACAAAGTCCTAGATAAGCCACAGATAAGCTAAAAAATGAACATTAATGAAATCTAGACAGTAGAGTATTCTGTAATCCTCTGAAGAACATGAGATGGGAGAAAGAGAAATACCAGTATATGTGGCAACACAAACTGTGAATTGTTTACAAATTAAAAGGAAACTGAAAAACTAAGAAAAGTGTTTATAGATATATGAGAAACCAAATGTTCATGTTTTTAATAGATGTAAATCTCAGGCACATAAGTAAATAAAACCTAGTATTTAAAATGTTTAATAGAAATGAAAAGGGTTTTTTTCTAAAAAGGAAAGAATAATGAATACATATAAAAATTCAAACTCACTCTACAGAGTACATTTTAAAATATGCTAATTCTATTTTATATTATAGCCATATACCACTTAATATATATTAATAATAATATTTGGTAATGATATGAGAAAACTCAAACCTTAAAATCAGAGTATAAATTGCTACAATTTATTTAGAAAAAAAAGTAGCAACTTGTATCCAGAATCCTGAAACATTTTTACTTTGCCACTTCTAGTAATCCTTTTTCAAGAAATAATCTTTAGCACAATGTAAGAAAAAAATAAACAAAGATTTTTGTTCCAACACAATGTGAGGCATAGAAAAATAGGAAAGCAACCTACCCATTTCCAATTTAGCATAATGTTTAAGAGCTTCAAGTAGTCAGACAGATTTGATCTAGAATCTTGATCTTTAGCAAATTATATAAATTTCCAGAACTGATGGAAATTGTCTAGTTTGTCATATAGTCATAAATCCTGACTGGTGTGTTTCCAGATATTCCAGGTAAAGAAAACTACATCTAGTGTAATAACAATGTTCCAATTTTTTTCTTTCTATCAATGAAGAACAGCTTTTGTTGAAAACACACAGTTACTTCTCCCTGTATGTTGGCTATAATTTTGCCACATGCGCATGCCAAAACCACACAATGTAACACCAATTGGTTTTTAAGAAATGTGCAAAAGCAATTAAGTGAAGAAAAGATAGTCTTTTCAAGAAATTATGCTGAAAATGTTGGACATCCATATACAAAAACAAAAACTTTCAACCAATAGTTCATACTTCATGCCTTTTAGAAAAAATATACTCAAAATGCATCTTGGGCCTACATGTAAAGCTTTAAAACTTTTAAAAGGAAACATGGGAGCACACCTTTTGTGATCTTGAGTTAGGCAGAGTTCTTGTACACGATACCAAAATCATGATCAGTAAAATTTTTGAAAAGCACTATATTTAACTTCATAAAAATTAAAACTCTTGTTCTACAAAACAAACTAAGAGAACGGAAAAACAGGTCACAAGCTGGGAGAAACCATTTGCAAATTGCACATCTGACTGCTTTTGGTTTTGTATCTAGAACTCATAAAGAACTCTCAAATTCAGTAGTAAGAAAACAAACTGTGATAAGTCAATAAAATGAAATGTGAAAAAAGTTTGGGAGACACATCTCCAAGGAAATTATCCTGATGGCATGAAAAGGTGCTTATCCTGTACATGAAAAGGGGCTTAATATCATTATCCATTAAAGAAATGCAAATTAAAACCATAATGTGATACCACTATATATCTATTAAAATGACAGAAAGACAGACAGCCAGACAGAAAGCAAGGAAGGAAGAAAACTAAAGGATTCAGAACAACTGGAAATTGCACATATTGCTGGTAGGAATTCAAAATAATAAAGTCACTTTGGAAATAAGTTTGGCAGTTTTTTATGAAGCTAAACATAGACCAACCTTCCAATCCAGCAATCCCACTCTCAGGTAGTTCCAATATTGAAATAAAAACCTAGATTCACACAAAAACACATACACAAAAACACATACATGAACATTATACCAATCTGATTTGTAGTCACCAAAAACTGGGAACAACTCAAATGTTTTTCAACTGGGAAATAGACAACCACACTGTGGTCCATCCACACAGTGGAATCCTACTTAGAAATAAAAAGGAAAAAACAAAGCAATAAAAAGGACATTCCATAGAAGCACGAACTTCATGCATTATGCCCAGTTAAAGAAGCCAGACTCAAAAAGCTACATCTATTATGGCTCCATTTATATGATACTCTATTAAATCAAAAGTATAGCAACATAGGACAGATCAGTGGTTTCCTGCAATTAGGAATGGGAAAAGGCATAGCATGAGGAAAATATGAAGAATGATGGAACTGTTCTGTGTTTTCATGGTAGTTGTGGTTACGTAATTCTATGCATTTGTCCAAACTCAAAAAAGAATAAAAATGATAAAGAAAAAAGTGATATGAGTTTTCTGTTCTTTAAACTTTCAGTATGTTTGATGGATTGCTAACTGGAGTAGGATTTAATATCTTTTACTTTTTAATTCTTTTCTCATTGTACACTTTTTCATCAGGCAGTTGTCATTTTGAATCTTAAAATCACGGAACTTATTCCACACTGGATAAGTTACTAGCTTTATCATTGTGAAGATGTAATTTCCCTGAACTGAATTTTCTCATCTCATAATAGATATAACAGTATGTGGCTGATAGAACAGATTCTTAAAAATCAGGTATATACATGGAGAATAACTAGAAACATGCAAGGCAATATTAATATTTTCTTTATATAATCAGCAAATATTAATGAAGGCTGCACTCACAGAAAACTATCTCTGTCAATTCACACTTAAATAAGGAAAATAAGGAATGTTGGTTAAATTATATTAATGAATCATGTAATGAGTCTAAAAAATAGACCAATGGACTTTAGGGAATAATTCAGAGCTGGCAGAAGGATGAATTAGATAATTTAATATGTATTTTCCATGTCTGATTCACATGATTATGTAAGCAATAAACTTATTTCTTCTATCATGAGGCCAAGAACATGCCAGATAAAAATATGGTTCTTCGAAACATGGAGAGAATTTAATTTGGGAGAAAATTATAGGAGACACATTGTAATGTGTATTGCAAAATAAATAAAATTGCTTTAAAAAAATTTCTTAATCTAATACTAGCAAAAGTTAGGTTTACAAAGCAAAGTAACTAATCTCCTAAAACTGGTAATGTGGTTAGAAGGACTAAGTAAAAGTGTAAAAGTAGAATTCATGATTGGCCCTAAAAGGTAATCCCCTTGGTCTCTTATCAAGGTCAAATGAGCACAAGAAATTGCAGTGTCTCCAAATTCACAAAAAACATGCAGCAAAAAGCCGTACCTAACAACACCTGGTAAACATTTAACCCCAGAAACTGAAAGGTGATATGGGGTAAGCCCACAGAGGTGAATGATTGTTGTTAAGCTAACAAGGACTTATTTTGTTTCATAATTATTTTCCTCTTAATTGTGAATGCAGAAAGAGTTTAATATGTAAGGCTCTATAACATTACACTGCTTAGAAAGGAGGGAAAGAGAGAGAAGAGGGAGTGAGATAAGAAGCAATGCATTGAGGCAATACCTTTCTCTTGTTCTTATCCCCAGAGGAACTGTTTTCAAAATTGAGGCTTCCAAGAGAATTTTTCTTAAAATCGTATTTATCAGGGAAAAAAATGCTCCTGGAGAGCTGTTCAAACTTTATAAACGTATTTTTGGCAGACTCCCTCAGGCCTGAGTCCCTTGTTTAGAACGATCAATTCAAGTAACACTTCCCACAATCTTTCCTTCCTAAGAGACTGCTTCTTCTGCCTCTCCTGCCTAAAAACACACTTCCTCTAGAAGAATCTACTGCAGGCAATCCCCAGGCAAAAAAAGCAAATTTTCTTCCCTAAGTGACTGGCTCCTGCCTGCAGACACAAGTCTCACCTCTCTGCTGCTGCCCTGCGGTGGTGCTGGTGCAATCTTACTCAGCAGGGATTTTACAAGCCAACAGCTCAAGGAAGGAGAGAGTAATATGATCATTGAGTCCTTTTATGTGAAATGGAAAGGTCTAAATCTGGCCAAAAAGTAATTCGAAACATGAAACTATAATCTTTGTTTTATTCAGTCTTCTATAGAGCCTGCTGCACGGTGATCTCAGATTAAAGAGATAAATGTCTATTCCTACTCTTTTGAGATTTTTTTGCCTTATAAAATGCACATTTGAGCATGAAAGAAAAATTGAGCTACATATATTATAAGAATTTAATGCATGAGAGAATTGTAATTTTCTTTTTTCTCTAATCAATACGTTCTGTTGATTGTCATCCCACTTCAGATAATTTGAGAATTTTACATTAATTCAACTTTAACACATGCTTATTTTATTTTATACAATAGTGTGATAAATTTGCCTATGATATGTTGCAAAATTAATGTACTATATCTACTCCTGAAACTAGGAAAAGCCCTTCCAAACTTGAAAGGAAAATTCTTAAAGAGAGGATATTTGACAGGGATGCATTTTGAATTATCAAAAATTTATAAAAGCAAAAGTTGAAGTCTATCCTAGAAAAACTATCTAACTATATATATGACAAGCAAGTGTTAATCAAAATTTTAAAATAAAGAGCTTTCAAAAGTAAATAAAAACAGAAACATGCCACTGGAAAAATGACAAAGATATAAACTGATTATTAAATAAATAAAATTCACCCTAACTTTCAAAGATGGAAAGAACTCAACATTGTGATAAAATATTCCTTTTCATCTCTCAGGCAGTCACTATTAAGAATTGAATGATTAGTGCTCCTAAGGAGACAACAGTCAACACATTTTAAACTCATGCATGCACACTTAGTAATACTATGGTTTCTAGAAAAGCCACTTAGAAACATGCACCTTAAACTCATTATCCTATTTGACTTTAAGCGGTGAGACAGACAGAAGAGATTTAATCAAAGAAGATGTTAGACTTGTATGCAATGTGTTAACTTTGTTCTTCCTTTTTGCTTCATTCTATTTTAAGAAGACATTCTCTTAGAGTATTTATGCGATTAAAAATTGACACAAAAACATGCAAAAAATTCATACATTATAATGGCATATATAACCCAGTACTTAGTAATAATACATACATGCCAGTCACTGCAACCCGGAACCAAGAAAGACCCATGGATCAGGAATAGGAAACGTTGACAAAGCTATAGGAGCCAGTCAGGCACCTTGGTACAGTGTCCAAGGATGCTCCAGCCTCACTTTCATTCTGGATCTACTCGGCACTAGGTTGAGATGGCACTCATTCAGATAAAGAGTGCCACGGTGGAAATTCCAGGTGACAGTCAAAACCTAGAAATCAGTGGGGAAGACTGCTATCTGTGAATCTCTATACAGTTGTGTGCCCTGCCCTTGGAGATAGGGATTCAAGTCAGAGGAAGAAGAGGAGCGATCAAGGCAGAAGAGCAGAGATCCTGAGACTAATGGCAGGATAACTTTATTTTGGGTAAGGGCTACTAGGCAAAATTGGAGAAGAAAGCTGATCTCTAGTCCTGAAGACTAGGATCTCACTTATTCATTCAGGAAACACATACTGGTATCTACAGACAACCCAGAAAGACTGGAATTGTCCCCAGGTTACATGAGTACAGGTTGTCGTTATACCAAGACAATCTGGGGAGCAAGTTCAGAGGTATGGCTTTCATGTGGACCACAGGTCGAAGTGGGTCATGTGTTCTTTGCCTCCATTAGATGGTTAGACAGGGATTAGGGCTTGAGTATACAGATGGAGAACCTTGTGGACAGATCCAAGAGGGAGTGGAGAAGGAAAGATAGGCTGGAGAAACATATCTTTTCATCAATATTTAATGTATATTTCCCTCACCTCTAGTTAAGTTGAGAACCTTTTCATATGTTTACTAGTAATTTGCATTTCCTCTACAAAGAACTATCTGTTCATAGCCTTTGTATACTTTGCTATCGATGTGTTTATCAATTGGTTGATTGTTTTTTAAAAAATATATTAATATTTTTGCCATATATGCTTGCTTTTTCTCGTTGTTTATTGTGCTTTTGTGAACATTTTTGTGTGTTCATGAAGTCAGATTATCTTGGATTTTTTAAAGATTTATTTATTTGAGAAAGAGAGAGAGAGAATGGAGTGGGGAAGGGCAATGGGAGAGAGAGAGAATCTCAAGCAGAAACCCTGCTGAGTGGGAAGCCTGACTTGGAACTGGATCCCATGGCCCTGGGATCATGACCTGAACCAAAATCAAGAGTTGGCCACTTAATCAACTGAGCCACCCAGGCATCCCTCTTATCCTGGATTTTTATCTAGACTTTAACACCTCTACTGGCTGGAATTTGCTTTCATGTTCAGCACTTCACAAATTTTTTTCATAATGTCACTAGTGATAGTCTACTTGAAAAATGCAACAAATACAACTCAGTCTTTTGACTAATTGTCTCAGATACACTGATTACTCCTTTCCTTTCGAACTTCTTTTTTTCTTTTTTGTCAGAAACTTAACCTTTCTTCATTTTCCCTCTGTTCTAACCACCTCCATTCACAGATACTCTTCTTCCATCTTTTTCCTTCTTTGTAACATCCATTGAATGATCTTTATTAGTCCTTTTGCTTGACAACATTCCACAAGTTATTAATTTCTAACCTGATAATCCTATCTAACTTTCCCCCTGTAATAATTAGCTGCGTTATTACCAAATCTCCATTTTGGAAATTTCCCTGACCGGAACACCTCCTTCTTTATCTCCTCCCATGTTTTCTTTTCAAATCTATTCCCTGACTTAAAAAACTATTCATCTATGCCAGAAACCTGGAAGTTTTTCTTTAAAATTTCTTTATCCTAACCTGTCTAAATTGTATGTCCTATCAATTATATCTTTTTTAGTATTCAAATGTGTCCCCCTTGCTATTATCTTAATTCAGGTCCCAATTTCCTGTCTGATTATTTCCATATCTTTTATTCATCTTTCTAACCTACATTTTGTTTCTTCCCCATTTTTTTTCTCTACTAACTGTAGAATGACCATAAAACACAATACGACAACTGGGTGACAGACACTGAGGAGGGCATTTGATGGGATGAGCACTGGGTGTTATATGTTGGCTAATCGAACTTCAATAAAAACAAATGAAAAAAAAAAAACACAAGATGACAATAGTTTCCCCCATTATTCAAAAGTAGAGTCATCCTATGAGAACTTCATAAACTAAAATGGTATAAAATGAAGAAACAATTATCATTAATTTATATGGTATAAAATGAAGAAACAATCATCATTAATTTATATGGAAAAAATGTTAAGTGTTCACAAACCCTGCAAAATAACCCCCTTTTTTTGGCTTTTCTGATACTATAAAACACATCTTTTTTTGGGCAACAGATGCACAAAATAAATCAAGGTAAAGCACAGATACTCAGAGACATAGTTCAGATCTGTAGCGGTTTGATGCTGAGCTGCCAGGTATAGTCCTGGGAATGAGCTTGGTGGGTCCACTCACTGCTCTGGGCACCCTCAGCTCTCATACAGGCTTGCTGCAAAACAAACACTGAATGCTATTTTTGTTTTCCACCTTTTTCCCTAAAAGTAAAAATCCTCTCCAGATTTCTTTTGGTTAGCACAAATAGATACTAATGTAATTCTTTCATAAAAGTAAAGTGACATAGTTCAAAACTTCCAAAAAGCAGGGGACACCTGTATCACCTTTAAACTTAACATCCTTAAATGACCTTGTGTCACTCCCAAGGTCAAAATTCAAACTTCTTACCATACATAAGACACATATCATTTTGGGATATTATATGCCCTTATTGGCTCACATCTCATAAGTTCTCCCTTCCCATTATCCAGTTGTAAAGATCTGTTTATATACTCCTGAGGGCATCCTGTGTTTCTTTGTTGGCACAGACTTAGCCTCTGATCTTTGTATTTCATATTCTTCTTTAAATCATTACATGAAAGTTATTACCTCTCTGAAGCCATCCTTAACATTTCCACACTTCTGCCAGTATTGACTGCCAATTTTTTTATGATTCTAAATCCAACAATTACACAACACTCTGTGCTTCAGTGATCAAAATTATTAGCTTAGTTTCTTAGGAAATTCATGAGACTGTGAGCCTTTTAAAGATGAGGATGTTAAAATTTTGTTCATTCATTACCTAGATATTTAGGTTATTTTATATAGAGTTTAGATCGTATTTGTAAGTTTTATCCTTTAGAACAAGTTGGATGGAGACAAGGTTAAGAAATAACCCTGGAGTCAGATGACTTGGTTTGAATCCTGGTCCTATCACCTATAACCTATGTAATTTAAGGCAAATAGCCAAACCTTAGTTTCCTCAGCTATAATATCAGGAATTAGATAATCTAATACATTTCAAATCCTTAACATAGAGATGAACACTTAGTAACCAATACATAATAATGTTAACTTTCAATGACACAGATTTTTATAAATACAGAGTGATAACATGTATATGGCTATGAAATAACTTGTGTCACATTTCCAACTGTTTTCTGGCCTAATATAAGAATAGTTTTCCTAGTTTGTTTTATTGTAGCTCCAAGAAGTCATCCACACCAAAATACTACTAGAATTAATAAATTCAGTAACATGGTAGGATATAAAATTAATACCCAGAAATTGGTAGCATTTTTACACACAAATAACAAAGTCACAGAAAGAAATTTAAAAAATAATACCATTGACAATTGCATGAAGAAGAATAAAATATCTAGGGATAAACTTAACCAAAGAGATAAAACACTTGTACTCTGAAAACTATAAAATACTGAAGAAAAATTGAAGACAAAATAAATGGAAATAAATTTCATGCTCCTGGATTGGAAGCCTTAATATTGTTATAATATTGTTATAATGTCCATATTATCCAAATAAATCTACAGATTCAATGCAATCCTTATCAAAATACCAAAAGTATTTTTCACAAAACTAAAACAAATAATCCTAAAATTTGTGTGCAACCATAGAAGGCCCCAAATAGCCAAAACAATCCTGAGAGAGAAGAACAAAACTGGAGGTACCACAATACCAGATTTCAAAATATACTAAAAAGCTATAATAATCAAAACAGTATGGTGCTGATACAAAAACAGACACATAGATCAATGGAACAAAATAGGGACCCTAGAAATAAACCCTGACTATACAGTCAATTAATCTATGACAAAGGAGGCAAGAATATACAATGGAAGAAAGATACTCTTTTCAATAAATGGTGCTGGGAAAACAGGAAAGCTACATAACACATGAAACTGGACTACTTTCTGTCACCATAATCTAAAATGGATTAAAGACCTAAATGTGAGACCTGAAGCCATAAAAATCCTAGAAGAGAGTACAGGCAGTAATTTCTCTGACATTGGCCATAGCAACATTTTTCTTACTAGGTCTCCTAACACAAGAGAAACAAAAGCAAAAATAAACTATTGGGACTACATCAAAATTAAAAGCTCCTACACAGCAAGGGAAGCCATCAGCAAAACAAAAAGACAGCCTACTGAGGGCGAAAAGGTATTTGCAAATGACTTATCTAATAAGGGGTTAATATCCAAAATATATAAAGAACTTATTCAACTCAACATCAAAAAACAATCTGATTAAAAATTGGGCAGCAGACCTGAATAGACATTTTTCCAAAGACAACGATAGCTAACAGACACATGAAAAGATGCTCTACATCACTCATTATCAGAGAAATGCAAATCGAAACCAAAATGAGATGTCACCTCACAACTGTCAGAATGGCTAAAATAAAAAAGACAAGAAACAATGAGTGCTAGGGAGAATGTGGCAAAAAGGAACCCTCATGCACTGTGGGTAGGAATGTAAATTGGTATAGCCACTGTGAAAAAGAGTATGGAGGTCCCTCAAAAACTTTAAAAATAGAAGTAGCATATGATTCAATAATTCTACTGGGTATTTATTCAAAGGAAAAAATACTAATTTGAAAAGATATATGCTTCCCTATGTTTATTGCTGCAATAGCCAAGACATGGAAGCAACCTCAGTGTCCATCAACAGATGAATGGATAAGGAAAATGTGTGTGTGTATATATACAATATATACATACAGTAGAATATTACTGAATCATAAAAAAGGATGCTAAGTCAGACTGAGAAAGACAAATACTATATCATTCCACTCATAAGTAGAATATAAAATAAAATGGATAAACAAAAAGCAGAATCGATCTATAAATACAGAGAACAAACTCATAGTTGCCAGAGGAAGGGGAGTGGAAGTTTGGACAAAATGAGTCAAGGGGAGAGGGAGCTACAAGCCGCCTCCAGTTATGGAATGAGTAAGTCAGGGGAATAAAAGGCACAGCATAAGGAATATAGTCAATGACATTGTAATAGTGATGTAAGAGGAGAGATAGTAGCTGCACTTGTGGTGAACACAGCATAATGTATAAAATTGTCAAATCACCATAGATTAGATAGATAGATAGATAGATAGATAGATAGATAGATAGATAGATAGATGAAGATAGGTAGATAGATGATAGGTAAACATCATCCACATTAAATGATATTTCTTTTTTAAATTTAAATTTTGAATTTAAATTCAAAGTATTAATTCTTTTTGCTACCCTGAAATATTTGTTAATATTTATAATTCTGAAATCATTTGCAAATTTTTAATAGACTCCTGGATTCTATATCCTGTTCATTTGATCTACTTTTCTATCTTTATGCCAATACCACAGTCTTAATTATTGTGGCTTTTTAGTCAATCAGTGTAACTTTACAGTCTCATTTTCTTTTTACAAAGTTGTTTTATCCATATGCAAACAACAATAACAACAAAACTTCAGCCCATATCTTGCACCAAAAACAAAAACTAACACAAAATGGATCATAGATCTAAAGATAAAACTTAGAATTATAAAGTTTCTCAAAGAAAACATAGGAGAAAGCTTTTGGCAAAGATTTTTTCATATACCTTGAGGACAGAAACAGACATAAACTTATCATCTGTTGTAACATAGAAGATGTTCCCTAAATACCTTTTTCTATATGTAAACAAAGAATTTTTCTAAAAAATAAATAATTTTCAAAAGATATATTCTTGCTGACTTCAAACACTCCTGCCTCCACTGCAGGCCTATCACCCTTGAGAATCCTGTGAGAAAAACAAGGCATAGGTCTTCTCTACTCTCAGAGTCTAAACTCAAATTTGTGATTCCATGATGTCTTTCTTTACCTTCAGGATGCAACCCAAAGTGTGGGGCAAAAGAACTCAGCTGCTTTTCCTAATAACTTTCAACCAACTATTAAGTTTCTCTTACAACTTTTTTTTAACCTAAATCAGTGTTTTAGAAAGTCATTAATTCACTGCTTTTTGTCCTTCAGCTTCAAACTAAAAATTCACTCATAGGAAAGGAAGAAAAGTAGCCTTGTGAAAAGCCTTTGTGTAATCCAAATGAACTGATCAGGTGGATGGCTGAGGCACGGCTGTGTGTGAAGCAAAAATGTCTCAGTTGTGGTAACTAATACATTGCAATAGGATAAAGAGAGAAAACACTGAAATGAGAGCCAGCAGACTGAAGTTCAACAGGATTCCTGTGTCTTCTGTGATATAGCTGTTTAGAAAATTATTTAACTTCTTCAGGCTACCTTTCCTTACCTGTAAAATTATGCTTGACAATTACCTGACCACAAAGATCCCATTTAAGTCCATGATAAACAATTATGTTATGCTTTCTATACCCTAAATAAATTCATGTCATCTATGTAACATAGTTGAGGACACCTTGTTTCCCTAAGTTACCTACGTTTTCAAATATATTCCCTCCTCTGTCTTCTCATAGAACATCTCGGGTCTCTCAAATTCTGGCTTAAAACACTCTATTTGGCAAAATTTAAGATAAGATCTCTAAGACTGCACCCAAACTAGATGAATTAACTTTTGATCATTGCTAGCTAAAGGACTCTAAAATAAGCAATTATTTCCTTGGACTTGAGCATGAGATACCTTGTTGTGTGGTCAAATTGCCTAAGCACAGTACTTGACATGTGGTATGTACCAGTTAAATATTAGTTTCTTTTTTGGGGGGTCATATATGTTTTTGGCTAGAGCCAAATTACATGTCTACTTTTAGCCAGAGTGAAACAGAAGCACCCAGCATTTTAAACTGAAACTGACTCAAGCTCAAGACAAGAACAGAAAGATTACCTGGCCCTGATCCTGTCCTTTGACTTTATTTTTCTTTTTTTTTTTTTTTTAAATCTTGAGGGCCATCAAGGATCTTCTTTTAATTTTTATTTACTTTGACTTTATTTTTCACTAAGAGGTGGCACTTGGTTTGAGATGGAGGTGGGAGTAACCTTTCCTGTAGTTATAGTGCCCTAAAGTATAAACAGAAAGAAATAATTTGTTCTTTTTGAACCTCAGCGTCTGCTCAATCTCACACAAACAGCAAATTGTTCAGTCTTCTTGTTTCAGCATGGAAGCTTAATTTGGCTGCTACGGACAATATAATTGGTATATAAAAGAAAAAAATCCCAATTTATATCATTTTGAACGATGTACCAATGACCAATGCATGTGTGTGTGTGTGTGTGTGTGTGTGTGTGTGTGTGTGTAGTGCATATATCAGTGCATATATTTATAGTGTTAAGTTTTTCTCTTTGATTAGAATAGGCAGGTTGTTGTTGGTGGTGGGGAGTTCAGAGTTTCCAAGGACTCTGAAGATATATGGGTGTGTGTGTAAATATAGCCAAGTGCCAAAAAGGAAATTAAGGCAACTGAAAGTTGATTCGGAAGATTGGGGGCAAAGCAATGCAGTCTTCTATAGGTCACTGATATATAACAAAACCACATGTAATGTGAAATAGTCTGCATATCCATAATGTAGCATCACAGTGTCATAAATATTGTGTTGATACTTAAGAGTTCAACACACTCAACATAAAATAGGATTATCTTTTATCAATAAGAACATCAGGGGATCCCTGGGTGGCTCAGCGGTTTAGCACCTGCCTTTGGCCCAGGGCATGATCCTGGAGTCCCAGGATCAAGTCCCACATCAGGCTCCCTGCGTGGAACCTGCTTCTCCCTCTGCCTGTGTCTCTGCCTCTCTCTCTCTCTCTCTCTCTCTCTCCCTCCCTATGTCTCTCATGAATAAATAAGTAAAATCTTAAAAAAAGAGAACATCAATAATAGATATTGAAATAGTACTTAACTCTAAATTGCTGAAGCACTAGAATGTAATTGAGATTTTCAACATATAAATTTTCCTACAATAATTTTATTTACATGGAAAAATATAATGTAGACACTCAGAAGAAAATAAATACAACAAAATATATAGAGTGGGATCTGTGTGTGTAATTATTGTATGTTTGTGCATAATAAAATAAGTGAGGGTTCAAATAAATTTAACTTTTGGGGTATATTGAAGATACATAAGAAGAAAAGGAAGGGGGAGAGAAATAACTCCTGAATAACAATCTTAGAAACACCATGCTAGCCAGAATAAAAGACACGTTTTCCCCCGAAGCCTTTGTCTCAAAATGATCCTGCATCAACTGCCCCACTTGGTATGGATGAATGCTGACACAAAAAACATAGAACAGTGGATTGATTTAACTTCAGAGGAAAGTTTACATTCCCTCATTGAATCTTCTTCATAATATGTAGAATAAAAAACAGTAATATTTTATTACTCGTTTACTGAGCTAACTCTAAAAAAAAAAAAAACGGTTAGACTATCCTTGTCCTATAGCCTTTAAATCTCTTGTTATAGTTGGTAAAATAATGGTGAATATCCCTAATAAATATTCACCCAAATGTCTCATTTCCTATATATTAGCAGTTATCTCACAGAACAAACAGGTTGGAATTGGCCCAGCCTGACTCAATCAGTATGTGTCAGTTTCATAAGAAAGAGAACATTCCAGTGGAGCCACTGAGTTTATAAACAGAGTCTGACCTCTCTAGCTTCTGTACTTTATTCTGTTCTCTGGAATTCTTGGATGAACCTACTTGTTCCCATTCGAAATATTTTATCTCTTAGATGTTTCTTCTCAACATCATCTAGCTTGGTTAATATCTCTGTGATTTGGGGAAAAAAATGTCTCATATTCATCACTGTTATGGGTATGGACCATTTAGAAGCAGTACTGACAAGTATCTAAACGACATGTTCTAGAGTCCCAAGTTACATCCTATCTTTATCACTAACTGGCTATGGCACTATGAACAAGTTAATTAACCCCTCTTTGTCTTGGTTTTCTTGTGAAATAGAAATGATAGTGTGTTTTCTCAAAAATTTGCAACAAACAGCATCCATAAAATGTTAGAAGACTGCCTGGCACATAATAGGCACTCAATATATATTAGCTATTCTTAATACGCAAGTGTAGAGAGTAAGGCAGAAAGGGAGACCTCACTTTAACATTAACCCCCTCACTAGAGGGGTTAATGTTTTCTCTTTGATTTCTGATGTCTTTTGGTTCACCACTGCTCCCTTAGTATACAGCCAGCACATTCAGAAAATAGCCCAGATTCCTAGATCATATTGCTGAATAACTCAATACAATGATTTACCCCTAAATTCTGAGTCCTACACTTACAAATGCTACATAGACTTCTGCTCTGAACTTGTTTACGCAGAATAGAGGCATGTCTTTTCAAACATGAGATCTTGCTGTCCCTGATTAGAAATAAGGAGCTCAATACATTCTTTCCATAAGAGGTATTATTTCAGAGTTTGCATCAAAAAAGATACATTTTACCTTTCTATTTTTTTTTATCCCAAGGCATTTCCCCTGTCCTCACTAAAAATTTACCCCAGTCCCTTAATGTATAATTTTAAATAACATTTGGCAATAAGACTTTGGCAAAGAAACTTGTTCAAAATCCCTCTCTTTTTTTCAAAACTGAAATAACATCCAGTTGTTTCTCTTTCTTTCCATATGTTCACATGCTCAATTACTTCTGAATTTGTTCACTATACAGAAACAGACCAAAAGGGTTAAGATTAAAGTGAATGAAACCACAAACATAATGAAGAAGATAAACTTAGATTTGTTGATCAAATCTCAAAAGACACTGGCAGATTTGGAAAATTTCTCTTGAATTCTATAGAATGAATTTTTTAGAATAAAAAAAATAAAGTACTCCACTTTATTCAACAGGCCATAAATGGAATAAATATGCTATTTCAAACAAACAGAGCATGATAATCCTAAATAAGTATATAGATCAGATATTTCCCAGGGAGATCCCATTCTGAAATACTGAGGAAATCTAGAATTAGCTGGTGTTTATCCTTAATGAAAATTCTTTAACAATTCAGACAAGATGATGTTAGTTTTTATAATTTGCCTGGGCATCATCATACTCAGACATATTAAATACTGCAAGGGAATTCCATTTTCAGTCAAGATTTTGTCAGTATTTTTGAAGAGTTCCACATTTTTTTCTGGAGTTTTTTATTCATTGGTCATTGCCAAAGCCCTTTGGTTGCTTAGTGTCTGGCAGGAGTATCTTAAGAATCTGGTTATTTCAGTTAGGTGAGTACTTAGGGAAGGGGGTAAGGGGAATTCTAGGTATGCAAATTCCATGAGCTTCCAGTTACAGACCAGATTTGAACTTTTGTATATTTGAGTTCATTTGTCTTTGACAAAACAATCTTCTTGTCTTTAAAAGGAAAAAGTACTGAAACATATCTTATTGAGAAGGGAGCCAAAGTTGGTGGTACATCAAAAAGCTGTTAAAATTAATATTTGATGATATGAATTAAATGAATTAAAATTACACAGATGAACATTTCCTTAAAATATGCAAAGTTATATGAACTATGTGTTGGGTTTTTCTTAGCCTGGCACAGTAGAAAATTAATTTAAGATGATTGGAACATTAAAAATATGGCCAGGTTCACTAGTTCCTCAGACATATGCTGAAAGAATGGTATTTTGTTTCAAGGCAGAATTCTTGTGGTCTGAAAGAGCACCCACCCATTTCTTTTTATGGGTCCTTCAATTGTAAAGAGCCTCTGGGAGACTTCAAAATTCGTGGAAGAAGAATCAAGATCTAAAGAATACTTCTTACAACTAAAACAAATGAAAAAAAAAAACTAACCTCTGAGTGATGCATGCCAAACCTGTATGTAGCTCTCCACTTATGATTTATTAAATTCATAAAAATGTTTCCATAGTTCCTAGATCATCAGCTTACAGCACACAGATTTCATTTGGAGTTAGTCTTATGTTCACAAAACTCTGTTCTTTCTGTGCAATGCAGAAAATGGTGAAACACTCATTAAACTCACTCAAAGCTCCACATTTGTATATCAATCTTAATCCTCCTTTTCTTAGCTAAGAGCCATAGTCACAAAGATAGTATTGCCAGGGGATACAACTTATCCACAAACTATTGATTTCAAGAGTCACGTTTTATGTATGGCTCCTCCACATCACCATGAGCCATGTGGCACTGAAGTAAAGACATGCTAAGGTTTACCTGGGTTCACAACACAGTCTTCCTTATAGATTTGTCCACATTTCATTCCCTGAACTCAGTCTTTTCTCCATCACACTCTCTCAGCCTCCTGGGCTCTCCTCACTCATCCACTCTCTGGAATCATTTATCTTCCATGACCACTTTTGGAATGTTCTGTTTCCATGAAGACATTCTAAGGATGACAGCCTACATTGATTACTCCCTTTCGAAACATGTATTATTATGTACTTTATTATTTCATGCTTTTCTTCTATACACTTTTTTGTTTTATATGTGTAGACAATGCTATCTCACCAACAAAGTTTGTATTCTGTTAGAGGGCAGGGTGATCCCAATACTTCCTTTATTACTTTCTTCAATGCACAGGAGGAGGTCTGTGGTGTATTTTTATAGTTAGAAACTGCCTTATCTGCTGCAGGATCAGTGATGGGCTTTTGTGTTTGGGAAGCTATACCCTTTTCTTCCACAGGTCAACAAAAATGCCCCATTGTAATAGAATACACACTGAAGTATAAACTTTGTGTAATGAACAGAAGGATAAGGAGGTGTTGACAAGGCATGACACACTCTGTTTAAATGTTTCCTCATGTAGAAGGAAAGGCTGCCAGGCCAATGGGGCTATTTTCAAGAAAGTTAGATCCAACCCATCATAGACATCCTTACAGAGTTTGTAGATAAACTGTATCTCTTTTCTCTTCTCTCCCTTTCTTCGCCATTTACTCTTCTATTTGAAATATGACATCTATTTTATTAATCTACATTTTCTAAGTTGGAATAGTAAAGAATAAACAAATCAGGAACACATGGGTGGCTCAGTCAGTTAAGCATTTGCTTTCTGCTCAGGTCATGATTCTAGAGTCCCAGGATTTATTTTTTAAGAATTTATTTATTTATTTATGAGAGACAGAGAGAGAGGCAGAGACATAGGCAGAGGGAGAGGCAGACTCCTCGCAGGGAGCCTGATGCTAGATGGAATCCCCGGAACCCAGGATCACAACCTGAGCCAAAGGTAGACACTCAACCACTGAGCCACCCAGACACCCTTAGTGTGCTAATAAAATGTCTATCTTGTGTAGTTTTGATTCTTTGCAAGTATTTTACTGAGGGCTTAAAAGAACCATCATCAGGGGTTACTTGTCAATACCCATTTTAAAGAAAATTTTTGTAAACTATTTCTTCTCATTTTTAAACCTCAAGTGCTGGAGTGGGTTTTTGTTTTTTTTTTTTTTACTTTATTTATTATTTATTTATTTTTATTATGGTCTCGCATTTCCTAAATCATTCAGTTTGAGTCACTTATCTAATAGTTAGCATTCAGCTGATTTTAAATTTCACATTTTATTTAGACAAGTTTTTTTTTAAAGAGGGAGAGAGAGAATCTTAAGCAAGCTCCACACCTAGCACAGAGCCTGACATGGGGCTTGATCTCATAACCCTGAGGTAATGAGCTGAGCTGAAATCAAGAATCAGACACTTAGATGATGACCCACCCAGGTGCCCCTATTTAGAGAAATTTTTAAAACTTTCTCATAATCTCATTTTTTGGATGCTATTTCTATCATTTTTTCCCTTTACAATTAAACATTAGTTTTCTTTTTCAAAGGATTATTGCAATTTTTACTTTCAAAATTTTTACTTTCAAAGTTTGTACTTTCAAAATTTTCTGAAGATGGAATCCATATTTTCTTTATTCATTTTTTTTCCTTTGTAGATGAGAGAGAAACTCAAAGACACTGTAAAAAGGTATATGACAACTTTCAAATAATCCATGTAGATAATTCAACTCAAAGAGGTTAAGCTTTGTTCCATGCATCTTAAGCCTGGGGGCTGCATCTAGTGATACCCTTCTAGGAAGTATTATATATAAGTATAGTATTATTAAAGAGAAAAATAACCTTTTTTAAAGGAACTTGACAACATGACCTCAGGTGATCAAGACCAACATCAACAGTGATAACTCATGTTGATAGTACACATCCTTGATGTGATATGATGAAAATGACACTTTACCTCTTCCTCCCAATATTTCATAACCCCATGCTAATAATGGCAAAAAACATCAAACAAATTCGAATAGATGGAAATTCTACAAAATATATAACCAATATTCCTTAAAATTGTCAAGATTGTCAAAGCAAGGGAAAGAAACTGTCAAGGACAAGAAAGGCCTAAAGACAGATGACTAACTGTAATGTAGTGTCCTGAATAGGATTCAGGAATAGAAGAAGAACATCAGGTGAAACTAAAGAAATCTGAATAAATTGTGGAGTTTATTAATAATAATATACTGATATGATTCATTAATTGTGACAAATGTACTACACTGATTTCAAAGTTAATAATAGAGGAAAGTAGATATGGAGTATATGAGAATTCTATCATATTTATAATTTTCTGTAAATCTAAAATGTAAAATAAAAAGATTTTAAATAAAAATGTATGATATCAATTTATGTAAATAGATGGGAGTCTCAAGGTATCAGACATATATCTGGTAACAAAGTAGGCTGCCAATAATGATTGTTAGTTGATTTTAATTCAACAAAACAAATACTACCTGTGCATCAAAAGTCCTATATGATAAGAGATGTCAAATACATAACTCTGTTATCTATAGGGGTAGCATGACTGATAGTTAAACTATAGGCTAATTCTCAAGGTATTCTAAATTTCGACAGAGAATCTGATTTTATTCGCACTGCTGTTATAAGCTCACTACTAAATCTTTCTTGAGTGCAGTTTTGTTTTGTTTTTTATCAGAGACAGAGGAAATTAAAACAAGAAATCTTTCTGCTTTTGGGTTTCAAACATTTATTATGTATCACAGCAGGTGACAGAGCTAATGCTATCTACCCACTACTTAGTCATCACTTTCTTTTTTAACTCTGGAATTTGACTCCTAATCAAGGTTAACTTCTCCCGATCTACAATTATGCTACAAGTTTGCCCACAACACTATTTATCATGGTATCTATAATCTATTCCTGTTAATTCATAAGAGTATCTTTTGTTTATATTAAATTCTTATAACAAATGGTTGAAGTTTTTCTTCAGGATATTGTAAAAAGTGGCATGAAGTTTTACAAATTAAAATTTTCACTGCTTAAGACAATTATGTTTACGATGGTCAAGCTTGACCATTATCCTTCTGCAGTGATAGTCAGTGATGGTGTTAATGGTTACCCAAATTAGAAACAAGAAGTTTGGGGTGCTTGGGTGGCTCAGTGGTTGAGCATCTGCCTTTGGCTCAGGTCCTGGGATTGAGTCCCGCATCAGGCTCCATGCAGGGAGCCTGCTTATCCCTCTGCCTATGTCTCTGCCTCTCTCTCTCTCTCAGTCTGTGTCTCTCATTAATAAATAAATGCATCTTTAATAAATAAATGAATAAATAAATAAAATTTTTGTAGCTCTACATTTATCTCTAAAATAAATTTAATTTATTTAACTTTCATTTAGAATGAAATACAATGTGTATTTAACATTGTTTGCATAGTCTGTAGAATTTATGATCCTTTTGGAACAGTTTAAGAGTAGTAGCTACAGCAGCTCTGCCCAGGGAGAAATTAGTTAGCAAACAGCTGTGAGCAAAGTTTATGATGAAGCAAGAAAATACACTGATTTCAAACATAAATGGTGATACTTCCATAAAAATATTTTTCCTGGCAATGAAGTAGTTGTACACATAAAAATTAACATAAGCACATATTAATAAAAATGAGGAGGACATATGACACTCGATAAGTCTGAATATTTATGAGACCGGTTTAATAAAACAACGGAACTGTTATACTTTGTTTTCTTAGTGGGAGCTGGACCACTAACTATCACAAGGTACAATTAATGTCAGGATTCTGGCTTTTGGGTTGATGGTTTTCACAAGGCACAGATAGCGAACACTTATTATAGGAAACATTTTCTGGTGCTGACTTCCCTCTGTTGTAAACTTCATATACTGGCTAAATCCACATGATAAACTATAGAGATGCTTTAATGATAACCCATCCCAGGTAACTGAATGAACCTAGGTAAAAACTATCGAAGCATCTCTGGGCAAGACTGGAACCCCACTTCATCTTTAGAAGTACACACACATACACACACATGTATTGAGGTTTATGCAACATTTTACCTTTTGATTTAATTAAAGAAAACAATGTTATATTAAAAATGGGAAAATTCTTTGAACAATCCCTCCTAATCAGGAGCAGATCTTGGATTGTTAATAATATAGGTTCTTTTGAAGATAGTAGGAAGAAGTATCTACTTTCTAAAGCCACATTTTCATTTAATTATTTGCAGTCTTATTCCCCATATGCATTCTTATTTTCTTCTTATTGAAAGACATTATTTGAAAGCATTTTTTAAGAGGTCTTTACATGTTAAACTCCCAAGCCCTTGTAGGACATCAGAATATCCTTATTGCACACACATTTATTTCAATGTTACAGCTCTCTTCCTCACTGTTGAGAAATTTGATATGCAGTAAATTTTTATTTTTGTGAGTCATCTGATCTTTCTCTTGAGAAACTTTTATACTTTTCTCTTTATCTTCACTTGTCTTGAATTTAACTATAGTCTATCCAGGTGTATTTTTTACTCATCTTTGTAAAGATGATCCCAATAATCTCTCCTTTCATAATTGTCTGTTATTTTTGCAATGTGACTCTAATGCTCCTCCTAAAAGGAAGGAAATGAGTCTGCTTTTCCATCCCTAAATCGAGGCTTGGCCATATGACTTATTTTGTTAATAGAATATTTAGCTAACATGACATAAGCAAAGAGTGAGCACACTTGCACATTGGGTCTTACCCTCTTTTGTAGCTCTTAGAATTTTGAGACCACTGTGTGAACATGTGAATGAGGCTGAGATAGCCTAGGAGAGAGACCACATGGGAAACATCTAAGGGCTCTTGCTTCACAACCTGCCAGACACGGGAGTAAGGGCATCCAAGACAAACCAAATCCATCTGACCAGATCCATGACTGAGCCCAGGAGAGATCAGCAGTAAAACCACCCAGATGATCTAAAATCAAATTGCCAGCTCTTAGAATTTTGAATTAATAAATGATCTTTCTCTTATAAACCACTACATTTTGGGGTGGTTTGTAACATAGCAAAGGCTAACTGGTGAATTTGACTTTCCCAAAGAACGGTCAATCCAAAGTTTTCCATATTTCTTTAATTTGTGAGAACTCTCGGGATCCCTGGGTGGCGCAGCGGTTTGGCGCCTGCCTTTGGCCCAGGGCGCGATCCTGGAGACCCGGGATCGAATCCCACATCAGGCTCCCGGTGCATGGAGCCTGCTTCTCCCTCTGCCTGTGTCTCTGCCTCTCTCTCTCTCTCTCTCTCTGTGACTATCATAAATAAATAAAAATTAAAAAAAAAATTTTGTGAGAACTCTCAATTATTATTTCCTTATTTCTTTAGAGTTTATTTTTTAAACCATTTTATTGGTGTATGACTAACATGTAAAAAGCTGTACATATTTAATTTATACAATTCAGTGGGTTTGAAGGTAAGTACACCTGTAAAACTGTCACCACCATCCAGGCCATAAACATATCCATCAAATTCCAAAGTTTCTTTCCCACCTATTTATTATGATTATTGTGTATGTGTGTACATGTGTGTGTAACATAAGATTTACCCTCTTAGCAAGTTTTAATATATAATACAAAGTTGTTAGCTATAGGTACTATGCTACATAATAGATCTCCAGAACATATTTATCTTGCATAACTGAACTTTGTACCCTTTGACAGTCACCTCCCCATTTTCCCTTACCCCCACACTCCTGGCAACTACATGCAATAGAATATTATTCGGCTGAATAAAAGAAGGAAATCCTGCTTTTGCAACAAATGAATGGACCTAAAAGACATTATACTAAGTGAAATAAGCCAAATACAGACAAATACTGTATGATCTTATCTATATGTCAAATCTCAGTTCATTTTATGTCCATCTGAAACTGCTTTTTGATACCTTCACTTTTTCATCTCTACATACATTTCTATCACTTTATTCTTCCCTGAGTTTTTTTTAATTTTTCTTTTTTTAATTTTTTAATATTTCAACCTTACTTCTATGTGGATAATTTATTCCTGAGGTGACCTATCTTCTTATTTCACAGTTTGAGTTATTTATATCAACCATCCGTATTTTGAATTTCTGCTAGATTCTTTATAATTGCATCCTATTTTATGTCGTATAGTTTCAATGCATATTTTTATTTGTATAGTAAGATCATCTTATTTTGTCCTTATTTTATTCTAGTTTTAGACTCTGATTCTAGAGAATTTTACTATATGCATATTTTTAACTGACAGTGCTAATACAATGCATGCATTTACTTCACCATCATGAAAAAAGTAATTTATATATAAGAAATGGACTAAAGTTTATATATAAGAGTTTATATATAAGAAATGGACTAAAGTTAAAATAGGAAAACCTGGTCTGAGAAATTGGCTTTCTACAGACAGTTAATTAACACTGTCTGCCTTTGATCTTAAGGATACATTCAAATGTGAGTCTGGTATGATTATTATGTCCTGACCATAAGGTCAGAATACAACCCTCTTAGCAGAAGAGAGGTTTTCATCCTGAAGAAATTTGGGATTTCTACAGCCAGTTGTCAATCTTGGGAAAATGATAAAAACTTGGGAAGTAAACCTTAAATGTAGAAGTGAAAAAATATTCCTCGTTTTTGAAGTGAGAATCGGTTTAGTAAGGATATGACAAAACCATGCAATGATTAGTATAGGGCTGGTCTTGACTCTCTGATGCCAGGCTTTGGCCATTGTTTTAAGAATAGCTCTCCAATCAGCACATAAAAACAATCATGACAAGACTGTTATGGCACGGCTCTGCCTCATGCAAGGGTAAACTTGTGACCCTTCTATCTAATCAGGGACTTAAAGCTTGATTCAGGGATGGCCAAATCATCCATTCCTGGCTGACCACTTTTATGTAATTATCATGAAAGAGACACATGCTTACCTATCCTATCTCTAGTCTAAGAATGTTGTGAGCTTGGTGACTTTTCAGCAAATGTATAGTTGTGGGGAAGCTGCCTGATAATTAAACCAGAAGGAAACTGGTAAAAGAGAAAGGAAGAGAAGGAGGAAAGAAAAAATAGGAAATTAAAAATATTATTAAAGCACTCTGATTCTTCTAGGTCTTGAACTTGAAATTTGTTGGTTTTGTTTGTTTTTGGCTTAACCAAGTCAGAGTTGGGCTTCTCTCTACAACCAAAATAATAAAATAGTCATGGTTAACACAAGAAATGATACTAATAGTAGAGTGCATGTAAAATAATAAAATGGCTCACTTCATTCCTATTAGGATGACTACTAGAAAAGAAAAGAAAAAGTATTGATGATGATGTGAGGAAACTATAACCATTGTACATTGCTGGTGGGACTATAAAATGCTGCAGCTGCTATGGAAAATAGTATGATGGTTCCTCTAAAAATTAAAAATAGAATTGCCATATGATCCAGCAATTCCAATTCTGGTTATATATCTAAAAGAATTGAAAACAGAATTCTTACAGTTACTTGCCCACCCATGTTAATAGTAGCATTATTCACAACAGCCAAGAGGTAGAAGCAAGGTAAATACCATTTATAGATGAATGGATTTTTTTTAAAATGTGGTATATAAAATATTATTCAGTCTTCAAAAGGAAAAAAAATGGGGCACATGTTATATGTGTAAACCTTGAGGACGTTATGGTAAATGAAATAAGCCAGTTGCAATAAGGCAAATATTGTCAGATTCCAGTTATATCTAGGGTAGTTAAATTCACAGAAACAGAAGTAGAATGGTGGTTACCAGCAGTCTGAAAGAGGGGGAAATTGTGCGATTTTGTTTAGTGGGTATAGATTTCCAATTTTGCCAGATGAAAAAGTTTTGGAAATTGGTTACACAACAATGTTATTATACCTAACACAACTGAACTGCACACTTACAAAGGTTAAATGGTAAGAGGAAGCTTTGGTGGACATTTTCTATGCTTTTAGTTTCAAGTACTTTTTAAAATTTTTCTCATATTTGGAGAAGGTCTTATATTCTGAGTCCATGCAAGGTACTCATTTTCCCAGTTTCCCCTTCCCAGATATAAACATATGACTTGGCTATGACACTCAAAATCAGCTTTGCAAATCTCCAATTCAGATGCAATGCAAAGAAGTAGGCATCACATAGGATTTGTTCTAGCAAGCAGACACATCCAGTTGTCAGAAGCAGCACTGACAGGAAGAGGTTCAGTGGGATGCTTTTGCACTATTTGTGCTGGCGCCAGCCATGGAGTATCTAAGGTGGCAGCCCTATAGTAGAATACAAGTGTTGTTCCCAACTGTAGCATTCAAGTCTGAATCTGCAATTTTACTGCATAAAATTCTGACTTTTTATCTCTGAATTCCACACAGTCATTTACCTCCTCACTTATTTGATTACATTTAAGGAGAAACATAAACTGAACCTTTTTCTTAGTGATAAAATAATATTCAGTAAAAAATACACAATTGTTTTTTTTTAAATTTTTTTTATTTATTTATGATAGTCACAGAGAGAGAGAGAGAGAGAGAGGCAGAGACACAGGCAGAGGGAGAAGCAGGCTCCATGCACCGGGAGCCCGACGTGGGATTCGATCCCGGGTCTCCAGGATCGCGCCCTGGGCCAAAGGCAGGCGCCAAACCGCTGCGCCACCCAGGGATCCCAAAAATACACAATTGTCATTATTATCAGAAATCTTAGGGATGTGCCAGCACAGAATTCAACAGGTTTCTCCTAAACATTTTCCAAATGCCTCCAGCTGTGTTTCTCAGAATCAGGCCAGACAATGGCTAGACGGATGGTTACATCAAAGTGGCATCTTATGTACAAAGAGGGCTCCCTCCTCTCAGAAGTTCCTAACAGAGGGTCTGTAAGGATGAAATCATCCCTGAAAATATTATTTGCCTTGCTTTTTGCTTTATTTTCTTAACCAGAAAAGTGTTTGTCCATGAAATAGTTTGGCAAGGTCTATTATCCCAGAGGATTTCTTAAACTAACAGTCCACCATGTCAAGCCTAGGAAGAAAAGCAATTATTTTGAACACAGAATATTCTTTATTGTGAATTATCAAATTACTTTTTTATTTTAAGATTTTCAAAGTTTTATTTTTATCCTTGTTCATATTTAGGCCCAAATATGATACTATTAGAGAAAAATCTATCAACTAGGTTATTTTTTATCAAAAGTAAAATATTGTTTGGAGTTGAATAGGTGCCTCAATTCTTTGAAAAACTCTTACACGACCTTACGCCTACTTGTTTCCTTCTCTTGTTGAAAAGTAAATGAGTTCATTAGGGAACACCCTGGAAATGAGAATCAACAGTGGATACGTTTTCCTAAGCATTACCTGTTTGGATCTGAACATGACTGTGCTCCATAAAAGTACATTTGGAATTTTTACTTCCAAAATAACTGGAGTGAAATTAGGAAAAATCGATCCCATCCCATTCTGTCCTTTTTTCCCCCATCTGACTCTCCCTGCAAAGCAACTAGGCTCTATGCCTAAGAAAACAGTAACACACTCACAAGCTATAAAGGGTAAAGAAAATTACTACTCAAAATGTAATTCATTGCCAACCACAATTCACTACTTGAACAACCAGCTACTGACTCATCTAATTTTACTCTCACATTCATAAGAACATTTACAAAAGCCTAAAAGCTCTTGAACAGATTCTTTTTAAAATTGCTACTTGCAATTAGCTCATGCACTAGTCTTTTGCCTATGTGGCTTTGTACATGCTGCTCTTTTTAACCCTGTTCTCCTGGTTAAGTTCTATTGGGCCTTAACTCTCAGTTCAGAAGCATCTTTCCCAGGAAAAGTTCCTTGCCTCCTCTTTACTCTGGTCATTCCTAGTAGATGACTCCTTGTTGCTCCCAAGCAATTGTTACACTCATATGGATTATACTACATTTTAGTTGCTAGTTCATCATCTCCTATAATAGATCATGAACTCTTTGAGGATAAGTGCTGTTTTGGGCTATATGCTCAACCCCTTATGCGTTTTATGATCCATAAATTTTTGATGCATGAGTAAATTAATGCAGAAATTATTTACTCCAGTTAAAGTATTCATTTTGGTTGACTTTCCATCATCCATTCCTCACCATCTACCCTATGGTAACTTTCTTTATGCCAACAGAGAATGAACACTTACTACATTTTCAGCCATGTGGATTTGTGGGAAATGATCCATGACCCCTACAATATGTACTCTAACTCTATCCAGAGAAACTACTTTGGGGATGTGCATGTGATCTAATCTGAGCCAGTGAAGAGTTTGCAGCATTTTGAGAGGAGGAGAGGCCCTTTTCTTTTGCAGAAACGATTGGAAGAAGTCATTCTCTGTTTGTGCACATGATCACAGAAAAATGACTGCAACCTCAAGAGCTGCTGGTAACCATCTTGTGATGAAAACAGGAGAGCCTGAGAGTAGAATGTAGGAGGAAGCAGAGTCAGGGAATAGCAAGAGAAACCTTATCCTGCTCACATTATTTGAGGCTTGAAGAAAGACATCCCTAAAGTTAGATGGTCCTTGGGCTATTTTATATGGAGAGTCAATATTATTTTTAAAGTTGTTTGAATTAAGTTATCTGTTCCTTTAACATAATTAGTTCTTTTTACTTAAGTGCTCAATTTCTCACCAAATCTTACTTTAGCTCCATCTCCCATTTGATATATTTCACCACCTGCTTCAATTCTTCCCTGGGGGCACAGTAATGCAGAATGGAAACAACATGGGTTTTGAATTTATTTTTTTTTATTTATTTTTTTTAATTTTTATTTATTTTTGATAGTCTCACAGAGAGAGAGAGAGAGAGGCAGAGACACAGGCAGAGGGAGAAGCAGGCTCCATGCACCGGGAGCCCGACGTGGGATTTGATCCCGGGTCTCCAGGATCGCGCCCTGGGCCAAAGGCAGGCGCCAAACCGCTGCGCCACCCAGGGATCCCGGTTTTGAATTTAGATAAACAGGCATTTTCATTTAAGTTCTGCCTTTTATTATCTATAGACACTGAGCAAAGCATTTTACTCTTCTGGGTCTGTTTTTCCTCAACCATATCTACCTCAAAATTCGCTGGAGGATTTAATGAGATAAAGATATTTAATTTCATGTTTATAGGTGAGAAGTTCATAAGATAATTTCTTTGTTTCTTCCCTTATCAATCTCACTAACTTGAATTGCCTCATGGGAATTCTGACCTCCTGTTCTGACATTTCAAACTTCTGAAGCATCAACACCCTTTTTATTCTGCGTCTACCAGCTACCATACTAAAATACACTGATGTCATAGGAGTTCATTCTCCTATGACATATACCTTCATACCACAGTTTTGCCATCATTGTAAATGACAGCTCATCAACTTTCTTAAATCCACACTTCACATTCCTTCTTTTTTGATCACTTGTCTCTTTTTAATTCCATTTGCACTTTTTTTCCTCACTAAATAGAGACAGATTCTCTAAATTAGACAAATTCAATAGACAATAAAAATCATGAGAGGGAGAGATGTAGGCATAGGGTGATAGATATAGGTGCATCGTGAAAAAGAAACTAGTGTGGAAGCAGATAGTAGAATCAAGAGGCAATTATAATAATGTAGGGGAGAGATGACTGTGGTTGACTCAAGATGATGGCAATGAAAGAGGTGAGAAATTAACACATGATGGATATATTTTGAAATTTGAGCCAAGAAACTATGCTGATGGGCTAGATGAAGAGTCTGGAAGAACAAGAGGAGTCAAGGATAGCTCCTAGTTTCAGGGAAAGAGCAATTTGAAGAATATAATTGCCATTAAGTGTGATGGGTAAGACTGTGGAACAGAAGTTGAGGGGAGATATACAAAAGACACTAAATACATACGTATGCACATGTGTGTGCATATATAAATAAATATGAAATATAGACATACAGACATACATATACATATATACATGGAGTTTATAGTAAAGACCTAGAAAAAGATACACATTTGAAAGTTGTTTGCATATGGAAGGTAATTAAAGCTTCTGTGATTGAATGAAGTGATTGAGGAAGCAACTGTAGGTAGAAAATAGAAGAGATCCAAAGATCAAGACCCAGACTCCACTGTTAAAAGTTGAGAATAAAAATACACATGCAGAGAAAAGGACTGAAATTATATGAAACAAAATTGTAACAATGATAAACAAGAGAAAGTTCTATTTTCTTTCTCTTCATTTGCTAATTTTTTGATAGAGAAAAAATTATTCTTATATTGCTAAGGCTATTAAAATTTAAATAAAATAAAAAATTGCTAACCATACATAAATTTTATGGGTAAGAAGACAAATGGCTAATTACTGAATTTGAGGTTTTGTATCTTTCAAGAGGTTCTAAATAATTCCAGATTCTAAGTTGTTTTGTGAGGCAGAGGGTTACTAGATTCTCCAGACCCTCCTCATCCTCACCAGTTGGATGTATCAGCCCTCTCTCAGTCCATTGTCCTAGGATCAATTTGGAAATACTCCTGGTATTACTTGAACTGATGCATCCCCAAATTCCAAGGCCCTGCCATCTGTATCCTGATAAAATAATTCGACTTCTACTCTATATTGAGGACTAATCTCTTCATGCCCTATCAGATAACTAAACTTCTGCCTCATTCTTTATTCTTACAGACCTCTCAGACCCTCAGGTGCATCTAAGGTGTTTTATTCCCAAAATAAAACAAATAGACCATGAAGAAAAGCTATTATTTTCTTTAACCAAATGGACTATTCTCTTTAAGTATTCTTATTTTGACAAACAATCCTGGCTTTTGTAATTTTCCTAAAAACATGTAGCTGAGTTATAAAGGTCAAAAAGATCAGAATTGTAGGCATATAAATGAAAGTAGCATTTAATTGTCAATTAATATGTAATAACACTGCTAAGTATTTCTACAACAGTTTTTCTTTAAATCTGTTTTATAAGAGACCATTGGAAGACTTACCCAACATAGTCATTCACAGTGAAAATGTGTAACAAATATATTTATCTTAAAAGCATGCAAAATACACTTTTATATAAAACCAAAATTGTTCATCACTATTGTATTTCCTGACACATCCTGAAGATCTTCTATGTTCCCCAGTGACAGATATATTTTTTTATCCTGTATACAGTGAAACAACATATCGAGACCACTTAATATTATATATGAATAAAAGGTATATGTTCTCCTGGAACATAGACTCTTAAATGCTGCTAAATGACTCATGCTTCTCTTGATGCTTGTACCTACCAAAATTATTAACTTTATTCACATGACATACCAGTCATGACATACAGAGGTAAAATAATAGAGCCCATCCTACATATTGCTTCCACACTGAAACATAAAATAAATGCTGTTGATTACATAGCATCACATGCTTCATAGCAGCTGAAAAATGATAAACACAATTTCCTTGTTTTTTGACAGTTGACAGTTGAGTAACTTCTTTCATTTTAATTTCTCAAGTCATGGCACTTCCAATAGAAACAAAAAAGTATGGAGTGACAGTATAAATGCAGAACAATTGATCACCACTATTTATCCCATCCACTTCTGCAAATTTTTAAGTGCTTGATGAGACATTAATTACTCTGAACCACGCCAGATTCCGTTTGGAGACTTTATGACTAACTACCTATTGCAAGAAAACCTGATTTTACACTTTTTTAGTAGAAGTAACTATCTTATAAAAGTGAACATCATTCATTCATTCTTTTGTTAAAGAGAATCTCATGGAAAAGGTGACTCTTCAGAGAAGCGAGATGCTGAGTCCAATTAGGGGAGATGGTTCCAAGCAGAGAAAGAACCATGGCAAGAACAGTGGGGCTGGAGTTTGCCTGGAATGTTTGAAGATCTCTAAAGTGAGGAGTGTGGCTACAACAGTCAGTAGGGGCAGAGGGAGCAAATATTAGAGCAGAGAGGTATTTGGTGAAAAGTCTGAGCTTACTTTGAGTGAATCAGGAAATATGGGGGAGTTCTAAGCTGGGGCATTACATGATTTGGCCCATGTGTTAAAATTCTAAAGAACCACTCTGGTGATATGCTGAGAAAAGACTAAAGGGAAATAGTAATGAAAGCCAGTAAGGAGACTACCTCAATGATCCAGGGGCAAAAAGTGGGAGCAGTACAAGGGATGAGAGCAGTCACTTGCTGAATACATTTTGAATAAATTCTGATAGGATTTGCTGTTGGATTGGATATAGGTATTAAAAGAAAACTAGGGGGGATCCCTGGGTGGCGCAGCGGTTTCGCGCCTGCCTTTGGCCCAGGGCGCGATCCTGGAAACCCGGGATCGAATCCCACGTCGGGCTTCCGGTGCATGGAGCCTGCTTCTCCCTCTGCCTGTGTCTCTGCCTCTCTCTCTCTCTCTCTGTGTGACTATCATAAATAAATAAATTTTAAAAAAATTTAAAAAAAATCTTAAAAAAAATAATAAAAATAAAATAAAAGAAAACTAGGAAAAAAGAATCATTCCAAGATTTATAGCAGCTCCCCCACTCGGTTTCTCAGGCCTTCAGCCTTGGAGTGGGAATTACACCATCAGCTCTCCTAGTTCTCAGGGCTTTGGACTTGAACTGAAGTGTACCACCCAATTTCCTGGCTCTCCAGTTCGCAGACACCAGATCGGCGACTTCTTGGCCTCCATAATCCCATGAGCCAATTCCTATAATAAAGCTCTTCATATAATATATAATCTACTCATATATATCGGTTCTGTTTTTCTGGAGAACACTAGTTAATACAGTATTAAAGCTGTGGGATTATATGAGTTCACCAGAAAAGGGAATGCAGGTGGAGAATGTGATCTCTGAGGTGTGTCAGGCTTCAGAGGTCATGCTGATTAGGTATCAGTCAAAGGACCTGAAAAGAAGTGATCAGTGGGATGAAGCATATGTCATTGTTATTACTATCTGCATCAACAAGATCACCATCAGCATTAATCAAATGTATAGATGTCATTCATGAATTATTCGAACTACCTTATGAAGGAGGTACTATTATAATCTACATAGCAATTAAATAATTTCCCCAAGGTCAACAAAGAATAAGAGTCAAAATTTAAACACAGCTCATTTGACTCTAGAGTGCAGTCTCTTCACTGCTACAAAGTAGCGACTAAAACCTAGGAGAAAATGTTTAAAAGAGAACGAGAGTGATAGCAGAAGCACATCCATCATACATTTTTGCTATTTAAAACATTTTTGTACCCAAGTATCGTAATCAATCACTAAAAGAGCTTACAAGGAATGTTTACTAATTCACTTTTCCGATAGTACTCCATGTTTATGTGTAAATACCAAGCTAAGAAGAGGAAATGCACAGGTTCCTACTCTAAATTAACAAGTCTGGGTGACATAATAAAGATGTGATGCGTGTGTCTTTGTTTAAAACATGCTAACTTGTGAATAAAGAAACTAAGATCAGGCTGTTGCCTGAGGGCAGCCACAGTGAGACCTCAAGCAAGTCACTTGGCCTTTTGGAGCCTCCTTTACTAAATCTGTAAAAAAGGTATACTATAAGGTAAGTCCCAAATTACTGTCTATACGTTTTATATACCCCAAAAAATGACTGTGCATTTTAAACACTGAAAATTTCATGCTGTGGATTAAATACTTTTGTTAAGCCCCAAAATGAAATATTTTCTATGTGATATTTTCTTTAAGTCTGCATGCAAGATTATGAGCACCATATACAAAATGATAGAAAGGGTATAATATCATTTTTGCAAAACATTATTAAAATATACAATTGTTCTAAATAACTCTGAGGAAAACATCAGTGAGATTATTTGACTTCAATGTCTTCTCAAAGCATCAAATATTTTAATTTATTATGATAATCAGTGAATATTAATGCCATCACCTTCTCACTATCATTAACACCCCTGGAAGAACAACATAAGAAACATAAGAAATCCATATACTGGATTGAAATATCAAAAGAATGGTTTTCCATTGTTCAATAATATTAAGTGAATTTATTTTTTTGCATCAATTATGTTTGTGAAAATTTAACAAATACAATTTAGAGAATGCCAACTATGTTCAAAGCATTGTCCTAGACTTATCCTCTATTCATTCCATTATCAAGCCACATGTTTAAATACAGTTTATTAAAAACAGATCTTTGCTTGCCATGGATAATTTAACCCAGAAATAAAATTACAGAGGCAAACTTCCCAGTTTCTATAATTGTTCTGGGGGTCTCTAAGAATTTACTCAGTAGCTGCAACTAAGACATTTTTCATTAACTTCATAGTGTTTAAAGAATTATTTAATTTCTTTAAAGCTAACAATTACTCATAAAAGTAAAAAATTCATATAGTAAGCAAATCTGTCCTCTCAAACAGTAATTAAGCAACATTCGAGAGATAAGATAGAAAGATTCCAGGTCCTCTGGGTTATCCCTGGGCCAGTTCAGAAAAGTTCATCCTCAGTGAATTTTTTCTTCCAGATCAGAGTCATCCTTTCCAATGGTTGAGTAACTAGCATTCTATTTCCCTCAAAACTCCTTGATCTAAAAGAAATCTGAAGACATTTTTCTGAAGTTTAGCCCACTTGCTTGCCAATCCATTATTCTATTTTAAAAGTCTCTAAGTACAACATCTATAACACTGCTTCACAAGCTTATCATTCTTGAATAAGTGACTCATGTGCTCTACAGAAAGCTGTGGCAGTCTTACACAAAGATAGAACCCGATGAGCTGGGGTGCAGATAAGGGACATTAGGTCTGGTTGCCCAACAAAGAGCCTTGTGGGCTTAGTCTGCCAGAGTCAACAGCAGAGTGGCTGACAACATATTTCATGGCTACGTGACAAGAATTAACTAGAATTCAAGGACTCACATTAAGAAACAATGACTTAGAGGTGATAGGGAATATTACTGGAATCAAGAATCAGACCTGTATCACATAAGGTCATAAAATATATATATCATCCAAATAACCCATTGGTATCTACTTTATTGAGGGCTGAGTTGAAGACTAAAATGATGCTTGAGAGTATCATAAAACTTCATCTAGCTTCAACATTCTTCCCCTACATTTATCAATTTAGTAATAGATAATAAACTAGAATAATTTCCTGCCTTCCTTCAACTTAGAAATACTTAGAAACAGTGAAATTTCAAAAGCATACAACAGAAAAGACAAGGAAAAACCATCACTACCACCTGAAATACTTGGTAAATGGTTAAAATAAGTCATCAAAGATAGCATTCAAAAAGTGAAATGAGAAAAGTATGATCTAAGAAAGAAAAGAATTGATAAGTTGGACTTCATAAAGTGAAAAACTCTTTGTGAAAGACACTATTACAGGAATGAGAAGGCAGGCCACAGACTGAGATCTTGGCAAAACATATCTGATGAATAACTGGTATGCAAACCACACAAAGAACTCTTAAGGCTCAATAAAAAAAATTTAAAACATTAAAAGATAAACTAAAAATGGATAAAAATAACTGAACAAGCAACAAACTAAAGAAGATATAGTTAGCAAAGAAGGATTTGCAAAATATGTTCAATATCCTATATCATTAGGGAATTGCAAATTAAAATAATGTGATTACACACTTAATAGAATGCCTAAAATCCAGACGGTGGCAACATCAAATGATGAAATTGTGAAAAAATAGGAACTGTCATTGCTGCTGGTAGGAATGCAAATGGTACAGCCACTTTGGAAGACAGTTTGGCAGTTTCTTTCAGAACTAAGCATACTCTTACCATACAATCTATCAGTTGTGCTCTGGTATTTACCCAAAAGAATTGAAAAATGCCACATAAATATCTGCACATGAATTTTTATAGCAGCCTTATTCATAATTGCCAAAACTAGACTGGAATCAGGATGTCCTTCAATAGGTGAATGGATGAACAAGCTGTGGTATATCTAGACAATGGAATATGATTCAGTATAAAAATAAATAATCTGTCAAGCCATGAAAAAATATGGAGGAATCTTAAATGCATATTTAAGTGGTAAAAAAGCCAATCTAAAAAAGTTATGTGCTGTATCACTCCAATTATATTAAATTCTGGAAAAGGCAAAACAATGGAGACAGTAAAAAGATTAGTGGTCACTAGGGATATGAGCAGAGGGAGAAAAGAAGGGATGAAGAGGCAAAGCACAACAGATTTTTTAGGGCAGTAAAATTATTTTACATGACATTGCAATGGTAGATACATGTCATTACACATGTAACAAAACACATAGCATATATACAACGCAAAGAGCGAATCCTAATATGAACTATAGAACTTAGTTAATAATAATATGTCAATCAGCTCACCGGCTATAACAAATATATCACATTATTGCAAGATGTTAATAATAGAGGAGATTGGGAGTTAAAAGTAAGGGGATATGTGGGAACTCTTTGCTTCTGAGCTCATTTTTTCTGTAAATCTAAAATCACTCAAAAAAATATATATTTTTTTAACAGGAAGAAATGACCAGGATTCTATAAGTGTTCATAAAGGCAAATAAACCCAGGCTAATATAATTTCTGTTGTGGTTTTGGTTTGGTGTGTTTGGGTACTGGTTTAGAATACATGTGTTAGTAAGAGACAGATAAGAAAGCAAAATAAACAAATAATGAGTTTAATCTGTCACCCATTAAGATGCTAGATTATAACTTTGGTCAATTTCCCTCATATTTGTTTTGTGGACCTTCTAGGACTAAATACATATTGGTCAATAAATTCACATTAAATTAATTGTCAAAGTTGTCATTAAAAAATAAGAACTAAATTAACAGAACTGAATGATGTTATTCATAAGACAAAGTTGCCAGAAGTAGCAGCTATCTTTTCCTCTGAAACCATTTAGTTATAATTTACATTCACAATATAAGAATTCTAAATATGGGTTGCCTTCTGAAGTTTATTCACACAGAAAAAATTCAAATCCTCTAAAAACCCTTTACATACTGGAGTATTAATTTCATTCCAAATTTAACACTAAGTTTAGGACACTATAACTCTAATGTTAAACATAGTTCATTGATATTTCTAAAACTTATTATCTGTCAGTTAATGATAAAACAGGGCCTTGAGAATCTTTTGATCATCACTAGAATCCAGTGAAGTAAATCAATATGATATAGTCTTAATAATCATAGCCAGCATTTGACAGAAATGCAAAAACAGCTCATAAAAAGGAAATCACAAAAAGGATTAAAAACTATATCTCAAAAGGTAACATTCTATGTTCTTTTCACCCACTGGATTAGGGAAAGAAATTCCAGGTTAAACAGATCTATCAAATGGTTTAGAATTCTCTCCCAATTATCCTACTTCCATAGTTTATCTTTGGGAAAGACACTATTTGTAATTCAGAGCATTGTTTCTTCCATAGGAGATTATATGGTGGAAAAATCCTCAATACTTTCTGATATATCCCTTTAGGTTCATCATTTAGGACATAAACTTAATTCCAAATTCATATGACCTCAAGTTCAAATCAATAATAATTTTGTTCTTAAAAAAGTATGTCCTTCAATTAATTTTCCTAAGACTGGTATCTGTACGATTAGCGTCAAGGGAGCTAACATGGAATCAACTCAAGCATGTTTCTTTGGTTTCTTAGAACTCTAAAAAATGTTATAAGTATTAGTATTTTGGTTTTAAATTTTGCTTTCAGGTAAGGAATATGAACCCCGCTCCTAAGTTCTCCTTCTTAGTGCCCCTCTCCAAAATGCTTTGCATTTATATCTTGGCTTTCTAGTTAGTTTAGTGTCAACTAGTCCATATTTCAAAGTTGATTAATACTAGAAAAGTCTCCTTAAGTGATTATATGGAACCTGTCTACCCCATTTGCCCTGAGTAAGTTGCTTTCTTCTGATGACACCCAGGTATAACATGAATAATTAGCTCATTTCTCTCTTACCTTGTCCTTTAAAGGATCTGTTTTGCACACTGCTACAATTATTTCATCTTACATAGAAAGAAGTTCAAACATATCTTTCTTCATTCCACTTATTATAAGAACATAGAGCTCTCTTAGAATATTTATCTTTAGTTTATACCCATTAAGTCTCAATAAACTGGTTTGTCAAAACCAGTTTACAATTGATGTGATGTAAATAAGAGTTAAGAAAGCAAACTTTGCTATATTTTATTTTAAAATAAATTATCAAGAATTTAAATTTATCCCTATATAAACTCTTACACAATAGTTTCATTACTAATAGTCTTCTAAAATGTGTTATAATTGCCATATCAGAAAAAGAATCAGTGGTACCAATTATTTTATTACTTGTAGGATTTGAGGAAATTGGGGTATTATTTCAAAAATCTAGATACATCCATTGGTTTGTGTTGTATACGAAAATACCTTCCTTTATGACTATCAAAACAGAAAACCCTTTTGGAATATCTGGTTTGTAGTAAAAAATATCAAATCATTAAAGTATGCAGTTAGGAATTACTGAGACTATATTACTGACTTGTAATCTGAATCTAGAGATCAGAATTTAACAGAATCCTTGTGGAAATCAAGGAACAAGATCAGGAATCTCAGGGACCAGATCTTTAGAGCAAAAGTCAGTTAACCAACAGATGAGTCTTGGAAGAAGGTAGACGATATGCTGTGATTTCTTAAAGATCAGAAATGGAGGAAGAATGCCTGGAACTTTGTCTATTCTCAGTGATGTCTCCTCATCTGCTTACCCTAGAATTACAAGTTAAACTCAGGAAACCAGCCTAGCAACTTTCACAAAGGGCTCTGATCTTATCAGAAATTCCTAAGAGGTTACTGACACATTAACCTTAGTTCTTACAACTGTCACACAATGTTACATCCACACAGATATAGTTTTGGACTCCTTAGGAGAAGTAAGGAAGACAGAGAAGGCAGGGAAGCAAAGAAGGAAAAAGAAGGGAAAAGAAAAGAGAAAGAAGAAAGGAAAGAAAGGAATGAGAAAGAAAGAAAGAAAGAAAGAAAGAAAGAAAGAAAGAAAGAAAGAAAGAAAGAGAAAGAAGAAGGAAAGAAGATAGGGAAGGGAGAGAGAGAGAGAAAGAGGAGGGAAGAAGGAAGGAAGTTAGAAAATGTGAAGCTATTTTTGGGGTATGCTAAGAACAAGAGCCCTTGAAGTTTTGCATAGTAATGAAGAGAATTTGAGTGTAACCTATGTTTTCCAGTACTAAAAACAACTATAGATCAGTAATCAAGTCAGAATTTAACCTTAAGTTATGGAGAGCATGTTCTTTTGGTAGAATTTGCTCACTAAAATTGTATAATATTTAATTAACAGACCACAGTTTCCATTATAAAGTTCAAGTTATCTGAACATTATAACATCTCTAATGTGTTAATAGAAGAGAAAAGAGGAGGAAGAGGAGATGAGATTAGAGAAAAATGTGACCCATAGTGTGATAAATACTATAAATATAGTATTTAAATAAATATAAATATAGATAATACTATATTCTTACATTTACTAGGAAGAAATTCAACAGATTTTATTTAGATAGTTTTAGTGACTGTTGGCTGAATTAGTCTTGCAATATTAAGTCTTCCTAAAACAAGCTCTATGTTTAGATTATTTCTCTTAGTATGTATTTAGAATATTTGGGAAAATTAAATTAGAAAGATTCATCTTATGTATTGTCTTTGACTGCTTTCAAGCTACCATAGCAAAGCTGAGTAGTTGTAACAGAGACTGTGTGTCTCCAAAGCCTAAAATATTTACTATCTGGTTCTTTACAAGAAGAGTTGATGATCCCTGGCATAAACTAACAAATTAAACATTAAAAAATTAAATACTATAATGATTTAAGAAATGAAATAGGATATGATACTTTACAATTTGTTGTTATTATACCATAAGTATAGGACATCCTTGACACATATATGAACTATCAAAGTGATATCTGAGGTCTAGGGTATGAGAAAACTATAGTCTCTGAATCCAGATACAGGTTGGGTCCCCATTTTTATAGTCTTAGATCCCATCCATTCTGTTCTTTTCTAAGAACCAACTTTTTTAATCAAAAACTAATCAGTATCTTAAATTTAACTCCCCATTCAAAATAGTAGCCTTCTCAGTAAAATCAGAGATGTTTATGCCAGTGTTTCAGGGGTTTTAATTCCATATGACATTGGAAATTTTGTAAATCTGAAGTTCCCTCTCTGTGGTGAATCATAATAATAGTATGCTCTGATTAATTTGTTTGCTGCAGTATAGCAATGTGGTAGCCAGGGTCCCAACCGTTCCAAAGAATTGAGAAAATGTAACCTAAGTCTGAGAGTACCCAGAGGGATAGATATGTTAGCTGCAGCTGTCTTCAAAACAATTGAGAGATATAATTTTGGTTTTGTAAGGTAAGTAAATATGACTAATAAACCTTAGACTCTTGCATAAGATCCTACTTTATACTCACAAGCACCCTCATGGGGTGCTGAGAATTAAAATTCTGCCAAACTCTTTGGACATTAGCAAACCTTACTCATAATGCAGTTTTGCTATTTGGATCTCTTCTGGATCACACCAAAAAGGCATTTCCCCCTGGTTGAGAATTCAAATGAGATTTGTTTTCATCCATGTGTGGGACTGGATTCAGCCCAGGAACAAAAGTGACTAGGTTAAGAGGCAGATTGCTTGGCCGGCTTTTGATTCCATGGCTACAGAATGATAGCAAGTAACTGGAAAGCAGAGAGTGACTAAAGTAATGCCAAATCGATCAATTCCTTAGTTAGGGCCATAAATCTTTAGGTCTAATAAATCAGAAACAACAACAAGTAGACACCAAGGGAGAATATGACCTACTTTATTGGGTGTGGGTGGAAGTCATATTAATTTTTATCTCACACTGGAAAATAATATAAACTAATATTATCTGTTAAAGGTATAACCAAAGAACTGAGAATGTGTAAAATGAGCCTTTATTGTGTTTACAGGTGCTTATCAACTTAAAAAAGTGTATCAAAATGCATTAGGCTTTCATAGCACACATTGGTCTGTCTGAGCACCAGTTTTGACTATATTTACTCTCTCTTCTTCTTTCTCCATTATTTAGCTTCAAGAGAAGCTTCATGAAAGAAAAGCTGTGAGGTTTGACAGAGCTGTTATACCACATATTTACATTATAATTATCACTAAAATAAATTTTAGCTATTTTATATTTTAATCTCTTATGAATTTACTTGAACTTATGATAACAGTATATGTATATATACACATAATAGTATATCCTTTAAATATTATCTTCTAGCCTATAATTTACATTGAAAAATATTTCAGGAAGATGGCTTAATATTAGCATTTATTTATTTATTTATTTATTTTTTTAATTTTTATTATTCATGATAGTCACACAGAGAGAGAGAGAGAGAGGCAGAGACATAGGCAGAGGGAGAAGCAGGCTCCATGCACCGGGAGCCTGACGTGGGATTCGATTCCGGGTTTCCAGGATCGCGCCCTGGGCCAGAGGCAGGCGCTAAACCCCTGCGCCACCCAGGGATCCCAGCATTTATTTTTATATAATTATATAGTGAGTACATAATATTCCATAATATTAAATCCCTTGTTGTTGGATATTTATATTTTTTTCTAAATTTTGCTGCATAATGTTACATCTGTAACATGAATGGAATCTGAGGGCATTATGCTAAGTGAAATAAGTAAGACAGAGAATGAAAAATACTGTATGATCTCATTGATATGTGGAGTCTAAACAAAACAAAAACACAGATACAGGTAACAGATTAGTGGTTATCAGTGACTGAGGCAAGGGGTGGAAGTGGCAAAATGAGTGAAGGTGGTCAAAAGATATAGACTTCTAGTAATAAAGTAAGTAAATCCTGAGGATGTAACATACAGCATGATGACTATAGTTATTAATATTAGTATTGTTTATTTGAAAATTGCTAGAGTTCTCTTCACCAAAAAAAAAAAAAAATTTAAAAGTTCTTACATGAAAAGAATTATAACTATGTATGGCAATGGATAGTAACTGGACTTATTGTGGTGGACATTTTGCAATATATACATACATTGAATCATCATGTTGTACATTATTTAAGTTAATATAATGTTGTATATTATATGTCAATCATAATTTTAGAAATATTATGAAGTTTCCATCATTTCTCTGTTAGATATCTACAGGTGTGATTTTTCTATTATGTAGGTCCAGCAATAAAATCTAAATATCTAGACTCATATTATTGTTTAAAATCACATTATAAAATCATATCAATCTTCACTTTCAACCCAGTATAGGACATGGATCTCAAAGATGAATAAGTAGGACTTTCCAGGTACAGACCACCCAATATACTAATAATATTGTACTAAAATACCACATGTAAGTCATCAACTTTTCTTCTGGTCTAAAATGGTAAGATCTACATTTAGCCAGGGCAACAAGAAAGGTAATATGAAGATATACTCAGGGCAGCCCCAGTGGCCCAGTGGTTTAGCGCCGCCTGCAGCCCAGGGTGTGATCCTGGAGATCTGAGATCAAGTCCCACGTCAGGCTCCCTACATGGAGCCTGCTTCTCCCTCTGCCTGTGTCTCTGTCTCTCACTCTCTCTGTGTCTGTCATGAATAAATAAATAAAATCTTAAAAAAAAAGAAGATATACTCAAAAATTATACCACCTTCTGTAGCTACCATCTATCTGTTTGACATAGCGAAAGGGTAGGGTAACAGAGAATGATATAGCATAGTCTTTTACTTCTTTGATTCTTTCTCATCCATCTCTTATTTTCTGATTTACTTTTCTTGCAGGAATATAAATTTCTCAATATCCCAATCACTTCTAGATGTTTACTATAGCTTGGACCAGCAGTGGTAACTGTTCCTTTTTCCATCAGCCCACGGTATCTCAATCCCAATTGATATTTGAATAAAAATAAGATCTAAATCATTTTCTTGACTGCAGGTAATTAAATTTTGTTTATTCTTAAATAAAGAAGGGGAGAGCCTTATTAATTGATCTTTCAGTTCCCTTCCAGCTTCAATTTTCTTGAGTGACTATTTCAGAATAAAGATAGGGACAAATTTAAGATACAAATTTAAGATACTTTGTATCATCCTGTAAACTATTTGAATTGCTTTCACTCTCCCTCTTATAATAGTTTATAATAAAAATAAAAATTAAGACTACCTTGCCAAATAAGAAAAGTTCCATGAGACTGAAGCACAGATTTTCCTCAGTACCAAAGAACAGGTAAATAATGGGGTGAATGGAAATAATATAACATCATCCATTCTAACTGAAAGATTTTTTTTTTTCAGTTCTCATTAACTACAACTGTTTCTTTTTAAAAATAGGCAACATAGAAATGGCAACATCAAGATGGTGACATAGGTTCTTCGGGACTTTACCTTACCCTAGTTGAAGATAAATTAGCCACTATCCATAGACAACACATCAGTGTGAAAATCCCAGAACGTGGGGGTAATGATGAAGCACCCCCTGGTTAACAGAGACCAAGAAGGACCACATTAGAGAGGTAAGAGGAGTGTCTACACTTGCAGACTTCAGACTTGCAGAGATTAAATGAAATGAAATTAAAGCAACTGGAAAATAAATACCATGTAAGTAACATAATTTGGATCTTATATTCTGTTAATACCTCAAAAGTAGTTATTTTATTCTAAAAACCCAAGCAAAAAAAAGCAATTAATCAAAACAGGAGAAAATATAATAAACAGGCTAGTCTAAGGTTCTCCATAGCAACAAGCAATGCCAAAAGACAAGTTGAAATGGCTACAAGTGAAAGAATTATGGCTTAAGATATTATAACTGGTCACTATGGCCATTTATCATAAAAGCAATGACTAGATATTTTCAAAGGCTAAGTAAATTGGAGAATTCATCACCTAAGTACATGTCTTTTTAAAATGTCTATCAAATAATCAAATTAATTAAGAGTCAAAGACAAATAAATGTGAAGGAAAGCTGTCATACAATGATGAAAATAATTGATCACTTTGAACATGCACGTAAACAATTATGGGAATTACAATTACAAAAGAATGTAAATGGGGTATCTTGGCAATATTCGACTGTCAATATAAATTGAAAAATCAAGCTATGAGGGACATAAACATGACAGTCTTCTTTTAAAGTTTCTTAACTTGCACAAGTTAATTAGTTCAGTAAAAATATAAATAAGGTGTTTTAAAAACATTTAAAATTTTTAAAAGTTTTCATTGATTTTTTCTAATCTTACAAATTATCTTTAAAGCAATAATATATTTTAGTGGGGAAAATATTTATGAGAAGCTCAATATTTCCCTGAATTTTAAGTTTTTTCTTCTGTAAATATAGATATAAAATATTTATTTCAAAATAATAAAATTCAGCAAGATTACATTTTTATGCATTTTAAAATATAAATATATTTCTACTTTACCATCTTCTTTTATAAAGGCTGCAAAAGCTATATTCTCACTTTTTCAGACTCGTTTCCAGTGAGGAGTGGAATTGTAATATAGTTCTAGCTTATGAGCTATAAGCAGAAATCTACTGCAGGTGATAATTGCCTGGAAATTTTTTTTGTTTCTTTAGTAGTAAAGGAGAAGCTAATCTCTGGCTGGTACTTCCTTTTTGTTCATGTCTTGACTATAGATGCCTGGATGTAAAGTAGCCATTTTACCACCATGAGACCAAAAAAAAACACAGGGGGTGGTGGAAATACTAACAGAAGATACAGAGTTTTTATAAATTTCAACACTGAATTTCTATACAATTTCTAACTGCTTTTTATGTGAGAAAACGTAACCTTTACTTACCTCTACCATTATTAATTTAGTTTTCAATAATTTGCAGTTGAAAGCAATGTTAATTGATGATGCATTAACCATCCATGTAAAACTATAAGTTTACACATATAAATATGTAGTATGATGTACTGTTAATTGATGAAATCCCAAGTATATTTTCCCTTTTTGTACTCTGATAAATTGCCAAATCTTCCAAAATGAGAATATCAGTTTTTTTTAAATGATTATTCTTCTGAAGTGCTTGAACGCTTTTGAGGCTTGACAAAGTTATTGATATAGAACATAAGCAATATTTCTTAATATTTGATGGAAAATTAGACAGGAGACAAAATTTTAAAACCTCTATTTTGTCGTTAAGAAAACTCTTATATCAGTTAGACTGACAAAAATAATGCTCGTGCCACAACCAATTGAGTGAGCAAAACTGCTACTGTGCTAGTTTTAAAATAGATATGGCCAATGCTACCTTTCCTCTCCATAATCATTGTTGACTAGTAGTAATAAATATTTTCAACAATAACCTTAAACTAAATAACATGAAGTTGTGTTTCATTGACCTTTATAAATTAATTTAGGCTTTCTTTATAACTTGGTCACAGATACAAACACTTGTATACTATATACATGGATAGGTTTGCTAAAACAAATTCATGGTATAAAATACTCAACTTATTTAAAAGAACATCTGACACTTAGGTATGTTAGAGATGTGTATATATTTAATAACAATTGACTATGAATTATCCATAGTATTTACTATAGAAATGCATCTTTTAATCAATAATATGCTTTAAACTTTGCTCATATTGACATAAGTGTAATTCTTTTCTTTAATTCAGTCAGACCATCTCTCTACACTAGCCAAAATTTAAAAGGTTTATAGGTGGCACCTTATTTTAGATCTGAGCATGTTTAACAATTATTTCTTTTTTTTTACTTTTTTAAAGATTTTATTTATTTATTCATGATATACAGAGAGGGAGAGAGAGAGAGGCAGAGACACAGGCAGAGGGAGAAGCAGGCTCCATGCCGGGAGCCCAACACTGGACTTGATCCCGGGACTCCAGGATCATGCCCTGGGCCAAAGGCAGGCACTGAACCACCGAGCCACCCAGGGATCCCCAATGATTATTTAATTCAATCAACCACAGACAAACATTTAGCACTGACCTTGGTTTGGTTGTTGTTTTTGCCTCATAATTTTATTCATAATATTATACTTCATAATAATTCATGCTTTAAAAAGGTAATTTAGTTTTATTATGCATGAATCAGATTAGTGATGTAGAAATAACTTAGAAAGTCAGAACACTTCACCTGCTTTGAGTAAAACACTTAATATTTGGTAAGCCTCAGTAAATGTATCTATAAATTAGATCAATGATTCTTCTTGCAAGGATCAAGTGAAGTAGGGCAGATTGGTTTTATTAGAACTATTGCCCAATTATAGTAAAAATCCCAAACTAAAATCAAGATATTTTAGACTATTCAAAATATGTGGAATTTTCATTTTTTTTTTCTTAAAATGCAGTCTCATTAGATTCTTGACCTGTTTTTGTTCTTTTTTCACATTTCAAAGTTATTTCATGGAATTCCTTCCAGGATATGATAAGAAACAGATACAAAGATTTGCCAATGGGATTATAGAATAGGGCAAAGCCTCTGATGGACAGCACACATCTGGCTTAGTAGTGGCCTTAAACCAAAGAGTTTCTGAAGTCCATACATTAGTAACTTTATATTTTTTGGTAATTCTTCTTGTTTCTGGGTCTGAAAAGGATATAATACAGAATTCTAAACAGTTAAGAGGAGATTTTGAGGCAGAATAACTACTATGTGACATGAAAAAAAAAGTAAAAGTGGATGCATTTTTTTCCTGGGAAGCTTAAAGGGGAGGAAGATAAGCCAGGCATATTTTTCCTCATTATTCTTGCTCATGAGTAAAGCAATGTGAGAAGGGTCCCCCCCCCCATAAATAATCAGAAGTTCAGAGGCAGATATGTTTATAAACAGAAAAAATATATATAAATAAACATATTTTTTAAATATTTGTAGATAGATTTTTTTACTGCAGTTCTGTGAAGAAAAGCAAAACGTATTTTAGGGCAAATGTATGATTGCATGATATCTTTGGCTGAACAGAGCAAAGCACAAAAGAAACCAATTATACCCCATGTTGTGAAATTACTTTAATTTTTTACACTTTACTCTTTGTTGGTTACACTCATGATTAACTATTCAAAATGTGGTATTACAAGTCTTTCAGAGCTCCTGGGGTCATTAAATTTCTATAGAATATGTTACTAACTAAAAAGTTCTGTCTTTCTTTTCTAATGGATGATGTGTGTTTGGGAAGGAAGGGTACTGTAGAATGAGAAACACCCTCATCACAGGCTCTAAATATGGGGATATTTGCCTCCATATATACTTCCTCCAATTTTCCACTACAATATTTTCCAGATAATATTTTTAAAATGTTGATGACTAAGTTATTAAATGAAGTTGGCTTAGCCTCTTTAATGTCTAGAGACCCACTGAGGGGGGAAAGGGGAAAGACAGACTCCACCAGAAAGCTGGGATGCTCTGAAAATAAAAGACCCAATGAGGCCTTGAACTTCATCTGGGAACTGTGCCCTGGGAGCTATCCAAGGTACTAACCAGCCCCAGCTTAAACTTCATTCCAATTCTGATTAGTTTGTTCTTGGGAAGCAAGGTATAAGATAAAAGCGATAGAGAAAGGGGAGCCTGGCTGGCTCAGTTGGAAGAGCACGTGGCTCTGGATTGTGGGATTGTGAGTTTGAACCCCACATTAGGTGTAGAGATTACTAAAAAATAAATAAAAATTTTCAAAAAAGAGAAAATAGAGAAATGTTTTCCTACTTACTGTGAGTTTAAGTCTTAACTCTTACTGTTGCAAGTTATGCACACCTGGGAAAGCTATTTAATTTCTCTAAATCTTAATTTCTTCACTTGGAAATGGACACAATAACACTACCTATCTCATAGGATCATAAGAAATTGTAAGAATTAAATTGGTTAACACATGTAAAGAATTTAACACAATGCCTGGCTTAGGATACTTTATAAATGTTATTATTATTCATATGTTAAAAACTTGATACAAGTACCCATGTATCTACGCCCAGCACTGCTAAATGTTACATTTTGTTACATCAGTCCTAGATTGAATGCTTATCTCTCCTACTAGAATTTTATACTCTATAAAGATAGAAGGTATGTCTGCTTTTATCCATTACTTTCCCAGTACCTACCTGGTTCAAAATAGGTTCTCAATGCACATGTACTGAACATTAATAAATGAAGGAAAAAGGTAATAGACTACCATGAAAGAGAAAGAGCAGGTTGATTCACCAAGGCTATTTCAAAGAGCAGAAAACACACACAGTATCCCAGCTTAGGGAAAAAAAAAAAAAATGGAGCCAAGACATAATAAAAAAAACAGTCCTGCATTTGTTTTTACCTATTAGAAATTTTGGAGGGATGCATTCTTGAAGTATGAAATAATATAAATACCTGGGCCAATTTTCACAATATAAAGCTTTAGGAACCAAGGTATTTTTCAGTTTTACCTTGAGGATGTTTGTCCCTACAAGATTCTTTAAGTTTATAAAATCTACCCCACCAGCACAGAGGCACTTTTATGTTTCACATAAAAACAAGCCATTTGTGACCTCCTAATGTTTATAATCTCTATCCTAACCTCCTACTAGAAACTATTTTGAATTTGGAATCCAAATCTGCCCCTAGATCCTCCTGTATTCTGACCTCAATAATCATCTTCTGGTAGATTGTGCTTCCTCACAGTATGAGGAAGCCCATCATGCTTCCTGTGCTCCAACATTTGTTCATATTTATGACTATAATTTACTTTTTTTCTCTGACTGTTCCTTTTTGAGCCAATCTGAATACACATGCCAAATAACCAGTGTTCCTTGGAAAAGTCCTCAATACTGTGGGCTAGCATTCAACATGAAATCAATGAAACTTTGAGAAAATGTGTACATAAAAGAAGTACAGTATACAGGTAAGTTGTTTTATAATTATTCCAACCTCACCAAATACCAAAGCAACAAAGAAAGTTTGGTGGAATGAAATTTTTAAAATCTGGCTTTATGTACTTCCTAAAAGCTACCTTGATTTTGTGCAGTACTATCAATCTCATTGTATTCAAAATACCGCACTTAAAGAATAAAATTCATACTGAAAATTTGTCTATTTTTCCTAATCAAAAAGTCTCTTATTCTATGGAATGAGCCCCCAAATGAAACAAGGAGAGAATAATTATTGTACAATTAAGAACACTGAATATAGAATGATGCAATATATTTGGAGTAATGGGCAGGATGATCTACCAGTTGTGTCTCCTTACAGTTCTTATAACTGTGTGAGATTGTATAGGCTGCATAAATGTTTGCTTTTTCTCTTTAATTGTCATATCATTTATTTTTTTCCTTCTTGTAGTACATTAGGCAAAAGAGACAATAGCTCATTTATAATAATCAAAGATGAAGACTCTGCTTATAAATAAATGTATACATAGTCATAATTGCAGGCTGATTGACTCTGAGATCTTGCAGAGATCATCTACTTTCTTACTAATGACTGTGACAGCTATGTAGGACTAGAACTGAGAAGCTAAAGAATTTTCTTTATAGATGAAATAATTGCATAGCTATGTTGATTTGCATTTTAGTGGCATGGAAATTTCCAGTCCTGGGGAATGAAGAATTTAAGTTTGTTAAGTTTTTAAAATCTGATTAGACTGGTTGTGGGGATCAGTAAGAAGAGAAGTATGGATGCTATAAGGTGTCATAGAAACCATTAAGAATAATTTCCAGGGGTGCCTGAGTGGCTCAGTGGTTGAGTGCCTTTGGCTCAGGGCATGATCTTGGAGTTCCAGGATTGGTTCCCACATTTGGCTCCCTGTGTGGAGCCTGCTTCTCCCTCTGCCTGTGTCTCTGCCTCTCTCTGTGTGTCTCTCACGAATAAGTAAATTAAACAATCTTTTTAAAAAAGGAGTAATTTCCAAAGTGTCCATTCAAATCAAGAATCAGTCATATTATAAAAACTAATGTTATCATACAACACACTTACATTCTGTGAATTGCCTCTGCCTTTATGCCCATTTCAAAGAAAATAAATATAAAAATAAAAATATCATTTTATGGATTTCTTTAAAAAAATATTTTATTTATTTATTCATGAAAGACACAGAGAGAGACAGAGAGAAAGGCAGAGACACAGGCAGAGGGAGAAGCAGGCTCCATGCGGGAAGCCCGATGTGGGACTCAATCCCAAGACTCCAGGATCATGCCCTAGGCTGAAGGTGGGGCTAAACTGCTGAGCCACCCAGGCTGCCCCATTTTATGGATTTCTTTGGAAAACTTTATCCTACTTGCTGGCTTCTGGGACTTTTCAGAAATGTGACTTCTTAAAAATCTTATGTAATTATAGATCTTCTACCTTTCTCAATAAAGAAGATAAAGTGCACTGACTTTCAGAATATTGAGAATTTGAATATTGAATCAATGAAATAGGAAATGAGATATATTTAAAATCATCTTGAAGGGATCAAATGGCTTTTAAGCATAAAGAAAGATATTATGATAATATAATTAATGCTATTGAGATATTGTAAAGAATGTCTGTATATCTAAGAATTTGGGGATCAATGTAGAACAGAAAATATATATACAGTGAAACAAAATTGACAGTGCTTACCTAGTACTGGGTAGAGAAGTGAACCAGTCAATTAAATTCAATTTCTTGTACTGTGAGAAGTTCATGCCTCTTATGGGAATGGATTATTAGTTTATCACAGCTTAATTTTATCAGCCATTTAAACCAATCAAATGATTCTTGTTTCAATTTCATGGTGTCTGAACAATCTGACTTTCTGAATAGAGATTTCTGAACAGAGATGATAGAGCAGCCAACATGAGTATCTTAGTTCATATAACGTTATAAATCACTATGATTCACTAAGTAGCCAACCTACTTAATATATGAATCTTTATGGGATCCCTGGGTGGCGCAGTGGTTTGGCGCCTGCCTTTGGCCCAGGGCACGATCCTGGAGACCTGGGATCGAATCCCAGGTCGGGCTCCCGGTGCATGGAGCCTGCTTCTCCCTTTGCCTATGTCTCTGCCCCTCTCTCTCTCTCTCTCTGTGTGACTATCATAAATAAATAAAAATTTTAAAAAATCTTTAAAAAAATATGAATCTTTATGATGTTTGATATGATGAGTCCCTTAAAGATAGATTCATGGCACTAAATTAATTGAGTTTGGGGTTTCCCAAGCCATTGATAGTTGACATAAAAGCAAGGCACAGTTTTTGAGTTATCCTCACCAAGGCATAAGATAACCAGGCTTTTCTCAGATGCTATCCAACCTCATAATTGTCACCTAAACTCTTAAACACGAAGTGACAAGAACCCATTGAAGCAAATCATAGCCATTCTCTCAGATGTGACCTTAAAGAAAAGAGATATCACCCTTGTTACAAATTCTACTGTTGCTAAATCACAAACCATTCTTCATGGCATAGAACAACAAACATGTTATGATCAAGAATTCAATAGGTCAGGAATTGAGAGGCCACAGCATCTTGTTTCTTTTTCTATTGCCTCAACTGGGAAGCTTCAAATGACTGGGAGTAGCTCCCATGCCTGAGTGCTGAAGTTATATGGAGGCATCTTCACTGAATGTTGGTCACTTGGGTTGAAATTATTTAAAGAATAGGGGCAACTGGGACTGTTGACCAGAGCACCTATAGTCGATCCCTCCCTGTGGCTTGGTATTCCAGACCATGTGTTTCCAGAAACAATATCCTATGAGAAAACATCCATAGAGTGGCCTTTCCAAGAGAATCAAAGAAAGCAGAATGGCCTTTGCTTTACCATCAGAAATCACAGTTTCACTTCTACTAAATTTAATTATTGCTTATTTATTATAAGTTACTAACGTTTAATCCAGAATTCTCTTTATTTTCTCCATAGCACATCTACATATTATTACTTAATTATTTATTGCCTGTCTCTCTGTACTAAAATACAGGCTTTATGAGGACAGAAATTTTGTTGTTGTTTATCCATTGACATGTTCTCAACATTTGGCACTATCCTCACACATAAAGGGTGCTAATAAATCCTTATTGAATAAATTAGAATGAATAAATTTTATACTTCTCTTAGGTATTAAGATAAGCAGAGGTATTTAGAAAACATGAACATATTGAATTTTCAAAGCTGAAAGTTATAGTACCAAGTTGGAAATGTCTGATTATTAAAAAATGATTCACAGAACACTAAATCTATGATATGTTGCACAAAACAGGTTTCATGGTCAAGTATACTTGGGAAACACTTAATGACAGTTAATTCTTGGAAAATCACTCTACCCTTTAGCACTTAAAGACTCTGAGAAATCTTAGCATTTAAAAAAAAAAAGTTTAATTTTATTCTAATCACTATCCTCAGTCTTACCACAAAACATCTCTATAATGGAGTACTTGCTTACCTCCCATGGAGCTATTTTTCACAGAGCACAGTTTAGTACAACCTCTCATTGTAATTTAGTTAAAGTTGTTTCTTGATATTTAGGTGCCAGAAGCACATAAATGTGAGGACCTGCTCTCTGGAGATGTCTCAACATGGTGACATAATTCAAGCTACTTCCTTAAGTAGAGTTACTGGAAAGCTCAGAACTAAAGCTGAGGCTTGTTCCTATTAGTAAAATACTCCTTTTATAATACCATGGGTTTTTCAGATTCATAGACACAACTCTACCTTGGACTCCTCATGGACAGATGGTTATTCTCTTTTTAAAACCCTTTGAGAGATACAATTTGTAATCTCCCTCAGTAGCCTGTCCCATTATTTATCAAGTCAAATTCAGATTGCAATAGGGTGGGATTCCATTCCAGAGGGAAAGCATTTTCTTTGTCTGATTTAAAATGTTCCATTAAAAGAAATAATTTACAATAATTTCACAAGCACAGTTTGCACTTGTGCCTTGGCCAATAGGGTGGTGGAGCTTGGAGCAGTGTCTTCAGTATGCACTCAGTCCTTGGCACCAGGCCCTAGTTTAATGACAGTCTGAGTCCTCACACTTACAGGCCCCGCCCAGTGAGGCTGCCAAGCATTTGTCATAGTCATGCACATCAGTCAGTCATGAGAATGGAATGTGAAATGGTCCAGAGTGCAGCAGACCCTGAAAGAGAGGGTTTTCCAGCTCCAAAATGCTGAATGATTAAAGTACAACCTCTATATATTTCACTTCAGTAATATAATATGTATTAAATCATCAGATTCTCTCTTCATTTCCTCAAAGATTTTAATCCTCTACTCATTTGCATTTCTACAGATCCAGTTTGTGATCACTATCTGCCTCATCAATTGCTATGCAGCCTTTTGCAGGTTACTCAACAGAGCCAAAGTTCTCAAATCTGAGAAAATGAGGACGGTGAGTACAACTTCACTTTACTTTTATAAGAATTAAATAAGAAAACATATTTAAAAGTAGCTGACAAAATGCCAGGAACATAGTAGTTTTCAATAAATATTCTTTCCTCTTTCATATAAAATCAGAATTATATTCAGATTATATTCTGACTTAAAAACTAAAAGAGTCTTGAGATGGGGGTTGAAAATGAGTTGTTCAATGGGGATAGTTTCATTTTTGCATAATCAAAAAGCTCTAGATATCCATTACAAAACAATGTGAATACAGGTAACACTGCTGAACTGTACACTCAAAAATGGTTAAAATGAGAGGTAACATCAGCAAGATGCTGGAATTGGAGATCCCCTGCTCATATTCCCCCTCAGCAATAATAATTTGATAGCTATCCGTGGACAAAACTGTCTTTGAGGGAATTTTGGGATCTAGATAGGAGATATTGAAACACTGGTGGAGCACAAGACCACAGAGGACCATTTTGAGAGATAGGCCTGTGCACATTGGGTCTGATCCCAGAAACAGCCATGTGACCCAGCTCCAACCTTACTTAATTGTAATCTTGAAGATGGTACTATTAGCCTAGAGACCTAGCAGATCTCTGCTGAAACCAAATGTGTAAGGACTAGAAGAGCTGTTTGCTCCTTCAAATGCAGACACCAATACAAAGCTACACAGATCACAAAGAATCACATAAACATGACACCACAAAAGGAACCAATGAAGCTCCAGTAACCAGCCCCAAAGAAATGGAGATCTACATATTGCCTAACAAAGAATTCCAAATAATCATCTTAAGGAAGATTAGTGAGATGCAAGAGGACACAAATAGACAACAAAACGAAATCACGAAAATAACATACAGTAAATGAAAAGCTTAATAAAGACACAGAAACTAACTAACTAACTAACTAAATAAATAAATAAATAACCAAACAGGAATCCTGGAGGTGAAGAATACAATAACAGCACCGAAAAATTCAGTAGAGTGCTCAAAGCAGCCTCAATCACAAAGAAGAAATCATCCATCGGCTAACTTGACAAGTCATTTGAAATTAGCCATTTAGAATGGTAATTTTTCAAAAATAGAATAAAAAAAGTAAAGAAAGCATATGGGACCTATTGGACACCATCAAGGCATTTTAGGAGTCCGGAAGAAGTGACAGAGAAAGGAAAAAGCTTATTTTTATAAAAATGCTATAAACTTCCCAAGTCATAGGATGGGCATGGATTCTAATACACATGAAGTTCAGACGACTCTAAGATCAAGACTCCAAAACAAGATCAATCCAAAGAAGATTACCCTGAGAAACATAAACAAATTCTCAAGTCAAAGACAAAAAGAGAACTACAAAAGTAGCAAGAGAAGACCCTTGTCACATAAGTTATGAGTGTATTTCTCAGCAGAAACTTTGCAAGCCAGGAAGGAGTAGAATACAAAGTGCTCAAAGAACAGTAACAACAACAAAAAGCAAAACAAGAATATTATTATACTTTAGAAATAAAGAAGAAAGTTCTCTCCATATAAATAAAAGCTGAGAGAGTTTATCACCACTAGACATACCTTATAAAAATGCTAGAGGAAGTTCATGGGGGTGCCTGGGTGGCTCAGTCAATTAAGTGGCTGCCTTCAGCTTAGGTCATGATCCCAGGTTCCTTGGATGGAGCTCCGGGTAGGGCTCCTTGCTAGGTAGGGAGTCTGCTTCTCCTTCTCCCTCTACCTGCCACTCCCCTACTTGTATGCTCTCTCTCTCTCTCTCTCTCTCTCTGTCAAATAAGTAAATAAAATATTTTTTTAAAAAAATGAAAGTTACTCATTTTGAAATGGAAAGGCACTAAGTAACATGAAAACATATGAAAGTATAAAACTCATTGTTAAATGTAAGTATATTTTCAAACTCAGAATATTCTAAATTCTATAACTATGGCACATAAATTACTTTTAACTCAACCCAAAATAGACTGTTATAAGATGTTTTATGCAAAACTTATGGCAACCACAAAGAAGAAGAAACCTCTAATAGATACAAAAAGAGAGTGAGAAATCAAGGCATACCACTGTGAAAAAAATTCAACAAATCACAAAGAAAGAAAACCAGAGAAGAAAAGAGGGAAAGAATAACCATGAAACAGACAGAAAAGAAAATGACAGAAGTAAAACCTTCACTATGAATAATTACTTTAAATGAATATGGACCAAATCCCCCAATGAAAGGACACAGCATGAATGAATGGATAAAAAACAAGATCCAATCATATGCTGTCTACAAGAGGCTCACTTTAGATTCAAAGACATACATAGGCTAAAAGTGAAAAGATAGAAAAAAGATATTCCATGAAAATAGTAAACAAAAGAGAGCAGAGATGGCTATCCTTACATCAGACAAAATAGATATTTAGTCAAAATTGGTCACAAAAGACAAAAGTCACTATATAATAATAAAAAGATCAATTCATCAAGAGGAAATAACTATTATAAATATATGTGCACCCAACATAGGAGCACCTAAATATTTAAAGCAAATATTCACAGACCTAAAAGGAGAAAGACAGCAATGCAGTAATAGGAGACATCAATACTCTACTTTCAACAGTGGATAGTTTATTCAAGGAGAAAATCAATAGGGTAACAGCAGACTTTCCTAAAACTAGATGGACCTAACAGACATATATAGAAAATTCCATACAATAGCAGCAGAATCCATATTGTTTTTAAGTACACATGGAAATTATCAGGATAGATCATATTGCTCATAGGCCACAACACAAGTCCCAACAATTTAAGAAGATTGAAATCATATTGAGTATCTTTTTAATGACCACAGTGGTATGAAACTAGAAATCCTTAACAGAAGTAAAATTGGAAAACTCACAAATATGAAGATATTAACACATATTGAATCCCCAATGAATCAAAGAAAGAATCAAAGATAAAATTAAAAAAAAAAACAACCTTGAAACAGGCAAATATAGAAAAACAACATACCAAAACTTACGGGATGTAGGAAAAACAGTTCTCAGAAGAAATTTTGTGGTGATTACAGCCTACTGTAAGGGGGGGAAATAAAGTTCCCAAACAAACTATCTAACTATACTTCATGGAATTGACAAAAGAAGGACAAACTAAGCCCAAGTTAAGTAGAAGGAAGTGATAAAGACTTGAATAAAAATAAATAAGATAGAAACTAGACAGACAACAAAAAAGATCAATAAAAGTAAGTTATTTTTCTAAAAGATAAACAAAATTGATAAACCTTTAGCTAGACCAAGAAAAAAACATAAAAGACTCAAATAAATAAAATAAAATTATAAATGAAAGAGGAAACCACAACTGATACCACAGCAATAAAAAGGTCATAAGAGACTACTATCAAAACCTAAATGCTGACAAATTGGATAACCTAGAAGACATGAATAAGTTCTTAGAAACATTCAACCTACCAAGACTAAATCATGAAGAAACAGAAAACTGAACAGACCAGCAACAAAAAAAAGAGATTAAATCAATAACAAAAAAACAAAATAACTCCTAACAAAGGAAAGCCTGGGACTAGATGGCTTCATGGGTAAATTCTACCAAACATTTAAAGAATAATTAATGTTAATTCTTCCCAAACTCTTCCATAAAATTGAAGAGCAGGAAACACTTCCAAACTCATTTTTGAAGCCAGCATTATCCTCATACCAAAGTCTGACAAGGACACTACAAAAAAAGAAAACTACAGATCAATATATTTGCTGAACATACATGCAAAAATTCTCAAACTAAAATACCAGCAAACCAAATTAAACAACACAGTAAAAGGAACATACACGGGGATCCCTGGGTGGCTCAGGTGTTTAGCGCCTGCCTTCAACTCGCAGCATGATCCTGGAATCCCGGGATCGAGTCCCACATCGGGCTCCCTGTATGGAGGCTGTTTCTCTTTCTGCCTGTGCCTCTGCCTCTTTCTCTCTGTGTCTCTCATGAATAAATAAATAAAAAATCTTAAAAAAAAAAAAAGGAGCATACACCATGATCAAGTTAGATTTATCACTGGGTGAAAGGATGGTTCAAAATATGCCAATCAATATATGTGCTACACCATACAACAGAATGAGAGATTAACAACCATAGGATCATCTCAGTAGATGCAGGAAAAGCACTTGACAAAACTGAATATCCTTTCATGAAAAAAAAAATGCTCAACAAATTAAATGTAGAAGGAATGTACCTTAACATAATGAATTCTGCAAATGATAAGCCCAAAGCTAATATCATACTAAACAGTGAATATCTGAAAATTCTTCCTCCAAAATCAGGAATGAAACAGTTGCTCAGTCTCATCACTTCTATTCAACATAGTAATAGAGGTCCTAACCAGAGCAATCAGGCGAGAAATAGAAATAAGAGGCAGCCAAGCAGAAAAGGAAGAAGAACACTTTCCGTGTTGCAGATGGCATAATCTTATGTACATAAAACCTTGAAAACTCCACCAAAAAACTGTTAGAACTAATAAAAAATTCAGTAAAATTGCAGGACACAAAATCAAGATACAAAAGTGGTTCTATTTCTATACATATGGATATGGATAATATGGATATATAGATATGCATAACATATTATGCAAAAAAGAAATTAGGGGAAAAAAAACCATTGACGATGGCATCAGAAAAATATAATACTTAGGAATTAATTTAACCAAGGAGGTGAAAGATCTGAATACTGAAAACTATAAAACACTGATGAAAGACATTGAGGAAGACACAAAAAAATGGGAATATATCTTCTGTTCATGAATTGGAAAAATTGGTATAACATTCATACATAGTTAAACATTCATACTATCCAAAGCAATCTACAGATTTATTGAAAACTATCAAAATTCCAATGGAATTAATTTAACCAAGGAGGTGAAAGATCTGAATACTGAAAACTATAAAACACTGATGAAAGACATTGAGGAAGACACAAAAAAATGGGAATATATCTTCTGTTCATGAATTGGAAAAATTAGTATAACATTCATACATAGTTAAACATTCATACTATCCAAAGCAATCTACAGATTTATTGAAAACTATCAAAATTCCAATGGCATTTTCATAGAATTTTTAAAAATCCTAAAATTTGTATGGAACCACAGAGGTTCTAAATAGTCAAATAAGAAAAATCTTGAGAAAAATAAACCTGGAGGTATCACATTTCCTGATTTCAAACTATATTACAAAGCTATAGTAATCAAAACAAGATTGAACTGGCATAAAAACAGACATATAGATCAATGGAACACAATGGAGAAACCAGAAATAAACATAAATTGTTAACTTTTTATATTTTTATTCTTTGACTAGGATACCAAGAAAATACAATGAGGAAAGGATTGTCTCTTTAATAAGTTGTCTTGAGAAAACAGTATGCAAAAGAATGACACTGGACACTTATACTATACACAAAAATTTACTCAAGGTAGATTAAAGACTTAAATGTAAGACTTGAAATCATAAAACTCACAGAAGAAAATATAAAGAAAAAACTCCTTAACAATCGTCTTGGCAATGATTTTTTTTTTAATATGACAGCAAAAGCACAGGTAACAAAAGCAAAGGTAAACAAGTGGGAGTACATCAAACTGAAAAGTCTCTGTACAGCAAAGAAAACAATCAGTGAAATTAAAAGGTATCTCACAAAATGGGGAAAAAATAGATCTATCTGATACGTAGTTAATATCCAAAATATATAAAGTACTCATATAACCCAATTATAAAATGGGCAAAAAACCTAAATAGCTATTTTTTTTTCAAAGAACACATAGAAATGGCCAACAGGTATATGAAAAGATGCTCAATATCACTACTGATTAGAGAAATGCAAGTCAAAGCCACAGTCAGATACCATTTTGCACTTGTTATGATGATTAGAATCCAAAAGACAAAAGATAACAAGTTTTGGTGAAAGTATGGAGAAAAGGGAACTCTTGTGCACTACTGGTAAAAATGTAAATTGATATAGCCACTATGGAAATAGTATGGAGGTGAAAGCTCTTCCAAAAAATAAAAATAGGACTACCATACAATTCAGCAGTTCCACTCTTGATATATCCAAAAGAAATGAAATCACTATCTCACTCCCATGTTCATTGCAGCATTATTCATAATAGTCAAGATATGGAAATAACCTAAGTGTCTGTTGAAGGGTGAGCAGATAAAGAAAATGTGATCTAGGAGCACCTGGGTGACTCAGTTGGTTGAGCCTCTGACTCTTGGTTTTGGCTCAGGTCATGATCTCAGGTCATGAGATCGAGCGCCATGCTGGGCTCCATGCTCAGTGTGGAGTCAGCTTGAAATTCTGTCTCTCCCTCTCTCTCTGTCTTTTACCCTTCTTGCTCTCTGTCTTTCTGAAAGAAATAAATAAATCTTTAAGAAAAGAAAATGTGATATATACACAGTGGGATATATATCCACATGTTTATGGATAAAGAATATGTATATAGAATGGAATATTAATCAGCCACAAAAAAAGAAAATTTTGCCATTTTTGACAACATAGATGAAACTGGAGGGCATTATGATATGGTAGATACAGAAAGACAAATACTTGTATGCTCTCACTTATACATAGAATCTAAAAAGTTAAACTCAGAGAGTACAGTGGTTTCCAGACATCAGGAGATGAGAAAAATAGGAATGGTGGTCAAATGGGTACAAACTGTCAGTTATGAAATAAATAAGTTCTGGAGATCTAATTACATCATGATGTTTATAGTTCATAATACTGTATTATATATTTAAAATTTGCTAAGAGACAATATCTCAAATATTCTCAAAAAAAAGGGAACTACAATATAAAGAATATGTTCACATTGGGAGAAAAAGTTCACCATATTTTTTATGATATTTTCTCTTTACCACTATTTAAAACTTTTTTAATTAAAAAGAGAGAAAATCACCAGAAATCCCAATGGGAGTACAATCTACAAAATACCCAGCCAGTACTCCTCAAGACTCTCAAAGTCATAAAAGCAAGGACAATCTGAAAAACTGTCACAGCCAAGAGGAGCCTAAGAAGACATGATGACTAAATGTAATGTGGTGATCTGGACAAGATCATGGGACAGAAAAAAAGGCCTTAGTTAAAATCTATGGAATCTGAATAAACCATAGACTTTAGTTAATAATAATGTATCAATATTGGTTTGTTAATAGTGACAAGCATATCATACTTGTAAGGTATTAATAGGAGAAACTATATGTGGGGTGAGAACGCTCTGTACTATCCCATCCGTTTTTCTGTAAATTTAAAACCATTCTAAAAATAAAGTTTGTCCTAAAATATAATTTTTTTAAAATACTGAAGTTGATCCTTTTGAATGCAAGGCAACATTTTAATATGAACAAATAATCATGTATTTACTTGCCTTTTAACTATAAGCACCACCACAGATAGCTGGAGATTATGCTCTTAAATACTGTAACTTTGCTTTCTAACCTCCCTCCTTGTGCATCAGCCCTAAGCCAAGCCATTGGTCCAAAATGGTTTATTCCCCCTTTCCTGATATGCCACCAGTGTGTTCCAAGAGCCATAGGCAAAGCCATGCATAATATGATATTATGAATAAAGCTCATGGTCACTGCCTTTTTGGCTACACATTCAACCAAATAAAAATGTACCAGTTTACATTATTTTGATTTTTAGTAACCCAAAGGCATGGAAAATTCTCTAAGTAAAAATGCATTTAGGCCTGGCGAAACCTGAAAAATGTAGAAAATGATTGCAGTTCTACATTTCGACTCATTTTCCATAAACATGTATAATCATTACAAGGTTAAAATTGAAGTTCACTTGTGCCTCAAACTATAGAAATCACTTTATATCAAATGTCAACCAAATCTGCAAGCTATTTTCATGTAGGGAAGAAAAACACACTTTGACATTTCACACCAAAAATATGCTTTCTGGGCATGTTAAATTCAAAATAAAATTATTCACCTTAACAATTCAGTTGGAAAGTAAATTAAGATAGTTACATAACTTATGAAGACTATAACATTTTAGTACAAAAATTCAAAATGGCTAAATGCCTGAACTACCTATCAAATACCTGGAAACACAAATACCTTTCAAATGATTCTATTACAATAAAGTCAAGCTTGAACAAGTTTCCATAAAATAATCATTTTTTACTGTTTTGTGGCTACCCAATTATTGAGATCTCCTTATACTGTGGATTCATAGACTCCTATTGGTCTGAGGTCTCTACTATATCCTGATCTACTAGGCCTAATCACCACAGTACGAAAGGTAAGCAAATACATTTATTGTGAGGTGATAAAAGTCATTGTTTATGGGTTCACAGACAAAATAATGGCCCATAAAGTAGTTGACATAGGAACTAGTATGGATATACCAACTGGGAAAAACTCTAGATTATGTCAAAATGAATTCATGACCAAAGACCAAGAGTACCAAACTATTTCAAGACTACTACAGGGTTTAAGTTGTTTCAGGATTGAATAAATGGCTGCATCTCTAAAACTTCATGACTGAGCACAGATAATAGATAATAAATCTTGGCACAGAGAGGTGCTCTCAGCTAGTCCTGTAATTATGAAATAATTTTTGTCCTAGTCAGTTCAGGCTGCTATAAGAGAATACCAAAGACTGGGAATCTTAACAATAAACATTTATATTTTTTAAAGATTGATTGATTGATTGATTGATTGATTGATTTGACAGAGAGAGCATGTGCACACAGGAGCAGAAGGGTAGAGGAGGAGGGAGAGAATCTCAAGTAGACTCCCTGCTGAGTGCAGAGCTCCATGCAGGGCTCAGTCACACAGCCCTGACTTGATGACCTGAGCCAAAATGAAGAGTCAGACACTTAACTGACTAAGCCACCCAGGCACCCCAATAAAGCTGAAAAGCTGACAAATCCAAGATCAAGATGCTAGATCAAGTGTCTGGTGAGAATGCTCTTCCTGATTTGCAGATGAATGGCTTCTCACATGGTAGAAAGAGAGAGAGAGAAGGAGGGAGGGAGAGAAAAACCTCTCTCCTGTCTCTTCTTACAAGAGACTAATTCTCTTCATGAGGGTTCCACTCTCATGACTTAATTACCTCCCAAAAGCCTGACCACCTAATAAATACTATCACACTAGGGATTAGGATTTTTCAAAATATAAATTTTGAAGAAACCCAAACATTCAATCCCTAACAGTTGTCATTCACAGAGCATGAAATTAGAAGAAAATAAAATCCCAGTGTAGTGAGCATGGTTTCTCCAAAAGAAATTTAGAGAAAGCTTTTGCCTTTGTTAAAATTCTAAATTTCCTATAAGCACACTGGATCATGATGTTTCAGATTCATTCTGCTTCACAGAAAAACTTAACAGTAAGATGTGTCTGCTCTAAACTATAATATTTATCCTTCTCTCTTCCAGCATTCATTATTAACCAACCTTAATGGTTTGGATTAATTCTGAGTAATAGGACATACATTTTCTTGATCTATTTATTTGAACCACTTTATATACTGTGCAATGTATAATGAGTTCAAGCTTCCAATGATTTAAAACTATCTTAGTTATAATCTAATATACTCTTAGTATTTTATATTAATTCCACCTATGAGATTTATTTCCTTTATCACTGATTCATTTAAGTATTTTAGGTAATTTACTTATTTTTTGTTATTTTATTTTAATATGTGTGCAGGCAATAGAAGACATTTTTTACATAACTTTACAAGATGATTATATCAGCTATATTACTTTCTTCTCCAAAAAAAGAATGATATTAAAATGTTACAATTTTTCTAAATGCCCAAAGACTATTTGCTATTTTTAGTTGTATTCTCTATATTCATAGTCACATATGTTCCAATATTCTTGAAAGAGGTTATAAATAAGAAAAAACATAATTAATTTGTAAAAAAACATCCAGGTAATTGGTAGAGTGGATGAAGTAGTATATTAAATAAAAAATTCAAGGACAGTGAGTGAAAAAAAAATTTCTAGAATCAAGACTATTCTTTTCTTTGACCTTATTATTCTTAAGAATATGGAATCCAAGAACTGATCATAGACATAAAACCCACTTGGATGAGAAAATCAAAAGTGGGGATAAAAAGCAAAAGTAATCATTTAGATAATTCTCAAGAAGTATGATGTTAAGTATTAAGGTGAAGTAATCTGATCTGTTTCAAAAGACCAGTTTGGGGCCCCTGGATGCCTCAGTCAGTTAAATGTCTGACTCTTGGTTTCAGCTCAGGTCATGATCTCACCATCATGAGATGGAGCCCTGCATTAGGCTCAAAGTGGAGCTTGCTTAAGATTCTCTCTCTCTCTTTCTCTCTCTCCCTCTAACCTTCCCCACTCACACTCTGTCTCTCAGATAAATAAGTTAATTAAAAGACCTGTCTAGGGATCCCTAGGTGGCGCAGCGGTTTGGCGCCTGCCTTTGGCCTAGGGCGCGATCCTGGAGACCCGGAATCAAGTCCCACATCGGGCTCCCGGTGCATGGAGCCTGCTTCTCCCTCTGCCTGTGTCTCCTCCTCTCTCTCTCTCTCTCTCTCTCTCTCTCTGTGACTATCATAAATAAATAAAATTAAAAAAAAAAAAAGACCTGTCTAGTTACTCAGTAGCAAATGGAATATAAAAAGGGCAAGAATAGAAGCAGTGAGCAATACAAACTAGACAGCCATTACTATGGTCTAGGCTGGAGATGATGTTGTGCTGACAGTAAAAATTAAGACAAGTAACAAATTAAGATACTTTAAGATAGAATACAGAGATCATTGATAGATAGGACAAGATAGAGTTTTGAGGTTCTTCCTTGAGCAATTGACCAGATGGTATTAACATTCATTGAAATGTGGAAGCTAGGAGACAACAGGTTATTTTTTATTGGTTTCTCATTATTGTTGTTCCTTTACTGATGGAGAGAGAACAGAGTTCTAGAATTCCATTTTTTCTTATAAAATGTGAGATATCAATAAGATCCTCCAAATAGGAATTGGACATATGATTCAGGAGCTTAGATGAGAAGTTTAGGAGTAATCAGCAGAAAGATACACTGAAAATTGGGATTATTTGACTGATATCACTTATAGAAAAAATCTGGCAGAAGCTAACTGTCAGTAGCAGAAGTAGAACCCATACAAGGAGAACAACAAAAAGTTGTCAATTTGATTATGGAGGCTAAGGTCAGTCAGATTAAGGGAAGTGATGTTACAGACTCTTAAATATTGGAGAACATTATGTTAGCTGTCAGAGAGGTGAGTGCAAGCATGGGCAAAATCAATAAAGAGAATTAAGAGGTACCTCTTAAAAGAAGTTGCAGAGGTGAAAAATACAGCATGGGGAATATAGTCAATAATATTGTAATAGTGTTGTATGCTGACAGATGGAAACTATACTTGTCATGGTGAGCACTGAGTAACGTATAGAACTGTTGAATCAATATGTTGTACACATGAAATACTTTACATCAATTATACTTCAAGAATTTTAAACAAGTAAAAACTATAACTCTCATATAAAATGAATATGCATCAAAACTTACCTAACTCATTAACTGAAGGAGTCAGACAGATGTCATGACCAATTCAAAGAAGTTAAAGAACCACAAGTTTATATAAAGTAAAGAAATGATGAAATAAATTTACAACGGACTCCAAACTGGCTGTTTTAGGAAGAAGGGGGAGGGTTATTTCCATTGCTTTCAGTTATATAATTCCCAGTCATTATATTGCTCAAAGGCAAGAGTCAGGCCCCATAGAATCAGTCAATTACCAGAGGTTCCAGCATGGCACTAAAAGAATACCCAGAAATCTCTTTTGCTATTCCAAATTCAAATTATTTCTTACATGGATAGCCAAGGGAATATGGTGTGCTGGAAGCCAACAAAAAAAAATTGTTTTAATACAGAGTGAGTGGTCATCCGTGTTGAATATTGCTAAGTACATGAAAATGAAGACAGAGAAGTATCCTTTGGATGTGATAACATGGAAATCATTGGTATCCATGAAATAACAATTTTAGAGAGGAATGGAGATGGAAACCAGACCCCTGGGGAGTGAATGAGAAGTTGAGAAGTGAAGACTGGAAATGTAAACAACTCTTGAGAAGTTGGATTTTTTGTTGTTCCTGTTGTTTGTTTATACTACTAAGGAAAACATTGAAATGTGGGGGCATCTGGAAGCAGACTCGTGATGAAGAAAATTTTGAGCTTTTTTTGATTATACAAAAGGATCATGGATATATTTGAATCTCAGAATGCTGTTAAGAATATCCAAGAAAGAGGGAGAAACTGCTAAAGTAGAAATAAGAGAAAAATAAATATAAATGAAAAGTGCTTGCAAAAGTAAAATTAGTAAGAGCCAGTGTATAAGTAAAGGGTATCTCTAGCAGGAAGTAAGAGAAGGATAATACATAATGGATAGTATGTGGAACTTTTCTTTCCCAGGTTAAAAAAAAAAAAAATCCCCTGCTACGTTTATTTAAGTTCTGAGACTTTCAATATTCTACCCAATTATCAAGCTTCCTAAGACCTAGTTCCCCTGATTAGTTGGGCATTCCATTCCTGCATCACCCCATCTCCCTGTCTGAGGCTTTACATTTTATCTGTTTATGTTTCTAGTTGTCAAGATCACAAAGTTTTGGTCTAGAGACATCCACCAAATGCCAGCTCTGTAACTGTTTAAATGAATATCAGTGCTCTTTGATTTACTTTTGACTTGTGTTGATCATTCCCTCTATATTATTTACCTCTTAAAGGTATCTCACTTTAAAATTTTCCTTAGCCCTAAAGTCTTCATGTCTCCATGCCTAGAATCACTGGCCTCTGATGTAGCTCCTATGTTGATTTGTCAGGCATCCTTCCCTAAAGATTGCCATAGATTCTGTCCTGAGATTTCTTTATTAAATGGTTATGAACATTTAATAGTAGCTTAAATTTAAAGAATTAAGAAGACTATATAATCTAACCAGAAATACCCAGCTTTTTGGAATCCTTAATAAAATTGTGAATGTCTATTCATCAATTTTAAAGTCACATTTCTAGCTGGTAAGTTTGCACTAGATAATATAAAGCAACTGGGGGGGGTATATTTTATGTATTTCTAAATCTTCACTCACACAGGTCAGTAAATATATTCTATAAGGAAGAAAAGAAAGCATTGGTTAATCTGGTGACTCAGTTCAGTGAAGGTCTTTAAAAGAGTTTCCGATATATTTTATCCTTCCAAAGGGCTATTATTTACCTTTCCCCATGGCAGCAATAAGCCAATGTTAGTACAAGGTTTGTATTAAGCTTAAGTTATAAGATTACTATTATTATTCCCAGAATAGGTTTAAATAGAAAAAACATTTGAAGTCAGATCTTAAGTAATATAGAACCAGGCTTGAACCACAATATCATGGTTACTTATTTGTTAGGAGATCTCAGGCCATACAATATCCCTGACCTTCATCTTTATGTGTGAAATCAGGATAATAGAGATAATAAGCCATTCCCATAGGGATGAGGGGATTAAATAAGAGATTTATAAGTAGTCCCAGTGACTGGTATATACTAGATGATGGATAAATGTTGGTTCCTTCCCTACCATTCAAAATGACAAAACAGGTACAAAGAAGTAAAGTACTCAGCATCTCATAAACAGTTCACTAAAGGGACCAAATCAGGTTCCTTTGTTTTCATTCATAATATCAACCAATTAATCAGTTGAAACATGAGAAGTTCAGTCAACCAATCTATTGCTGTTTCTAAATATTAACACGACTGGTTACACATAATAATAACAGCTCCTTGTTAAGGACATTAGCCCACCCCTAACTCCAGTTAGCTCTCCAGAAATAGAAATTATCTGGGGACCAGACATAGATGGATTGATGTTTTTACAAAGCCAGTAGTGAAATTGAGTGGTCTCTGTGATGATAAGTCAGTAGCGCCATCTATGTGTGAGAAGAATAACATATGTTCCTCTGAGACCTCTTTTTCAATGAAATGACTGGTTGTTTCACTAATAGAGAGGGGAAACAGAGCTACAGTCTACTGCTCAGGTTCTGAGCCGTCGGGCTTCTGCACAGTGCCTGGCTGATTTTTTTAACTTCAATTTTCTAAGCCAGTGGTTTAGGCTAGAGATATGGATAGTTAGACTGGGCAGATAGGACAAGTCATTGAAAACACTTACACAATACTAACATTTTATGATTAGAGAACAAAATTTGGGGATATTGGTTGGCATAGGCAAATATTCATGCTCTACCTAAAATACTAGTAAATAATGCCCACATAAAAAGAAAAATCTAAATATTTCTAAATATTTTCATTTTATATTGTATAGGAAGGAGCTTTAACATGCATTATCTTTTGAGCCTCACAATAATAAGAAGAAATAAGGAAGAACACGAGAAGCAAAACTACCTCTAATTATACTTAAATTAAAACAGCAAAAATACTAAGATGCCTCCCAGTTAAAGGGATAATTAGGTAATATTATTAGCAATTAAATTACATTATATTTATCATTTTCATTTCTTGAAGTATCTTTTAGGCTACTTTAAAAAATTATAAACTATAACTAAACTCATGTTTTTAAGAAAGAAATATTTTTCAGAATATATATTTATTGATATTTTGAAATAAATGAAACTTTATTTCATTTTATCATTTTCAAGCATTAATTTTTAAAGGGCTAGTTTCCAAGATTTAGTATGAATACAATAATAAATACAGCTATTCTCATTACATATAATTATACCCTATTTTTTATATACTGATGTCTCAAAGAGAAACACTTAATCCACTAAATTTAAGACTAAAATAATGTTTGAGAATCCCTTATTAGCCATTTGAGGAGAGAATAAAATCACCTCTGGGAGGTGAAGCTTTACCTTCAGTCTCCTTACTTCATAACTTCCTACAATTAGCATAGCTCATAAGGTCACTTGACATTTCCTTTGGCATTTGCTAAAACATGAAGTCTTTCCAATGTTATATAGTAGAACTGTAACATATTTAATTTGTGGGAATTTAAAGAAGGAGAAAAAATACTACGGTTCTTTAAAAACTCTAGCAAAGATTTTTGTGTTCTTTTAAACAACACATGGATCTCCCATGACAAAATCTTTTTAGCTTGTAAGTGGAATAATAACTTTTTGTTCCCATCAGTACATTTAAATAGAAAGGGTGGAAGAGTGAAGGAATGTGGGGTGAAGGACGCTAGCAATTATTAAGTGTCTGTCTATGATTTTCCCGGTGCTTTATACATAGTATCTCATTTAATCCTCTCAGCAGTCATTTAAGAGAGCATTAAAATTTCCATCTTACAGGTGAAGAAACTGAGGTGTAAACAGGTTAGATACCTTCCTGCAGGTTAATACAGTTAGCCGGCAGACTCAACATCTGCGTTCCAGCTTGTCCAATTTAAACACTTATGTTCACTATATTACCCTACACAGTATATATTTAAGAGCAAAGAATTAATATCAAAACATTGATGCTAATTTAAAAAGTCAAGCACAAAAGAATACATCATGTACAATTCTTTTAAAAAAGCATTCAAAAAATAGGAAAAACTAGTCTATGGTATCAGACATTAGGACAGTGGTTACCATTCAAGGATAGGACTAGGTGAGGGTACAATCGGGGTACAGATATGTTACTTCTTAATTTCTGTGCTAATAATGCATAAATGTTCATTTTCTGATAATTCACCAAGCTGCACACTCATGATTTCTGCACTTTCTTTTTGTATATTGCACTTCAAATTAAAAAATAGACATATTCATTTTTCAGTTGGATGAGACATCTATGCCATGACATTTAGGCTTGAATTGATTCCATTAAAATGCTTCTCTTTCGCTTATATAACACCCGAACATCTTGAATTCCAAGAGATAGGCAGAACATCTTTCCAAAATGACTTTCATCTGAGACCTCTGTATTTGTCTCTGATCCCATCAAATCCTTAGAGGTCAGAGGTAAATACTTGTAAATAAAAATACGAACACTTTATATACTGCCAGCCACATCAAAAGTGACTCAGATCAAGCACTGGCTCCTGTCTTGAAGATGATGTATTTTTCACTCTTCCTGGATCAGGCTGCTTGGCCGAGTCATACCTAGAAAATAAACTCATACTGCCTTTTATTTCTACATTCAATATAAATATTGTAATAGAAAACATTCAAATAGATTTAAGTCAAGAAATTCTCCTATTCACTACTTATTTCTGAACTGAAGAGTTCTAGAACCTAAAGTATTTGTATGAGTAGCAGTTTTCATATAATGGACATTTATAATCTCGGTATTGAAAGAAAAGGAAGGGGAAAGGCAAGGAAGGAAATAAGAAGTTAGGAGTGAGTTCTGAGTTCACAGTTGGATCTTGAAGTTTCTTGACTATGGAATTTTTCTTCTTTTGTTCATATTTTAGATCTAATATTTATACATCATAAATATTACAAATTTCAAGTCAGAAGATAAAGCATTCTACAAATGTTTCAATAAGACAGTTTGAGATACGATTTTAAAATAAGAACATTAAAAGTTATTATCTGTTCACTCAATTAATACTACATTTGAGTTACTTGTATTAGAAGGACCTCACACAGTTGAATTTTAAGTTAAATTCAGATCCCCTAACTGTTGTATGATAAGATCCTCAAAAAGTACAATGTGATTCAGCTTGCAACTGAAATGACAAGATGCCTGCCACTTATTAGCCAATAGAAATCAATAGAAAGGCAATAGAAATCACCTTATTTTTATCAGTGGTTTTAAGCTTTCCTGCCTATTAGAACAACTTGGCTTTTTTTTTTTTTTTTTTTTTTTTGTTCCAATGCTCTAGATTCTCCCTTTTACCAATTAAATCAGGTTTCTGGCAGAGTGTAGGAGGTGGCTGAGCATTTGAAGTTTTTTAAGAAATACCCCCTGGTGATTCTAATATGCACCCAGGTTTGAAAAGCAATTGGCCGGATACTTCCCAAAGTTCGAAGTTGGTAAGACTTTTGGATGAATTTCAAGACAAACTGTTTAACTTCCAGCAATAGGTATTCAGTGTAACAAGTGTGTGTATTTCAGCTATGATGAATAAAAATCAGAGAAACTCAGAAATATAGACAATTTTGTTTTTCTTTTAGAATTCTCTGTATCTGAAATTAACTCTCAAGACCCCATTTGCGTTGGTAGCAAAAATGTTAAATTACATAATAATACCTTGGTGGTTTCAGGTAAATTCACTTTCAGCCAATGGTTTGAAAAGCCAGCTGACAGTTATTTTCTCAACTTCCTTATAATCTTTCTCTCCCTCCTCCATTCCTGGCCCTGCTGCTTATTCTCAAGCAGAGAGAGGGATGAGGAAGAACCTTTTTAAAAATTGAATATGGGGATCCCTGGGTGGCTCAGCAGTTTAGTGCTGCCTTTGGCACCGGGCCTGACCCTGGAGACCCGGGATTGAGTTCCGCGTCAGGCTTCCTGCATGGAGCCTGCTTCTCCCTCTGCCTATGTCTCTGCCTTTCTCTCTCTCTCTCTCTCTCTCTCTCTCTCTCTGTCTCTCATAAATAAATACAATCTTTAAGAAAAATAAAAAATAAAAATTGAATATGCATTTATTGTAAAGAGATCGCAGGTTATTGTGGTTTTGCTCAGGTCTAGTATAGGTCTAGCTCCTTAAACTTCTGTAATCTGTTTTCTCAGTGGGAGTGATATCTAATGCTGGCTCTATTAGGTGGCACACTGGGGACTATGTAGGTGTCTATTAGGCCTCTGCACTGCTTCTTGGTACAAGCAATTTCCTGAAGACCAAGTGCACTCTGCATCAGAGAGAACCTAGCTCAGAGTGCATAGCTCAGCCCTCTCGAAGGGTAAATGTTCCCTTCACTGAGTCAGTGAATTTGCTCCTTGTGATAATTAATTTTACATCTCAACTTGACTAGGCTACAGGGCACAGTTGTTTAGTCAAATGCCAGTTTACAGGTTGCTGTGAAAGTATTTTTTAGATGGGATTAACATTTAAATCAGACTTCGAATAAAGCAGGTTACTTTGGATAATGTAGGTCAGCCTCATCCAATCAGTTTAAGGCCTTAAAAGCAAAGACCGAGGTTTCCCAAAGAAGCAGCAATTCTGCCTCAAGACTGCAACATCAACCCTTACCTGAATTTCTAGCCTGCTGGCCTGCATTACACATTTTAGACTTACCAGCCCCCATAATCACATGAGCCAATTCCTTAAAATAAACTTCCCCATGTATGTAATCTCCTATTGGTTCTGTCTGTCTGCAAAACTCTGACTAATATACCCCTAAGATACTTTGTGTTCTACTATGTCAGCCTATAGGAAAGAAACATTCCAACATTTCTAATCTTTATGCAATGCAAGGTGTTTGCTTGCTTTCTCTTTTACTGCCCTTTCATTGGGTCACTCTTGGTATTTCTCTGTCATGGGGTGATGCTCAACTGCTGGGCTTCCATATATCAGAAGTCAAGGCAAAACAGTGTCATACATGTCTATCTCTCCAGTTCCCCTGGGGAGGGGGGTGTAGGGAACAGGGAAAATCCAATTGTATTGCTACCTGTTCTCTGCGCCTGAATTACTTTGGGTAGCAGAAACCCTTAATATCTTCACTTCAGTTTCTTTACCCTTCTCTGACCCCTCAGCCTCTGTCAAAATGCAAAAAAGCAGTATCTGTATAAGTTGGATGACCAACTGTCCCATTTGCCTGGGACTTTCCCAATTTTAGCACTGAAATCCTGGTCCTAGGCAAACTGGAATGGTTGGCCACACTAGAGGGGAGATCAAGTCACCCTATCAGATTGCCTCATTTTAATATTACTTTGAAAAAAAAAAAAAACTTCTCCACCTATCACCCATTTTTAATCTCAGATGTCAACAATCTGGCAGATTTAGATTCTAGTTGACTCTATCAGAGGAAAACTTCATGTCTCCACTCTGAATTGAGGGAAGGATTGTTGTAGAAGAAGCTTACATAGTATAAAATATCTCAGAGTAGTACTCTGCCACAAATTAATGCTTCATATATTAACCTAAGAGTACTTTCATACCTCCCAAACAATTTATTAATCCTTAAGAATAATTAATCTGGCATGGATTATGAAAGAAGGCAAAGACTATGGCACTAGCAGAGTCTTTTTTAGAATAAATAAAGGTATATTTATAATAAAATTGTTGCATATATTTAATATAAAATTCCTACACTGAGGATATATTTTATAATAAATCATATCTTGGAACCTGGGAAATTTTTTATTATTTTTATTGATTTAGTAAAAACAATGTAGAAATGGCACTACAGTCCACAAAGTTCTTCAGTCACATCCAAGACATGTGAGCAAATGGACAGAGATTGTTAAGAACAGAAGAATGAGAGTCCAGATAAACATGGGTGACCTTTCAACGGTCACTGAGTACACAAGGTAGCAAGCTCAGAGAAATTAGTTAACAAAGGCAGTAGCAGATCCTGTAGATATAGAAAGGCAACTGAAACTCAGATGGTACAAGAAGCCTTGGTTTCAGTTTCAGTGGTATTGTGTAGGCTATAACCAGTTAGTCCTAGTTCTAATGGCAAATTCTGCCCCTAATTACACAGGGGTGGGACAGGAAAGCTAAAACACAGGTGCTATGGGCTAACATCTTGCTAACATGCCCCTGCACTGAAGAGATTTCCAAAATTAAAGTGAGAGCAAACTGGTGCAAATGAAAATATGCCACATAGCTAATATCTTTCCAAAGATCTACATTTATAGTTGCATTATACATATTCATTCAAGTGTTTACTAAGCTTCCAGCAAATTAAAAAATATTATTCTGGGATCCCTGGGTGGCGCAGCGGTTTAGCGCCTGCCTTTGGCCCAGGGCGCGATCCTGGAGACCCGGGATCGAATGCCACGTCGGGCTCCTGGTGCATGGAGCCTGCTTCTCCCTCTGCCTATGTCTCTGCCTCTCTCTCTCTCTCTCTCTCTCTCTCTGTGACTATCATAAATAAATTAAAAAATTTGAAAAAAAATAAAAAAATAAAAAATATTATTCTGATTTACATGTAGTTTACTCTCAGATCTGAGAATTGTGGGAAAAACAAATTCTTACCTTTTTTATAGAAAATGATTTTTTTAAAAAGATTTTATGTATTTGAGAGCTAGAGTGAGGGAGAGAAAGAGCACAGCAGGGGGAAGGGAGGAGGGAGAGGTAGAAGCAGACTCCTCACTGAGCCCGAAGCCCAATGCAGGGCTCTATCCCAGGATCCTGGAATCACAACCTGAGCCAAAGGCAGATACTTAACTGACTATGCCACACAGATGCCCAAATTCTTCTTTTTATTGCAATTCACTTTTCAAAAACTCCACAACTACCTGTGCTACCTTGGCTAAGGTTTTATTATGAAATAGATTGACCAGGAGCAAACGCTTCAGAGTAAATGTCAAGGTGTAATTTGGGAAAGATATTATTTTGCTAATAATCAAGGCTTGCCATTTTAGACAGCAAATACTGATATATATATATATATATACACACACACACATATATATGAGCCAAAAGATATAAAGAGAGTTCACAGAATAAATTATAGGGAAATACAATGTGTATCTTGGATTTAATATGGATGGCATTTACATCTTACTGACTCATAAAGGTTAAAGAAAACTGAACTTCATTGTCAATGATTTTTTTTCTTTGTTGGGAAAGCTTCTATAATAAAGTGACAAGGCTTTATTTTATTTATCCTTCTTAATAATTTTTGAAGTGCTCAATGCATACTGAAATAGGCTACTCATCCCCAACTACACTTGAAATTTTAATTAATAGCATAGGGGTCAAAATTTTTTTGGTGAGGAGGAAAATTGTAATTATTGAAATTTATTTTAAAAAACAGTCAAATTTGTTTTAATAATTTACATTTATACCAATAGGCATAGTAGTACATAAATGCATTGATTTATCACTTTTATTATTTTCTGCTGAGTACCCACCAAGGAACAGATTAAAGTGATAAATGATAGCATCTTTTCACTATTTTCCTTTTGAAGTTTTATGCACAAACAAGCGGATTCAGTTCATTTCACAAGAAATTTATTTCCACTTGGGCATGAAATTTTTATAGAAGTATGTTTATTCAAGTAAAAGACAAGTTCTGGGCATAAAAGGAAAGGAGTTTACAGCATTTGTGAATCTCAACTTCCCATAGTTAAATTCTTAGGACTGCTTGGAAAAATATCCAGTTGCCTATTTTCCTGATGGCATCTGATGATCCTTGCTACTCACCCAGATTATTGCAGAAACTTCCTATGCAGTCTTAATGCCTCCAATGTTTTTCTTGAGCAAATTTTTTTTCCTGAATACTGTTGGAGATTTTAATCTAAAAAGACCTCTGAACATATCACTATCCTATTCAAAACTCATTAATGTCCCTATCAATTAGAGAATTAAGGATCCATTTGTCTCCTGGTCAAAGCCTTCCAAAGGAAACCCAGCCCTCTGCTCCAGTTTCATCCTACCCTCTACAGAAAGTGTCTCAACCAAACCCATCCACTCATTCTTTTATACTACACCCTGTACATTTCCACCTTGCTTATCCATCAGAAAATGTATTCTTCCTTATATAGTCAAAGTCTTTTCAATCTTTCAAATCTCATTTAAAATGCTACCCTAGCTAGCTTCCCTCTAAAACCTCTTGGCACTTTTTTGCCCTGATGCCACTTAACACATCCACCTGTATCATCTTTAGTTAATATAACAAAATATGGCCCTAGTACTTTAGAAGCTCTTAGAGGGAACTGCATCTTTTTTTTTTTTTTTTTTTTAAGATTTTGTTTATTTATTCAGGAGAGACACAGAGAGAGAGGCAGAAACAAAGCCAGAGGAAGAAGAAGGCTCCCTGTGAATAGCCTGATGCGGGACTCCATCCCAGGACCCCAGGATCACCACCTGAGTTAAAGGCAGACACCCAACCACTGAGCCACCCAGGTGCCCCAAGAAGGAACTGTATCTTAATGGTAATTCTTTCTCCATTAGCACCGAGTACAATCTACGCACATGGAAGTTTTCTAAAAACATTTGCTTATGTGATTTGCTTGTTTGTTTATCCTGTCTGAGGAAAGTGTTACATCATAATAATGCTACTCCATGTACCTCATTACAACTCTGATAAAATGTGAATGCTTATGCTTCATATTATACTCATATCCTTCATATGGGCTCAATATAGACTAAAATACCATCATTTTAGATCAGATAGTTTTCTCTCTGTTGCCATCTAATTTAGATCCTTGAGTCACATAATATAAAACCTGCGAGCCACATATTCTTAGTTCTACGTTAGGACTTCTCTCCTGTATTTCTTGGGCTTACAAAATTTCTCAAGTAAATTATTATGAACAATTAAGACCACATTTAAAATTACAGCTTAAACTGGGGCACCTGGGTGGCTCAAACTATTAAGCTTCTGACTCTTGATTTTGGCTCAGGTCACGATCTCAGGGTCTTGAGATGGAGCCCTGTATTAGGCTCCATGCTGGGTGTAAAGCCAGTTTGATTCTCTCTCTCCCTTTCTCCCTCTGCCTACCTCCCCACCACTCATGTGTGATCTCTCTCCCTTTCTCTCTCTCTCAAAAAAAAAAAAAAAAAAAAAAATTGCAGCTTAGGGATGTCTGGGTGGCTCAGTGGTTGGGCGGCTGCCTTCAGCTCAAGTTGAGATCCTGGTATCTGGGATCGAGTCTCGCATCTGAGGCTCCTGCAAAGAGCTTGCTTCTCCCTCTCCCTCTGCCTATGTCTCTGCCTCTCTCTGTGTGTGTCTCTCATGAATAAATAAATAAATCTTTTTTAAAAAATTACAGCTTAAACTAATTTGAAAAGTAATACCAAATGTCAGCATACAATAGGGCTGAATATATAAAGATTATGAAGTAGGATACTTCACAAAAAGACAATTCCCTAAAATATTAGGAGATTTTTGTACAATTAAATATATAATCTTGGAAAGAATTTTGTCCCTCATACCCATATGGCATGTGTTGAGAGATGTTTGCTTCTCTGAAAAAATAAGAATATATGCTTCTATTTTTTCATAAGACTAAAATTAGAGAAAATGTAAAGTCTCAAATTTATTATCAAATCTTTACTTCAGTTGACATTAAACCTGTTTCCTTAAACTGCCTACATATCATATAAAAATAATCTTGGTGGGATTATGGAGTCAACAAGGCTGCCCTGGATATCAGTTTGGGAAACTTAAGTATTTACCACTTAAAAGAACAGTAGCTTTTTTTGTGCTCAAATGTAGCAGATCAGAACACCAGCAAGTCAAATTGCAGACTATTTCCATTAACTTTTGTAGATATAATATTCTTCAGAAATTTACCTTATTGCATGTAGTAAAGTCCCAAGAAAAAAATGGACATTTTCAAAATTGTTTCTCTCACTTAAAAAACACCCACATGGTAGTAAGAAGTCACTAAATCTTTCACAAAATGCTACCTGATGTTCTTTAAAATACCTAGCAGCATTGGACATTCATTTTGGTTAACCATTATAGTCATTTTTTGCATTTTTGTATCTTTTTCCAAAGGGGGAGAAATATGGCCCTATATAAACCTAATGCCAAGAAAAATGTAAGCTAGTATTCATTAAAATACCCACTCTTCGCCAAAGCTAAATTCTGCCTCAGAATTGTGAGGGCAACGCCCGTCACAATGCCTTTGATGCCACAGCAAATTGTTTCAACCATCTTCATGCTATTTAAAGTGTGGAAAAAATACAGACAATCTTCTGGAATGCATTCATTACCTTGAAAGTGCTTGACATGCTGGTCATGCTGAAATGAATATGATTGTAGCTTTTGTGGTACAAAACACTTTCACCTCATTATAGTCTCAAGGCAATTTATGATATAATCCCATTTTCACTTACAATTGCTTTCAAAACTCTCCATTGAGAAACTTTCATACGACATAATGGACTTAAGTTTACCTTTTATATTTAAAGAATGGAAAAAAAAATACCTTTTAACAAGAAACAAATGCCTTAAGGATTTCAGAGATTAGTTACCTATAAGATTGAAGATTTCAGACTACAGTGGTCATTCCAATGATCAGAATCACACCTATGGAGCACAAGGAGAAGAAAAAATAAATAAATAAATTCTGAGTTCATCAATGTTAATATTTAACTAACATCTGGCTTGGTATAATGAAATCTGGGAGCAAGTTGTAAAAGAAAGATATTTTAACTATATATAAAGGATCTCTGCTGTCCTTGTACTATATTACTTGTCACAAATAATGAAGTTGATTTTCTTGCCAGTGTAAATGTTGTTCATTAGTATAGGGAAGTATGCTTGGAGAACATTAGCAACCTAGAGAAGTTAAAATTTATATATTATAAAAACGTAAGAATACAATATTTAAACTAATGGTATTCAAAGCTCATCGACAAATGAGGTTAACACTAGAACCAATAATAAGTTTAAGAGATTCCCTACTGATAGGAAAATTTACTACTCTTTCCCCACACTACCATGCCATCATCTTCCAGGAAGTGAGTCCCCCATATCCTACCAGATGACACTAAACCTCAGTGTGACCTGCAGTGCCTGACCCTGCCCTGGCCCTTCTATATCTACTTTCCCTCACCACCCTCCCGTCCTTTTTCTGCCTTCACTCATGATAGTACATCTGTCCAAATTACCCTTCTCTGCACATCTTCTGACTGTCTATGATCACAAACTCCTCTTATAGACTCAGCTTAAGTATTACCATTTTCTTTCAAGTCTTTCCGGTGCCCCACACACTCTGAGAAGGATTTGCCACTCTTTCATGTGGGCCATTTAGCATAATACCTATAAACACTTGAGTGGATATACCAATTTGTATTACATCCATCAGCAATCCCCATTAGGTCTACTTTTAAAACATATCTTAAATGACCCACTTCTTTTCATCTCTTTTACTACCCTTCATTTCAATCCATGCCAACATCATTTCTGGTCTTGTTTATTACAATACTCTCCTAACTTATATCAATTCTTTCACCATGGCACCATCCACTCCTTTCCAACCCATACTTGATGCAGAGTGATCTTTTTAAAAATGTCATCAGATTAGATCAATAACCCACTTTAACTCCTTTAATATGTTCCTTTAATATGCTTTATAAATCAAACCTAAAGTCCCTCCATGGCCTGCAAGGACCTATATGATCTGGTTCCTCCTGCCTCTCCAGCCTCATCTCAGATCACCATCCCCAACCCCAGCATCTCATCATTCTCCAACAATACTGGAATTATTTTGCTCCTCAAATACTCTGAATTACCCTGGTTATTCCTCTATAACTTATCTCAGCTCCCATGTGGCATTCCCATTGTCATTCCTCAGGTCTCTGCTTACTATCACCTACCAAAGAGTACCTTATAATTTACACAAAGTAGTCTCTCCTCAGTTACTCTGGATCACATTACCCCATTCTTCCATATATAGGAAATACTATGTGTTGATTTGTTTACTTGCTCATTCTCTGTCTTCTTCTCTAGAACATGCCTAGAACATGAAGGCTTCATGAGGGAAGACTCTTGTCTGGCTAGATGCTGCTATAGGATATCCTCCAGTCCCAGCTCACTGACCTATGATGGATGCTCCTTAAATATTTGTTTAATTAGTTAACTGCTTAAGCTTCTCTCCCTGTTACACTATAAACTTATAGAAAGTGAGTGTCATGCTTTATTTATCTTTGTAATCCAGAAACTAGAAGAGAGCTTGGTATAAGATAAATTGTCCACAAATGATTGTGGAATAAATGAATAAATACATTCAAATTTTTGATTAATGTCTTTATATCCACAAAATGTATAAATCCAATCCTAGAACAGTGTCTAGACCCTCGAAAGTATTTAATAATAAGTGTTGAATGAATGGGCAGAGTATGCACACAGATAACTTATTTCTCTTGCTGCTCTAGTATCTTAAAACATCCAAAATAAACTGAGACTTAAAAACTCATTATCTAAAGAACAAATCTGAATGTGTTAAGGCTTAGAGTTCTGGTTTTGTGCTTATAGTCATAGCTTCTCATTCAAAGTCCAGTGTCTTTCAGGTGTTTGTGTTTACTCTTCTACCCAATTATAGCAAAATCAGAAAACATCTGGAACTTCATATCACAGTCTTTGATATCAGAAAAAGTAAAAAAACTCTGACTTTGAAAGCACTTTTTAATATAAAACAGACTAATTTGGTAAGCACCATTGCTGAAGGGTGCATGTACTTTAATCATAAAAACCTCCAAATTGTTTCAGTTGTCATTCTGAACGATGAAAAGAATCTCTTTCAACCAAGTTGTTGATAACAAGCTCAAAATCTGAAAGTGAAGTTTGAGACTTGGAGGGGTGTGGAGGCAGGAACAATCATTTTTTATAAATAGTTTATTTTTTTTAAAAAGTAAAACATGTGTTTGGATTAAAAGCAATCATGCTTCCGTGCTTATATTTTGGAATAGTATGTTATGTAGCAATCACAATATTAGGACCATAAGTGATAGACTTAATAAAAGATCAGTTCACAATAAAACAAAACTGCAATTAAAAAATCTAGTCTTTTCCCATTTAACCATGACCTTACCTGAAAAAATCATTTTTTCTGTACAGGTTTCACAGGAAAAATAGCCATTCATTTTGTTCCCTTTAGATTCTGCTTTCAAATAACTTCATATGGGGTGGGAGGTCTTACACATCACAAGAAATAGTCTACACAAGATGTTACCTTAACAAAATAAATTTGTTCTTAGAAGTAAAATGAAGTGAACAAAGACTATCGAAATGTTTCATGAAGCCTCAGAACTTCCAGAGGTACTCAAAATTTCAATGTTGCAATTAGGTCCTGTCATTTGCATCTTTTAATTTTATCTGTAATATTTAGAATTCTAATTGTAGCTACCATGTTTGGAACTCCTAATATTAACCTGGCACCATGTTAGGCACTTGACATTTGTCATCTTTAATCTTTTTTTTCTTTTTTTAATGGAAGTATAATTAATACACAATGTTATATTTGTTTCAGATATACAATATAATGATTCAATAATTCTATACATTACTTAGTGCTCATCATGATAAACATACTCTTAATCCCCTTTATCCGTTTCACTCATCATCCTTCACCGCCCCTCTGGCAACACCAGTTTGTTCCCTGCATTTAAAAGTCTGATTTTTTTTGTTTGTGTATCTCCTTTCTTGTTTGTTTGTTTTGTTCCTTAAATTCCACAAATGAGTGAAATCATATGGTATTTGTCTTTCTCTGTCTGACATACTTCACTTAGCATTACACCATCTAAATCCATCCATGTTGCTGCAAGTGGCAAGATTTCATTCTTTTTATAACTGAGTGATATACCATTGTGTGTATGAAATAGATGATAGATAGATAGATAGATAGATAGATAGATAGATAGAGATATCCCACATCTTATCCACTCATCTCTAAGTGGACACTTGGGTTGTTTCCATATCTGGTTATTGTAAATAATGCTGCAATAAACATAGGGGTATATATATCTTTCCAAATTAGTGTTTTTGGGGGCAGCCTGTGTGGCTCAGCCGTTTAGCGCTGCCGTCAGCCCAAGGCATGATCCTGGGATCCCAGGATCGAGTCCCACATCGGGCTCCCTGCATGGAGCCTGCTTCTCCCTCTGCCTGTGTCTCTGCCTCTCTCTCTGTGTCTGTGTCTCTCATGAATAAATAGATAAAATCTTTAAAAAAAAATTAGTGTTTTCATTTTCTTTGAGTAAATATCCAGTAGTGGAATTACTGGACTATAGAGTAATTCTATTTTTAATTTTTGGAGGAAACTCCATACTGTTTTCCATAGTGGCTTTACCTGTCTGCATTCTCACCAACAGTGCACCAGGATTTCTTTTTCTCCACATCCTGCCCACACTTGTTGTTTCTTGTCTTTATTTTTCTAGTCATTCTGGCGTCATCTCTAATCTTTACTTCAGAGAGTCAAGGTAGATGTTATTTCCTCCTTGTCAATGAGGGAAGTGAAGCGTGGAAAAATTTGGCCATACGCCAAGCAGGATTTAGTACCCTCAAAGTCTCCACAGAACTATCCGAGCCCCTCACATAACATGTTCTCTATATTAGTGGTTATCAGAGCAGTATGAGAACTCTTACCAAAGACCTTGTTAGAAATGCAAATTCTCAGCCCTCCATTGGAATCTCCTGAATTAGAAATGCTGGAATTGGGGGTGGCAGTCAGCAATCTGTGTTTTAAGAATACCTCCAAGTGATTTTGCTGCATGTTCAAGTTTAAAACCACTGCTCTAACTGAATGCATTTGCTTTGAAATGCAACTTCCTGACAAGTCCCTGGCTCCTTTTCAACTAAAAACTGTTTCTTCTAAGCCCTATCTGTAGAGTTCTAGTGCCTCAGCTCTCTGGTCTGCTAACCTCAAAGCCTTTTCTTCTATCCACACTTCCTGCTTCTTGATTTGTTTTACATCTCTTCGCCCTTGTTCTTTCCCTGAATCTTTTCTACTTTGTTATTTTCTCCTCTGAGGATCAACCTTGCCACTTCTGAATCTGCCACTGCTACATCTCAGACCTGTGATCACTCAATTGCCCCTTAGGTCTTTTTCTTAGAGAAGAATTCCAACTCTGGGTGTGACAGTTACAAGCTGCAGAGAGCCTACAAGATTCATCAGAGAAGTACAAAATAATCCTTTCCATGAAAGGCTGCTCTCCCATCACAGGCTCAGCCTGGCTATCTACAGCTTACTGAAATCTACCGTTTTATCTGCCTGGGGATTCAACAGGACAGGAATGGTAAACTCAAGGTCAGGTTGCGCCCAAGATACACAGATATGACACACATATCACAGCCTGTCCAGATGTTTTGATCTGGCATTTTTCATTTTATATAAAATTAATATCAGCAGTAACCATGTATACCCGTTAGTCAGAGTGGACAGAAATCAGGAATAACCAGAAACATAGGCCCTTTTGGGATAAATATCAATAGAGGAAATGCAGTTTTCCTGCAAAATGTCAAATCACATATTTAGGTATTCAATATAAAAAAACAATAAGTTGACTGATGATCGATCAGTTGGATATTTTTCCAATTAGTTATATACTCTCTGGAGGTCATAATAATTGTTGATTACAATGCAAAATGAGCTGATTATCAGAGAGAATTTCTAAGTGATTGTTCCCTAATTTATAAAAATTTTTAAGAGAAGAAAAATAATCACAGAAATCTTAAAAGAATAGATCCTTATTGATCTTCCTAGGTTCACAGGATTCATATGCTTCAATAAATCATGGAACCCTAATGTCAGGTGAGGCTTTTGTATTTTCCAATCGTAAGACCCAAGTTAAAAAAAAAAAAAAAAAAGGCTAATCATGGCTGATTTCTCATGATGGCCATGGAAAGAGAAATCAATAAAACAAAAATCACAAATTATAGAACCTTTATTGACTAAATCAAAATTTAGTACAAAAGGAAAAATAATGAATGGACACTCATTGCCCCTCATAACTGATTAGAAAAGCAAAGGGATAATCCACCATTTTTTTTTTTTTCTGATAAAAGCTACATTAAGACATTGGGACCAAAATTTTAAGGTGTGTTATTAATCAATGTATTAAGCCAGATTCATCTCTAGTTTACTTTAGGGTAGAAAAATAGTACCTCCCACAACCTAGTTTAGCCATCCTTTTTGTCACTGTATGATGGAATCTTTTTGAGGCAGAAAAAATACGTCTGAGATTTTACAAATATTTCCATCTTTCATGAAGTACTAGATCCTGAATGTCAGAGCTAACACTGGGACATCAGTCCATGAACAAATACTCATCAACAAATTAAATTCCGAGGCAATTACTACCAAGAATAATATTGATGCCTAGTTTTTATATAATCCCTAGAGGAAACAGGGATGGAATACATAAACACAACTCATTGCCAGAGCACTGACAAAGCAAAAGAGAGTTTAAAAAGAGCCATCAAATTTTATTTTCAGTATGAACCACAGAACCTGCTAAGGAAATTTCAACTTCCAAAAAATTTTTAAAAGGAAGTTGCTCCACTTTTTATTTTCCAAATATGTACAGCTGCTTAGTTCCTGGCAAAAAGGTTGATAAATGAGAATGTGTGTCAGAATTTTAGGAGGAAAAAAAAATCTATTCAGAAGATTCAGTAAAATGAGTTATTAAAGCTCTATCTACTAAAAAAAAAATCTTAACAAAGTATTTTATTTTTTGTATTTTTTAAAGATTTTATTTATTTATTCATGAGAGACAGAGAGAGAGAGAGAGGGGCAGAGACACACACAGGCAGAGGGAGAAGCAGGCTCCATGCAGGGAGCCCGACGTGGGACTCCATCCCCGTCTCCAGGATCACGCCCTGAGCTGAAGGCGGCGATAAAGCGCTGAGCCACCCAGGCTGCCCAACAAAGTATTTTAAAAAGTGTTCTGAAACCGAAGTAATTATATGCCACTGACCTCTACTTATATAATTATCATAACTAATCAAATCAAATAAGCATAATATGTAATGTGCTTAATAATTTGATGCCATCCAAAGGATTGGCAAATTGAACACTGTGTTTAAATTATTTATCTAGATAAGATGGAACTGTTACCAAATTAATAATTCCATTAAAAAGTTTCTTTTTACCTATATGATTATTTGCTTTTTTAATTTTTGTTTTATTGTGACATGTTGTGGTGTGAAATATTTGTAGGTCTACCCTCCAACTGTCCAAGCATAATCTTGTGACACTGAGGCCCACTAAGATCCACCCAGAGAAGAACACCACTATCATTCACATTATTTAATGTAATCCATTCATAGACTATTTGAGAACACGTGTGACTTTAACAAGCTATAAGATGGTTGGGGAAAGACATATAGTATTTCTTTAGAAGTAATAAAATGGAGAAGTAGGTAAGAATTAGACTTCATCAATTTTGCTTCTGAAAAAAATTATTTCAAAATCCTTTAAATAACTTGTATTCCTTAAGCAATTATTAAAACTAACAGGATGTAAACTCCAGAGATCATTGTTTTTTAACACTCATATATTCAAAACATTGGGAACACTGCCTGTTATGTAACAGATACTCATTAAATATTTGTTAAACTAACAAACAAATCATGCCAAAATATCTAAATTTCTTTCTTTCTTTCTTTCTTTCTTTCTTTCTTTCTTTCTTTCTTTCTTTCTTTCTTTCTTTCTTCTTTCCTTTCTTTCTGGTTTTTTTTTTTTTTTTTTAATTCATGAGAGACACAGTGAGAGAGAGAGCCAGAGACTCAGGGAGAGGGAGAAGCAGGCTCCATGCAGGGAGCCTGACGTGGAACTCAATCCCCGGTCTCCAGGATCACGCCCTGGGCTGAAGATGGTGCTAAACCTCTGGGCCACCGGGGCTGCCCCTCTAAATTTCTTTCTTTAGTAAATTCTGAACTTCTTCAGGAAATGATAGCTTTCACCCAAGGTTTTCAACAATGTGTCATTATATTTTGTTACTTTAATAAGCATAATATAGAATATCACCTTATATACAAATATTAATGTTTTCAAAATATTATCATATCTCAAATATTCTCTTATTCAATATTTACTAAGTTCTGTAAGGAAGTAGGAAACGTGTTATATTTTTTCAATAAATGAAACTTGCTTCCTAAGAGGTAAAATGTCTGGCCTTGAACCACTTAATTACTTAATAAAAATATTTAAGCTATATTTATCTGTCATAATTTCTTATCCAATGGTTCTTTAATTATACAAAAATTATGTTTATTCTCAGCCTATACTCATATATGCCAGATATACTTGAAATAAGAGACTTAAGCCAAAAGCTCTCAGAAGAGGAGTCCTGAGTTGCAAGAAAGGAAATCATCTAAAAGATCAAACATTTCCAGTCAATCTTTTAAGTTATTGGGATTGGAAACAGTATACTGTGATGCAGGTGGGATGTGCCAAAATTGTGAACAATGAGTTTTAACTTTGAGAGTCAATACAGATCATTTCTGCTCCAAATGCTTTATTATACAGATAAGAAAAACTAAAGCCCAAAGAGGGGAAATTAATTGCTTACTGTCATATAACTAACACAGTGTAACTAGATTAGAACTCCAGATTTTTTACTCTTTCCAGATCAATTATTACTTCACTCATACAACAAAATATGGAAATGGAATAATATATTTTTGATGATTTTTATCTTGGAAAAAATTACTGAAGCTTGAGAAAGTCAACTACTGTAACAATGCTAGAGTATGAATAGACACTATACTCTGAGCAAACAAATCAGTGAAATCTTCTCATTCTTACACAATAGCCATCCATATGCAATGGATAGGATCACTTTTGTATTATTTTTCTATATTTCATCAGATATATTTGCTCCCATGAAACCCTCCCCCTCACCACCTCTGTCTTATTTCTTTTCTCTCTTGCAAGATAATATTTCACCTGTTGTGAGAAGCTCATTTCTGCTATAACAACAGAACCCTAGCTCAGTGCAAGAATGTCAGCCTTATATTTCCACCATGGACCTGGAATCTGCCAATTCTCTGGCTTCACAAGCTACTGGAGAAAGGAGTTTGAAGCCATGTGTCAAGTCATCTCCTCCAGAAACAGCTCAAGAATAAGCCCTGCTGCTAACAGGAAGACTAACTCAGAAATCCCAAATCAGCAGTATTATACGCAACCATAAAACTAGGCAATGGTAAATAGTGATCAATGTACTAAGTTTAAGAATAACATTCTTGGGAAAGCCGTTGGGTTTTTGTTTTTGTTTTTATTTTTTGAGATGTAATTGGCATACATTATATTAGTTTAAGGTATAGTATACAATATAGTGACTCAACATTTGTATACTTTGCAAGACGATCAACACAGTAAATCTAGTTATTACCTGTCACCATAGAAAATTAATACAATGTTATTGACTATATTCCCCATGCTGTATACTACTTCCCCATTACTTATTTATTTTATAACTAGAAATGTGCACTTCATCCATTTCACCCATATCACACACCCCACCCCCACCATCTGACAACCACCAATCTCTTCTCTGTATCTGAGTCTGGGTTTTGCTTATTTTTTTTGTTTCATTTTCTAGATTCCATAGATGAAATCATGAAGTATTTGTCTTCCTCTGTCTGACTTATTTTACTTAATATAATACCCACAAGGTCCCTCCATGCTCTCACAAATGGCAAAATTTCATTCTTTAAAGGCTGAGTAGTATTCCATTGTGCATGCATGCACATGCACACACAGACACCATATCTTTAACCACTCATTCTTTTCCTATTCATATTTCCATAGACACTTGTGTTATTTCCCTATCTTAGCTTTTGTAAATAATGCTGCAATAAACATACATGTATGTGTCTTTCTGAATTAGTGCTCTAGTTTTCTTTAGAATTTCACCCAGTAGTTCTATTTTTAATTTTTAAGAAAACTCCACACTATTTTCCATAGTGGCTACACTAATTTACATTCCAACCTGTTCTCTTTTTTTCCATATCCTTGCCAATACTTTTTATTTCTTGTCTTTTTGATAATAGCCATTCTGACAGGTGTAAGATGACACCTTATTGTGGTTTTGAATTGCATTTCCCTGGTGATTAGTGATGTTGAGCACCTTTTCATGTGCTTGTTGATCATCTATATGTGTTTGGAAAAATGTCTATTCAAATTCTCTGCACATTTTTTAATCAAATTCATATTTTTTTGCTATTGAATTGTATGAGTTCTTTATATATTTTGGATATTAAACCCTTATCGAATATTTCTCCTCCCATTCAGTGGATTACCTTTTCATTTTGTTGATGATTTCCTTCACGGTGCAGAAGTTTTTTTTTTTTTTTTTTTTTTTGTTGTTTTTTTGAAGTAGTCCATTTGGTTATTTTTGCTTTTCTTTCCCTTGCCCTTGGAGTCAGGTCCCCCATCCCCCCAAAAAAACCCACATTGCTAAGACCAATTATCAAGGAGCTTACAACATATGTTTTCTACTAGGACTTCATCTGCCACAGCCAGAAAGCAGTGGAGTGCTGCAACTTCACATATTTTCCAGCCCCAGGAAAGCAGTGACCACTTATTTCCACCTGTCTTAGGTGATGGAGGGTGCTGTGTCTGAGTTCATCTGCTTGTGATAGCAGGCTAGCCAAATGTGCCAAAGTGGCATTTGCCAGTGTCTCCATCTCCAAGGATAATTTCAAATCTCTTCTATCCCTTTAACACATGCTTTTCAATTAGCAAATGTGAAAAAAAAAAAGATTAACGAATGACTCTCCTTCACATATAGTCTATGTGCTTTTCAAATTGTTATTTTTTCACTGGATATTGAGCACATGAGACTGCACATGGCCCTTTAAAACAGGAATCTATTGTAGTACTTTGGGTACAATGGACATCAGCCTGTTTGTTTTCTAAATCAGACAGTTTGAAGACTCATCTCTCTGGTGCAGATTCTAAGGGTTTGGTACTTAATGTGGAATACCAACCCCTTGCTCTTCAGGGAAAGCACCAGACTAGTGCAATCTCTCCTTATTGTGTGTCACTATGCTGGGGGTAGGGTTTTTAGTAAAACTGTATCTCTGCCTCTCCTACCCCATCTCAACGTGGTCTTTTTATCCTTTGTTGTAGAGAAGTAGTTCATTTAGTTTTCAAATCTTTTCCGGAAGTAGATGATCTATATGATCTGTAGATTTTATGTGTCCATGGGAGGATGTACATTCAGGATCTCCCTGTGCTACCATCTTGAGAAAGTCTCCAAACCAAATGATGAGCAGTTGTATAAAATGAATAATTCGTACTTCCTAACAAGCTTCAGGGGCATGACATCACATTCACATGCCCTAAAACTAACAAAATAAGTCCAAGCAATTCTGTTGCAGCAACCCTTGAAGGCTTCATTGCTCAGAGAACAATGACACAAATGAGATTTAGGTGCATTATCCTCCTGCCTTCTGAGATCTTTTTATTCATTTGTCATTACACTACAGGAACGCAGACCACACACAATATTATTTCTTCCTAGCACCACCCCAAATATGCCCAAAGGAATAACTTCAGCATTGTTGCTGAGAATTGAACCCAAAATATCTCACCCAAAATAGACTCCTATTCCTACTTGTAGAATGTTTTTTGGGTGGCTGGAAGGTTGTGGTTCCCCATAACCTCAAGAAACTTTCTATTTTAAGAATCATTATAGTTTGGTTTAAAAGCATTTTCATTTGATTTGGGACTAAGTAGATTTATGGGGAATATACTTGGTTTATGTGAATTGTGTAAAAATGATGAATTTTCCTTTAGATACTTTGCATCAAATTACAAGTTACAGTGACTTTCATCTCAGGTTAGCTTCACATTTTAAAGTTATTTTTCAAATGGTCAGAATATAACCTAAAAGCTATTTGCAAACTATTTTGCCTTAAAGGCAGAAGTATGTTTCTAGTTCCTTTACATGTAAGTCATCAAATGTTATTTAAGGAGCAATTTTTATGTCCAAAAAAAATATTTTCAACATTTTTGAGACACTTTTAAACTATCCTTCTACAAGCTGGAGGTCATCTTTTGGAAAAATTATATGAACTCAAACTTAGATCACCTCTCGAAATGCAAGAATTTTAGGTGGGTTCTAGGTTTGAAGAACTAAATTCTTGCCTTTTAGTCTACTTTCAGTTTTTCAAGTCAATAAGCAAATGGTTTTAATAGGATTTTCTCTCTACCACCAAAGTTGAGAGTTAAAGGCATGCAATACTAATCTATAATTTTATTAAAATAGTTGTTTGTTAAATAGCATGGATTTTTTTAATTCTAAAGGTAACACATGGTATTTGTAAGTACCAGTAAACTGGGAAAATAGGTAAGTACCAGTAACTGGGAAAATAGAAGTAGGTGGAAGAAAATAAGAATCACTTGTAAACTTGCCACACAGATAATACTATTAACATTTTATTTCATATCCTTCCAGTTTTTCTGTGAATATTTATGCATGAACTTTTAAATTTTAACTTTTATATTTTAATATCTTTCAATATCTTAAACTCTGAATCTTTCCTATTATAAAATAACAGTGTAGTAGAGAGATTTAAATATCACTTGTTTCTCTGATTTTACAGATACTCAATTTTTTCTACTACTTGGTTTATTATTCAATCAAGTGTATATCTCTACCACTCTACTTAAAAAGTCCTTTCCCAAGACATTGTTAATTATCTTACCTATTCACCATCTTGATCTTTTCTGAGATATTTTATAATCCCATTTGTGTCATTCTTAAATTATGAAGAACTTAAAAGTATTTCTTACCAGCACCTTCATAAAACACCTTTCATTTGGTCCCTATTGTCATTTTTATCTGACTTGTTCTGACCACACTTTCTCAGTCTCCTCCATTAATTTCTTACTTCCCATTCCTCAGCCTTGGAAGGATCATTAGAGGAAGGAAAATATGCATGGAAGGATCATTAGAGGAAGGAAAATAGTAATTCATTGTGAACATTTCCCTGATTCATTTACTATTGTATATGACAATGGCTAGATAAAATTCTATTCTATGGGAAAATATAATGTTTAACTAATCTGATGTTAATAATGAACACTGAAGATATTTGTAATATTTATCCTAAATACTAATTCTGTAAACATCTTTATATAAACATATTTGTATATGTTCTTATTATGTTCTTAATTTAATTTTTAATTTTTTAATTTTTTTTAAAGATTTTATTTATTTATTCATGAGAGACACAGAGAGAGAGAGAGAAAGGCAGAGACACAGGCAGAAGAAGAAGCAGGCTCCATGCAGGGAGTCCGATGTGGGACTTGATCCTGGGTAGGCGCTAAACCGCTGAGCCACCCAGGGATTCCCCCTAATTTATTTTTTTAAATGGGAATTTCTAGTTTATAGGCATAAGTACTTTTAATATGCTTAACTAATTTTGCCAAAATGCCCTCCAGAAAGGTTATATATATAAATGAAATTATTCCTTCTCCCTGGTCTTTAGCTATATTAGGCATTAACACTTTATTTAATTGCCAGGTTTTATTGGGTAGGGAAAAGAGGTGAAGAAAAGACAGTTGTATGGAACACTATTCTTTCCATGAGTCACAGTAGTTTCTCTTCTGGTTACATAAATCTATTAAGTGAAACTGATTACAGCCACACAGACTAACTGGGGCCTAACCTTATAATAGCTCCTTTTGTCTTAATAGTGGGTACATTCCTTTTTGAGCTCCAAGGAATATTTTTAATGTTTTTTGAAATAAAGATCCTGAAAAAAAAAAAAAAAAGAAAAGAAATAAAGATCCTGGTTGTCAAAACTCAGATACATTCTAGAGACACTCTTATTTAAAACCCCTGTTTAAGGGGTGCCTGGCTGGTATAGTCAGTTGAGTGCCTGACTCTTGGTTTTGGCTCAGGTCATGACCTCTAGGTCATGGAATGTGGAGGCCGAGAAAATTAAGGCCATTCCACCTCAAGTTTAACATTAGCACAAGTACAACCATCTCAGGCCCTTGTGAATAAGAGCTTAACTTTACAGGAAGATCCCACTCCCCAACCCTAGTCAAGCCACCGGCTCATATAGGAATGAGAACCCCCAACCAACGAAGAATGTAAACCGCGCCCTTTGCCTGCCAAACCTCCGTGCCAATTCTGACCAGAGTAACGCTAGTTCAAACGGACCCTATAGGATGAATTGTAATTCAATTGGCCACTTGCATGTGGACTGACATGACCATGTAACTTTCTGTATGTGTTACAATCCCCATTGGCCACTGGCACCTATAAAACTGCTATACCTCTTAACCACGGGGTCCAAGCCCCTGCTCTGCTGTGTCAGGTATACTTGGACCCAAGCTCGAGCTTGTAAATAAACCCTCCTGCATTTGCATCAGTGTCGGCTCCTTGGTAGTTTCTCAGATAGGCAATCTTGGGCACAACAGGAATTGAGCCCCACATCTCTTCAGCACAGAGTCTGCTTGAGATTCTCTCTTTCCCTCTCCCTCTTCTCTTTCCTCCAGTTATGCTTTCTCTCTCTCTCTCTCTCTAATAAATAAATCTTTAAAAATCCTGTTTACTTCAGTTGATGTAGGGGACAGTGAGGAGTGGAAGATAAGCAGGAAAGAATATATAAAACCAGCTTTTATGGTCTGTTTTTCCAAGCGTTTTTTTTTTTTTTTTAAAGAATGATTCTTTTTTGAAGTGGTTCCAATCAAATCCTTAATAATTTGTTATAAGGCAAAAACTTGGAAGTGAAATCAGTGTTACATAAGCAACTTCTAATCATGTTCAACTTGAAATGCTGATGGCATTTCAAACTGATCCTGACTCCCAATTTTCCTGTCACTTTTAATGGCATAGCTATTTTCCCATATGCCTAGGCTAAAAATTCTGAGTCACCTTTGAACCCATATTCTCAATTCTACATCCAAAATACTTCTTTCCTGTTTCTTCTTTTCTAGTCCTCTGACAACCACTTCAGGTCAGGAGCTCATTGCTTTTCACTTCAACCATAGGCTTTTAAACTATTATTGACAACCCATAAGGAAGTCTTGGAAATGGAATAGAGAGGCTCATGGTAACGAGGACTCTGAGACCCATCTCTGCTTCAACCTGATGCAGTGAGTAATGTTCTGGGTAAGGTTGCCAGATTGAGCAAATAAGAATAGAAAAAAAAAAAAATAGAGGATACCCAGTTAAACTTGAATTTCACAAAAATAACTAATTTTTTGGCTATGAGTCAAATATTACATGGGACAAACTTATACTAAAATATCTATTGTTTACCTGAAATTCAACTTATACTGAGCATCTTAGTTGTGGGTGATAGAAAGGGGGTAGGTGGTAGTAGTAGCTGAATCAAGGATTCAAGTTACCTTACTAGTGTTTCCTTTAACATATGTCATATGTCAACTCTAACATATGGCCTGTTTCACAAATCAAGGGGATCATTTTCACCTTTGCTTGGATTCTAAAGGCCAGTATCCCTTGGATCCTAAACTCTAGGCAGTTATATGCCATGGGATATAAATAAACGTTTGAAACTAGACTCTAAAGCCTGGAGAGACAAGATCACTTTATCTGCATAATGTGGAAAAAGTAGGAATTCAATTTTATTATTAAAACCAGGGTAGGCTCACTCCCCCCAAAATGTTCTGATATATAGATTTAAAAATATTTTATAGCATTAAATTCACTGAAAGAGAAGACAAAACTGTATGTCGGTATAATGTAATATAGATCACAAATACATAAAGAGACAGAACAGATATACTGATATATTTTTAAAGATTTTATTTATTTATTTGGGAGAGAATGTGTGTGACACTGGGGGTGGGGCAGAGGAGGAGTGAGAGGGACAAGCAGACCCCACACTGAGTGCAGAACCCATTAGGGCTCAATCCCACAACCCCTAGATCATGACCTGAACCAAAAGTCAGATGCCCAACCAACTGAGCAACCCAGGAGCCCCTGTTGTTATATACTTTATACAAATACAAATATGCATACATAAAAAGAGTAAAAGGCTACAAAAAATGATACCGACATATTAATACTGGTTACTTCTGAGTGGTGGAATTATGGCTGAATTATTTTAGGTGTTAGAGGATTTTCCAAATTTTCTCTACAACTCTTAAAAAGCAGATTCCTAATATTGCTTGGTCTTGGTGTGGAGTTTTACCAAATATATGCATAACTTCTCTAAAATCTTATTTTCCCCAGTATTCTCAAACATGCAAAGGGTTTCTTTTTCCTCCACACTCCAAAATCCCCTCAAATCTGAGCATATTAGTCAAAATACTTTCAGTTCTTAGTCTTACGGAACCAACTCAGGGTAACTTACATTTTAAAAAAAGAAAAAGAAAATATATTGGTTTATATAACTAAAAAGTCCAAGGCTGGTTTTGACTTTAAGTATAGCTATACTGTCAAGTTGGATTTTTTTGGATGCTCTAGAGGGTGGAATTTTGAGCCAAAACAATTATTTACAGGGAACCCTAGTATATTACTATTCCATTTTTAAAGTTACCAATTCAAAAGATTTATTCCTTAATTTTTAGTTCAATTTGTAAATATTATTCTATTCACTAGTTGAGCATATTTTAATAATAATTTGTAATGTAAATTTTATAATATAATTATTTACATTCCTTTAAATATTTTTAAACTGTAGTTACAAATGTAATATATTTGATTTCCCCTTGAAGTACACTCACATGACTAAAGAAGCCTTCCTATGTACCTCAGTAATTCTCATAAAGCTACACTTATAAACCTTGAGATTTCTCATGTTCTAATATAATTTTAAAATGCTATAAGATTTCAACCCAAAATCACAAGTTTAAGCCAATTAGTCAATTTGTTACTCAATTACTCATTTGTTATTCTAATAGATAAAATCTCCCATAAGTTTTTAAAAGCTTAAAATGCTGAAATCGATACAAATTATATTTCACTACAAAAAAATGTACTACTGCAGGTTTGTTTTGCTTCATCACTCTAGACTCAATTCTTAAAGCTAGAATTTTAATTCTCCTTAGAGTTAAAGATGCTTAATCCCTTAGAGGCAACTACCTTCTCATCTGGTGAGGCAGAAATGGTTTGAAGACCATTTGGCTTGAAGACTATGGGTTTGACTTGGGTGTGAAGTCTGGAATTGTAGATATCCAGGGTTATTTTTGTCATGACTCTAAAAACTAAGCTAAACTTATTTTTATGGTTTGTGTGTCATGAGTTTTCTTAGAAGTCAACAGCGTCTACATCGTGGGTTAAATCCTATCATTTCCTAATTCTACATCATCCCAGGAAATTTAAGTTTTTCAGAGAAACTACTATTTCTCTGAGTGAACTAGTACATATGTATGATACATTATAGTATAATGTATGTGTGTATATTGCATATATATGTAGCCATATATGTGTGTTTGTGTACGCACACCCACACAACTAAACTCCTTATGTGATTTGTTGATTTTTGCATTCTTGAGCTCTCTAGAGATATTTGTGTGTCATTTATCTTAGCTCTAAGACTGCATGCCACATTACACATATACAATTCCAAGAAGTATGATAGACCATAATGTGAGTTGGGCCTCCTGAAATTATGAACCTATATGGACCTCTACAAAGATAGTAACACTATTGCCTAGGCCCTCAATACTCTTTTATTTTAAAAGAAATCTTACATTAATTTGTTATTCTTATTAGCTAGATATATGACTCTTAAAATTTTTAAAACTTTCTGGGCAGCCCCGGTGGTTCAGCAGTTTGGCATTGCCTTCAGCCCAGGGCCTGATCCTGGAGACCCGGGATGGAGTCCCACATCGGGCTCCCTGCATACTCCCTCTGCCTCTGTCTCTGCCTCTCTGTGTGTGTGTGTGTGCCTCTCATGAATAAATAAATAAATAAATAAATAAATAAATAAATATCTTTAAAAAATGTTTTTTTAGACTTCTTATGATTATGTTCTATAATGTGTCTTAACCTTTAGTTACACCTTCTAAATTCATTCTAAGAACAACCACAAAAGAAATCAAAACACCAAAAGAGGTCAGTCTTCAGACACAACTTAACCTAGTACAATCAGGACTGTCTGTTTCCATTTCTCACTTCTGGTTTGTTTTTCTTGCTTTTTCATTCCCTCCTTCACATTATCTCTCAGCTTAGTTCTAAGGCAATCTCCTCAAAAATGTCAGAAAAGGTAAATACTAGCAGAGGAGATCTAGGGAAAAAGTTAACTCCTGGGAGTTAGATGCTGAATCAGAATTTTATCCCCATCACTAAACAGTAGTGGGCATGGGGGAAAGATATTTAACCTTTCTGTGTCTTGTTCTGTATCCATAGATAATTATAAGAGTTCTTCTATTACCTAAGTTTTATGAGAATTAACAAGGTGTACATGAGATTTTTAGCACAATGGCTGAATATTTGTTCTACACAGAACCAAGAATCTTTATTTATTACACCCTCTCTTTACCTTCTATACTGTCCCTGTGTTCTTAAAGTTTCTTTCTTCTTTTCATAGAAAGCCTTAGTCCTCTTTGATTTCTCTCATTTTTTCACTTTGTTTTTGTTTAAGATTGCAAAACAGTCCCCCTGTGACTTCTGAGGCAACTCAGCACTTGTCAACTTTTTTATTCAGAAAACATCAACAATTTAATTTTTAAGGAATACAAATACCTTTCTTGGAATAAAACAGAAATTTAATCAAAAACAAGCAAAAAAAAAGTAGTAGCAACATTTTTAGTACCACTTCCTAATATCATTTACATTAGACAGCTTTCTTTAAAGCCTTGGATTTTCTTAACTTACATGCCAATTGAATAACTTTAGCCTTGTTTCATATAAAATCACTATTTTCTCTGAACTACTACAATATGTTATCTCTCCCTTACCAGTAAATTATAAGAAGTCAAGATGGTGGTCAATGCCATGATTTTGACTTATCTTTGCATTCTCCCCAAGACCTAGCACAGAGCCTAACATATATTGGCATGCATGTAATGTCCTATAAAAAATGCAATAAAAATATAGTTGATATGTGTATCAATTTCAAAAATCACTAGAATGAAGAAGACCATTCACTTTTACTAACTGACTAAAACAAGATACAAAGAAGTCTTAGGATAGAGTAGAATGATAGGAAAATCTAATAAGATAATATGCAACAGAATATAATGTTGTTGCTTAATAATAAGAAAGTATGGGCAGGTGTGCCCAGAAATCAAAATTAGAACCAATTCTGGAAAGAAGGAAAACTTTTATTCATGGCATGAAAGAATATCCCAATGAATTTTTGGAGATTTATTAGAACAACTTATTCTAGTGTTGTTCATGTTGAGAACATTTCCTCAGTCTCTTCCCAATTCCTGATTGGTACCTTCCTAAACTCAGCCTAAAGTTGAGAATGACTGATCTTAAGAGTAACATTTATTGGAAGTAGTTTTCTACCATAGGACAGCTTTTCCATTGGAAATAGATTAAAAAAAGAGATTACCCAAATAATATATTTGCATTGGATTTCATAGATCACAAAGTTGTTTTACAAATGTCATTTTATTTTATATTTAGAGTAACCATTTGAAGTATTCAATGAAGACATTATTCTCATTTTTAGATGAAAAGTTTGAAATTCAGAGAGAATAGTTAGAAATAGAGCCAAGTTTAAAACCAGAAGTGGCAATAAAACTATTCCAAATATGGGTGTTTTCTAATAACAAGGGAGTAAAAATCCATGCTTTCATATAGAAATACAGATGTAATTAATTGACAAAGGCACAGAGAAAAGCTGCCCAGGAAAATACCATACTTTGCCTAGCTCTAAAAATGACCTTGAATGTGTTCTTTATCTTTTAAATTGCCCCTTCATGCTTTTCTTCTGTCTGTAAAATTTAACTATTATATAACTAATAAAAGCTAGTAGTTATATACTAGATATTAGCCAGTAAAGAAAGTAACAAAAATTGATAATCCAAAATGTGCTTTCTCAAAAATTCATATTTTTCATATAACATATGAGATATACATATGTACATAATATATTATATTTATGACAGTTCTTGAAGACAAACTCAGCCCTATAAAAATCTCCATTAACTAAAAAGATACTTTGCTATAGTAGTAGTAATCAGTCAGCATATAAATAGCTACAGTTGAATTTTAGAGAATTTCAGTATGTAATTTGAGGGCATGGTTTGGCTCACATTGCAGGGTTGTCCTACCACAAGCGTGACCAGACCATAGGAACTGAGAAACACATTTATCAAAAGTGAAATGTTCAATGACTCCTTTTACTATGTACCAAATACACTGTGTACCTATCATGATTATGAGGTTATGACTGAACATTCAGTCTCCTGGTTTTGAACATAAAAGGTCTTCATTTATATGACAGATGATATTTTTCAGGTGATGTGTGAGATTTCCCCAAGGCAAGTAAATTGAGAATATATGGAACCCAGGTAAATACCATATGATTAGTAATAAAAATTCCACTTATTTTGGCAGAAAGTGATTTTTATAGAAACTGAAATAAAGTTACAAATTTGTTAGGTAACAGACTAGAGATATAAGAATCACAAGTGAATTAATCTTCATTTATTATTTACTGTAGTGTCTTTTTTTATGATTCAAAATATCAAAATCAGCCAAGTTAAATGGGGCTGATTCACTTCTTGCCTTAGATGTCATGTGTGAAGGACTTGCTTTTGCAACATTAACACAAACATCATAGCTCACTGTACTTTTTCCTCATATCATTCAGCATGGAAGAACTTTGTATTTTTGTGGTGATTTCATTAAATCTTATTACCCACTCCCACCAGATCCTATGAGGACAGGGAGTGACTGTGTATCTGATGTGCATATCACAGCATTCTAGTTAAATGGGTGGATGACCAGAGGACCAAAGGTATGGCTTAAGGCAGGTCTTTAGTGCATTAGAAACAAAAGTGCAACAATGGTCTATCTGAGATGTTCCAATTGTTCTTAGAAGTGGTGACCAGACCGACAGAAAAAATTTTCAACACTGCTAGCCTTCTTGTTCTTCTTGCTACATTTTTGTTTTAAATATTTCACATTCACAAATAACATCTATTTCTGAATATCTATAATTGTGTGAAAGGTAAGGTTGAGGACACTGGAAACTACAGCAATGCTCATGGAGGAAGAGTAATTTGGGACTTCGTGGGAATAAAAAAAATGAACGGGTCAACAGAGTCCTGTGGCTGGAAGAAGACCAGGGTGGAGTTTTATAGAAGAACTGAAGCTCTGTGTCGGAAATAAAAAGAAGCCCAGTATAAACTGTACCTAAAACTGACAGAAGTGGCATCTAGTCTACACTCCTCTCTCAAAAAGTACATGTACACTGAAGGAAATCTTCTAGCTTCCGTGGACCTCTGTCCAAAAACAACTGCAAGAGGACATGTTGTATTCTTTATGGAAAGAGACAGCCTGTCATATTAACCCAGGTTGTTTCTTCAAAATTTTGAAAACCTCAGTGTTGTGGACAATGAGTCCTCCTTCTATAATGGACAGTTCTACTTGTTCTGAATTCCCAAAGAGTATTTTTTTTTTTTAAATAACAAGCTCATACACAAGAGCACAAAGAGTTGTTGCCCATTCTCTTATCCACAGTTTCTCCAACCCTATACTTTTCTTTTCCTTTCTTGACTTCTTCCATTTAGAGAAACTCCCAAATGCACTAGACTCACAGTGGCTGAGTTCAGAGATCTGAACTTGGATGTCGATGCAAACATTCCCATGTCGAGGCTCATACCCATTCCCTTTACTCTCATATCATATTTTTAAATTTCCTTCTATTTTCTGCATTTTCCATTTCTTTAGTAATACATGAGTTGTACTTAATGGGAAATATCAAAGTAAAAATAAAATAAGTATCTGATGAATGTGAAAGTCTCTGACCATGCTCATTGCCTTTATCAGCCATCTCCTTGCCAGGGATTCCACTGCAAATGCTCTTCCAAAGTCCTTTTGTATTCCATGGCTGACATTTCATCTCCTTCATTTTTTCTCATTTGCCTTGATGGTCAACCTCCACTATGATCCAATTCTTGCTCCAGAATTAGTGTTTTGAACAGATTTTCTAATGCTAAACATTTACCTCTGTGTCTTATAACAAACTCAAATCTTATTTTTAGTTTGTTCACACCTATAGCCTAGTCTAGTCCAATCCTATCCAGCCCCAAATTCCAGGCAGGCCTGCATGGTTCATGGCCCACAGCGTTTTACTTCTACAACAGGGACATTCAAGACTTGTGCAGGGCCGAGGAGGCATCCTGTCTCTAAGGGAGCCTCTGGGAGTTTAAATTCTGGAAGTTGGGGGATGCCTGGGTGGTTCAGTGGTTGAGCATCTGCCTTCGGCTCAGGGCATGATCCCAAGATCCTGGGATTGAGTCCAACGTTGGGTTCCCTGCAGGAGCCTGCTTCTCCCTCTGCCTATGTCTCTGCCTCTCTCTGTGTGTCTCTCGTGAATACATAAATAAAATCTTTTTTTAAAAAGTCTGAAAGTTGGAATTAACACACTAATACAAAAACAAAGACATTAAAAATCAAATTTTAAGCTTAACAATGAGTAAACCTTAAAACATGCTCAGAGGGGTTTTTGGAATTACAATGTTTTAAACTGATATTTTAAAACTTCAAACTGTGTATGAATCAAAGAAAGCAATTTGAATTGACTACTTTCTACTCTTATAGTTACTCTAATGACAAAAATATATAGGTTTAGTCTGTCATGGGCTCAGGAATCAAGTCAGGTAACTGGAAACATTTCCTAAGGCTTCTACAGTGTTTCTCCATCTAACTTATTTTTAGTTGCTTTCTTTTTTGCTGGGGTTATGTATACTCACTATATCCCTACCTGTCTGTCAGTGAGAAACATCAGAACTTTTCTTGACATTCCCTTAAGTTTATTATTTCCTAAAACTCAAAATATAAATACATTGCTCAGAACCAGTAGAGTACAAAAGTCACTAGCTATCATTGATTTATTACTAAAGGATGCATATTGAAGTGTCCCCAAAGGGCTAGAAACAAGATATTTATTAGATTTTGCCAGAAGCTGGAAACTCATGGTGTATCCCAGTGTGGAAAGCAGGGCAAAGGAAATATCTAGGTGTCTGAGCCATAGAAATAAAAAAAATAGAGAGGGAAAGAAAGGGAGAGAGGGAAAGACATCATTATGTCTTGCTAAGACCACTCCAGAGGGAATATTGAGAATCTATGACCATCAAGTGGGCTGTGCTTCCCTCCTTCTTAGCAGGGAGACACATCAGATGTGAAAGTATCATGAGCAGCCTGTAGAGCGTGAGGTTCAATGACCTCACTGCACAGTAAGAAAATGTACACAGACACTAGAATCAGTCATGGCTGTTGGTGATAGGATTTAACTATTAGCTGATCTTTCAGAGCTGAAGTGATTTTCCCAGGGACTTAGAATGTAAATTACAGTTTTGAGAGTAGAATGAGCCTCTGACTCCAACTTAAAAAGCCTTCCAACCTAACTATGGCCTGGGGAGGGACATGTCCCCATTAGCAAACATTAACTTGGTATGCCTTGATTCTGCAGTCCTCAATAGGCACTATGGAGATATCATCTCCAGTTTCAAAAAAGGAATGTCAATGTAAATTAACAACAAAACAAAAACAAGAACCAAAGGAATTTACAATAGATAGAATAAAGATTAGGATATAAAGTGTAAAAATGCTAATGAATATATATATATATATATATTTTTTTTTTTTTTTTAAGGCACTCTGTGATCTGATTAGACTTAATCTTTTCATTACTTTATCTTGAACTTCTGGAAATTTTCTGAAAAATGCCCAAATACATTACATTTGAACAATTTACAATTGCAAGATTAGTCATAATCAAACTTATGTAAAGAAGATTAAAGGACAAAAAATTTACTATTTAAGTGAACTGTTTCCTTACACACTTAGGAAATTTAAATTGAAAGACACGAATCATGGCAATATAATTCCATTGTTTATTTTAATACTACAGATGAAATTATATCAGTGGAAAAGAAATCCTGGTATCAGTCATTTATCACCTTAATTCCTCATCTGACTTGTGAATTATTTGAAAAATAAAACATGTATGCCATGTTAGACTACTGCTAATTTTAAATGATAAATAAGTTATTAATTTGAATAGCTTGTTGTTTATATCTGCAAAAATATAAAAGAAAAACAAAGGCTTTCTAAGAAAAGGTAGCAAGACAAACACCTGCAGATTTTCCCCCCAATCCTATTTTAATTTATATTCCAGTGGTTCATGATCAGAATTGGAATACAAAATTGGATGTCTAGTGTTAATTTCCTGATCCTACCTCACAACACTAACTTTTTTTAACTTCAAGTGCCAAATTCTTGAAATTATAGCAGAATCAGAAGCAGGCATGCAGGAAGAGTGCTGGAGAATGCCAAGTACAGCAAGGAGGAAGAGCCAAGGGATATATCAACTCATAGCAAGATCCTCAGCAAAGGATGCATCTGCTTGCCAGATCACTACAGTCACCACCACAACTCTGCCAGGGTTTGCATCATTCTCTTGCTAACAATTTAAAACATAGATAACGTTACCATATTATCACTTTATCTAAGGACCACCCCAAAATCTCTTGAGGGCCCAAACAGCAAACTTAGTTATCCCACCTCTAACAATGAAAAAAACAAATGAATTAATTAAGGTCAGACTGAAATTGTCTTTTGAAAAATGTGTGAACTTAACAGAACTAAATATATTCACCAGGGGTGACTCCTATTGATCCATAGGCACAGAAAATAGCTAGAAAAATTCTAAGCAATAGGATGGACAGAAATACACTTTGCACTATACTTCTCAAATGGCAAAAATTGAAAAGAGACTCTTAATTCAAAATTGTTTTCTGTAAGTTTCTTAACTAAACAGAGATCTTCATTCCTCTTACTAAGTATACAGCAACACATTTTTGTATCAGAGTCTTTCAAGAGGATGGGTCTGTCAAGATTCCCATATTGAAACAATTTGTTCATGGATGGTTAGTTATAGGTTTCGTGTTTTTACCCAGAAAAAGCTTAACAACAGTATTTCCATGTTACAGAATATGTTGGGTATAATTTACAGTCTGGCATGTGCTATATTATATTCATAATGAAAAAGAATTTGTCAGATGCTTCTAAAACATGTTATTTGCCAGATTATATTATCTTTCTTAGTTAATGAAACCCAATCACCTAAGACAGGAATCTGGAAGTCATTCTGTTTCCTTGCCTCTCTCTCATCATCCACTTCATGGAGATCATGAAGTCCTGCCTCCTTCTCCCCTGAGCATCTCTAAACTTCTCCTCTCTTCTCCATCCTCACTGCTCAAGATTATATCAGTTTCTCCCTCTGATCGCTGGAAAGTCTCCTTAGCCTTTGTCTTGCCTCCTTTCTTCTCCCAATCCCTTCCACCCTTTCCATCTAGCCCAGCAGAATAGCTCTAGGGCTTGAATATGATTATCTCATTCCCTTCAGGGCACACTGACATTAGGATCTGGCTCTGCCAGATGAAATTGATAGATGAAACTCAGCTTTCATTCCAGTGTCTCCAACCCGTATGCACCACACACATGTCTACCGAAATTTCTGCCATTCATTAAACACATCCTGTTTTCTCACGCTTTGCTATTCTATTTGTAATGGGTTGCTTTCATTATTTATCTTTACCTTCCAGCTCTTGCTTATTTTTGAAAACTCTACAGATGTCTCTCCTTTATAAAATGTATGTTCTCTTTCCTTTTTTCTGAATTCACTTCCTTCCCCATGTTCTCCAAAACTCCTATATGCCTTTACCATAGCATTTAAAACACTTCCCACTGAATATATTGAATAAATATTTATCAAGTTGAATATTTATCAAGATTGTTCTGAAGTAACCACTACTAAGGCAAACAACGGAAAAGGATAGCCCAAGAAAAGTAGTGACTAACACTGCAAGCAATTGAGAGTTCATCTTCAAGTGTTTTGTTACCCCTGAACTAATCAATCTAAACTATACACAGCATCCACCTGGACAATATGCCCATGCAATACAAATATAATAAATAAGGTTCTTTTGAGGTAAAATGCCTACCTAATTTGTTGGCTGGTCTTCTGAAATTACCATTGCTCCTATTAACATATAATCTGAATCTTAGGCCCAAATTCATGCCGGGTAATAACAGGGTGCCTGAAAGTCCACACCTCTTTCTTCAGCCTGTGAGAACCATGGTGAAGGGGCAAAAAAGTTCTCAAACTCAAGTCACAAAGTTTAAGCCCAGGTGGTTGAATCCACAGGAAAGCTGTGTTCTACCACCTGGCTCCAGCTAATCTCTTTATCCAAGGTTTCTTGAAGTCTCCTGATCATTCCTTTAAAATACTATCAAAAAAATGCTCTCCAGACCTGCTCCCTGCTAAATATAAGTGGGAGAAGAGCAAGCTTCTTTCTTTCTCATTAATTTGGTGCTCAGGGTCTGGAATGTCTTTTTAGTACTTTCTCCTTATACGCTGGATACAAATAACACACTTGGAGACATTGCAATGTCCTAGACTTTTCAATGTCTTAACCATTTTACTCCTTGTCAACTTGTCCTGCTTCCTTTCTTCACATAGTACTCAAATCCAATGGGGTCCTGCTTTACTTCTTTGTCTCAGAAGACAAAACTCATTGAGAAAGCCCTCTTGTACAAGCATAGTGCTGTAGTAAGCCATTCTAAGTGGTCCTTGCAACCTGAATAGCTCCACAATATTGCTTAATCTTGTATAATTCACATTTCATGCAATTCCTAATTAAATGACACCTGTGTGTATTCATTTGTTTATTCATTTAATACATAAATATTGATTAAAGTCAGTGATGTGTTGATGTTCTTTAATTCTCTCGGAAATTAATGACTCTTCCCAGAAAGCATGCCCATTCACACCAAAAAATCTCACATATAATTAATTTAAGTGCTTTGAGGACCTTCTAGAGTTTAACCACAGAGAGAGAAGTGTTTCTCAAAATTTTGACATCTGTGACCCATTTAATGGATTTTGATTCTCAGGCAGAAAAATCTGTAACAATTTAGAAAAGTTTAAATAACCTGTAATTTGAAATTACTGTTAATAACTATTTCATATCTGTTAGACAGCTGCAAAACAGTTGGTGTCTCCATCAGATATTTATATACTGCATAATTAGATAGACATGGACCCAGGAATAACAGAACATCTTACTAAAGACTATTTTCAAAATTCCACTTGTTGATAAGTGGATGACTATTTCCTGCTCGAATACTGGAAGACTGATTGTCTTAACTTGGGATAGGCACATATTCCTTATCTACTCTCTGGTTGTATTTGGCTCTAGAAAACTATTACTTCATATTCTGTAACAACATTTGGATATAGTTCTAAATTATGACCAGGCATATGACTTCAATTTATCTTTTAGATGAGTGAAAAAAAAATCAATACATGGGCACATGACTGTAGCAGAAGGTATAACACACTAATCAAGTAGCCCCACCAATTATTCTCACATTTCCCAGTCTTCCTGCAATTATATAGAAGCATGTGACTCTTCCTAGCCAAGAAAATGAAGGTGACACTGATGCACATCACTTCCAAGTTGAGGCAGTGAGGAGACTCTGGGTATCCAGGCTATCTTCTTCTCTGTCATAGTGACCAGAAGGTTCTATGTTGCAGATGAGGCAAGTAGAGGATGGAAGAACCTCTATCAGATTTGATTCCTACGGGGTTATGTGAGGCAGGGCCCAGACTGCCCACAATGGTCAGAAGTGAGAGTAAGAAATAAATCTTTATGGTCTGAAGCCATTGGAGTTTCAAGGAGATTTTACACTGCTCTATAGGCCTAACCTAGTCTAATAGTGACATGATAGTAGGTACTGGAACACTGGCATCTGAGGCCAATATATTTTGTCAATCTTGTTATCCTTGGCTTTTACAAATCATGTTTCAAAATGTTAAAAATATTATGCCATAGGTGTGACCAATGGAAATCTTGGACATGATTTTATTAGCTTTTGTACCATTTTGAAATATTTGAATTTTTCTTCATTTTAAAAGCATTTTGTAACTTTTCCCTTTCAACAGCAGTTACAGTTCAATATCAAGAGCTGAATCATCTTGTATTTGCAAGTGTCATTTTATTGCATGTTGAAAAGACCTATGTCTGGTGGCCAGATTCTGGCTAGATTTTAATTAACTACTACTTAATGCACTAGAAAGGACAGTTTCTCTTCTGGACTTGCTCACAGTCTAACCCAACCGTTTTTGTTTTTGTTTTTGTTTTTAAGATTTTATTCATTTATTCATGAGAGAGACAGAGAGAGAGCAGAGACATAGGGAGAGGGAGAAGCACGCTCCCCAAGGGGAGCATGATGCAGTACTTGATGCGCGGACCCTGGGATCACGACCTGAGCCCTGGGTTCATGACCTGAGCCCTGGGATCACGACCTGAGTGGTAGATGCTCAACCACTGAGCAATCCAGGTGCCCAACAGTTCTTAAATGTCTTTCCACACACACTTACTCTTGGAAGTGTTAGTGACTTTTATGTGAACAAAATGCCACTAGTCAAATAAACATAGGATGCTCTTAAGAGCATGAGCACTAGAGTCAGACTGTCCACTCTACTCCGTCTGACTCCATGACTTTGGTAACTTCTCAATTCTTTTGTTTCTTTATTTGGAAAATGGAGATAATATTTTACCCCTTCCTTTATTGGTAAAATCAAGGCATGAATTTAAAGTGCTTAGCACAGTGCTTGATACGTAGAAAGGGCCAAATCAAAGTAGTTATGATTGCTATTCTCTTTTCATCTCCATCTTGGAGACTCACAATAAAAAGTAGCATAGAGACACACACATACACAAACACACACACACAAACACACACACACATAATTATGGGGGAAGACTTTATGCTTCTTATCATTATACTTAACATTCAACAGAACTGCCTCACTCATCAAGACCCTGATATGTGTCTCCAGTTTACCTTCTTTTTTTTTTTTTTAATTTCCTGGACAAATGGAGAAGAAAATATTTTTATTAAATAAAGTAATATATTTAAGTCTAGCAGAGTACCTGCTCAGAGTAGACACTCATTAAATGATGATTCCTTTACTATTTGTGACTTCATGTCACATTACTGAGCACTGTAAGCTGATTTCATGATTATAGGAAGTCCTCATAAAACAGGTTATGGCTGATTAAAAACTCTAGAGTTCCTGGTGTATTATTCTAACAATAAATTGGCAAAACAGTTGGATTATATTAATTCATTTTAACTTGACTTAAATCATGTTTAACATCTTATATAATAACTATAAACATCAGTTATTATAAGGTAATGGTTGCAGAAACGGATTAAAGAGCAGATGTTTGCCCTTGAACTAAATGATCTTAAATTACATTTCTGTGGTTTTTCCTGTTGTTATTGTTTCTTTAGCTATTGTTGCTATTTTTTGGTTTGGTTTATGAGAAGATTACCCCTGGTTTGTGCTTTGATTTGGATTTCCCTATACTATTTCTCGGATCCATCATCATGGCTTTCAGTGTGCCTGGTTCTTGTTTCCACTTCCAAGATTATTTCTAACTATTTGTTGTCTTAGAAAATAAATAACTGAGTTATTACACTTGAAGCTAAAATGTACATAAATTAGGTATGAGTGCAGTCCTGAAATATCCCCTATGTAAACTACATGAATTTGGGATGTATGGAATTTAGGGCCTCTACCACGGCTACCAGAGGTCTTGTTTGTTAATGTTTAGATTCTCAGTGGAATTCCAGAAAATGATGTTTCTAGAGATTTGAATTCTGCATAGGAGCTAATTATTATAATATTAATGAACCATGAAACACTGGAAGACAGAGACTTGTAAAGGACAATAAAGATATAAAATTATGTATTTTTAGCATACCTTGTCTTGCTTTTTGGCAACTCAAAAACTGTTGGTACTAAATCATATGGTTTATTTCTATATGTCTGAAGATTCCTTCCACAATGTATTAAGTAACATTATCAGTTATAAATCATTTTCCATTTGTTGTACACAAACTATGAATATATGCCTTGAACATTTCTGAAAATATGTTTCTTTAGTGCTTTTCCAGAGGAAGTTTTATCAGTGAACAAAAGTTTTACTTCCTACTGTGCATAAAACAATATACTTTGAGGAGGAAATTTTCCAAAATAAAGCAGTAGGATATAAAGACATAAAATACAGTTATCTCGTGACACTTAGAAATACATTTGTAAAAAAAAAAAAAAAAATACATTTGTATATAAAACATACGGTAATTATGTTGATTATAACAATTTGATTTATAAATACATAAAAATATGAGTCAATAGAATCAAGTTATTGAAAATACTCTAAAAGTATGTAATAAACTCATATTTTAACAAAGTGGCATAGAGTCAATAATTCCTAAAGTGACTAAATTTGAAATCTGCCTGACTCCAAGTTCATTATATTCCAAACTACAAACTTACAAAGGAATTTAATTAGAAAAAAAATGTAGGGTGCTTGGGTGGCTCAGTCGATTAAGTGTCTGCCTTCAGCTCAGGCCATGATTCCAGGGTCCTACACTGGACTCTACTCTGCAGGGAGTCTGCTTCTCCCTCTCTCTCTGCCTGCCACTCCACCTGCTTGTGCTCTCTCTCTCTCTCTCTCTCCCTGTCTCTGTCAAATAAGATCCTAAAGAGAAAAAAAATGTGAAATAATTTCTGCACCCTCTATTTAGGAGCTTCCATTACTAATTTAGTTTCCTACTACACTTTTAGCCTGTTATCTCTAAAATACATTTTTTACAACATTCATAGTGAAAACACAGTTTTCTCAGGTAGAAATATGATAGGGATAATTGAAGTAGCAGATTATCTTAAAAATGACTAGTTTAGCTTCTTAGAACTTTAGAATATTAAGTAGTGTATTTCCCATTTGACTATAACTTGAGAAAGTGAATTTTAGTCTGCTTTCTCTTAACATGCATGAGATAGTCCAGAAGCAATTATTCAAACTAAATAAAGCCTATAATTCATATGCATATAAACAAGACTTAACCATTTCTTTTATTGTCATTCTCAAATATAAGCATGATATAGCATTGTGGTAGAGTACCAGTACCAAAACAGACTTTGTGATATCAAATAGTGGCTTCCCCAATTTCCCACTCATTTCACAAATAATTACGAAAAGCTTATTTATTACATGCCCATCATCATGTTAATGTTTCAGATATGTTCATAGATCATATCCTCCTGGGTTGTCTAGTGATCAAATAGATGCTTAAGCAAGTAGAGATGCATAATACCACCGGAGCACAGGATATCTGGGGAGGACCTTCCCCTGATGAGGGAGGTGAGGGAAGATTTCTCAAGATGAGGTCTAAAACAAAAGGGTTAAACCTTAGTTGCTTGTCCTGTGGCTTTGGGAAAGTTATTTGGATTAAATAAGTTTTAGTTTTCTTACCTGAAAAAATAATAAATTTTCTCACAAATTACTGTGATAATTAAATTACATCATGCTTACAAATTACTTAATATAATGCCTGCCATATAGTAAACACTTAAAATGTTTAAGATGGCAGGCAGTACCTTAAACTCCTTGTTAGCAATTGTGGTTATTTCAATAAAAATCAATATTTTAAAAAGCCACAAATTAATAGGCACTCTCTTCTAGATATCTCACAGATGTCTTCAAATATTTGTTGTCAATATGCAAAATAGATAAAAAATAATAATACCTAATTGTTTAGAAAGTGGTATCATATTAAGTTGAATCATATAAAATTGACATTTTATATATCAAAAATGCTCAAATATTAGCAATTCATGTGGTTCAACCTTAATATTTATATCATAGTTACTCTCAATGTGAATACTAAGTTTTATCAATATTTGCAGGAAAATCAGGGAAAGGCTAATTAATATATATTAATTATAAAGAAAATAATAACCTGTCAAACATGGGTTCTATATTCAGCAAAATTATCCTTTAATAATGAAAGAGAGGCTAAGACATTCCCAGGTAAACAAAAACTGAGAGAAGTTATCACTAGCATTATCAGGCTGAAATGAAAGGACACCAAAACAATAACTCAATTCCACATGAAGTAATAAAGAATGCTAGAAAATGTAACTACATAGGTAAAGATAAAATACAGTTTAAACATTTTTAGCTCATTTTTTATTTGATTTAAAGGAGAACTGTATAAAGCAACAATTTTAAATTGATGTTGATGTATACAACTGCATAATATATAAATTATACAATGTGTAAAGCTGTAATCTGTGGCAGTAACAACATAAAGGTTGAAGGGCAACCTATATAGAAATGAAAATGTTGTATGCTATTGAAATTAATTTGATATTAATCTGAACTACATTATTATAAATGAAGATGCTAACTGTAATCCCTAGAAAAATCAGAAAGAATAACAAAAAATATAGCAAAAGATGTGACAAAGAAATTAAAAACATTCAGTAGAAAATACCTATGAAATACAAAATAAAGTAACAATGGAGAAATTGAGGAACAAACAATGCATAAGACACACTGGTAACAAAATCTAGCATGTAACCATGGGAGTGGATGAAAAATCATATGGAGAAAATGATCATTATCAATGAGAGGCCAAATAATAAATATTCGGGGTGTTAGAATTTTTATCCCTGGGGATATTAAAGAACCAAGAAGAATAGAAGTATCAGGGAGAAGGTGAAGGTCCAGGGGCAATAGTCTGCACTGAGTGAGGGCAAATGACAGGAGGAGAGGGGGTGACACCAACACGGAAACAGAGAAAATGTTCTAGTCCCAAAAGAGCAGATGAACAAATAAAGTTATGATTTAAGGCCATGAAAGGAAGTGGAAAGGCACCACCCTGACCTGTCCCGTGAGATGTGATAGAAAAGAAATAAGTTGCTTATAAAGCAAGTGGAAAGCAGAGTCCTCTGGGGTTGAGGGGGTGTGTTGCAGCTAAAACTAGTAGGTGATACAGATGGATACACACTCATATACACATACACACAGAGAGACACATTGACCTAGGTCTGTTTTCTTCCTCTTTTTTGCACTAATGTTCCCTTTTCTGAATGCAGAGGTGACAGGTCTTGGGTTCTATAGACAATAACCATTAAGTAGAACATAGTCACATAAAATTTGAAGAAACAAAAAGGCACTAAAAAGACTCATTTATTAGAATCGTGTTCTGAGTAGCAAAACTTAAAAAAAAATTAGCTCTGTTTTAAAACAGACAAAATATTCTCAAGCATACCTAAATTAAGACACCAGCTATTGTAGTAAAAAACAAAACTAAACTATTTGGCAACAATTAGATAATCCATATTCAAAAGATAATCATGTAAATTGTAATTGAAAAATGAATTCTGAACAGCAAAATAGTTTGGTAGGCTGAGTAATCATGCAGAGAAAACTACAGCTAAATAAGCAAAGGCATTCACTAAAGATGCTCATAATTATGTACTATTATTAACTTTCAAAGAGCTAATCTGCTGAAATGAGCTTACAAGGGCTAAATCTGTAAAGAGAAAAGTAAGAATATTCAAATGAAAAGTCTCTGTTGTGTGGTTTGTGTACTGGAACCTTTAAATGCTGTTTGCTTCAGTTCTTGTTCCTGGCTACTCCTAAACACAAAACCAAATCAGAAAAGAGTTTTGTTTATTTTACCAAAGAATTAGTCACATTCAAAAACAATTTCCATATCCTCATGTGTTCTATTCACATTTTGAACACCCCTCTTCTCTTCGTTCTCTGAATTTTATCACCTTCCAACACCATTAATCACAGACTAAGAAAATGACATTTGGTGTATATGTAACCTTGGCCTAGTTTTTTAACTTCCCCATAAATCTGTTTCCTCATATGTAACATGCAGAAAATAATATTATCCACCTCATAAAATTCTGGTAAAATTAAGCCAGTAAATACATATAAAATATTTTTGCTTAGCACATACCAAGTACCAAATAAATGTTAGCTGATATTGCTAAGCAGACAAATATTTGTATTTATTTTTTCTTTTTCTTTTTATCAAAGCAATTAATGCACATGGCTAACAATAACATTTTTTAAATACTCTTTCCTATATCTAAACTAATTCCCCCAAAATAACACTTTAGGCCAATGATCAAAGCCTAAAAATTACATGTAAACTTGAATAATTTTGTCTAATAGAGAATGTAACCAGTTTTTGGTTCAGTATAAAAGATAATCCTAAAGGATGCAATTTATTGTCTGTCGGACATCAAGTAATTTTGTATCTTATTCAGCAAACTAACCTTAACATTTCTTTCTTAAATTGCCTAAAAATATATAGTAGCTCAAAAGTTCTATAAACTGGTCATAACATCTTACTAGTTCTCTCTTTAATAATGAGTTGAAAAAAATATTTGATACACCTTCATTTTATAGTTGAATGAGAGTCATCATTTTACCTTTTAGAAAATTACACTTTAACAAAATTAATCTTAGTTATTTAATTGTTTCCTCCAGTGGTTACTTATGTAAAAATTATTACTACTGCTACTTCTCAATTTATCAAATTTAGACATCTAAAGAGAGATTTATTTATCTAAGAACTTCCTGTTGTGACTGATGAAAACTCAATCTCTGTAGGCCCCCACCTTTTAATATAATTCTGATATTATGATATTTGAGTTCCTCTCTGGGTTCATTCTTACAACAGTTAAGTAATAAAATAACTTCATTTCCTGTTTCTTCAACTTAAAACCGTATCATATGATTATTTCACAAGATGAGACTATTAATACCATTCTCTACTTTTCAGATATTTATCCCTTTCTGCCTTTCTTTATATTTTCTAATAATAAATAACAGTCTGAATAGGATGTATATAAATTGATTTTTTTTCTCCTCATGCTTGGGGTTCTCTGAGATTTTTGTATGTGTGGTTTAATGTCTTTTACTAGTGGGGGAGAAACTCTCAGCTATGATCTCTTTACATATTTCTTCTCCCCATCATTCCATTTCTTCTCTTTCTTGGACTACAATATCATAGACAGCTTGATATTACCCTGAACCCTGTAAATGCTCTGTCTTCTTTTTTAATGTGCTTTCTCTTTGTGTTTCCATTTCAGTAATTTCTGTTGAACTATCTTCAAGTTCATTGATTTTGTTCTCCTCTGCTGTATTGAGTGTGATAATAAATCTGTCAGTAGAATTTTTCCTCTATGACATCCTGTTTTTAAACATTTCTATCCTTTCTGTTTGACTGTTTTTGTACTTTCCATTTCTCTACTGAAATTATCTCTTTATAAACTCTCTTCACCTTTTTCATTACATTATGTTGCATATTATTCAGTTATTTTAAATACCCTGAGCTTACACATCTAGATCATCTCCGTGTCTAGTTCTGTTGATTGTTTATCTCTTAAATTTTTGTTGTTTTTTTCCCCATGGTACTTGTGTGTCACTTTTTTTTTTTTTTTACTGAATACAGTTCATTGTGTATAGGACAGTTAAGACAAAGTTAAATAAGATCTATGCATGGGAGGGACACCTGGGTGGCTCAGTGGTTGAAGCCTGCCTTCAGCCCTTCAGCCCAGGGCATGATCCTGGGGTCCTGGGATCGAGTCCCAAATCGGGCTCCCTGCCTGGAGCCTGCTTCTCCTCCTTCTGCCTGTGTCTCTGCCTCTTTCTCTGTGTCTCTCATGAATAAATAAAATCTTTTAAAAAAAATCTATGCATGAGAATGTCTCTTTTTTCTGTGGGATATCTACTTACCTATACTTTTAAAATATGAACTTTTCTTGGGTGATGGGCATTAAGGAGGGCACATGATGTGATGGGCACTGAATGTTACATGCAACTGATGAATTATTGAACACTATACCTGAAACTAATGATGTACTATATATTGGCTAATTGAATTTAAGTTAAAAAATGCAAAAAAAAAGAACTTTTCTATCCCTACTACCATATTTACAAATGAAATTTAATTTGTAGAATCACTTGATCAGACAGAACTATTCTACCTCTCTAGAAACATCACTGATGCTTTTATCACTATTTTTTTTTAGTCTGGAATGAATTGCTATATTTTCTTTTTTTAAGTTACTTTGTATAAATTCAAGTCTATTTTTGTTTCCAGGTGAAAATATGTCATTTACAATACACTCCTGACCAATATTTCCAGTGCTACATAGGCAGTGCTCACCATGTATAGTTCAACTCCACTATAACTTCATCTTATACATAAAAGGTATATGAAGCATATAGATCCAGCATCAATACAATATTAAATGGACTTATTTTTGAAAGTTTTTATTTTATTCATCCCCTATAATACACATTTTTTTTATTTGACAATTTTCAAACCAAGATATTTTTAGCTATTTGCATAGAGAAATTTGGTATTAAACAGTAACCTGGGCAGGTTACATAAAGATTGGTATTTCTGAGCACCTCACCAAGTAATCTCAATTTGTCACAAAAAAGAATAAATACCCTTTGATATGGAAAATTAGTTATGGGATGTGGTACCTAAGTAAAGGCATCTTTGTTTTGACTTATCATTTATAGTATAACTTGTGTATAAATGGGTCAGGCACCAAAGGCAAAATCAACAGCTTTAAATAAATTGTTAAAAATAAGGGAAAGTGTTTATGTGCTTTGTATTAAAATTTTTACTCATAAAAAAAAAAAAAAGGCTAAACCTGAGATTAAAAATGAAATCAATTTGGTAATGTTCTTTTGTGGAGCCAGTAAGTCATGAAAAAGTCTTAGTGTAATATTTCTTTTCAAAATATTCTATTGCTCAAGCTCCTGGAAAGACTACAAATAATTTTCATACAAGATTCATTATAACTATGTTGAAGGGGAAAAATCAAAGATAAAGATATTTTAAATTATTTAGAAATTGATTAAGACATATGACATAGGACATAATTTGGAAATCATTGACCCTCCAATGTAAATGGGAACTGTTAAAATATCTCAGACTTGTGTGATTTTCACTTCATGGCACTTAAAAACTAAAAATAAGACTCAGGTGGATAGCCTTTCAGGAAAATTACCTATATAGAGAATAAACAAATGAAACCAGTATGGTTGCCAGATATAGGCTACCCAGTTGAGTTTCAGATAAATAACACATAATGTTTCAGTGTAAATATGCCCCAGATACCACACATTTTATATGGGAAAAAAAATTTTAATTAAATAGGGATGAAACTATACAATATAAGGGGGGAATATATATAAAAGAATGAGAATAAGATAGTTTTAAGTTCTGTCTTTGACCTAACTACAAATACTTGAGTGCATCATTCAATTGTTCTGATTCCCAATTTCCTCATCTATAAAATGGGGATAATTGGGCAGCCCGGGTGGCTCAACGGTTTAGCGCCCACCACCTTCAGCCCAGAGCCTGATCCTGGAGACCTGGGATGGAGTCCCACGTCAGGCTTCCTGCATGAAGCCTGCTTCTCCCACTGCCTGTGTCTCTGCCCCCCACCCCTCTCTCTCTCATGAATAAATAAAAAATCTTAAAAAAATATGGGGATAATCATATGCTTCAAATGTTGTTGTGAGGATTAAAAAAGACTTAGACACCAAGTCTTATAATGACTTTTGTAACTGGACTCCTAATCTCAATATAGAGAGAATAAAGTAGGGAGAAATAAAAATCAGTAAAAATTTCTTCATGTTTCTGTTCACATAAATCTACCATAATCAAAGACTCTCAATGAGTATAATTAGATCAGGACTTTTGATTCTCCTATATGTTGCGTGAAGCTCTGTGCCTAGTATTATGTCTGAAATGTAATCAATGTATGACAGTAGATAGTAGTATTATCTAACTTATTAATAAATATTTAACTTATTAAGTATTCAACATGTGTCTATGTGCATGTCAACGGAGAGAGAGAGGAAGAGATTTAACCTTCAAATCCTTCACGCTAAAAAATCGATGCAAACCCTGAGTCAAGAGGATGCAAAATGATAGTCATTCTGGAAATGAGTTTGGAAGTTTCTAAAAATTTCAATATATACATACAAGGTGACCAGTCATCCCATTCTTACATATTTACCCTGGAGTAATAAAAACTTACATTTATAGCCAAACCTGTACATGAAGGTTTATAGCAAGTCTGTATATAATCATCAAAACCTGCAAACAAATGTCCTTCAAAGGGTAGATGGATAAACAAATTGTGGTAAATCAACACAATTCCATTGATTACTACTGAGCAATAAAAATGCTGAACTATTGATACACTCAACCACTTTGGTTAATCTCAAAGGCATGTTTCAAATTTAACATACTGTATGATTTATTCGTATAAAATTCTCAAAAATATAAATCTTCAGTGACTAAGCACTGATTAAAATTTATAAAGCTATACACCAAAAAAGCACAATTTACTAAATTTTCATTTTAAAAATAGTATTAAAGAGAATAAATATGTAAGTGGTCTAAACATTCTAACTAGGGGATCCCTGGGTGGCTCAGTGGTTTAGCATCTGCCTTTGGCCAAGAACATGATCCTAGAGTCCTGGGATGGAGTCCCACATTAGGCTCCCTGCATGGAGCCTGCTTCTCCCTCTTCCTGTGTCTCTACCTGTCTCTCTTTCTCTGTGTCTCTCATGAATAAATAAATAATAAAATCTTTTATAAATAAAGAAATAAAAATAAACATTCTAATTAAAAGGCAAAAGTTGGGGTGGCTTAGTCAGTTAAGCATCTGATTCTTGATTTCAGCTCAGGTCATGATCTCAGGATCTCTCAGATTCTTTCTCTCCCTCTCCCTCTGCCCCTCCTTGCCTCCAAATAAATAATTAAAGATAAAAATTTCTGAGACTGAATAAAAAAGCAAAATGCAACTACATGCTATCTACAACAACAAGAACACCCAGGTATAAAAGTAAAAGAATGAGAAAAGATATACCATGCAAATATTCATCAAGTATAAGCTGGTGTAGTTATATTAATATCAAAGTAGATTCATAGATAAAGATGAACTTTTATAATGAATAGAGATCAATTTACTAAGAAGATAGAAAAATTCTGAATGTGAATGCAACTAATAAGACCGTTTCAAAGCACATTAGGCAAGAACCGAGAGAACTGAAAGGATAAATGGAAATATTATATATAATTTAAAACTTCAACACTTATGCTTCCAGGAACATGATGACAAAGGATTTGGCAGGAGTAAAAAACTTGAATGATATTATCCAACTATCTTGACATAATTGATGCTTATATCACACTCCTCCCGAGAATAGCAGAATGTACATTTTTTAAGAGCATATAAAACATTCTCCAGGGTGGAATATATGTCATAAAATAAATCTCAATAACATTGAAAGGATTAAAATTATACAAAGGATATTTTTTGAGTACCAAATAATTACATTAGAATTCAGGATGGTCTTATATTTTGGAGTAGGGGAGGGTGGTTAATAGTATTTTTCTTTTTATGATGAAAAAAGAAATCTTGCCAAGTCAAAGATTGAAATAAATGCAATTATTGCATGAGTGCTTATTACTAGTTATATAAGTGCTAGGTCTTATGAGCAAGGTTGTTATCTATCGTTGTGAATTGTGGGCATTGAAGTTAGGTGGGACTATGATATATCTTTGTGAAGATCTGATCATCATGGATCTGCTCATACAAACTGACACCTTTCTTTCCTAATTCTCAAATATCTTTATTTAATGTAAGTGTACATAAATATGTCATGATGTCACAAAAAGACCAAAAAATGTGTTTTGAGTCTCATAAAGGGTTAATAAAATATTTTATTCTTTAAACTACTCTATTCTTTTTCATACTCTGAATATGATTTGTTCTCTCCTCAGGACATACCCATGTAATTTTTATATATCCAAAAGTGTTACTACATATCATATATTTTCTAATTCTATTTTACTAACTGATTTTTACCAAAAGGAGAGCAAATGCTGGGAGATTGCCATGTAGCCGGAAATGGCAAATAAGAGAAGAGAATCCTAAGAAACTAACTTATTCTTATTCCTTTGAGCTACACTCAAGTTTATCAGTCTGTTCCCCAGAGTCATGATACACTAGTTCATCTACTATCAATCTATTAAATAATTCCTCTGCTAAAATAAGTTTCTAGGCATAATCCAATATTATGTCTCCAATGAGGAGAGGAAAAGCTGATGCAGAGGTCATGGGTACTATAAACACAGGCGGACAATACTTGTAGTCCCTTTGTGCTCACAGTCACAGTGATCAATGAAGGAGGGAACTAAAAAGAACTAAAGGACAGATGGTAAGAAGCATAGCCACAGCACCCGATTTCCTGCAATGCACTTAGTGGATTTTAAACTGTATAAGGCATAATTTAGAGAACTGACCCAACTTAAAAAATTAGGCAGTGTTTATAAAAATCTAGATATTAAAAAAGTAAAATAATAAGCATGGATGACTTGCCCCTGGCTACTGGCTAAGATTTTAAATTCCAGGAGCTTAGGAAATCCAGCCAAAGGATGTAGTCTTTCTCCAGTGTCTGTGACAGGATCATACAGCTGCTCCAAACAGCACACACCACATGACCAATGTGTAGAATTGCCTCTTGGCAACACACCATCGTGCAAAATGTTACAACTTTGACATCTCAGCCAAAAAAAATATGAAGTTAAATGAGATGTATAAAAACAAGCTTGTGCAAGCATGAGAACAGCTTTTGAAAAAATTAAATTCTTACTCCAAAAACTACTTTGGCCAAAAACATAGTGTAACCATTTGGTTCCATTGTGACCATAAGTTTGGTGACAGCCCTGCTCACTAAATTACCCAGGTGTTGCCTTCTGTCTCCTGCATTTCCCTGCTTTCATTTGCCCAGAAATACACACTATCCCACCAGGATGCTCTTGCACTTTTGTGTGTGTTGGGGGGGGGGGGGGTGATGGAGTAGAAAGAAAGATCTTAATGGCATTTTTTTCTTTATGATTAAAAAGTGTCTTGCTAATTCAAACAAAGATTGAAATAAATGCACTATTGCCTGAGCACCTATTAGTTACCTAAGTGCTAGATGTTATGAGGTTTGTTATACCTAGTTGTGCAGTTGAGGATGGGAGTACCCAGCCAAAGTAAAAGTGGGGGTAGAAATCTTCCCCCAGGACAAAGAGCCCCTTCTCTAATTTGCCTGCCCATGGATGGTACCTATTTGCAATTTGGTTTCTGAGAAGAGGTGTCTTTTTTTTTAAGATTTTATTTATTTATGAGAGACACAGAAAGAGAGGGGCAGAGACAGGCAGAGGGAGATGCTAGCTCCTCACAGGGAGCCCAATGCGGGATTCAATCCTGGGACTCGGGGATCATGCCCCGAGTCAAAGGCAGATGCTCAACCGCTGAGCCACCCAGGCGTCTCAAGAGGTGTCTTTTACTAAGTCATACAAACATAGTGGTATGCAAGCAGAAACCTTAAATGTGACAGAATCTAGTCAAATGTGAAAGCAAACAAACAAACAAAACCTGGATAGATATAATCAGAACCAGGGAAATAAGACAAGGAACTGCTGCAAGCAAAGTATAAAGTTTTTACAAAAGATCCAGAAAGCTGGATGGTGAAGAAAGGGTAGGATTCTGGAGAGTAGGTTGTAGGCATTATGGACATTGGAATTAGATGGGGCCATAACCATATTCCCAAGAACTACATCACTCATTCAAAATTGGATAAGAGTACAGCCCTGTTCAATAACCAAGAAAATACCATGTGTTCCTATTCATGTACTTTTATCACTACAGGAAACACTTCAACACTTTTAAGAAAGATATCCCAAAAGAAAGGAGGAAGAAATTTTATTTGTGTAACAGAAAATATATTTTTGCTCTGAATTTTGTCTCACAATAGAGCAACAATTCAGGGTTTTATAAAAATAAAAAAAAATTGTCTAAAAAATAATGGGTTAATTGATTGTTGTCTTTCTTTTAAGTAGAGTTTGCATTGAATATCACACGAATGTATTCTAGAAAAACAGATTAAGAAAGGCAATCACAGAGAATTGAGAAAAAGATAAAAGACATAGATCATGAAGATGTGCAGTGTACCAATGTTAATAACTTTAAAAATGAGAAAATGATGGGGAAATGCATTCTCTTTTTCTTTACATAGATGCAGTAGTTCAGAATAACACTTAAGTAAGAAAACTCAAAACAGTAACACAGAATTTCTACCTTCCCGTGTAGTTGAAAACTCAAAGCTATGTTCATCCATAGAAGGGACACCTTCTTCATGTTCTTCTGCACCTTTCATCCTTTTAATTACCATTATCCCCCTCTTTTTCTTTTCAGTTTCTCCATCCTCTGCCTGCCCTTCACTACGTTTTCTCTCTCCCTAACGTTCAATGTTCTAACTCCCTTCCTAACAACCAACCCTGTTAAAATCCAACCTAGTTCAATGTTTTTTGTTTTTTTTTACATTCAAATAGGGGTAGAAATGAGGTGTAGAAATGAGGTCAACTACTTCTGTTCTCACTGGATCCCTTTTTCTTTTTTAATTTATACATCAAAAGTCATAAAGTGTAGCCAGATTGGAACAGGGACAAAGAAAGCACCAGGATAGGAAGAACACCATAAATGAAGTCTTTTGAGGAATAGAGAGGTTCTTCTAAAAGCTCTGTATATGTTGTTTTCTCTGCCTAGAACATCAATCTCCCACCACACCTCCCATGTAGCTGTGTTTCCTACAATTCACCCTCTAACTTGGTGTCATCCCCTCTGCAAAGCTTGACTTAACTTCTCAGTTTTGGGACTTTTACAAAAGCAGTCCATTTAACTAACTGCTAAAGCTCTTAGCATGGTTCTTTGGGGGAGGAGGATCACGTCCATCCCCATATCTATGATGAAAACAGGGTAGACATGAAAGAGGGAAGGAGAGAGGGAGGGAGGGAGGGAGGGAGGGACGGAGAGAGAGAGGGAGGGAAGAGGAAAAAAGAAGGAAAAAAGAAAAATTATAATTGTAAAGAAGAAAAGCCATTAAAAATATAATATCTTTATTAAATCATTTGAAGGATTGTTATGTAAGAAAATAAGCCTTATTCTACATAATTTAGAGAACAGAAGAGTGACCAATGGTAAGAAGTTTCAGAGAGGCAGTTTCTGACCCATACTATAAGAAAAAACTTTATAACATCATATCTCTCTGAAATAGGATAAAGTACTCTGTTTTTTGTCTTTGGGAATATCCATATAAAGCCTGGAAAATTACTTTCAAGATGCATTGGTGTGAGATTTACACAGTAGATAATAATTGGACCAGATTGACATTGAAAATACTTTCAAGCCTGGATTATATTCTTTTGTTGAATTTTAACATTCAGGAGAGGCAATACATTGATTAAGACTCTATTTCTCTCTCTCTCTCTCTATCTCTATCTCTCTCTCTTCTCTCCCTCCCTCCCTCACTCCCACCCCTGCCTCAGTCATTTAGTTCTGCACAGAGGGTAGTATTTTCAGCAAATATTTATACAAATCTACATTGGTCTTCTGAAAGAACAAAAAACATTTCATGAAATCCTTATGGTAAGTTATCACATTACACAGATTGACATCTGAAAACAGTTTTAAAAAGTACAAGGCAATGAGACACACCACAAGCAAATATTTTTATGCCTACTGTACATGAGAGAAAAAGAAATTCAAAATATATGAACAATATTTCTCAGAAAAGTGTCTGTGATATGAAAGCAAAAACCATGAGTAGGCTTCATACAAATAATTATGATAATTTCTAAACATAGTCATTAAACATTTATATCATGTTTTTAGCTTGTTATATGTGGATACATCTAGATTGTTTTGTGTTAATCAAAAGTTGTGTGACTTTTTTTGCCAATATTTGGAATTTGGCAAAACTTAAAGTGAATTTTTCCACTATTTATTAAGCCCATATGAATTTCAAGGATTATTTATGAGAATGGTTTGATTCATTTGGAAGGTTCCTACTGATGGATTTGTTTATAAAAGCATGTTAATGCCTAGAAAATGTACTCAATTAAATTTTTCAGATGAATTTTTCCATCAAAAGGAGCACTAATTCTGGACTTATCCTAAGGACTGAGATTTTAATCCCTCTTTGGCCTCATTTTCTTAGCAGATCGGCCGTTTCCTGAGTACCCACTTCATGCCAGGGACTTTACATGTGTACCAAGGGAGTCCTGGCTGAGTTTGTTCCCTATGAAATCTCTTTTTTGATTGAGAAAAGATTAATTAGGAACTGGACTGGGTTTGATGTAGCCCCATGTGAACTAGACAGCTGATGTCCCACAGATGGTCTTACTTAAGACTAAATAACCTAGATTTTAGGAAAACAAACTGATGTTCGACTACTGTGGGAACTGGGCACTGTGTTGGTGATGCCACAGGACCAAACTGAGAGTCTTGCCAAAAGAAAATGATGATGAAAATCTAGTATTTTCTATAGTCCTTGAAACTATGCTTTTCATCCTAAAAGTACCAGAGCTCAAAATCATGGCACACTTTATTAAAAATAGCCTGAAGACATGAAGCTATGCATAACTGTTAATTGCCACAAGCTTCTACACACAAAGGAGACTTAGATCTACTCCTTAATTGTAGTGTAGGGAAAAGGTTGCACGTAATTTTATGGATAAATGCAAACAAATGTCAAGTAGCTTTAGAAAAAAGCATTACTTTTTCATGAAAACTTCATATTAAATTGATGACTCAACTTTCATTGGAAGCCATCTTAATTTTTTTTTTTAATTTTTTGGAAGCTAAAAAAAAAAAAAAAATTTTTGGAAGCTAATTCAATCAAATGTTGTGGTACACATTTTGACCATCTCTCCCCCCTCGATAAATTGTAAACATCTTAGTGGTATTTTATTCACTCATGGAACATGTGGCATGAGCTGCAAACTGTGAGTGAACAACTGGCAGAAGTTTAAATAATACCATTGTAAAAGGGGTCACTGCATATAGCAGATACCATTTAATATGCAGAAAGCTTGATAGACTGAGATAAGAATTGAAGATTTTAAAAATCAAGAGATGATATTTCTGTTTTGAATTTTTCAGTTCCAAGGATTGTTTTGGCTTTTTTTTTTAAACTACTTTAAGTTACTACCCTCCATCTCTATTTGTTCCTTCCTTTTTCTCTCATGTTTTTCTCTTTTCAGTCCCAGATGTTACAAGGTTCTCTTGGAAATATCATGTTTATAATATGAGTAATATTTTAGAACAAGATCAAATTCAGTAACCATGGGATCAGATCCATTCTTTTACTGCTCATGTAACAAAATAGCACCTATCAATGTGTCAGAACAAAAGAGGAAGGTAAATAAGATACCTTTCTTACCTTCAAGTTATATACAATATAATGGGCAAAGATCTTGCAAGTTTACTTAACTATTTTTTAGTCCAAAAATTGTTCCAACAGCATGGCCACTCTGCTGTATTTATAACTACCCCAGTTTGCTCAGGAGCTGGGTTAGTGGCGGGGAATGAAGTCAAGGAAATAATATACAAGTCATCACCACTATCACCTTTCTTTGGCCATCCATTGCATCCTAGGAATAAGAAAGATGCCTGAGCCAAGCCTCGGGTGTTTACTTGACTGGCCTCCTTCCTTTGTAAACTTCTCATCTTCTTTGTCCATGATACTCTGGCTTCACCCACTTCATTCCTCTTTGCCTTATTTCTACTAGATGGTAAGCTTCTTGAGGGCATAATGATGCATTGTTTTTTTCCTCTGGGTCTTCACCAAGTTGCCCACTATCATGCATGGTATATAAATGTTTAGTGAATGCTTCTCAAGTTATAAGGTTTGCAGTAATAAAAAGGAAACTGAAAAAAAAAAAAGGAAACTGTAAAATATTATCAAAGGAGTAAAACAAAACTATCGGAAGGATACTTGATTTTAACAGTCTCTCCATCAGAAAGCCCGGTGTCTGTTCTTAATTTCCTAGAATTAATCTATAATGTCATATGCACAGTAAGCCTACTCAGTTGAGTTTTCCACTGAACAGACAATGCTTGCATAATGGCCCTGAAATATATGAGGAAGATAAAATGAAGCACTTTGAACAATTTAATTAATAACTATCTCTCAGAAAATCTGAAAGATAAAATCCATTTTTATTTCAGCATATGTGGCAGATACTGAAGGTTGCCAAGCACAAGCCACTTCCTCCTCCTGTTCTAGTGGTCATCCCCATCCCTTCATGATGATCTGAAAACACTAGCTACCCAAGTTTCCAGCTTTACTTGCCAGTAGAGGAGATATATAAAGGGAATTCCGCAGGGAGGCTCTGGGTGACAATTTTTACACCCTGATTAAAAGAGCAAGACCCACAAGGACATTTCTCTCACCCAGCATCTTCCTTTTTGTCTTTCAGTAGGTCTGGTCCTCAAGCAGTGACAGTCACCTTGCAACCATGAGGAAACATGCCGAGAGTGAAAGGTGACACACAGAGTCTGGCAGAGTGAGGAGAAGCCTGAGCTTCCCATTGCTGGATTTCTGCCATGAGACAACATAAAACCCCATTGTTTAAGTGACATTTTTCTGAATGTTCTGAACTGTGTGTTAGATGCTCTGCTAGACACTTTATATGCATCACTTCTTTCTATAATTAAAACAACACTGTGAGTAGATGTTTGGATCCTATTTCAATGGATAAGGAAATTGGGGCTTGGGTGGTACATTTCCATCCCATGCCATAGTTAATAGGAGGCTTGAGGTTCAAAACTATAACTGTCTTCAACAGGACAGTTTTTACCTTAATACTTCTTAATTGGCTTACTTCTCGCTTCTCAGCTGAAAAGGAAATCATGCACAGTGACTAGTACAAAGTGACTAGTACAATGTGATGCAGCTTTACTTTAAAAAGATGGCATAAGATAAGGACTATTGGGAAAAGGTCTAGGGGGATGCCTGACAAATCAGGACTTCTCATGATGAAGAGTTTGTCGATTTCATACCCTAAAACCTGGGCAGGAAACACAATTCACAATTCCCCACGAGACTAAATCTCATCTGAACTCTGGGACTATGAATTTCTAGACTTCAATAAGAGCAGTTGCATAGGAGGCATTCAGTAAATATCCATGTGTGGGTGAATATGGGGATGAAAGCCAACTATTGGGATAAGCAAGGAATACACATATGAGGATCAGGGCAAATTAATTCTCAGAGTAACCACAGGAGGCTCAAGTAGCAGGAAGTATGTTAAGTGTTCTGGAAGGAAGGAAGAGGGAAGGAAGGAAGGAAGGCAGGAAGGCAGGAAGGAAGGAAGGAAGGAAGGAAGGAAGGAAGGAAGGAAGGAACAGTTTAAGAGAAGGAGCCTAAGAGAAGCCCCTGTCATAATTTAACTGCAGCCACTAGTATTGTAGCACTAGTTCAGGTACCTCAGATCACTCTCATTGATTTTTAGGGTCCCAGCTATTACATAGATGAGAGCATATCTTGCCCTGCAGTGTTTTCCAATGGCTTTCCTGATCCTTGCTTCTGAGCTCTCTGCTCTCCTATGTTTGGAGACATGACCCTTGCATCTGGACCTTCTTGAGGCCATTTGGCCCCATGCAAGCTTCCACAGATACTGCTATTTGCTCATTGACCTGCCTGCTTAGGCTTCATTTACTTTCTGATTTTTGGACCTCTATCCCGACTTTAGTGTCCAATACTCCTGGTTCTTTTTACTCTTCTCTTTAGATTATTCTCTCCAAAAAGTTGCTTTTGGACCTATGTCCCAACGTGTTCCTATGTATTCCTATCCCATTCCCTTTTGCAATGGTCTGCATGGTATGTCCTCTCAAAATTCACATGTTGAAATTCTAACACCTGATGTGATGACATTAGAATGCTGGGCCTTTGGGAAATTATTAGGTCACGAGGGTGGAGCCCTTATGAATGGGGTTACTACTCTTTATAAAAGAGATCCCACAGAGTTCTCTAGCTCCCTCCACCATGTGAGGATACAGAACAAGTCTGCAACCTAGAAAAAGACCCTCATCGAACTAAGCTAGCACCATGATTTTGGACTTCTAGCCTCCAGAACTGTGAGTAGTATGCCATTTATGAGCCACCCAGTCTGGTATTTTCTTATAGCAGCCTGAACAGACTAAGACACCATTCATTGTCTTTCAAGGTATTGGCCAAACCTTAGTTAAAATACATCAGTGTAGTAGTTCTCAGAGTGGGTCCCAGACCAGTAGAATAAACATCACCTACAAAGTGATAGAAATGCATGTTTTGGGGGCAGTTTGCTTTGCAGTAACAATTGATTGATAAAAGTAGTAATTTTTTGTCTGTATTATGGTAGCCAATCTTAGACCTACATTGTTGTTTCTGGCAATTATCTCATAACTAACAAGACAGAAAATTTTAAGCTTCCTGAAGAGGTTATCATGCTATAGAATCTAGCAGACCTAGGTGATAACAATAAAAACCAGCTCTGCCACATAACATTTGTGCAATCATGGATGTGATTTAACCTCTAAGTCTTTGTTTCCTAATCTGAAATATGGTAATTATTCTGCTACATCATGGTGCTCTCTCAGAATTTAATAAAATGATGCAGACAAAACATTTGCTAGGTAATACAATTATAAAAATGAGTGTTTATTGAGGGTTTCCTATGTGCCAGCCACTGTGCTCAAAGCAATCAGCTGGAAACATTCTGTTTTAGTTCTCATACTACTTATACAGAAATCAAGGTTTAGTGGGCTTAAATAACACCTATGGCTACATGGTTAGAAAATGTCAGAGTTGGGTTCCAGAACCTGTGATCTTAATTTCTACAGTTAGCATCTCCACCCCCTTCTTTTCTTACATTTCTCCTATTCCTTGCAGTCTAATATATATTTATTGTTAGAAGAAGATCATCCTTCTATATCTGGTGAGCTAAATGCATCAACTAAATGTTTACTCTGAAAGCAAATAGTCAATGACCACTTTCTAAGAGCAGACTTGGTAGTGCCCAGGTACACCCTCAAACCAGTGGTGTCTTGGTGAATATTTATCAGCTAGCTCACCTCCTCATCCCACCATTTGTAACAGTTGCAGATTTGATGGTGTAAGTATTGCCAGGAATGATTTCAAACTACCAACATAAGGGTCATTGATCATAACTTGGGAAGAAATATGTGTAAGGGGCTGTCAGGAATTTTTATGGCGTACCACTGCCCTCAAACCCACCACATAATGGGACAACTCACATCTGGGAAGAGTCAAAAGGCAAAGTGTAAGCAACTCCACTTCCTTTCAGATGTCAGAGATAGTAATCAACCTGAGGGGTTATAAATTTACAAACAGCCCCAGAATAATTAATAATACTGTAATGCAGTCAGAAGTGTTAAGAGAAGAGAAATGCTGTGTGTACCTGGGTCTCAGTAGGTTAAGCGTCTGCCTTTGGCTCAGGTCATGATCTCAGGGTCTTGGGATCAAGCCCCACATTGGGCTTCCTGCTCAACAGGGAGTCTCTCTTACTCTCTCTCTCTCTCTCTCTCCCCTCCCCCGACTCTACCACTCCCCACTGCTGATTCCCTCTCCCTGTCTCTCAAATAAATAAATAAAATCTTTTTTAAAAAAGAGAGAATAGGGAAGCCTGGGTGGCTCAGAGGTTGAGCATCTGCCTTTGGTTCAGATTGTGATCCCAGGGTCAGTCCCAGAATCGAGTCCTGTGTCCAGCTTCCTGCAGAGAGCCTGCTTCTCTTCCTGCCAGGGTCTCTGCCTCTCTCTCTATGCCTCTCATAGATAAACAAATAAAATCTTTTTTATTTTTATTTTATTTTTTAAAAGAGATAATAGAAATGGTGGAGCCCAGTGGTGAGCCCAAGAGATAGTATAAGCTATTCCAAAAGGGGATTCAAAGTCAAATTTTTAAAAAACATGTGCCTGCTCCATGTACACACACACACACACACACACACACACACACACACATGCACACAAATCTATATACTGGAATAACATGTGAGCCACCAGTTTTCAAGTTCTGCTTCTCTGCGACTCAAAATTTGAATAATTAGACTCTCTGAGGATCACATACAAAATAATTATTCAAGAATCTTCTAAATAAATTCTGCTCATGTAGCCTTTATCTTGGTCCTATGAAACAATATTATCTTCAACTGTAACAAAACAAACTCTTAAGTGACAAAATTCTATTGATGTCTTCATTCCCCTTTATCCTTAATTAACCCAATATAGCAAGCCAAATGTCTGCTTTGAATTTCAAGCTGCATTTTCTTTTTGTAGATTCTATATTCCTTGTGAATACAAAGGTGCCCTGGTTGAAAATGTTAATCTCCAAAGCAGTATTAGTTACTAAGCTACCAACTCTATTTCCATGGTTTTAAAAACTACCTCAGACAAAGATTTGGAATGAAGATCTCCAAAATCTGGGATCAATCAAGAAATCACTCCCTAAAAATCTTGTTAGCTCCATTAAGTATTTCCATCTAAAAAATGAGTTTTACTTTAGAACAATTCCAAATCCTCTGAATTAATTTTCCATTTTCCTTTTCACTGTTCCAGCACTTCTTTTTGTATATGCCTCTGTTTTTTCCAGGCTGGCAGATGTCTAAAATTTTTAATAAGTACATTCAAGTTCTTAAGCTAATTTAGAAGAATAGGATTAAACCAATCTATTCTGGCCAGTGAATTATCACTTTAAATTAAATCACCAAGCAACCGGAGTCCATATTCCTATAAAAATTAGCAAAATACACCAGAGACTGTCTAAACGTTTCATAATTTTTCTGGAATTTGCTGTTGCCAGTATTCATAATCTACATAAATGCATGAGGTTTTGCCAAGGAATATAATCTCAAAGGGTTAGCTGTCCAAATCTTATCAAAGTCCATCTGAAGGAAAGTGATATTTATGGCATATGGTCTGAAGCATCTGTAGGCACCCATTCCTGTAAATCAAGGACTTCCACATTGTATTCTTGAATCCTACAGTTAGATTTTAAGAACAAGGGCAGGCTAAGGTGGCAGATTTCAGAGTCTCTTAGTCTCACATAAATCAAGGGAGTTTGGTTTTATATACTGGGATTCTGCCAAAGTTTCATTTGAAAAGAAAGGAAGGATTCTGATAAATGTATAAAAATCAGCACTGTAATAATGCTATATTTTATACTTAAATCATCAGAAATATTTGTTATTACTTATACAATGTTGATTCCAGGATAATAATGACCTTGATCATTATTTTTAAAGAGCACACCAAGAAACAATACTGTGAAACCTTTAATGCAATTGCTGAGGTCTCTTTCCATTGCCTATCTCAGTGTCCCCCATATATAGCAATATTTGAAAAGCTATTTCAGAGTTAAGAAATAAGCAGAGCTTTATTTTATAATATTGGAGAAAGTATACCTAATCATATATACCTTTTAACTTCTGCCTCCTAGAAACTTGGAACCAAATGCATGTCTCAGAGAAAATCACTTTATGTAAATAACTTTTGATTTAGGGTTCTGGTTTCTACTTTTAATTTTAATTAAAATTATATTATTTTATTTTTTTAACATTTTATTTATTCATTCATGAGAGACACACAGAGAGAGAGAGAGGCAGAGACACAGGCAGAGGGATAAGCAGGCTCCATGCAGGGAACCCGACATGGGACTCGATCTTGGGTCTCCAGGATCATGCCCTGGGCTGAAGGTGGCGCTAAACTGCTGAGCCACTGGGGCTGCCCAAAAATTACATAATTTTAATTACTCTTTCTTCACATAGTAATTTATATTTTTACCAGGCTACATTTTTAAAACTATTTTATAATATGTTATATTATTTAAGTCTTAAATTTGATAATATGTAACAAAGACTGAAATAGCTTGTTAGAAATGTATTTCTATCTCATATGAAAGGGCTTTGGTCCATGAAATAATCCAGGGACTTGGGCTCCCCCTATCTTGCTGCTCCCTCAAACCTCGAGTGTGGTGCTCAGCTGCATGATCATTGATGGGATGCACCCATGTCCACATCCCATGCAGCAAGATGAAGACAGGGCTAGGAGAGCAGCATGGCCTGTCTCCTTCAAATACCACCAGGAAGTTGTCCATGTCAGCTCTACACATATCACATTGGCCATATTTAGTCACACATACTTTATAATTGTGTCTTCATCCGTGGGTTCTATTGATATAAAAAAGAAGCAAGGAATATAAAAACTGAAAGAAGAAAAGAAACATTCATTTTCTTAGTATTCTAGCCTATATCATTGGTTCTCAAACATTAGCATGCACAGGTTCACCAGAAGCACACTTATTTAAAATATAAATTTCTGGGCAACTAACACCAGCAACTAACTAGAACTTCAAGGAAAGAGACCTGATAGTTTATATCTTTTATACTAATTGCAGATGATTTTGGTCATCAGGTACATTTGAGAAACCACAAAGTAAATTATTTTTTTTTATTTTCAATAAGATACCTATGCTGAACTAGGTAATTCAGATATCATTATCCCTTTAAACCATATTGGAAGATAAAAAATAATATCACCCCCAGGCTTATCCTCAACATCCAACACATATCCTTCTCTTCTCCTGTCAATCTTTCTTTTTAATGCCTGCCTGCCTGCCTGCCATTTCCTTCTAAATTAGGGTTTTTCATCACAGTCCTACTTGAGTCTACTTCATTCCTAAATGCAGCCCTACTGTAACTCCAACATTACCTTTGGCAATAACTGGTGCCATGAGGAGACAGCCACCTTGGCAAATAACTACCACAATATGACAATTGCTGTTTTGGAGGCAAGTGGAAATTGCTCAAGATGATGAAAAAGTGGATCATGGACATCTCAAAATGAGCCTCAGTATGAAGAGAAGAAAGAACAAAGAAGCTCAGGCCATATGGACAGCAGAGTCACAGAAGGCCAAAGATATGTAAAGGCTTTTTAGGGCTCACAAAGCTACATCAAAACACTCATCAGAAACCTATGCGGAAATAATACACACCCTCCTCCTAATTCTTCCTAATACCATCTTCATGCTATTGACATGGTGGCATATAGACTGACATCTCTCCAGAAGTCCCCTTCATCAGGTCCCCATAATGTTTGCCTGGTCATTACCAGAATGAATCTTTCCTACTTGAATTCTTAAGCCAGATGGTTCAGAGAAACAAAGGTAAACGTCTCATACACAGGGTTCTCACTAGGCTTACTAATCCTGTGGGTTATAAATAAGCAGACATCATGGCCAGAATAAACAATGCTCCCTTCCAAGGTTCCATTAGCCAATTTCTGATTTGCTCCAATAAGTTTGTACTTAATCATATCAGTTGTATGTTTAAACTCCACAGCATTCTAAAGTATGTGTATTTTCAGTTGAAACTTATTTATTTCTAACTTGAGAAATCTGATTAATACTACAGAAATATATTTTATGCCATCTTTTTAGCTCACACATATTCCAGAAAGTAAGATCTACTTATGCTTCTATCTTCAGACTACAAAACAGGCACTTTCAAAACTGTACATATAAGAAGTTAACAGTACAGGTTGATATACATAGCTAGTATGGGGTGAAAACTATGTCACTAAATAGGTTCCTACTATAGGTCTCCTGGTGGGCCTTAGCATTAAAAGAAGTCATAAGACAGCAAAATCTGAAAAACAGAACCCTTAAAATCAATGCAGATAGAAACAGTAAAGAGGATTTGTGAGTTGGTGCTCAGAGACATACATTCAAAATAAGCAGGCTCAGGCTGTCCCTAGTATTAAAAAAAATGACATTTGATTTGAGTCCTTGCTTTACATGCAACTGTAACACTTAAGAAGTAGTATTTTATTTATAAGTGAAATTGGCTTGTGATACACAACTTAAAAACATACAATTCTTTCTAGTAATTAAAGCCTAAACTCATTTTCTATTGTGAATTTAGCATACAATATAGTCACTAGAGCTAAAATAATTCAAGAATATTTAGCCATTACATTTCTACAATGAAATGCAGTATTAGTTATTAGAAATGAGCAAATACAGAAATAAAAGCATCATATTATTAACATGATAGAATTATTTATCAAAAAAATTCCAGACAATCAACATAAAATTTACTAGACTTAATTAGAAAGTTCACTATGTGGCTGGATACCAGAAAATAAAAATAAATAATTTTCTCATATGTAAGCAATTACTTTTTATGAAAAAAAAAACAATAAAACATGAATTTAAATACAAAGAAAATATAAAACTATAATATAAAATGCCTGGGAATAAATATTAATTTTAAGGAATCTATAAAAAATGAAAGTAATATTTTACTGAAAGATGTAAAAAATATTTGAATAAGTATTGAACTAACATATGTTCATTATTTAGAACACTCAATATATAAAAAATGTTGATTCTCTGCATGTTGATTTTTTATAGTTATCCAATATAACCCCAATAAAAGTCAAAATGGAATATTTTTATATGTACTGGGTTGATTCTAAACTTTCTAGAAAAATAAATATTCAAAATAAAGAAGAAATATTGGGGTATTTATGCTGTAAATAGAATTAAATATAAAGGCAGATGTCCTGGGCACCTGGGTGGCTCAGTTAGTTAAGTGTCTGATTTCTGCTCAGGTCACTGAAAAGACTTATAACAAATGTTAATTGTGCTATTCTCTGGATGATAAAATTATCAATAATTCATTTAATTCTTAACTTTTTTCAGATATTTTGCATTGAAAATATTTTTCATTTAGAATTAGGCAGAAATACTAACAAATCCAAAGACAGAAATTGTTAGGACACCTGTGATAGTAATTTTTTAATTGTGAACTTGACTGGCTGTGAGATGCCCAGATGAAACATTATCTCTTGATATGAAGGTGTTTCCAGATGAGGTTTGCATTTGAATTAGTGGACTCTTTAAAGCAGATTGCCCTCCACTATGTGAGTAGGCATGATCCAATCCATTGAGAGTCTAAATAGAAGGGAAAAAAAAAGAATTTATCCTTTTTTTTTTTTTTTTGCCTCATTGAATAAGCTGAGACATTTCATTCGTTTTTTTTCTGGCCCTGGGATTGAGCTGTATACCACTGGCTTTCTTGGTTTTTAGACATTTGGACTTAGACTAATTCACACCACTAGACTATCAGCTTTCCTGGGTCTGCAGTTTGCAGACCACAGATTGTAAGACTTCTCAGCCTCCATAATTGTGTGAGCCAATTCCTAATAATTAACCTATATCTATCTATATAGAGATATATGTAAGACTATTTGTATATATTTATTCTTATCCATATATATTCATATATCTACTGGTTCTGTTTCCAATAAAGTAAACACTGGAGAAGTATGGTTTTTGTGCTCTTGATTTAACCAAGAAAGATAAAAATTGGTTATTAAGCTAAAGTAAATAATCCAGCTGTTTAGCATCACTCAAAAAAATATCCAGAGAGGTGGCTCAATTTTTCACTTGAAAATTATTTGTCTGATATTATGTGACCACCAGCTGATCTACAAGTTCAAAATGTGTTCCAAGTACCACTGACCACGTGTGTGACTAGATCCATATACGAAACAGAACAATCACAACAGCTGACATTCCTCATCATTCTGCTGAGTCTCAAAAGATCACATAAATCATTTCACCAGAATCAAAGTGGTGGCCATTCCCAGCCATCCTCTGCTACCATTGAGAGTGGCCAAGAGAGGTACTGACTCAGTTACCATTGAATAATAAACTGAAAACTGAAAAATCTAATGACTTGGTCTGGGAAAGAATGAAACCGTAACACACAGCTCAGAATGAACTGGAACGGTTACATTTCACCAGTTCTGGAACTGTTGGAGATAGGTCTTTTGTGCTATAGCTATCCATAGTTTCTTCTGTATTAACTGAGATTTACATCAAAGAGTGATAAATTCTATAACTCCTACTTCTGTATAATTCCACTTCCCTTATTCTCATTGACAAGCACTGCCTTGCACTTGCCTAGTACCATGACCTTGTGATCAACCTCCTTCTCTCACATCTCTCATCTAGGAGTCTTCAAAGTGAGGCCCATATACCTCAGGGGCTAGGAGGTCAATATAGGTCAATATCCTTGAGTATTGGAAGAAATATTTCTCTTTGAGTACTGAAAGAAATATTTAATTTATACTTATTTTTATGCTTAAAATTTAATGAACATAAATAATAGCACATTTCTTCATATAAAATAGGAAGCTAATATATATTACATGAAACTGGGCTCACCTATTGGTGGGTCTCAAGCCAAAAGACACAACCAAGTCAAAGAAGAGGAAAAGGATGGTTTTTCATCTGCAACAAGTAAAGGGGAACATGGGGGATATTTTCCAAAGAAATGTCTCCCAGAACAAAAAACAGGGGAACTTTTAAGCTCAGAGTGCATTCATATTCATGAAGGGGCTTGTGCAATGGGGAATCCAGCATGGAACTGGAGCAAAAGTCATCTTAAGGTGACAGAGCCCAGGTCTTAGTTGATCAAAGTCACAAGGGCCGCCAAGGTCAATATCATCAATTTTCTGAGTCCAATTGGTCAGGTATTTGAGAGCTCAAAAAGGTGTAAATCCTGCAAAGATAACTCAAGAATGTGTCTTGGGCAAGTAGTGCCAGCCAGGCAGAGATCACAAAATGGTCAAGGACCTAAAATGACTTTTCTTATGTCAAGAAAACTATTTCTTGAGGCCCCTGGGAAGCTCAGTCAGTTAATCATCTGCCTTTGACTCAAGTCATGATCTCAGAGTCCTGGGATTGGGGCTCCATGCTCAGTAGGTAGTCTGCTTGTCCCTCTCTCTCTATGTCTCCCATTGTTTATGCTCTCTCTATATATCTCAAATAAATAAATAAAATCTTTTTAAAATTAAAAAAAAACTATTTCTCATTTTTCTTTTTCTGGGGATCCCTAAATCTTTCTGCTTACAATACTAGTACTTTTCTCCTAGAGGAAAGCTATGAGTCTTGGTTAGCATAAATGGGGCCTGGAAAAAAAAATAAGTTCTGAATAAAGATTAGTTATAATTCCTAATAGGTAAATCAATGCTAGTATGGGCAGCTTCAGTATGCCAGCTCTTTCCTTATACAGCAATTATCCCAAGGTAAGAGGATGTGTAGGAGTTGATAGTGCTAATCCTTTCAGTATATTGCTTCAAAAAGGTTTTGATGACACTCAGTTTTAATCAAGCTGGTCATCATTGATTAGTGATATAAAGATTTCCACATGAAAAAGAAATAAAAAGAAATAAAACAGTAAGTTTAAAATAGCACTAAAAATTCAAACCCAAGCCCAGAGAAGAAAATTACTGCATTGATGTATTTAAACAGCCACATTCTGAGATAGAAACATGATGAACTAATCAAATCTACTGTGGTTATATAATTTTCCCCCAATGGTAATACCGGCAACTATAAAAATTCTTACCAACAGATTTTAAAAGCTCGGGAATACATTTAGTACTTATTAAGGATTTTTACAAACAGTTTCAGTGGGTATAGAGTTGATTTATTAAAAGTTGAAAATCCTACAACTTCCAATTAGTCTGTAACATCTGCCTGATATCAGGGAAAATATAAATTTCTTAGCCAAATTTTAATATAAAACTTTCAATAATTGGAGGACAGGATTTAAAAATGAATAATATTAGGAAAGTTGAGTAGAGTAAAATCATGAAAGTTGAATAAATATTGCAGCAACTATGGTAGCAACAGAATTAAAGCATCAAAACAAACTGAACTTAGACCAGCACTTTCAGATAGCTCTATCTCAAAGTGTAGACTACAGGATTGCTGAGGTGTTTTTAAGAAACATATTCGATCACATTGTTCTCAATAAAAACATTCATATATTATATGTAGTAGTAACATTTTATCACTATCTCAATTTTACATTAGGAAGCAAAACTATTTTACTGTCAATAATAAAATTTAAAAGAATTAAGAGTGGAATCTTATTTTCATTTCCATTTTGTATAGTTTTATAATATACATAATTTTAATACTGTAATACTTTAGTGATGTAATTAATGAACAATAAATACATAGTGGGTTCATGAGCAATCAAAAAAGCTAGGATAATAAACACTGTTCTAGTCTTTAATTCTCATTGCTGTTAAGGTTTTTCTCTTAACACACACTTGAATCATGCCTTATGCTTCTTTAAAAATCTGTTAATGGTTCCCCATGGCCTAATGAACAAAATGCAAACTCCTTAGCAAAATATATGAGTGACTGGGTCAAACATTTTTATCCTAATATCTATCTGGCCTTTCCTACTCCCTCAGACATGATTAATTCCCCATATTTCTAAAGCACTTGACCTGTAATTCTAGCACAGCACTCATTTCACTCTGCAGGATTATTAGAAGTTTCTACGGAATAATGAATAAAATACTGGACAGTCATGAAAACTCTGGTTGTACACGGCTCTACTATTGCCTAGCTATGAGACCCAGACTCGGCAGTTTATCTATCTGAGCTTAAATTCCTCTTCTTTAAAATGTAGATAATGACAGAATGTTAGAAATAATATATCCCCATTTTCTACATAAGCTGTCTCCAGCAGTCATTCAATACATACTAGTTGAATCAATATACCAATGAGTAAATGATTCATTTTGAGAGATGGATTTATCTGTAGAATTTGACCCAAAGTGAATTACATTATAATCTTACTTATACCAATCTCTAAGGGATACAGGGATTCTGACTAATCAATAATACAAATTAATAGAGTTACTACATGTTACATAGGAAACTGTAACTTATTTTCAATAAATGAAAATGTGATACAATACTTGTAACTTCATTTAATTACCTTTAATTAATTCTAAGACACATTCAAATTTTGTTGCCTCTTAATATCTAAAGCATTTTTTCTATTTCTCATGATTTTATTTTAGTATTAACAGAAGTTGTCTCCATTTGGTTTTCAAAAATATTCACTTTCTTGAAAGAAGGGGTTTTAAGGGACCTAGAAGTCTCAGGTGGTATAGGACTTCTCTCTAGCTCTACTCAATACACAGCAGAAATCACTATGTGTAAAGTTTAACTTCACCCTTCCCTAGAAATTTGGTTAACCAAGCAATTATAATAAGTATAATTAAATTTCTGAAAACTATGTAATCACAAAGCTTGGTGGATGGTGTAAGGTTCTAGAAATTAATCAGCTCTTTCACAGATGCATACCACAGAAGATCCCACCTGTAGGCCAGGATAATTTGTAAATTCTGGAGAATCTGGCAGCCAAACAGAGCAATAAATAGGAGTTGTTTCTGATATGAGTCATTGTAGCCTTTGTATACACACACTCAGAGAAGAAAGCAATTTTTAACTACACAATTCATTCCAAATGCACACATATGTGGAAATAAGAAAAAATACCCAGTGAGCATATGTGTGATTTAAAGAACAAGTAAAACTTTGAACTCTTGGCTGGGCTCATGTAGATGACTAAAAACAATGTTCATGACATGCCAAGAAGTCAGCTATGTATGTACATTTATGTGTTAAATAAATATAGTGTGATCCATATTTTGAGTTAAGTAAAATTTAAACATATGTCTGTACATGTTCCAGAGGCATTTCTTTAGGTGCATTTCATGGATGTGTTTCAGAGAAAGTGTCACAGAAATTCACATGTGGATGGGGTCAATACAAAAGCAAAAATAATACCTCAGTCCCTATAGAATATTGAATGGTTTTAGTGCCTCTGCTTGAATCCAAGCCAGAAATATCCTGAAATCCTCTGGCTAAAAACATTATTTATAAAATTATTTACTTTGAAATTCTTATTTCTAAAAATGTGATAAGACTCTGGAGAACCCACCAGTGAACTTTACTATCATACTTCAGATCTGAGAGCAATTACACGTAGTTATCCATCATGCAAAATAAAGACAATTCCTGAAACTCATGAATTCTGGAAACAGAAAAAGATGTAGAGAAAGGGAAGTATGCATTGAAGCTCTAATAACATTTACAGGCTTGACCTTTCAACTCTCATTTCAGCAGATGGATAGAAAAATCCTTACCATAGAAAAATATTCTCTAAGAACCTTTAGTGTTCAGGTAAATAAGACTTTTTAAAAATCACAATACTAACCTGAGGGAAAACATTCTGACAAATTTCAAATGCAATGAAACTTTTCTACTTTTGAATTTTCAAAAAGATTTTGAGCCTGCTGCTGTTGGAAACCATTTTTGGAAAAATCAAACTCTGTTTATAAGAAAAAATATTTTAAAAATATACAGTGACTACCTCCTGCCTTGCCTGCTACCCACAAAATTATCCTTAAATTAGTAAACTTAATAAATAATGTTTCCCTAAAATTTATATGGATTTAAATACCAAGGTGAATATATCATAAAGTTTACTTTGAAACTTTTAAACTTATTTTCTGTGAATCCATATATTAATTATGTGATAAATCTATCAAAATAAGTTTGGCATACTGGGGTACAGTGGATGAGGTGACAATAGAGCATTATTTAGCATGTCTCATGTTGAAATAATTTATGAAATTGAAAATAGTGTTCTTTTCAGAGTTCATTTTTATTTCTAATATGCATTCTAGGCATATGCTCAAAAGTATACAAAGTCTTATAAACAAGATTCCTTATGCTTCATCTAAAATATTTACTGATGAAATGATATGCTGTCTGAAAGTTTCTTCAAAGTATTCCAGAGATAATGGTTAAGGTTAGGATGGTTTACAGAAGAAACAAGATTGATGATGGTTAATAATTGTCAAAGTGATATAATAAGCACATGTGGGTATGTTATACCACTCTGTCTTACTTTAAAATGTTATATAATAATTTTTAAAAATATTATGCAGATATTAAATGCAGCATTATTTGTTGAAGAAAAAGAATGGAAACAAGCTAACTATCCATCAATAGAACAGAGCCCTGGCTATTAAAAATATATTACAAACTTATATTACCAAAATAGTACACAGCTCTTAAAAGAAAGACTATATCTATTTGAGCTGGTATGACTATAATAAAGTGGAAGGTGCATAAGTGAGCATAATGTGTTATTTGTGGAAAAGATAGAAAAACTGATATTTATCTTTTGTCAATAGATAAATAGACTTACTAGTTTTCTAGTGTTGTGGTAACAAATTGCCCCAAACTTAATGGCTTAAGACAACATAAATGTATTCTGAGGGTCAGAAAACCAAAATGGGTTTTGCTAGCCTAAAATCAAGGCTTTGGATGGGGTATATTCCTTCTGTATGTGCTAAGAGAGAACTCATTTTCTTACTTTTTCTAGCTTCGAGAGGACACTTTGCATTTCTTGGCTCGTAACTCCTTCCACCATCTTTAAAGCTGGCAGCATAGCATCTTCACATGTTGTCTGACTCTGACTCTCCTACCACCTTATTATAAAATAAGTACTTTTGTGATTTTATTGAGCAGAACTGGATATTCCAGAATAATATCCCCATCTTATAATCCTTAAATTAATCACATCCACAAAGTCCCTTTTCCCATGTAAGGTAGCATATCATTGGGTTTTGGATATTAAGATGTGAATATCTTTGGGAGGGACATTATTCTGTCCATCACAGATATGTAAATATATATCTTTCTAGAGATAATAAAAACTGGTAATATTGGATTTATTGGGGGAGGGAGACTATGGCACTGGTGGTCTGAGATAGGAAAGATTTACTATTTATTGTATATCATTTTGCACTTTGAATTTTTCCCTTGTGTATGCATTATTTTAAAGCACTGTATTTAAAAGGTCACCAAAATAGTAGATCATTTAGATGATTTTTAGGAAGATATAATTTTACCTAACATAGAAATACAAGAGTAAAAAGTTATAGTTTTAAAAAATTGACTTTAATACAAAAAAGAGCCTTTTGAGGTTGAACATTATTTTTTTTTTAATTTTGTTTTAAGTAGGCCTCTCACCCAATGCAGGGCTTGAACTCATTACCCTGAGATCAAGAGTCACATGCTCCACTGACTGAGACAGCCAGGTGCCCCAGATGTTAATTTTAAATATTCCTTAAATTCTGAATTTTGGTAGCCTTTGTCTCCATTTATATTAATATGAATGCAATCTTCTTTAAACATGAATGTACAGTTAGAAAATTTAGCTATAAATTTAAAATATAGTCATGAGGCTAGAATTTACTTCTTCATTACATTACTTATTAGCTTTAATTCATTCAAATGAGCATATTGTTCTCAGAAATACAAAAGAGAGAAAAGTCGAGTAACAACAGAAAGGAATTTATCATGGCCCATCCCAGTTATCACCTCCACTCTCAGGTGCCATGAAGAGATAGATGCCACAGCGTAGGAGAACAGAAATGTGATCTCCTTTTGTGATTAAGAGAACAAAAGTGGCACTAACAGCCATTCTGTTCCGTGAAGATGGATAGTGTATATGAAAACAGGGCAGCTGAGGAAGGATCTTTAAAGGCTTAAAAGTTTAGAGGGAAGAGTCAGAACCAAACCTAAATGGGCCATGAACAACAGTGGATGGGAGGCAACAGTATTGACTGGCATGTGCAGTTCGGTTTGCTAAGTTCTAACAGAAAAATGACCATAAGTCATGGACTTTATTTCCCTCCCTGTAGTTCTTAGTACTTTTGTTTTTTACAACCAACAAGAAACTGCAACAATCCAATCCCTTTCCGTTGTTTTACTCCTGTTCCCTAGATGTCAAATGTTACAATGAGAACATCAGTTTTAAAACTTGCTTTGTTTCCGGTTTTGATCATTAATATTCTGCACACCTGCTGCAGGAAACATAAAATGAGATGTTCAGATTCTAATTCTTATAGATGAATTAATGAAGGAGTCAGAAAAAGGTCCTAACTTAGATACCAGATTCATAAAGTTGAACAATGTCATGTCTCATTGTGAGATTAATATCCCAGTTGCAATTCCTCCTGCAACTTCATTCTTAAATCTTATTAAAATATTTTAAGAGGCTTATAAGAGGATAAATATTCATTCATGGATGACTGCCAAATTTGTACTTAATGACAATTTTGCATTCTGTCTCATATGAAGAGGTAAACAAATCGTGTTTACATTTAAAAAAAAAATTGTACCACCACTTCCCTTAAGGAGTATCATGGTAAGATGATTCACAAAATATAAAAACTTTTTTTCAATTAACAATCCATTGCTATTTCTATTTTTGTTTCAATTATTAGCTTTCACTGCTCCCTTTCCTTTTGGTCTCTTACAGACTTTGAGATGACTTGCACTCAAAGCCTGCTGAGAAAGGCAGGCTGGGAAAACCACAGGCATTTCCCACAACCACTACACCCAGAGTGCAGTGGAGTTTGCAGCTATCTGAGCTGTAGGGCCTAATGTGTCTGCTGGCAAACAGGATTCAGTATTTTACCCTTTCTCATCCCTTCTCTCCTGGCACCAGCCATGCTGTGGAATTCCAAAAGTGTCTCATAACACTATTCAATTTTAAATCAGTCTTCATAAATTTCTTTCATAGCTTCATCTACTTTCATCGGCAATTTGTGATTGCCCTTTCAAAACCTTTGACAAATTTCTTCCTCATAGCTGTCCTTGTACAGCAATTTTCACTGACAATGAGATGAAGTCTGTTGAACCTCTGAATGCCAGCCCTTCCACCACATTCTTGTGTCATTACAGTTATAAACTCATCCTCTCAGCACACATTCTCTGCGGGCAGGCAAAGGAAACTAAGACTTCCAAGTGATCTTTATGAGTTGTATGTAAAAGTGATATCCATTATTTGAGCTGTATTTTAATCCAAGCAGGATTTCCATAAAAACTGTGGTCTGCTTTACATTTGGAAGAGGTAGTCAACACTTAATCATACTAACCAGTTCCTGAATAACAGTAGATAAACCAGAGTAAGGACTTGAGAGAACTCACTTTGCAAGCATGACCTGGTAATTAGGTAGGGGCTAGTTTGTACTGATTGTCATCACACAAGCAGCCTGAAAGGTTCTGCACCATCCTTGATGATGTTCTTGTTAAAGGGATGTAGGGAAAGAGGAGATGAGGTCGGAAGAGGCTGATCATCTCCCTCCCTCTCTCCCCATCAGCTTGACCCCAAGGTTCTTGTCACCATCAGTGAGCATCAGTGCTAGTCAGCTTTATTACTGAGTCAAGTTCTCATACTAGGAATAAAGCTAGATAACCCACGATGATGGAATTGACTTTTATTTTGTTTTAAAATCTATTATTGGATTAAGTCTCACTTTTCCCCTTTAGCCTAGCTTTATGCCCACCATTTCCTTGATTCATCAAGATTCATGATACTTTGTTTTCGGGGATGGTGATAACAATAACAAATGTTAATATTAAACTTTTCTATGTAAGTACTTTATTCTTTAATTTAAACTCACAGTTGGGATTTTAATCATCACCATTTTATAGACAATGAACTGAGACTTATAGAAGGGTAGATGTCTAAATTAAAGGCACTCAACCATTTCATAGGGAGTCACTCAAACCCAGGATTTTTATTCCAAAGCCCTCTGCTGCTTTTACTATGTCATAGTAGCTTTCCTTGATGGAAGAAGATGACCCATTCAGGGAGATTCTTATTCACGTAGAATCAGTTTCAATTCTAAATGTGAATCCCTAAAATATACCTCATTAAAAAAAAATTAAATAAAATATACCAATTCAATAGCTCCTAAACATGGGAATAATGTTTTACTAAATGCTAATGTCCATAACTAATGTTGATTTTTAAAATTCTGTTTAAAACATTTGAATGACCTGCCTATGGATTAGAAAACTGTTTTCCTGTGCCTGTAGTATCTATAGCAAAGTCTGCTAAATTTGTTCTGAAGACTCCTAATTCCTAAGAAGAATGCATACAGCAGAAAAACAGCTTAATTTTCTTAAAGAACTTAGATATCATACTTGGATTTGCTCACTGAGACATCAGGAAAACTTCACACACAAAAAAAAAAAAACAAGGGAAGAAAATAAATTTATTATTTAATTGTGACATTTTATAAACACTTGGTGACTCAAAACCAATATAAAAAATATACTCTAGAAAACAAAGCAAGAGCTTATGATACTACTATGCTGTTAAGGAAATGGAACAAACATTTATTGAACACATATTATACAGACACTCATAAAATTAACAGAAATTTACAACCCTAACAGATTGAGTGTCTCAATTTCAAAGGAATTGAAGAGCTTTCCACAGGTCTTATAAACTCTTAATGGCAATTATTAATGGCTAATTAATATATAAGTCTAACAGATTAAAAAGTCTCTGATCTTTTTACTGAGTCTTTTCAGCCATCATAATAGTTTTCCTCAAATATCGTTTTCTACTCCGCAAATGAAAAATTAATAATTTCCACAAAGTAGTAGAAATAATTCTTTAGTAAGCACCCCCCTTCTTCTAGCAGGGCCCTGACCATAATCATCACCACTTCCACACCCTACACTTTCCTTCCTGCTGTCTACTGATATCACCAGCATATAGACTCTTTTAGATATGGTCTCCTCAGATTATTACTAGAGTTCTAGTTCCAATAAAATTTCTTTTACTAGCACCATAGCCCATTAAAAACTTGCTTGAGCCAGGTGACAGTCGAATGGTGGGTATTTATGTACTGCAGTCTAACTGAATAGTTGTCTTCTCTAAGTTGGGTTATAACCAGAAATTCCACTGGAGAAAGGGCAAAGCTATTTCAGCCTCTCCTTCACAAACACAGGTATCCTGAGTACAAAAGCCATGGAAGCAGGACCTGAGTTCCCCAAACCATCATTGTCCAAAAACACCAGTGGATCATAGACATGTTGAAGGGTGACTTTTCTACTTTTCTGTTTCTCTCTAGGAGGCCAGATGGTGTTACACATATTTAAGTTTAAATCCCAGGTTCAGCTTTTATCAGCCAGGTGATTGAGATAAGCATTGACTCTTTCTCTCTCTCTCTGAAACCCTATTTTGTTTTCATCTGTAGAATAAGACCACCTACTCTGTGTTGAAGTTTAAGCAAGGTCATGTATGTAGAGCGCCTAGTAAAATACCTGACCCAGAAAAGATATTCAGAAAATATCCAGTCTTCATATCTAAGTTTGCAAATAATGCCATTCACTGACAAAATGTGGCATATTGTCCTATTTTCATGATGCCTATCCTAGTATTGGAAGGCATTCATTTCAAATGATTAATTTACCTTTTTTTTTTTTTAAGATTTTACTTATTTATTCATGAGAGACACACAGAGAGAGAGAGAGAGAGGCAGAGACACAGGCAGAGGGAGAAACAGGCTCCATGCAGGGAGCCCAATGTGGGACTCGATCCCTGGTCTCCAGGATCAGGCCCTGGGCTGAAGGTGGTACTAAACCGTTGAGCCACCCAGAGCTCACCCGGGCTGCCCAATTAGTTTACCTTTAGAAAGGAATGATTAAGTTTTTTCTACTGACCAAGATGACTTATGTTAAGATGCAGAAGTGGAAAGGGAAAAGACAGAGGTCTGGAAGAGAAGACAATGCAGTATTATGACAAGCAAAGTGATGTGGTTAATAGTACTGGCAATAAAAATGATTTGGGCAGTTACAGAATCAGTAAAGGAAGAATCTCCTGCCTGAGCAAATATTCTCTATCTGAAAGATACCTGTGAATTTGTGGATCATATTAAGCCACCATGGATTTCAAAACTGACTAAAGACCTTAAAAACTGAGTAATCACTCAACTTCTGTTATTTTAGTGTGACATCTTATATATGAACTATAATGGAAAAATCCATGTTTTGTTATAATATACTTAAAAATGCTAAAGACATCTGTGCCCATTTGCACACAACACAGCAAGAGTAACTATCAGCACATGTACGTCAGCATGGATACAGCAAATGAAGCATGGTATGCAATGAACTGTAAATACCATCCCTCAGATTATACGTTTGCTATTTTTCTGGTCTCTAATAAAGGAAATAAGTGAAGTAATTAAAGCCTATAAGCTTTTCTGGGTAAGTTTTATGCATTAAAGAAGTGGAAAAAATTATCCCTACTATACAATAACTAGGAAAAAAGAAAAAAAAATTCCTAGTGCCAATGGATACTAATGGACCAGGACCCACAAATGTATTCAAGTACACAAGAAAAGACATGAAAGAGTAGAACTCCTTGAGTTCACAAACCAGGATTTCGGCAGGTTTCCCGTGGTGTTCCAGGTCACACAATGCCTATAGAGCACCCACGCTGAAATGGCATTAGGCAACTCCAATACCACATCTGAATGTGCTGAATCCACACAGCTAGACTTCAGGGATTTGAACTATGTTCTAGAAAGTGGTGACATTTCTGGTTGTCAACAACTTTCTTCTTCATAATCCAAACACAGATAAAGTGAACTTTGGAGATGCCCAGGCCAAAGGAAGATCAATTAAGCCTTTAAGTCTAAAAACTAGGGATCTGTCACAGATTCTAATAATTGTGCTGTGATTACCTCTACAGCAGGGAGTATGCTACTGCCAGAAACATAAGCCAAGATAATGCTTCCAGATCCTGGTTTAATCTTCAGTTACCTCATTCACCCACCCTTCACAAACCTTCACCTTGGCAAATTTGGGTAAGTGAATTTGGCACCAAGAATTAGCTTTAAGCCAATCTGTGAAGCTCATGAAGGTTGACTGAAAACACTCTCAACTCTTTTCCATCATCATCTTTTACTTCTATTTTCCATAACCCCCTACAGAGTTTTAACAAGCTTTCTATGTACCCAAGAAAAATCTAACTCTCCTGGGTTTTATTCTGTAAGCAATATGGTAAATTGGTTTAATCAACAACTTGTTTCTAAGAAGTTAATATGTTCAGAGCCCTGGATGCCTGGGTGGCTTAGCATTTGAGCATCTGCCTTTGGCTCAGGGAGTGATCCCAGAGTCTCAGGATCGAGTCCCATGTTGGGCTCCCTGCACGGAGCCTGCTTCTCCCTCTGCCTGTGTCTCTGCCTCTCTCTGTGTGTCTCTCATGAATAAATAAATAAAATCTTTAAAAATATATGTGTTCAGAGCCCATTGGAAGCACTAGGAATACAATATTGTTAAGACCTCATCTATCCTATCCTAAATGACTTTAACAGTTAGTTTGGAGGAGAAGATAGACATATGAAACAATTGATGAGAAACAGTAGACAATAAAATGTTAATGTGAGTCATGTCCCATGTGCCAAAGGACTTAAAGAAGTAAGAGATCAGAACAAGACTACAAATTGAAATGATTTTGGGGTGGGGAGGGAGACCATAATTGAACTTTGAAGAATGAGAATTATGTGATATATGGAGAAAGCATTCCAGATGGAAAACAATTAAATCATATAAGAATAAAATAGAAGTTAGTGAATTTGATACTGCACTGCTTAACAAAAATGTGGCTTTTTATTGAAGTTTCATTTCTTCAACTCACACAGACACTAAATAGCTAGAACAATATTTTGCGGGTGAAAAGCTTTGATAATCCTTGAATTTATGCCTTCTTGAGGATTGTCTAGCCCCCCTGTATACATAGGCAAGCACTAGACAGCTCCAAAACCAGAACCCTCTCTGGAAATACTCACCTGGACACCAGAGAAGGTAACATGCCTTTTAGGATCAGATATGGATCTAAACCTATTTGCTTTTGTTGCTTTATCAAGAGAGAGTGCTTCCTCTTAAACCAATCAACACACCACATACACAATTTTATTTTATATGTTTTGTTAAAGATTATTTTTTAGGTATCTTAACAGAGTAAAAAACAAACAAAAAAGCCCTGTGAATACATGACATTTTCACCTGAGAAAAATATTAATGCCTTGCTACACATTAGCCATGTTTATAGGATATTAAACAATAAGTCAAAAAGTGAAAAAAATTAGTCACAATACCTTTTGGCAGCAAATAGAGAAAAAAATGTAAAAACCCAGTTGCTTTTTTGAATTCAGAGTCAATTCAGAGGTTGGCTTATTTTTAAGCTAAACTTAATCAAACAGGTATTTCTGACATGTTAAAAGTCTTTCCACATGCAACTACTGTCGGGACTAAAGAAAGGCATTTTTTTAAGATTATGTATTTGTTTGAGAGATAGTGAGAGAGAGCAGAGCAGAGGGAGGAGCAGAGAAAGAGGGAGAAGCAGAGTCCTCATGAGCAGGGAACCTGATGTGGGGCTCTATCCCAGGACCTCGAGATCATGACCTGAGCCAAAGGCAGAAACTTAACAAACTGCGCTACCCAGGTGCCTCCAAAACAAGGCTTTATTATGGGGAATTAGTAAAATGCAGATTCCAGTTCAATAGGTCTGGGATTGGGCCTGAGAGTATGCATGTCTGGAGCATGGTTTTAAAATTTTCCTGCTAATATTCACTTTGCATTTTGTTTTATATTTCAAAATGGGTAGGCTTTACAGGATAAAATCCTAATAATGAATATCCTTTGTCAAAGTACACCTCCCTCAAAATATCTAGTGCATTCTAGTGTATGAGGGAAGCAGAGAAATCCCCTAAGTAGATAATAGCAGAGTAGAGACACCACCTTTAGGTCCAATCCAATTCAATCCCACTGACCTGCTGAACCTCCAGAAAGTACTAGGATAATTACTATGAAAGATTTCACTACTGTCTCCTCCTAGAAGATAAGCTCCATAAGGGCAGAAACTTTCTTGTTTGTGACTTTTTCCCCAGCACAGAAAACACAGCTTCATGTATAGTAGGCACTGAATGCTTGTTAAATGGTTAATGGGATGAATAAATGGAAAGCAAAATTAATGATGCATGCCTCCACTCCCCTAATTTTTCTTTCATATTAGCAATCCTTGGGCCCTTTACTAAAAGACTGTTTAAATCCAATCCTTCCAATAATACCTCATGCAATGGAGGCAGCTCAGGTTCCTTTGGGGGTTTGAAAATCAATAACTTCTCACATGTCTACAAGACAAAGTGAAAACTAGGACACAACCTAGAGTCTGTTTTTCCATGAATATCTTAGCACATTGCTCTGAGCCAGACTCACAGCTCAGTTTTCCTAATGTTTCTTAATTAACTTATGAAAGTACAAAAGCAGGTAAAAGCAAGTTCAATTTATCATGGAATTCAAGATTCACACATAGCTAACATTGAGTGTAACTGTTTTGTCTATCCTTCCTCTATCTATTAGTTGTCATGGTTAGAGTTAACAGGGAGAGAATACACTACTCTTCCTACTTGGGAAAAAAGAGACTTTTAAATAGCTCCTTTAAAAAAAAAAAGATTTTATTTATTTATTCATAAGAGACACAGAGAGAAAGAGGCAGAGACACAAGCAGAGGGAGAAGCAGACTCCATGCTGGGAGCCTGACGTGAGACTGGATCCTGGGTCTCCAGGATCACACCCGCGCTGAAGGCAGCGCTAAACCACTGAGCCACCCAGGCTGCCCTAAATAGCTCCTTCTTAAAACGAAAGAAAGAAAGAAAGAAAGAAAGAAAGAAAGAAAGAAAGAAAGAAAGAAAGAAAGAAAGAAAGAAGAAGAAAGAAAGAAAGAAAGAAAGAAAGAAAGAAAGAAAGAAAGAAAGAAAAAAGAAAGAAAGAAAGAAAGAAAGAAAGAAAGAAAGAAAGAAAGAATAAATAAGTAGCTCTTTTTTTCCCATCATGTTTACACTATATATATATATATATATATATATATATATATCCCAGTTAAAAAATGGACAGAAGACATGAATAAACATTTTTTCAAAGAAGGCATCTAGATGGCTTATAGATGTGAAAAGACACTCAACATCACTTATCATCAAGGAAATACAAATCAAAACTACAATGAGGTATCACCTCACACTGGTCAGAATGGCTAAAATCAGCAACACAGGCGAGAACAGATGTTGGCGAGGATTTGGAAAAAGGGAAGACTTCTTACACTGTTGATGGGAACACAAACTGTTGCAGCCACTGTGGAAGACAGTACGGAGGTTCCTCAAAAAGTTAAAAAGAGAACTCTTCCATGATCCAACAATTGCACTACTAGGTATTTACCCAAAGGATACAAAAATACTGATTCCAAGGGATATATGCACCTCGATGTTTATAGCAGCTTTATCAACAATAGCCAATATATGGAAAGACCACAAATGTCTATCAACTGACGAATGAATAAATAAGATGTGGTATATATGGAATATGGCTCAGGCATCAAATGGAATCTTGCCATTTGCAAAAATGTGGATGGAGTTATAGGGTATTATATTAAGTGAAATAGGTCAGTTGAAGGAAGAAAAATATCATATGATTTCACTTATATGTGAAATTTAAGAAAGAAAACAAATGAACATAGGGGGAAACGAGAGAGAGAAGCAAACCAAGAAACAGATTCTTACTATAAAGAACAAACTGAGGGTTGCTAGAGGGGAGGTGGGTGAAGAAATGGGTTAAATGGGTGATGGGTATTAAGGAGGGTCCTTGTGATGAGCCCTGGGTATTGTATTTAAGTGAGGAATTATTAAATTCTACACCTGAAATGAATATTACAATGTATGTTAACTAACAGGAATTTATTTTTTAAAGATGTTATTTTTTTATTCATGAGATACACAGAGAGAGAGACAGAGACATAGGCAGAGGGGGAAGCAGGCTCCCCTCAGGGAGCCTGATGCAGGACTCAATTCCAGGACCCCAGGATCACTACCTGAGTCAAAGACAGACGCCCAGCCACTGAGTCACTCAGGTGCCCCAACTAACTGGAATTTAAACAAAAACTTGAAATTACAAAAAAATAGAAGAGTCTAAAATCAATGAAGTTAAAATCTAATCATAATCCATTCTGATAGTCCATTAACTGTGTTTACCAACAGTACCACTTGTCAAAAGGGAAGAAAAAAAAAAAAACGAAGGTAATGAATAGTATAGGAACAAGTTTAACTTTCTTTGTTCTTTTTAAAGTATGAATTTCATGACAAGAAAAGTTTTCATTACTGCTCAGCCTTTTAATGCTATGAAATTTTAGAAACAAAGTTTGTATGAGTTTCTCATGATTGATCCCATTGCCTTTTCACTTCCAGCTTTTGGCTACCAAGTGTCCCACAGTGGGATGAAGGGAATTCTCTATGCTGGAAGAAGAGTCTTGTCAGTGCCCGGTGTGGCCTAGCTCCAGCTTCATAAAAGATCATAGGCACATTGAGCCCCATCATCCCTTCATTATATGAAAACACAAAGTGCTTTGCGTTAAACTTTTTTTCTTTTTGCTACAACTCTGAACCAGTAATAAACCCATTTTGAAATATTTAGCCAACTTTAAAAAGTTATTTTTCATTTCTTCTTACCCCATATATCTGCTTAGGAAAAGTGAAAGCTAGAAAGAGATTTGAGAATTTCTTCCAACAGCTATGTCTGACCCAGTAAAAAGCAGGAATGAAATATACAGAATGATACAAATGTTTCCTCCAACTTAGTATCATCTCTGTTTTACTATAAGGTGATGTTGGTGAAGGCAGTAAAATATCTTGGTTAAGAATATGAGCCCTGGGACCAGACAGATTTGCAACTCTTTAGTTCAAATCAGTGACCAGTTGTGTGCCTTTGGGTTACTGCCTTCCTTCTCCTCTGCTCCCTGTCTCAGCCTCTTTACATATCAATGTGAAAGACAAAAGTATGAACTTCAAGGAACTATTGAGGAAACCAAGTGTGATAGTGTCCATAGAGCACTAAACTCTGTGTCTAGCATGTAATGGTAGTAAGCACTCAATAAACATTAGCAAATTTTAATACTATTGTGTAGTATAAGAATTCTTTAAAATCAGGAAAAAACAGCAAAACAGTCGTAAAATATTAAATAGCACATCACTCCTGTAAGCATTGATAAGTAAGATGCTAGTGCTATTTGTTAGCATAAGCCTGTGGTGTGAAAACTATTACTGTCCTATTTAAAAGAAAGATGGCTTGCTTGAAAATGTTGGCTTCCATGTGTATTAAAATTGCAATTCCAATTTCAAGGATGCAATGCATCTTGATGTAGTTACAGTCTATCAATAATGTTGATATCTAGCTGCCTGTGTTTCTTTTGTGTTCAAAATGTTGAGATTTCTTAGAGGGTGGTCAGTAGCTACCAGGCTCAGTGAGAGAATCAATAGAGGGCCCATTTCCTAAGAAGACAATTAATTGGATGTAGGTAGGTAAATTTGTTGACTATGACCAAAGAACTCCAAGACTATTGCACTACAGATAATTTGCGTGACTCCTCCCACAGAAATCTGGATACATCAGTAAGGTCATATATCCAAGAAACGTCTCCTACACATTATCACAGATAATCCATCTGCCTGCACATCTGACTGGATTGCTCATACACTAGTCAGTATACTCAACACAGTCGTATATAGCAACCTGAACTGATGATCAGTTGGTTTAAATGATCAGTTTGATAAACCCAACCAGATGTTAGGAGAAACTTCATAGGAAAAACTCTCACGGAAAGTCCTTTATCAAAATGCAAGATACAATCATATCACTTCATTTTATTGACTAGGAAATGAAGACCCCAAACATGAGGTGTGGCTCTGCTAGGAAATGGCATAGCTGGGATAATATTTTGGCTTCTTCCTGGTTTCTCATCTTAAGGAAGTATTCTCCTCACCTGCCACCACTTCTTCCATATATCAAGTATGTTTCCGTATCTTGGCTATTGTGAAATAATGCTACAATGAACATGGGAGAGCAGGTATCTCTTTAATATGCTGTTTTAATTCCCTTGAGATATATACCCACAAGGGGGATTCCTGTGTCATATGGTAATTCTATTTTTAATTTTTTAAGGAACCTCTGTCCTGTTTTCTGTACTGGCTGAACCAATTTATATTCCTACCAACAATGCTTAAGGGTTCTGTTTTCTCCACATCTTCACCATTACTTATTTCTTGTCTTTTTAATAATAGCCATTCTCACAGTAATGAGGTGATATTTCATTGTGGTTTTGATTTGCATTTCCCTGATAATCAATGATGTTGAGCACCTTTTTATTTACCTGCTAGTCATCTATATGTGTCTTCTTTGGAAAAAAGTCTTTTTATGACTTCTGCTCATTTTTTCAAATCACATTGTTGTGAGTTTTGCTATTGAGTTGTGTCATAGTTTTTAAATAATTGTGTCTGTGTCATTTGTTCAGAATGAACTCAGATTTTTTTAAGGAATCTATTATTCTATTGAATATCTGTCTCTTTGCTCTTCTTCCCAAAGGGAAATCCAGAAACAAAAAGAGAGGAGGACCTTACTTAGACTGTGTAATAGTCTGACTCCACATCTGATATTTGACTACAGACAGTTGTCGATCCCCACTGCTCCTCCTCCCTCAGCTCCACAATTGGCAAGCTGATAGAATAGTTCAGGTGTTTACTTCTTTGGTGCCAGGAGAAGGTTCAAACCAATTAAGCCCCTATCCTCAAGGGAACCCTCATCCCAGCACTACTCCCTAACCACAATAAAAACCCTAACCAGCCTCCTTTCCCTACTCTCAAACTTCTTTTCCTACTCTTACACTTTTCAAACCCTATTTGGACTGCTAGGAAGCTACCTTGGTCTCTCATGAGTAATTACCTTTAGCACCCTGTTGGTGCATGCATGGCATCATACGTCAGCACATCTGAACCAAATTTGGGGTGGAGTTTATTTTGTCTCTATGGGGTGTTCCAACAGACTGCCTCTAGGCATACATATAGCCAATAGCAAAGAGGAGAAAAATCTTTGATGGGATTTGAAATTGGTGTTTGAAATATATGAGTGGATTTCTAAGATTCAAAAGTAATTTTAAAAATTAATAGGTAAATTTTTTTTAAATTAATAGGTGAAAATATAAGTGAAAAAATAGGTGAGACAGGTGAAGGTGGTTATGAGGTACAAAATTCTAGTTATAGAATACATAAGTCACAAGGATGAAAAGTACAATGTAGGGAACATAGCCAATAATATTGTAATAATTTTGTATAGTGACAGTGACTACACTTATTGTGGTGAGCATTAAAAAAATTATAAAACCTGCTCATTTTTATTAAAGGACTGGAAGCAAATAATATACTAGAGCATAGCTGGAAGCAGTGATTAGAGAAAAAAGTATTTTAGATTCCAAGTTGTGGACATTCAGTTAAAAAGTTATATTTATATTAGAAAGAAAAGCAATTTCAGTTCAAGTGATTTGATATCTATGCTTTTAGGATGACAAGGTTTGTTCCACCTAAATAATCACTCTGTGGAAATGAATAAACAGTATGACAGAAGTCTCTCATGAATGATCTACATTTTCAGTAATGCCAGAGTCATTATGTGATCTAGGAAAAAGGCCAATTATGCTTTTGGATGCTCTATCACACCACATAGCCTAAATTACTCACAAATCAAATTTTCTTAGAATTTCTAGGGTTTTCTATAAAGACTCATCATACTCATCCATTTATATAAACTACAAAAGAGTTTGTTGCCTTAACTCCCTATCTCCACAACCTAATATAGTGCTTGGCAAACAAGCCTCATTCAATAAATATTTGTTAAGTGAAACTCATCAAACAAGATTTGTTGAATATCTAAATGTCAGACATTGTTCTAAATATAGATGCTAAATATTTTTGATTCTTTAAACACAGAATATTTTAAATAAGAATTAATTGGATGTATTTGGTTACAATGATTTCCCTTGCACTAAGAGTGTTCCGGAATACAAAGATGGGTGGCTAGAAGTCATGATTTATTCTATGACTTAAAATCCCTGGCCAAAATATTGAAAGGCTGAGGGATAGGCAGCTGGCCAAATCAGCCCAATTGCAATCATCCTCCAGAGATTGTTCTAACAGGAACAATGACAAAAAAGGTGGCCAGGCCAACTCTGGTACATAAAGGTACAGAGCTCAAGAGGTACAGACTCTTTATCCTGTGGAGGAAGCCAATCTTCAATGGAAGAGAGTGAAACTGGCTACAGGTAGAAGAGCACATTGATAGGTCACATCAGTAGCACAGTTCCTTACTCATCCCTATATGTGTACCTTTTACCTTGTGACTTTACAGTTTTCACAAGAAGCCAGAGTCTATTTACTCATCCCTTGAATCTGAGCTGGGCTATGCAGCCAATAACAAATAGTCTATAGAATGAAGACATCACAGTGAGCTAGTTCCTAGGTTTCATGTGTTTTTATTCTTGCTCTCATGCCTCTGTCACTGCTATAAAAACAGGTCTACTCAGCTATAGAGTTAAATACCCTGGTAGCTTAAGCTGACAGCCAGAAACCCTCAGATGCATGAGTGAGCCCAGGGGACATGTGCAAAGCTGTAACTGATTTCAGACATAAAATCAATAAATACTTACTGCTACATATCACTAAGTATATAATAACATTATTGCACAGCATTTTTATGGGCATAACCAATACAATCCCCTTTCCATATATATATGGAAATATATATATATATATATATATATATATATATATATATATATATATATTGGCCATTTGGATATCCTCTTTTATTGTCTATTTAAGTTCTCGGATGGGTCCAAGAAAAGTTATAAAGTTCTGATTTGTTGGGCTTTTTGTTATTCCAAGGGTAGAAGTTAAGCTCTCTCTAGATCTCTACATTCCTGAATCAACCACAACTGTACACCTCCTGACATTTCATTCTCCTCTAAATTCAGTATTTGGATAATTCATGAGTCTGTTTTTATCATGTGGGGTATTTTTTTTTCTTAATTGCCAGTCACATATTCTTGCCTTTCCGTACATCTAGTAATTGTTTATTGCACGGAGGACATAGTGTAAATAAAAGAATTCTATGGGCTCCAGATGATATAATCTACCACCAGATAGAATTCCCCCATTCCTTAGGCAGACAGGATAAGGACTGACAAGCTCAATCCAAATCAGAGACTGAGCTATGTCAGGGTTCTGTCTATAACTAGCCTTCTCAGTTATACATGACCCTTCCAGGATTTTGAATGAGTGTCCTTCTCAGCCCTGAGATTCTGGGAAGGTTTAGAATTCCCCTTCAGTATTTCACAGCTTACCTCTGTCTTCCAATCCCCACCTACTTTCAAAATCTGGTATGTATCTGTCTTAATTCTGGATGCTACCTGTAGTAAGTTCTGTTTCCTAAGAAACATTGTGAGACTGCAGAGATTTCACACTACCTTGTAATAGTTTCAGCCTAGATTCTCACAGTACTAGACCTTAGCCTCTCTTGTTTCTGGTTTGTCACACCAGCCCTGCACAATCAGTGAAAGGTGTGCTGGTTTGTCTCTGCCTCCAGCAAGTCCTAGGTGAGAACCACCTAGGACATCATCAGTTCGCCTCAGAGAGTTCTTTCACTTCAATCATTATGGATCATCTAGTCCTGTTGTTTTTAAAGCTCTCTGATGTCTTTACAAAATGATTTTATAATTTCTCTGGCCTTTTCCACTTACTTCCATGGAGGCATTGGCCTGTCATAAACTTAGACATGCCATCCAAAAATAAACATCTCCTGCATCTATTCTTAACAAAGATTTTCAGAAAAAGGAAAAAACTAGCTAAGCTTGAATACGTTATTTTACAGAAATAAATTGGGAATATGTTTACATAAAAGTTTAAAAACTCTGATTAATCAAAAGATATTTTCCCCTTAGAGTTTGGAAATATCTTAAATATAACAATTTTCCTAAAAGTTTAAAAAATACTGTGAAACAGTGGCTCAGTTTAAAACATGTGCCTTAGTTGTAACACCTCTAAAACCTAATTTTTACCTTCTTTCTTTATTCTTCTATTAACTATACAGATCAAATAATTTCTTTTAATTGCTTTGTATTCACATTATTGTAAATTTCTTATAATTTACAGCCTAATGAGTTGACCTCCTTAAGTCAATGTTTTAAAAATATCTATAAATATTTATATAGCATTTCAATATTTCAGTATTTCTAAGGAAAGACATTGATATTAAAGTAGTATGTCTCTTTCTTTTCTAAAAACCAATAATACATACATCAGCTTAACCTTGATTTTCTTCTTTGCATCTTCTCTAAAACAACACTCCACTTATCACATGGTTATTAATTAAAAATTCTACAGAGGAGACGAAAGAGACCATTCATATTGTAAAGCACATTTTATGAGAAAGACTGAGTAAATGTGTCCTTTATCCTCTCAACTCCACATTAAAAAATACACACAAAAGATATTAAAGACCATTATACTAATATTTTTATTATGCAGATAAAATTATGCAGGGTTTTGATACAAAAATGATATGCATATATTTGAGTGTGTTTGGAGACAATATCCATGGGTCTCATATATCTGCACATCTTATGAGAAAAGTATGACCACTACCCTTTGTTCCAAATTATCATTTCAAGAATGTTTATATAGGGGCACCTGGGTGATACAATCGGTTAAGTGTCTGACTCAGTTTCAGCTCAGGTCATAATCTCAGAGTCCTGGGATTGTGCCCCACATTGGGCTCCATGCTCAGCATGGGGTATGCTTTAGATTCTCTGTCTCCTTTTCCCTCTGTCCCTCCCCCTGCATGTTTTCTCTATATATATATCTAAAATAAATAAATAAATCTTTAAAAAATATTTGTATAGTGAACAGTCTTGGAAAAGAATAATGTTTCTCTTTAGAAAAATGGTTCTCAACTGAGAGTAGATTTTGTCCCTCACAAGACATTTGGCAATTTCTAGGGACATTTTTGATTGCCATGACTAAGGATGTTCCTGGTATATAGTGGGCAGAGGCCATGGAGCTGCTAAATATCCTACAATGCACAGGAAAGCCCCCAAATCAAATAATCTGGCCCAAAATGTCAGTAGGGCTGAGATGGAGAAACCATGCTTTAGAGTAAAGAGCAAACATGCTTGCTGTACATTATAAAATATTTAGGTTCCCTAAGTTCGGGATTCCTCTCTTAAAATGCATCCTATCATCTGGGCAGGTGTCATCTGGCCATTTTTGTATCACTTGTGAATTTGGGGCTCAGAGTAATTGTGCGAAAGCGTTGACATTTTTTGCTACTGCTTTTGCTGCAGTTAGTAATTTACTATGTCATCTCTGATCCAGGAGATGCATGTCTTCTACCAGCAATTATGAAACTATGGCACCCTGATTAAAATCAGAGTAAAATTTTAAAAAATAAAAGCAAAGTAAAATTGCAGACCCTTAACATTTCTGGATATACTATTTTATATTTTAGGCAATAAAAAATAAGTGCAAAACCAAACTGCTTTTGAAAAGCCTTTCAATCTAGATGGCCTAAAAAAGAACTAGTTGATTAATTTTGTACGCACTTTTATAAGACTATACTAAAATTAGACAACCCAACAGAAAAATGATCAAAGATATGATCATATGATTTATACTTTTTATAATAATGGAATTCAATGTATTTAGGAAAATGTCCTTGTTTTTAAGTTGTAAATAAAGTTTTTATGACCAAAGTATCACAAAGAGTCCCTTTTACTTTTAAATACTTCTGGAAAAAAAAAATATGTGTGTGTGTGTGCATGTGTATGGTGAGAGAGCTCAAGAACATGGCAAATGTTAGAATGTAGTAAATCTAGGTAAAAGATACAGAGATGTTAACTGTAGTATTCTTATAAGTTTCCTATGTGTAAACTATTTCAAAAGGAGGGGAACATAAACAGATGACATAGGTCTATGCTCAATAGTTTAAGACTGCACACTAAAACTATGATTTACATTTTAAAAAGATATAGCTGGCTTTAAAACAATAAAAAGATCTATCTTATTAATTTTTAAAATACAAATAAAATGAGGGTTTTTTTATTTCTATGATTAGCAAAGAATGTTGCAGTTTGATCATAATCCAATACTGATGAAGCTTGGAGAAAAGATATTCTTATCCACTTCTGATGGGACTATGACTTAGAGTATACATTTTGGAGGAAAATTTTGAACAATTAATTAGAGTTTTTTAAATGCTCCCACCTGTTCTTTCATCAATTGTTGATGCACCAAGGACACAATTTCATCTATATAACCCTCATGTTCAGAATGTTTAAACTGAATCTAATCATTTGAAAAATCCAAATTGTAGAACATTCTGGAAAACAACTGATATGGACCTTAAAAATATGTCAATGTCATGAACAACAAAAGTGGCTGAGGACAGTTTCAGGTTAAAGAGACGTGAAAATTATCTCCTTCTTAGTGCAGTAGGCAGCACATCAGTCTCCATAAAGAGACATGACAATTAAAAAATTAAATTAAAAAATTAAAATGAAATAAATGCACATAGTCTTAAATCTGATAGTAACATTTCCAAGGTTTTACTCTATAAACTCTACTGAGGATATCTCAAAATCATCAAGCCACAAGCATGTTCATAGTATGGTTTCTTATCACAGGAAAAAATTAACAATCTCGATTTATATCACTAAACCAATGGTTAAATGTTTCATGAATCCAGTTACATAATCATATGTAGACACTGAAAAAATGGTCTGGGTATGTATATGCTATTAGAAAAAAACTGCAACATTTTTTAGTTAAGTGGGGGGAAAATATAGTAGAGTATATTATATAGGTACCCTTTTTTTTGGAAATAAAATACAGAAAGATGTGGATAGATGGATGCAGGAAGACATATGGTTGGTGTTTGGGAAACTGAAAGAGTAGATGGCACAGGCTGGTTCTGAAGGCACAGAGTTTTGAATCAAAAGCAAAAATTTCTGTGGCCACATATAGGTGCAAGAATGAGAATAATGGCATGGAATAAAAGGGAAAAGGATATAAGATAAAACAGTCTCTGAATGACCTGCATTGTATCAACTTGAAGTAGCTCTTAAAACTTTATTTTTGCAGGCCTCTCACTGCCCCCCACCACTATCCTTGCCCTCCCTAATTTTCTGGTTCAGCATCTCTGACTCCCAGGGTTCAGAAATCGGGACTTCCAACAAGCGTCCCAGGTACCCTCGCCCTCACAATGTTTGAAAACCAAGAGCGGCTCTCAGTTTTATGAATATGGTGAAACTATCTAGCCAGAATCTCTTGATTGTTTTTCCTCCTGGCTGCACCATCCATCTGTTCAAAGTCCACCCAAGCTTTTCCATCTCTCCTGCATAAAGGAAAAACTATCCCCACTCTTTGCCAAGGTATTTTTAACTCCACCTGTTCACAATCAATACTCCCCATCTCTTCTAGTTCACTCAGTAGTCAACAGAAAGAACCACCAGATCATATTTTTCTGGGCCTGAAGATATGGTTAAGTCCATCTTTCAGGTTGCTTTAAATTATGGCCAAAGTGGCAAGATAAATAAGTGGGAAATATCAGAAAGGGAGACAGAACATGAAAGACTCCTAACTCTGGGAAATGAACTGAGGGTGGTGGAAGGGGAAGTGGGTGGGGGGTGGGTGTGACTGGGTGACAGGCACTGAGGTGGGCACTTGATGGGATGAGCACTGGGTGTTATTCTATATGTTGACAAATTGAACACCAAAAAAAAAAATTTATTTAAAAAAATAATAAAATAAAATAAAATAATAAAATAAAAACAAAGTGGCAAGATGAAAGTTGAATGCAGTATAAAATAAGAAAAAAACTGACTAATGTTTAAACATCCACATTTAATATGCACAGCTGGGCCCTGGATGAGAAAAAGGAAAGCATTGGCAGAGATAAAGATAAAGACTGCCTCACAAACAGCCTCTTTCAGTTTAAAATGTGGAAGTTAGGTAAGAAAAATGTTCTGTGAGGACATCTGCAGTTCAGGATTGCTTTGCTTCAAATCTTCTGAGTACCCACAGTTACAATTGTCAGGGAGGTCCTGCAATAATGAAAGACCTGCCTGTAAGGTCTACTCATCTTTGCAGTATTGAGCCATTTTTACTATACCTAGTTTAGTAGGTATAGTATGATAGATCATTTTATAACTATAAAAGTAGAAGATTCCTTTCTATTAATTTTGCTAACCATCTGAAATACCATCCATTTAGATTTCCTCATATTTTGGGGTTGGGGGGGTCAAGGGTTTTTTTTGGTAGGCATTGTTAAGTATAATTTTGGGTACTTTTAGTACTAAAATGTTAATCATTACATTTTAAATGTAGTGTCCTTCAAGAAATTAATTGAAGGTGGGGTGCCTAGGTGGCTCAGTCGGTTGAGCATTTGACTCTTGGTTTCAGCTCAGGCCATGATCTCATGGGTCATGGCTCCATATTGGGCTCTGCACTCAGTGGGGAGTCTGCTTGAAGATTCCCTTCCTCTGCTCCTCCCCTGACTTGTGTTCTCTTTTTCTCTCTCTCTCAAATAAATAAATCTTTTAAAAAAAAAGAAGCTAATTAATGGTAATGTCTATCAGATCTGAATAATTATTACTCAGTGTCCCTCCCAACTTGAAAATGTTCACTGACCTTTCCAGTCAAACTTTTCATACTATCATACTATTCAGTGTAGAATAGCAGTGCTTTGCCTGAACAACTGGTTCATCTTTATCATAACTGGTTCAACTTCATCACTTAGTCAATAACTCATCATACTGTCCTCTCTACCTAGATTTCCTATTAACTTTAAGCCAAATCTCTGGCCCACCTTTAGCAAAGGAAGCCTCAATCAAAAAACTGTAAACTAACCTCACCCGGTTTTGCTATTTTTTCATCTTTATTTTCTCTTTTGCTCAACTTGCTCACTCGGTTGTATCACATATTCTTTCAGAGTACCTTAAATAATTTTTGGAACCAATAGAATATAAATAAATAAATTAGGCTCAAGCATTGCAAGAGTTCCCACTGAAACAAAGTTTTGCTTCTTTATATTCATCTCCTTCTGGATGACAAAAATCATTCTTAAAAATAAAAATGTCTCAGGGTGCCTGGGTGGCTCAGTCAGTTAAGCGTCTGCCTTCAGCTCAGGTCATGATCTCAGGGTGATAAAGGGATGGAGCCCCGCTTTAGGCTCCCTGCTTAGCGAGGAGTGTGCTTCTTTCTGTCCCTCTGCCCCTCCTCCCTGCTTGTGCTTTCTCCCTTCTCTCTTGCTCTCTCTCTCTCTCTCTCTCTCTCATAAATAAACCTTTAAAAAACCTTTTAAAAATAAAAATGTCTCTTGGTGAATGCTTAGCCACTCACCAAGGTACCAGTATTGCTTATTCAGTAATACAAACTTGATATGACTATTTGTTCCCATCAGTATCCCACATACACAAAGTGTGTCACTGCCTTTCCAGAGGCTAATCAGAAATCTTTTTCTTCCTTCTGCTGTTTGTTGACTGTTCAATGCTGCAAAATATTCCTAGGAAAACCCTAGAGTCACAAACTTCTTCTTTTCTTACATTTGTGGCATCAGCAATTAGGAAGGCACAAAACAAAAATAAACTAAAAACAAAATCTCACCAAGCAAGTCTCCTAAAGGGCAGCATTGACAGTTTTCCCTACCTATGGCTGGCTGCTCTGTGGCTTTTAGCATTACCTGCCTCTTAGTGCCATGTCTTTGTATTTGTACAGAAAAAGCAGGCTTGCTCCCAGTCCTATTTGGCTTTCTGTTCTCGATAAAGCAATGCATTTTAAAAGGGTCTGTGCTCTTAGCTTAATATTATTCATCTAAGAACATTTCAACCTGGATGAGAAACCCAAATACAGGGCGGTATGTGCACAGATGATTTCAGGAGTACAAATCAGTGTGTCCTTTTAAGGGAGCTCCTTCGGCTCAGCAGCTCTCCCAACAATGTACAGCTGTGAGACTGCGACTTTTTCCCCAGGCTGGTAAGGAACAAGTGTCTTTGCAGTGACGCAGGAGGTCGAGCAGGAAGTGCTGGCTAAGTGTATTTGGTGACTCATATCCATTTGCTCTCCAGCTCACTTGCAGTTTGCTCATTAGCATCAGTGCTGGAGGCTAATGGATACTCAGTAGGAAGTAATTTTTCTTTGTAAATGTCTGGTGAAAAATGGAAATGAAAACCCAAAGAGGGCTCTGTTTCTGACAAAGCTTTCCAAGGCTGACAGAGATTGTGTTTTGTGAGGTCTGGCTACAAGGTTCAGTGGTAAATTTCATGTTCTTAGGACTGATTATCTTCTTCCTAAGATAGGCTTTTGATCACAAAACAAATAGCATGAAAAAAATGAGTAAAGCTGAGTCAAAGAGGTCATATTTATCTCCAATGTCTATTTGTTTCCCTCAAAATTATTAGAGGGACATTTTTAAATACCATGCATTCGTTATGTATCCAAGCACCTAGTGGTATGTTTGTAAATGTTTGGCAACTATCTCTGGGGAAAAAGAAAAGGCCCCGATTTCCACTGTTTCCTGATTTCCATGATGTAAATACTCTCACCATGGCCAATTTCAAGCTACAACATGAGTCACTGAATAAAAGGTTGGGTGGGAGGAATGTAAACATTCAGTCCTCTTGTGAGCTGGTAACTGCCAGCTCGACACCACGAGCCCTCTAAACACAAATAGAGGCTCATCTCCAGGAAATCAAAATATGATTCTGTTTGGCTGAAGGTGATAGATGATAGATAGATAGATGATTGATAGATAGATAGATAGATGATAGATAATTTTTTTTGAGTTTCCATATGTTTAAATCCTCATTCCTGATTCATTCTTGAGTCTGTCTAGTTGCCCTAGGAGTAATATTTGAAAGGTAGAGAAATAATTATTCTAATATAAAAACTGAGGCATCCTCTGTGTAATAGGAAGGTTAAAAAATTTTTTTTGCACGATAGGACTCTTGCACTGTAATACAAAGTCATTGACACACTAACCATATGGAGTAGCTTATTGCCTGCCATTGCCAACTTTTTTAGGTTGTTGTTTTTGTATCCAAATGTTTAATGCTTTCAGAGATGATTAATCTTATGGAAGTTATAAGAGGAGATGATATAATTCTGAGACTATGTAGAGATTCTGTGTTTTTATTCACCTTTGGAAAGTGCAGTGAAAATATTGCTACTTAAGTGAATAAAATCTAACACCTGATCAATTTAATGTCACAGCCATGGATTTACTTGCATAAAAAAAAAAAAAAAAAAAGATGAGCTGAAATATTCTATGCCAAACTCCAGAATGCATATGATTTTAAGGCAAAAGACAGCTAAGAAGAAAGATTTGGAATCAGTCTGGCTGCAATTTCTCAAGGCCTAAAATGTTGGGTTAGAGCTGGGGCCCTAAAGCCACACTGACCTGAATGTCAGGTCACTTTTGAGCTGTATGGTCTCAGGCATGTCGCTCATCCTCTCTGTGCCAGTTTCCTCTACTGTTAAGTGGTGATAATCATAATACCTAACTCCGTAGGTTATAATAAGGATTAAATCTGCCAATACATAAAACAGCTACAGAAGCATTTTATAAATAACACATAAGCATTTGCCAAATAGGAGTTTACTAAATAAACATGAGGAGAATTTTTAAAGACTAAGAAAAACAAATGGATAAGAGATCTAATCTAATCCTTTCAAGCCAGCTGATTTACAGAAGAAAAGTGTAATTAAAAAAAGTGTAATTTAAGCTAATAAATTACATGACCATGCAATATTGCTCCTGCTCCCCTGACTGCAAATTAATGCTAATGCAGGACATGGACTGCAAGTAAAACATTTAACAGTCTAGTTAAAAGAAACTACTTGCTTCTATTTCAACCAACCTGAAGATATTTCTTAAATGTGAACATTCAGGTAGTCTAAAGGGTACCATTCTGACTATCACAAAGACATTCAGGGAACTATGGGACATTCCCATCTCTGAAGTGTTTGATGTAAAGGAAAGGTATAGGGAGGGCACAGATCAAGACTCTAAACAGTTCTGAGATATTACTAATCATATCTGAAATGTCACTGTGACTATTGCATGGAGCTATGCAGAGCTCCTATCAACTATCAGAGTCCTTAAATTGGATGGAAGTCAAGCATTCTTTCTATTCTGTGAACCCTAGATGATGACAATGATGCACTTCAGTGTTAGTGTTGCACATCAATGCATTAAAAAAAGAGATAAAAAAGATTTTAAAAAAGATTTAAAAAAAAAGAAGAAGAGATAGACCTATCTATGTCTTCTATGGTGTTTGACCTTTCTAATCCTAACCTGCCCTCTCTTGGTTCCTCTTAATTTTTTCATGCTGTTGACTGCCCCCTAAATTTCAAATCTTCTTTCCCCAACCCCAGAAATGGACCCTGTCTCTACCAAGTTTCATAGCTGCCTGTTTACTACAATTGCTGAAAAGATTAAAACTATATACAGATGGCTAAGCCTCAGTGAAAATTTCCTCCCAGATTACACATTTTAGAAAGACACTTGTGGAAATACAGTCTCATAATGATTCTGAACATGGGCATTTCAGCCATGTGCAGGCTCACAAAAGGACAAGGGCGAATCATTTGGAGCAAGGAACTTCCAAAGCAACTTCCAAGGAAAATTTGTTTTCTAATTTCCTTTTGAACCACACCTCATAAGAGGTCACTTTTTCTACCTGACAGGACTTTCTCCCATATTAAGATTCCTGAAAGTGTTAAACATTTCCTCAAGTTAATCTAGTTAATCATTCGTTTATATTTTTCACATTTAGAAGACTTAAGCATAGATTTTTCCAATATACTTGCTTATTTTTCTTTTTTAATATTTAATAGGTCCAATGAAAAGAGATATCTGACTTTTAAGCCACACTGGGTAACAATACAGAACTTATGCCAAAACAACCAGGAAACAGACACTTTTTATATTTTTAAGGCATATATATTTTTAGGTATACCAATAATTAAATTACACAAGCTCCTTTTCCATGATTGTTGCAAATAGTCACTACAGCATAAAAGAGTAATAGGAAGTAATCATTAAGTATACATATCCTGTATGTTGATACATATCATCTCATATAGTCTCCCAACAACTTAAGGAAGTTTTTCCAGTTGCAAACATTGATGTTGCTTGCCAATTATTTCTTCTCATCTTCCTCCCTGGCAAAATTTGAATTCTAGGGATGTCTGGGTGGTTCAGTGGTTGCTGTCTGCTTTAGGCTCAGGGCATGATCCCAGGATCCAGGATCAAATCCCACATCGGGCTCCTTGCAGGGCGTCTGCTTCTCTCTGCTTGTGTCTCTGTCTCTCTCTCTTGAATAAATAAATACAATCTCTAAAAAAATAATTTTTTTTTAAATTTTTTATTTATTTATGATAGTCACACACAGAGAGAGAGGGAGAGAGAGGCAGAGACACAGGCAGAGGGAGAAGCAGGCTCCATGCACCCGGAGCCTGACATGGGATTCGATCCCGGGTCTCCAGGATCGCGCCCTGGGCCAAAGGCAGGCACTAAACCGCTGCGCCACCCAGGGATCCCTAAAAAAATAATTTTGAATTCTATTCAGGATGTCAACATATTCAGCAAAAATATCATGTCCTAGAGTCCCTGGAATAGGGGATAATTTTGTGTCATAGTTCTAACAAATAAGGTGGAAATGGAAATCCACTAGATTGCTTTCCTTATGAAAATTCACCTGTCTTGTCCCTTTGAACTCCACCCTTCCCTTCCTCTTGTCTAGAATATGGATACTATGCTCGGTGGTACACTCATAATGAAAACCATACACTAAGGATAGTGGAGCAGAGAAGTAGAAGCAGCCCAGGATAATAAGATGAAGAGCAGAAACAACAGCTTTGAACCACCTATTTCCAGACTTCTCAATAAATGAGAAAAGTAAAATCCTTGCTTGTTCAAGCCATTGTAATCAGAGTTCTTTTACATGTAGCCAGCACAATAGTTTCTATACTCTTTTTTTTACATATAAGAAAATACAGGGCAGCCCAGGTGGCTCAGCGATTTAGCGCTGCCTTCAAGCCAGGGCGTGATCCTGGAGATCCAGGATGGAGTCCCACGTTGGACTCCCTGCATGGAGCCTGCTTCTCCCTCTGCCTGTGTCTCTGCCTCTCTCTCTCTTTCTCTGTGTCTCTCATGAATAAATAAATAAAATCTTAAAAAAGAAAAGAAAAAAAGAAAGAAAAGAAAAGAAAAGGAAAAGGAAAGAAAAAAGAAAAGAAAAGAAGAAAAGAAAGAAAAGAAAAAAGAAAAAGAAAAGAAAAGAAGAAAAGAAAAAAAGAAAAAAGAAAAGAAAGAAAAGAAAGAAAAGAAAAGCAAAGAAAAGAAAAGAAAAGCAAAGAAAAGAAAAGAAAAGAGAAGAAAATACAACCTTGTGGAGTTCTGGTCCAAGATGGTGGCCTAGGAGGCTCCTGAACTCACTTTCTCCAACAGACACACTGCATCTACAGCTACCCATGGAGCAAATATTTCTGAAAGAAATCCAGAAACTAACTGAAAGGCTCCCTACACATTAAGTGAACAAGAAAAAAACCCTCATCAAAATGGGTAAGAAAGATGGAGGCTCATTCCTGCCATAAACCTTACCCCCAGCACACCAACATGTAATTGGAGGGAAACTTACAACGCTCAGTTCTCCCTGAGGAGTAAAGGGTACGTCTAGCAACCCAACTTTTAAGACTTCTACCTGAGGGACAGCTCCGAAAACACTTAGCTCTGAAAGACAATGAGGCTTATATCCACAAGACCCACAAATAAAGAAATAGTTCTTAGTAGGCTTTGGAGGACTTAACATGGCTATCCCCTAGGGCTCAGCACAGAGGGAGCAGGCAAAAACATCCAATTCTCAGTCTTTCTTAAAAGAGGTCTATTTGCCTTTTCACAAAGATGGCACTGAAGGCAAAGAAGGAAGCCACTGCCCCTCCCAAAGCTGAAGCCAAAGTAAAGGCTTTGAAAGCCAAAAAAATCATGCTGAAAGGCATTAACAGTCACAAATAAAAGATCTGCATGTCACCTACATGCCAATCACCCAAGACCCTGTGTCTCCAAAGGCAGCCCAAATATCCTCAAAAGAGCACCCCCAGGAGAAACAACCTTGATCATTATGCAATCATCAAGTTCCTCCTGACTACTGAGTCAGCCATAAATAAAATAGGAGACAACCACACACTCGTGTTCATTGTGGATGTCAAGGCCAATGAGCACCAGATCAAACAGGCTGTGAAGAAACTCTATGACTTTGATGTAGCAAAGGTCAACACCTTGATCAGGCCTGTTGGAGAGAAGAAAGCATATGTTTAACTGGCTCCTGACTATGATGCTTTGGATGTTGCCAACAAAATCAGGATCATCTAAACTGAGTCCAGCTGGCTATAAATCTAATTACAAATTTTTTCACCAAAGGAAAAAAAAAGATGTCTATTTTTGTACTTTTAAAGCTATATGGTATAAAGGTCTGACTTCTAATCAGTCTACATAGAGGTATTAACTGAGATCCTCCCCTTTGGGACACTGACAGGTCTTAGAACACTCTCAACTACTAAGCCACTAAGAACAAGGAAGGAAGCTTGGAAATCACAAAGGTTTAAGAGATAACCAAGAGCTAGGGTCAGGCTAAATGATAAAGTTCATCTACACAAGACCACTTCATCAAGTCTGAGAGAGGTGGCTGCTTTCTCTAATGCACAGAAGCCAACATAAGGAGTCAAGGAAAATAAACAGAGAAATATGTTCCAGATAAAAGAACAACATAAATCCCCAGAAACAGGTCTTAATGAAATGAAGATAAGCAATTTACATTATAAAGTGTTCAAAATAATGGTCATAAAGATGTGCACCAAGATCAGGAGAACAATGCATAAACAAAGCAAGAATTTCAACAGAGACAGAAAATATAAGAAAATACCAAATAAAAATACACAGAGCTGAAGAATACAATAATGGTACTAAAAGAAATTCAATAGAAGGATTCAACAGCAGACTAGATGAAGGAAAGAAAAGATCAGCAAACTCAAAGAAAGAGCAGTGCAATTTGTTCACTCAAAGGAGCAAAAGGATGGGATGCTTGGGTGCTTCATTGGTTGAGCGTCTGCCTTTGGCTCAGGGTGTGGTCCTGGAGTCCTGGGATCGAGTCCTACATCAGGCTGCCTCATGGAGCCTGCTTCTCCCACTCCCTGTGTCTCTGCCTCTCTCTGTGTCTCTCATGAATAAATAAATAAAATCTTTTAAAAATAAAAAAGGAGCAAAAAGAAAAACAAATGAAATAGAAAATACAAAGCCAAAGTCACAGAGCTGCAAGATTTGCACCAAGCTTTCTTTGATACACATGCCATGCTCTTTCCATTCTTTCATACTGCTTTTATAGACACACAGACATTCTATATTAGCTCTGGAAAAAACCCAAATCCTCATTTTAATCATGAGGAACCTGAGGCTCAGAATTGTTAAATGATCTACCCTTAGTGTGACTAAGAATAAAATAGAACAATCCAGTGTTCTCACCAGTGAATATATTCAGAAATCATTGGGATAAAGCAGATGGAAAATTAACTTGAAGCCAAAATCAAGTGCCTTTAATTCAGGGTCAGGGGAGCAGAAAGTGAGATTAAGAATCCTGAAGAACACAAGAAAAAAAAAAATACAAGTTTATTACGACAGATTGTGTTGGCAATGGTGAGGTGTAGTGTTGCAAGAAGCAGATATTTTGGTATCAGAGAGAAGGATTTGAGGACTTCCAGGAAACAGAAAAGCTGTAACTGAGGAGCACAGCCTCTGAATGACCCAGGGATGGGTCTTGCCAGGAAGGCTCTGTGATGAATTTCACTTGCATATCCTTACACCAGGCAAGGCCAAATGAAAATTTGCTTCTAAAATTTAAAAGGTCTGCATTTACAATGTAACATTTGAATATGTCCATAGCAGGTTAAGTAACATACACAAAACACACAGATACCTGCATGCACATACACACATACATAGATGTAGACACAGGAAAAGTAACTGAAAAGCAACACAATAAAATGTCAATAGTGTTTTTTTTCTGAAAGTCAGGGTCATAATTGATTTTTTAATTTGTCTCATTGCTTTCCTATATTTTCTAAACTTCTACACTAAATATATACTGTATTTATAGTAGAAAAGTAAATAAAAACATATTTAAAAATCCATTTGATGGCTATATTGTTCTGTAGTTACAACACAAATGGAACTTGAGACTTTTAAATATATTTCCACATTAAATATGAATCTTATTCTTATAATGAACCAATACATAATATGTTCTCATAAAACCATTCAACAATCAATCATATTTTACTTGTTCATCACCATTTTTAATGGTATAAGAGTAAAAAGTACATCAGCTATGGTAAAAAATACTTTCTTTAAAATCAGATTATTATTATTTTATTTGATTTTTCAGGACTATGAGCTAAATGATGACCCTATATTATTTTTGAACATGTAGATACCACAAAAATATTTAATAAGCCATTTACTTTCACTTAAAATAAAAGGTGGTTTACATCATTGATGTAATTATTAAACAACCATGTTTTGGCAGTTAAGAAAATGGATTTAAACTTAAAATCTCTAACCCAATGCTGGCAATAAAGTGATTATGGCATATCCTAAAAAGAATTTTGTCTCAAAATATTGAAAGCAATCTTTTCAAATAAAGTTTTAAATACTTATTTTAAAAAGTATTTACTATTGAGAAAATAGGCAATTGTCAGTGCAAACATTAAACACAAAAAAATTCACATTCAAATCATAGGTTCACAGATTCAGAAATATTTTATTCTCAACAAAATGGCATAAAATATAAGGCAAAGACAATAACTTAAACTTTTTAAAATTCTTTAAATATTGATGCAAGGAAAAGTATGCTATTGCACACACTTATCATTTTGGATTGCCCAGATATCCTTGTATCTGAGGGAATCCTAAAGTGACTAAAGAAGCCAAAGGTTTAAGACATTCCCTTTCCCAGCTCCTCCAGTAAACAAGTCAGACACTCAAACTTGGGACTTTATTCTGCTGCAAGTAACTTACAGCCATTATACAGACTGCATTATTTGTAGTGCCTAGTGCTGAACTGGAAGTCCTATGCCATAATGGTGAGCTTCCCTTGGGAGCAGGATCCAGAGGGGGCGGCAAGGCTGAGGGCATCAATATTGGGATCATAGCCAGCCTACTCCTATGACCATATCCTTGGCTTGTTTTGTGTCCACTGGTTCCTGGTCATTTTCCAAGTCTAGTTCTTAGTAAGACTTCCCTGATTTTCCCACTTAAGGAAAAATCTATCTATTTATATTAATTTACAGCACTGAATACTTCTTATGCATAGAGTTTAATTATTCTTTCATTTACCAAGCACCTAGTATATGCCAAATGCTATTCTGGAGGTATAGTGGTCAACAAAATAATTCAGATGTTATCTTCCACATATCGCATATTCTATAGGGTGATAGACCATAAATAAGAAAACAAATTTCATCTAAGAATAAATAATGTAGAACATTAAAAAGGATATCAGATTGAGTTAACAGATCTTTAGTTGGAATAGTCATTGAATGCTTGTCTAAGAAATGACATTTGAGCTGAGACATGAATAATAGAGAAAAACAAGGAAAGTTCTAAGGAATAACATATCAGGAAAGGGGAATAAAATACACAAAGACCTTGAGGTAGGAATGAGCCTGGCAAGTTCAAAGATCTCAAATAAACCCAGTGTAACTGGAATATAGTGAACAAGTAAAATAGTTTAAAATAAAGTCAGAAAAAGAAAATGTAAACTAGCACTGTTCAACATAAATATAATGTGAGCCAAAAAAATTCATCCACATTTATAATTTTAAGTGTCCTAGTTATCACATTTTTAAAAAGTAAAAGGAAGCAGGTAAAATTAATATTAGTACTATATTTCCACTATAATTCCAAGATATTATCCTTTTAGTCTATAATTACTATTTGAAAATTATCAATAACATTTTTTAAAGATTTTCTTTATTTATTCATGAGAGAGACACACAGAGAGAGAGGCATAGACACAGGCAGAAGGAGAAGCAGGCTCCACGCAAGGAGCCCAATATGGAACTCGATCCTGGATTTCCAGGATCACACCCTGGGCCGAAGGCAGGCGCCAAACCGCTGAGCCACCCGGGCTGCCCTATCAATAACATTTTTATATTATTTCCTCACTAAGACTTTAAACCTCCTATAGAATTTATATATATGTGTATATATATATATATGTATATATGATATAATTTAAGTGTGTGTGTATATATATATAACATACATCTCTTTATATATATTTATATATATAAAACATACATCTCTTTTTTGCCTAGCATTAATCCAAGTCTCAATAGTCACATGTGGCTAGGCGCTACCATACTGGACAGTACACTAGATCAGGTTGGCCTTTTAAGTCATTGTAAGGTTTGCAATTTAATATAAATAGAGTGAGAACCTATTGGGTAGTTTTCAATGAAAGGATAACATAATATGAATTGCCTGCTGATAATTGATAGATTTTTTTCTAACATTAAAACATTATAAAAAGATATGCTAGAAAATATTTTGGTATGATATATGATCTTAACTTTTTTACCCCAAAATATAATCAGTGATACTGTACTAGTTATTAGGAATAACAAAATATATATAGAAACCAACCAATTCTCAGCACCCTACCATTATCTTCCTGGTTCCAATTCACCATCACCTTTTATCTGGATAAGAGCTGTTTATTCCTCTTGCCCTTCAGCCATCTATCCTCAACTCAGCAGCCAGAATGATCTTATTAATACCTAAACCAGATCATAAAGCCCTCAGTGGCTCCCTGTCTCCCTCCTTATGTGTCCCACTGAGGCCCTACCTACCATGGCCTCCTGTTATATCTGTGACTTCAACCTCTAGTTGCTGCCTCATTCACTCTCCTTCAACCTCTCTGGGCTTCTTGATGTTCTGAGAACACACCAGGCACCTTCCTGCCCCACGACTTCACCCTGGTCCTTGTCTCTTTCCCTAGAAATATGACTCTTGACCTCACTTCCTTCTGTTTTTTGGTCAATTATTTAATTTTTAGTGACATTTACCAACCACTCTATTCAAAAGAGTACTCATACCACCCTCTTCATATCACCCTCCTGCTTTGACTTTCCAATAGCACTTATTATCATATGGAACCTTTTATTTTTTTACTTTTGTTAGTTTATAGACTCTTTCATATGATAAGCTCACTGGGGCAAGGGATGGTTATAAGTCCTTTTTATCTCTATACCCTCAGGGCTGACAAAATTGCCTGGCACACAGACATAATCAATAAACATTTAATAAATTATGATTTGGTCAACGTCTATCATCCCCACTATATTTCAAGCCTCTGTGTGGAAAGGACCATGTCCTCTGTTTGCTTATAATTATATCTCCAGGCACTAGCATCCAAAAACTATGCATTCATTTTGTAGAAATTCCATCAAAAGGGACACCTGAGTTGCTCAATCAGTTAAGCATCTGCCTTTGGCTCAGGTCATGATCCCAGGATCCTGGGATCAAGGCCCACATTGGCCTCACTGCTCAGCAAGGAGTTTGCTTCTTCCTTTCACTCTTCTCCTCCCCACTGTTTAAAAAGGAAATTCAATAAAAATATGTTAAATAATACACTCATTCCCCTATATCAGATAACACTACAAAGAAAAGAATAATTATTTCATGATAGTTGGGCAGAATGACAATATAAAAGTAATAGTTTGTAAAGAGGAACTTAAATGGGCTTTAAGTTATCACACTTCAAAGGTGAAGGTGGTCTGTTTATGGGGGCTATTTATATGGGCTGTTTATATGGGCTTTTCCAACTTTGGTTGGAAAAAGAAGAAAAGAGGTCTAAAAAATATTAACCTGAGTTTCCTTTATCTCCAATTATGACAGCCCTATTTCAAGTATATGAGCATGAACCTAGTAACATAGATCACCATCATTCACCATCATAGATCACCATCTAATGAAAAGAAATTAAGAAAGACAGGTGTGATTACCCAAGTGAAAATGCTCAAGTAGCTGACTATCAACTATTCTTATCTAGATAAGTAAGCATATGTTTCATTGTAAAACTGAGGATATCTATATACTTTCTTTTTTGTTTTCACCTAAATCTGTTATAGCTCAATTTTTAACTTGTTAAAATGCAGTTAAAGCAATTTTATAATGGGGATTCAAATTTGTATATGATTTATGGCATTTTGTCACATAATGAATTTTTCAGGAGAACTGAAAACAATCAAAGATTTAATAATGTGCCCTGCCTCTGTGCCAATGTCAATAGGACATGCATTTTGGGTAATTTTTTTCCAAGTATGAGGTGGAATTTGCACTTTTCCACTCACACTGTCCTTTTCATGCTAATGGTACACATTAGCAAGGAGGTGGGTTGAGGTTAATGATGCAAGGATGACTAAATAAACTGGCCCACACAGGCACTGAATCCATAAACGTGACTTCATTCATATGGTGCTTTAATCAACTGAATAAGCAACCACAGCTAATTAACCACTCTACCACTCACACACCTCTAACCTACAAATCAATCCATTCATTGTCTCTCTGCACCATTGAAATACTTTTCATTTAGGGATGGGCTTAATTAACAGTCAATGCCACAAAACAGCCATAAAAAAATTGCATCATATAGTTTTTCCTTTCTGTTCTTTTCCACAGAACAAGAGTATGCTAAGAAAATTATTGTCTTCTCAAATTGACAATCTCATGAATGACAATAACACCAGAATTAACACAAATCATAATATCTGATTGGTCTAAAGAAGCAGCACAGTGTAATAGAAAGGCAACCTAATAGAAAGGGGTAGATCCTTGAAGATTCAACTTTTGGCTCTGCCTCTTCCTGCTGTATGACTCTTGGACAGCAAAGTTTCTCTCAGCCATAATTCCCTTATCTAAGAAAATGGAGTAATGACATTACTATGAGAATTAAATGGCCTGATGGACATTAAGTGCCTGGTATATTGTAGCCATTCAATGAGTTTTATTATTATAGACACATTACTGTAGTAGCTATGTTAAGGACAGATTAAATAAATCCAAAATGGAGGAAGGAGAACTAGCAAGTGGTCGTGGAGGGTGGGGGATGATGTTGCAATAAATCTGGTCTCAAAAACAGAATTGTAAGACATTGAGGAAACAAAATCAACAGTTTTCTGGCACAACGTGAGAAACTGTGGAGTGGTGAGGTAGTGAAATGCAAGGAATGGGTGACTAAGAAAGGAAAGTCTAAAGTGGCTTTCACCAAGAGGTTAGTCTACAGAGTTCTGGAAGAAGGAGAGGTGATAAGACCAGCAAAATTACATGAAGGTTACATGAAGAATTGTCTTTATTTTAAAATCCAGTTTTCTCAGCTTTTGGGCTCTGAATCCCTGGGAGCTAGAGACATGTAAATCTATATGAACTCCAAACTACTGTTGTAGATAAAATAAATACTATTCCCCTCATGTGTTTTACCACTATCTTTCACATTTATGTCAAGGCTGTAGTGATTAATACATTAAAATTTCTTACACAGACATTCTAAAATGTAACTTGCAACTTTTTTTTTGTTTGTTTTTCTTTTTTTTTTTGTCAAGTATCATGTCATGTTTTGGTAAATGGACCAGAATATGATTATCTCTTTTTATTTTCCTTAAGAATGGTCCTCGTTCTTAAAAATAATTGTAATTATTAACCACTTTCAGAAATTATTCTGGTTATTTGAGATTCAATAAATATTCCATAATCATAATTCAATTATGATTCCATAATTATTCCATAATTCATAAATATTCCATAAATATTCCATAATCATTCTGATTACTTGAGATTCAATAAATACAACCATAATAGAGAGAAACTGACAGGGAAGTCATAGAATATTCTGCTGTATCCAAACAATGTCATTTTGTTTGGTAATTGTTTTTCTTTGCATCAATTATTTCAGTCACTGTGACTATTCCCATAAATATTTGTACACAGCTGGACATAATTTTGTGGCGCTCATTTCCCTGTTAAAACCTCTATTCAACCCAAAGGACTTCCAACAAGTACTTGAGTGGAGATTCCTCCAGGTAATTGCAATAGAATCTGTATTCCCTTGTGAAAAGACTTAGCTTGATGGATTATGAGAAAAATAACGTTAATCTAAAAACAGAGGGAAATGCTAAATAGAGAGATGAGTTGCAAACACTGCCTGCCTGCCATTTTGACACACCCAAGACATTAGTCATTGGATCTGCATTTTCAGTTAGGTTGTACATAGCAAAGAAAAGTGAGTGTTATCCAAGTCAGTAAGGATATGGGGAAATAATTGCTACCAGCTCATCTTTCACCACCAACCCATTTCACAGCCTATTTAATAGCTCTCCAGAAAAGAAATTGAGTAAGAACAAATATTCAACAATTATTTGAATAGGATGACAGTTTTACTTATTTTATTTTATTTTGTTCCTGGAAACTAGAACAAGAGTATTTCTAGTTAGTTAAGTCATTTGGAATGTGCATTCTCCTTCCCTACCTACTTTATTGCTGCCACAACCACCACCACCACCACCACCCTACATATACATACACACACACCACACACACACACACTTTTTTGTTTGAAAGTATTTTTGTAGAGCTAATATTTGAAAGTTCTTTTTATCACATGGTATACATTGTCATCTCTACAGTTGTGCTTTTGAAAACCAAGGACAACAGTTATGGACTTTTGTCTTTGGTGAAAATAGCAGAGGTGAATTTGAGACCAAATTTAACTACTCCACCAGAGAGGTGTAAGAGGCTCCAAAGTTAGCAAAAATTTTAGAGGACTAAGAGTCAAAAAGCCAGGCCTAAATCCAGCTCAGCTACAGCTGGGACCTAACCTGAAGCCAGTCGCTTTGGTAATCTCGGCCTCTGATTACTGGCACAGGATGAGGGTCTAACAGTGGATGATGTCTGTAGCCTCTTGCAGCTGTTGAATTCATTGCTTCTCTGAGCTGCCTGTCCATTCATTCAAGGTCCTCCACATTTGTATTTTCCCAGGCAAAAGACAGCCAGGCTCAGCAGCACTCTGGTCCTAAGAAACTGCCTAGGCCTCATCTAAAGAACACAAGTTTAGATCCTTTCTGCATTTGTCTTATCCTGTGATGGAAACCTAATTCAAACACGTATTTTGCCAAAGAAGCATGTGTAGAAAAATACATGTAAAAATGTGAGTAGAATGAGGCTATGTATACAGGCCATATCAAACTTCTAGCTGATATTCAGTCAAAACAGGAAAATACCTGAAATATTGTTGAAAGGAAAATTGAAACAAATGACCCATGCAGTCAAAATAGTTACCTGGAAAGGTTAAAACAGAACAATAATTACCAAAGTATACTCCATAAGATGTTAAATGTGTCCCTGTTGTTAAAAAGAGAGAAAGAGAGAAGTGGTTATTGTGACCAAATTAGTTTGGGACTAAGTGGGTTAAATGAGTTAAATAGAGTGTTTTTTGTTTTTGTTTTTGTTTTTACAGGACCTCTGAATATGGTATGAAGGTTTTCCCAAATTTACTGACCATGGAACCCTTCTTCCCCAAAATATCCCATAAGATCACTGTGGAAGATCCTATAAGATATATTAAGATAAATAAGGGGAAAAGTACATTGACAAAACATGTCAAATTGTTTTCTAATATTCACTAGTGAATTAACATATTATCTTTAAGAAAGACATATCCAAAGTTGATATCTACTCGAGATTTTATTAAGCTTGGATCAAAATCATTTGTTTCAAACTGACATTTGTCAAATGTCTAGGTTATTCTCAAAATCCCTACTATTATATTCCAATACAAATATTCTATGCATACCTTTATAAAATAGACTTTGATATTTACAGACTGAAGAGCTGAATAGAAATAAGAGAAAAATGATTTTTAAAGTGATCTATGTTTGTCTTCCATGGAATTTTTTCCATCTTTTTAAAAAGAAGTTCCTTGGCCAATTCTGGCATCTCTCGGGAAATTACAAGCCAGGGTAAACCAGGAGCCTGCTATAACACTTCATTCTTATGCATCATTTAAAAGGCATGTACGCTTCGTGTGATTCCAATAACACTAGGCATACTGAGAACGGGGGTTATGTTAGGACCCCATAAATAATGCTTCATCTCATCACTTAGGTTTGACAAAGAAACCTTGTGCAAGAAAGAAGTTACATTTTAGAATAAGGTGTCCTACTTTGTGAATATGTTGAAGATTTCAAGCCTACAACCACAAAGATGAAGGAGTTGATAAAACTATACCCTTACTTTAAAAAGAAGTGGAGATTGATTTTTTTTTCAGAAATGATAGCTGAGAGTATGAGAGTTTGATCCATAAGAGTATATAGTAATACTATAAAAATGAGAGAGATGAGGCATACATGTTTGGTCCAAGGACAATATGCCAGAATCAAAGGGAAGATATAACTATGAGGACAGCGCAATGTCAGTCACTAAATCCCCTGGTGTCAGAACTTAGAGACCCATGGTTAAGTACCAAAACATGGAAGCATCTACTAAAGAGCATATAAAAACAAGAATACCTGGGACAGATCTAGAGTACACAAGACAACTGCAGAATTGGGGCTAGTCTTAGCCCCAACAGTAGGAGATATTGATGGCTGATGCCATGACAGATTCATCAACACACTCAGCAATAGGCATTGGCAGCCTAGGCACCAAACACTGTTACTTCTAGAATCATCTCCATAGGGTTGCACTGGCAGCAAAGCTGTTATTTTTCATACCAGAAGGCAGTAAATAGACTATATAGAGTCAGGATAATATATATATATATAATATATATATATATATATTATATATATAATATGGCATAGGATACCATTTGGTAGTTAAAAGATTAAATTTGCTGATTGTAGATGATATACACCTTAATAATGCTATAACCATTTAGTAGACATCTAAGGATGGTCTAGAGTTCTCCCACATAGGAGCTGTGTGAGAGAAATAATAACTTGCAAAAATCATAACATTCTATTTTTATCCCCATGCTGGTGAGGCCTGAGAATTAAGAATTACATAAGAAAGAATTGCATAATATTGAAAATGCTTGTATTGGAAGAGTCCTGGCTGGCTGTGGCAGTCTTTGTAAACAATGGAAAATCTCATTTAATTGAATTGGCTTAAGTTTGGTCCATTGTGAGAGGCTGTGAATTTGATAACCTATTAAGGTCATCTCCCTAATCACCACAAATGTCCTAATGAATACTGCATTTTTTTCACCTTACTCCCAAAGATCAGAGCACTTTGGCTTAGTCCTAGTTAAGTTTTGTCATTTCCAAGCTATCTATTCTAGAGTGTAATAAAAATGCATTTTGATCATAGCCATAATGATGGTCCACTTGAGCATTTTTTAATAACAACAAATAATTCTTATAAAGGTAGCTCATATTTTTATAGCATGCTAGGTATTTCAAAGTTCCTTCATGTGATCACCTTATCCTATAAGAAGAGAGAAGACATTTGGTAGATAAGGAAACAAATTTGTTGAATTGGCCAATGACAAGCAATTACTGAATGACAACATTGGGTTGAGAACTGCCATCTCTGGACTGCTAGTCTAAGCCAACTCAATGAACCATACCAGACCGCCTCCTCTCCAGCACCTTTTCCCAATCTTTCAGTCAATTCAACAAGCTCAAATGTCATCCAATATCACTGTACCAAAAAATCTAAAACAATGAACTTCATTTAGATGTATTACCAAGAAGCATTAGACAGTGAAATCTCCCTGGGGGTTTAAATTCTTTTAAAGTAAAAGACGCTGTTTTTCTTTGAGTTTTCAACCTTTGCTTTATTAGTGTCTTTAATGAAATGAATGCCAACACTGGTTTATTTGTTTCTCTCCTAGACATTCTTACAAAACACTCAGTGGTGTGTTCTCAAGCTGTAATGCCATTCTTTCCATGAGTTGCACAACCCAACAACCCAGCCAGAAGACAGACAAGGTATCCCCCATAGAGGTCAAGTTACTTTGCCAGTTTATGCCTCCAGCATGAGGAATGACCACATTGTAATAAAAACTAATTGACTACATGATAGAAATAGACATCAAGGGAAAAATAGACTTTCACAATAGTTAGAATGTTTGTTCTTCCCTTGAGGAGGCAAATATTAAGGTTATTTCTGTTGTTGATCAGTCATACAGACACACACATGCATACACACATACACATATCCAATCTACTCCTCATAAAAATAATCTCATTAGCCTCAGTCAGGGGAACCTCTATATGAAAATTTTTTTCTCCCAAGGTTTATGGAGGATACTACAGCACAACCAAAAGATTCAAACAACTCCACGTGATGTTTTGAAATGTATCCCAGTTGTAGGCTGAGTGACCTGCAGGCTGAGCAGACTGCCAAATTTCAAGAGCCTCGGGATCTATTTCAATGATCTCCTAATCCAGAGCTGAGACCTCAGAAACATAATTAACTCTTCTTTTTCTCTCCTCCTTCTGCAGTTTGATGCAGATACCCATCACCAGGCCCCTCTGATTCCATCCCATCAGATATTTTACATACCCTCCAATCTTGCTACAGAGCTTCTTGTTAGGAATAGTAATGATCTCCCCATACAGGGGATTGTTGGTATAGAAGTCACTGCCCAGGTGAGTATGGTACTTCTCGGTGAGGACCCTGGCCACCTTCTTCATGGTTTTGGTGCAAATACAGCCCATGTTGGTGAGTCCCTGGTAACAGAGCTCCATATGACTTGTTTTTGGAGATCAACTCAAATAACTCAATGGGAAATAATTCAACCTAAAGCCAAGAATTACAAGAATGATAAAGATGTCCACCATGCCATGATACCTGGAAATTCCCAAAGTTTGTGTCACATATTGTTGGTTTAAGAGTTTATACACCCCAATACAAAGGAAACTACACAAATGATATTATTTGTAATTATCTTCTTTTAAATAATGAAATGGACCATGATCCTTCCTTTTCCTTTTGATACTCTCCAGATGAATAAAATGATTCATATTAAATTCATATTAGCTTTGTATTATCACAGATTTTTCTTCTTTTTTGTATCTTCATCCTTGTGACTATACTTTAATATAACTTCATTAAAGGGGTGACTGGGTGGCTCAGTCAATTCAGTGTCAGACTCTTGATTTCTATTCAGGTCACGATCTCAGAATTGTGAGATCAAGCCACACTTCAGGCTCCCTGCTCAGCAGGGAGTCTGCTTCTCTACTTCCTCTCCCATTACCTGCCCACCACCCCATCAGCTCACGTGCTCTCTCTCTCTAAAATAAATAAATAAATATAAATACAAATATATATATGTAGATACATATACATATATACATATATATAAAACTTCATTAAATTCAAGGGACAATTTGGGTAATAAGAGCATATACATCCAAAGAGTCCTCGTATTGAACTCATCCAAAGAATGCAAGCAATGACATTTTTAAAGCTTTTGCAATGGACACTGTAAATCACACACAAGACACAAGTCTTTGGTCATCTTCATGATTATTCTTAACAGAATTATCTAAACCAAAATATCCAGGATAATGAGAAACTCTTTTGATTATAATGTTTTAAATCACATTTTATATGGAAATGTAGAAATATATATATTATATATGCACTACATACACACACACATACACGCACATATATATATAAAAGAATATAAAAGATTCTTTTCAGAGGGCCTTCTCTTTGTTATTTCCTGATCATATAAAAAATACAATTTTATTTTGAATGTAGTAAAACCTCATTAGAATATTGTGAAAAATTTTCAAAATATTTTATATAATACAGAACATTGCAAAAATGCATTAATATAACTTATCCTAATAGCTGGAAAGCTAATGTTTTTAATTCATTCAAAATCTCTCTCCTTTAGTTCCTGAGCTACCTAGACAGAGTTTAGAAGTCCTAAAATTTTAGTACTGGTTTTTCACCCAGTAGCTTTTGAGGTTTTCATGGGATTCAAGTTTGAAGAAAGAAATTGTGCAGATAGAATCTCTTAGAATTGACCTCACAGGCATGTGGTGATCATACAGCAGAATTTCTGCCTAGGGATTAGGGGGAATATATATTAAAAATATAGCCAAGCTCTAGACAGCAACCATAGTAGAAGGTCTGCAAGCAGAAATAGGAACACCTAAATATCTCTTTTGCTCCCTCTGCTGGTTGGTTTCATAAAATAAAGAATGAGCGCTTTGATCTCTTTCCAGAAATGCTGATGCATTTTCATTTTACCAGACTTGCAAAATTTGGGCGTCAAGACTTGTCTATTTGGTTTGTTATGATTGAGTTGTTGAGCTTTTGCTTGTCCAGATTATAAATGAGTGTGAAATATTAGGTGGAAATAGATACCATGGAAATGGCAGTTCTATTAGATTAACAGACCAGTGGTTACTGAGCATGACACAAATGGGAATATGACATACTCATCTAAAAATAAAATGATCTCAAAGAGGGTAAAATAGCATATACAAAACTACTTAATAATAAGCCAAACTATGATTTGAAACTAACCTTACAACTTCAGAAAGTGGGAAAATTTCATAAATAAGAGATAAGAGTTGTGTGAAGACTTAAAAATGAGTGATATAGAACACAAGCTAGAAAGTAATAGGAGTGATTGTTGAGAGAACAAGATACACTATCATCAATAATCCAATCTGTGACTTCTCCACCCAAGCACAACCTTCTTCCTATACATACTATTGTAAACAATAGCAACAACAGTATTCTCATACCTAGCATAAAGAAAATATAGACATTCAAAATTAAAACATGAGCAACCTGTCCTCAAAAGTGAATACCCACCATCATTCAGTAATCATAGCTATCTCTGCAGGATAATCAGTCCTTCTCTATCTAGGTTCAGTCACAAGACAGTATTGTTATTCTGCTACCTATGGTTCAGACAATAAAGTTAATCATCAATAATACACTCTCTATAAATATGCTAGAGAAAGACTAGGAAGAAAATATATTTGAGACTATTACAGGGTCCTTCCACACCAAGACAAATCTTTCCTTTCATTTAAGGAACTCTAAGTCTATGATCTGATTCAGGTTAGGCAAGTAGGGGAGGGACCATGAATTTCCAATGTAGTGGTCCACTCATGCCACTACCAATCCTAGAGGGCTTTTAAAAAGACCTTAGTGAGATATCAATGATTTCAGCTCTGGAATCCCAAGGATCAATTAGCCACTTCTGAAGTTTTCTGTATGTTAAACTTTATTATCATCACTCTCACCCTGCCAATTACCCTGGGAACCACATCACCTTGCTTTCAGTTGAGTGCTATCTGGCCTCAGTCAACATGGAAGGCCAATGTATGTGGTGTTATTATCCCAGCATAGAGATGATAACCACTTAAGTCTTTTACAAGAATGCTGCACTCCCTTCACTAGTGAATTTCCTAGTGTCTAGTGAGGAATGTGTTTCCTATAGCTTCTTGAAGAACAAGCTGGAAGATACCAAATCTCCCTAAATTCTTTGTATTTCTCATTCTACAAGATACCATCCTCTGGCATTTATCTTCATTTGGCACATTCCATTGGTGAGTCCAGGTTTTAGGCAATCAGGCAAACAAAATCATTTCTAGGTGCTTAAGCTAGGATGTTGAATCTATCTACTACTATCTATTGACTTCTACATTTATTGATGCATCTATTCATTTATTCAACAAATATCTATCCAGTTTTCACTGTCAGGTATCTGACAATATTTTAGGTACTGGAAATATAGCATGGGTAGAGTAAGCAAAACCCCCTGGCCTCCTGGAGTCTACATTTGATGGAGTCTACAATAAACAAATATGTTAAAATACATTGGAAGATGACTAGTTTAGCATGGTAGAAAGAAACAAAGCAGATTAAAGGCAATTGGGGGCATTGTAGTGTGTAAATTTAAGTAGGAGGGATCAGATTAAGCAACTCTGAGAAAATGACATTGAGCAAAGTGAAGAATTAAGACAAATATCCAAGGGAAGAGCATGCCAGGCAGAGAGCACAGCAAATGCAAAGCTTCAAGGCTTGTGTAAGATCAACAAGGTGGCCAGTGGTGTTTAGAACAAGGTGAGCAAGTGGGAGAATGACTGTTAGCATTATATTTTAGATAAACTCATAGTTTGGGAAATGAAAGAGAATATGAGTCCCATTTTCCTTTCTCTCAAAACTCAGTTTCGGATTTGTTAGTAAAGTGTGCCGAAACTTACCATTTTATATTAGTAAATACTTCATGGCAACCAGCTTATCACTAGTTATCTAAAATATAGGAGTTAAATTAGTAAGAATAATTCAGAGCTGTTCTTTCCTTCTTACTCAACTCATAACAAGTTTATCAATCATCTATTATTATTCTCTCTAATAACCACAAGCTATGAGGAAATTATCACCATGAGCTGAGTATATATTAACAAGTAGGGATATAATGATAAGACTTAAGTGCCATGATCAAGAGTAATTAAGGTTTCTTTTCAAATAAAGCAGTATTTTCAAAGAGCTTGTTAAAAGGTCTGGCAACATCTTCTATCTTGTCAATAAACATATCTATTTTTTATAGTTTGGCTTTTCTATTTTTAATTGGCATGCTTTAAGAGAAACATCCAAGTCATAGCTTTTGAAAGGGGAAATTAATTATTGATTGGCCTCTAGGCAAATAACTTAATTAAAGCTATATGCAGAGTGCCTGGTTAGTTTAAGAAATTGAATATAGAAACTCATTTCTTGTTTAAAAAAATTGTGGTTCACCTCAGTTATTAAAATAGATTCTATTTTGTGGAGACAATAATATGGAATAAGCATTCATTAATAGTCAATAGCAGCATTTTTATGTAGCAAAGCCTCTTGACTAAGCCAGAACTGCAGTCTCGTGTTAATGGATGTTGTGATAAAGAGATGACTTTTTCAGTAAATTTTCCAAAGGTAATCTGCTGGTCTAAAACTAGTCATTTATACAGAGATTAAGTAAATTCAGATGGAAATGATAAAACTTCTTATACTCCATTTCAGTGGAAAGTTTAATTTTCACTTTATTAGTTTAATCTAGCATATGTTTGCTACATATTGTATTAAATTATTTACAAACATAATCTGATGTCATCATCATCATAACAATACTATCAGGCAGGTATTATTATCCCCATTTTACAGATGAGGAAACTTTCAAATAACATTTATATTGGTTAATTATTTTTAAAAGATATACCTTAATTACCAACCCTTAATGTATAATATGAATACATTAAATAATTTCAAACCTCCCAAATCTTAAGACTGTAGTTTCACATAGTCCTAAAATTTTCTTACATGCCAAAGAAACCTGTTCTGGTAACCTCATCTCATTCCAGGAAAATTTTATCCCTAAAAAATACACTTCCATAAAAGACAATCCACACAAAAATTCTATTCTTTTTACACATGGATAACAGTTTCTCTCTAAAACCAAATGGAAAACCACTTTTTAGGTAAAAAATAATACATTTTTTAAAATTTGATCAAAAATTTTAATCCTTACATTAAATGCTTTCCATTGTTTCTTTGTGAAATCTTTAACCAGATCTCAGAATAGGACTTGCCTCCTGGTTTAATTATACTGTTTAGAATCTTCAAATTTCCCTCTTGGGTGAATATAAGAGGTATAAAATAAAGGGCAGAACCCTCTGAGCTTCCTCATAGAGGTTTATCGGTCTCCTTTAGTTCCATCTGTAAAGTACTCAAGATAAAAATAGACTAAACCTGATGAATAAGGAAAAGGCAGCTGGGGTTACCAGCTGCACATGAGCCAGAATTAGACAGGTCCTAAAAAACAAGCTCACTATTGTGTTCACAGCAATGTCTCTTATGTATCCAGCACTGCATATGTTTCCTGATTTAAGCTTCCTAAAAGGTCTAAAAATTAGGCAGAGTAAGTACATCCATCCCCATTCCCTATGAGGATACTGAGGCTCAAAGTGATTTCAGTGACTTGTCTGATGTTACCAGCAAAGCTAAGGCTTGAACCCAGGTCTCTAATTCCTGGCAGACATGCCACTGCACTAGATGACTTCTATTAGGGAATAAATAAATAGATAAACAGGTACACATCAAATAATCCTTTTCCTGTCTGGGTAATAGTATTGTACTCCACAGAGGCATGAGCCCTGGTGACAGTGATGGTTAAATTAGCATTAAGATTATAGAACTACTAGATGAAGGAGTCTATGAAAGGAGGAATAATAAAGACTTATGTGAAATTTTGAAGGTTTGCTATTAGGTGCATACTCAAGATACAATTGTGATGTCTTCATGATAAATTGATAGTTTTATGTCTATAAAATACTGAGTTTCATTTATGATCTCCCTTTGCCTTCATCTATTTGCTCTGAAATATAAATTGTTTGGTGGTGATACAGTCACACCAGGTTTCTATGATTTATGTTAACATAGTGTATTTTTCCATCTCTTTATTTTCAGTTTAGCTCTGTCCTTATATTTAAGATGTATGCTGTAAATCACTGTATTTGGATTTTATTTTGATGTACTTTCTCCATAATCTGGCTTTCTCTGCCTTTTAATTGGATCATTTAGTTCATTTACATTTAATGTAACTATTAATATAGTTGGGTTTAAACCTACCATCTATTTGTTTTCTATTTGCCTTATCAGGATTTTTTTCTTTACCCTTTCCTGACATCCTTTGAGCAAAATATTTCCAGTATTTCTGTTTTGCATTACACTTCATATTTTCTATTAACTTCTTAGCTGTGTCACTACATTATTCCTTAGGTAGTTTCTGTAGTGATTACAATATGCATCCTTAATTTATCACAGGACACTTTTAATTAATATTATATCACTTCATAAATAATGTAACAACCTTACAATAGCATAATTCCATTTGTCTTATTACATCCTTTGTGACATTATACTCATACATTTTGCATCTATATAAACTATAAACCTTAGAGTTCTTTAGTTCTTTGTAATTATATTTGCTTTAGATAATCAATAGTCTTTTAAAGAAATAGTTTAGGAAGTCTTCTTTATTTACCGAATATTTATCTTTTACAATATACTTTATTGCTTACTATAAATTGGACTTCTATCTGGGACCGTTTTTTTTATCACAAAGAACGTCCTTTATTATTACAGTCGACCCTTGAACAACACAGGTTTGAACTGCTTGGGTCAATTTATATGCAGCTTATACTTAGTATTGTAAATGTATTTGTCTTCCTTGTAATTTTCTTAATAACATTTTCTTCTCTCTAGCTTACTTTATTGAAAGAATACTGTATATGATACATATATCATACAAAATATGGGCTAATCAACTGCTCCTGTTATTGAAAAGGCATCCAGTCAATAAGTAGGCTATTAATAGTTAACATTTTGGGGGACTCAAAAGTTTTGCACAGACTTTCAACTATGCAAGGAGTCAGTGCTCCTAACTTCCACATTGTTCAAGGGTAAACAATATGTACAATATAAACTGCTAGTGGTAGATTCTCTCAGCTTTTGTGTATGTTTGAAAAAAGTCTTAAGCTAACTCTCATTTTTGAAGACTATTTCTGCTGGATATAGAATTCTAAGTTATAATAGTTTTTTTTTTTTTCCTTTTCACCGTTTTACAGATGTCCTTCCATTACTTTCTGGCTTCTGTTGTTTCTGATTACAAGTTGTCTTTCTTCCTATCTTGTTCATCTGAATGTATTGTTTCTTTTCTCCGTGGTTACTTTATAATTTTTCCCTGTATCTTTGGTTTTCAGCAAAGTCATTATGATGTGTCTCTGTGTGTATTCTTTCTATTTACCCTGCTTGTGATTCACTGAGTTTTTTGAATCTGTGAAGTATTAGTTTTAATTTATTTGAAACTTCTTGGCCATTACTTTTCAAACATGTGTCCCACTTTCTCCTCCCATTCTGGAATTCTAATTTAATGAATGACCATTTGATTTTGTCCCAAAGGTCTGATATGCTCTTCTGTTATTTTTTAAATTCATTCTTTTTTCTTTCTGTACTTCAGTTTGGATAATTTCTACTGACATATTTTCTAGTTCACTAATTCTTTGTCCTGTTCTGTCCAATCTGCTCTTAAGCCCACTGAATATTTTTCATTTCAAGTATTATAGTTTTCAGTTCAAAATTTACATTTGGTTCTTCTTTTAAAGTTTCCTTTTCTCTGCTGACATCCTTCACCTTTTCATCCATTTTGGCCACTTTTTCAAAGGCCATCCATTTCAAAGTCCTTTCCTACTAATTCCAATATCTTTGTCAGTGTGCTTCTGTTTTTAATTTTTATTATGAGCTCTATATTCCTGCTTTTGTCATGTTTTTTAGTTTTTATTTTTTTTTTATCAGTCATTGTGTAAGAAACAATAGTCAAGACCGAAAAAGGTGATATTTCCTACAGAAACAGCTCCTCTTTTCTTTGGTAGACATCTAGAGGGGCTGATCTCTTTGACTCAATAAGGAATTGAACACCATTGGGGCTGATTTTCTACTTCAACTGGTTTTAGTTCATTTCTGGTTTTAAGTGTCTTAAAGGTAGAATTAAGTGTGTCCTTCCACAGAAATCTGGGATCTAGGTACCTCATGAAATCTCTTGTTTTCCAGCCTAGCTCCCAAGTTTCCATGCAGCTGTTTATTCAGCAGAAATACTGCAGAAGAGTATTGGAAGGTAGGGTGGATAAACTCTGTGTTTGTATCTTCATGGGATTCCAATATGCCATGATACCACACTCATAATCATTGAAAGTTCAATTGGATTCATAGCTCTTTAATGGCTTTACAGAAAATATATACATTTTTAGTTTACCCAGTTTAGTTTTCATTGTTATGTCATAAGCAGTGATCTTTTGTGACTCCCTACATTTTAACTTAAAGCAGAACCAACTATATGAAACGTAAAGGACATTCAGCCAGGTCTGAGTCAGTTGTTGTTTTTTTTTTTAAGATTTTATTTATTTATTCATGACAGACACACAGAGAGAGGCAGACACACAGGTAGAGGGAGAGGCAGGTTCCCTGAGTGGAGCCTGATATGGGACTTGATCCCAGGACTCCAGGACCATGCCCTGAGCTGAAGGCAGATGTTCAACCACCGAGCCACCCAATGTCACATGGTCTGAGTCAGTTATAAAGGATTTACAACTTAAGCAGGAATTGTTATATAAATAGGAGTGTAACACTTTTCCTTTTAAATGGAGTGATTGAATAAAAAGAAACCTAGACTACACATAAAGAATATCTTACATGGCATTACCAAAAGAGGTCATAACTATTCTGTTCTTAAATTATGCAAAGAGACCAGTCTCTTTTTGTCTTAAATATCCAGATATTCCATTATTTTGAAACAGGGATAGATTTGGTGGCCATTTAAGGTCTTTTTCAGTCCCATGGTTCTAGAATTGATGAATCTCTTTCATCAAAAACCCTGCTAAATGGTACATAAATGAAAATAAAGAGTGTCAAAAAAGCAGTATAGAAAAGTGAAAAATGAAAAGAATTACTAATTATTTTTAAATAGAGGAGAAAAATAGAATGATAACAGTCATAATAATATATACATTTATGAATAGTTACTGCATACAGGGAACTGTGTATGCTTTACAAATGTATTTATTTTACAGAGTAGTAAATGGAGGTTCAAAGAATTAAGAAATGTGCCCAAAGTTATACAAACAGTGACTGAATCAGAATTTGAACTAAAGCCTGTCTAATGCCAAAGCATATGCTATTACCACTATAATGTACTGTCTTCCTAAAACTTTAATGCACACTTACAGATATCATTAGCTCTGGCAGTTACAATCAATGGTGTAGACTTAGAGGATGATATTACACATGATATTGCTTCAATAAAAGTGAAGATCCTAGCTGATATCTGGTACATCTATTTATATCAGCTTTACAGGATTACATTTTTGTATTTTGAAAGAACTATTGTCCTAAGACTTAGTAGCAGTTTGTTTCATTATTTATTTTTTCTTATTATCTAAACTTTTAAAAGAAAAACTCGTTCCCAATGATTCAGAGCTTTGTGAAGAAAACATGACCTAGAATATAAAATTTCACATGCAAATGGAGGAGAAAAAATAGAACAGAAAATATATATATTTCAGAGTCTAAACTTCGAGGGGGGAAAAAAACCCTTAAGAAGTCAATCTTCACTATTAGTGACACCAATGACCAGTTTAGGTCAATGACATACAACTTAGGCAAAAGAATCTTTTTTCTCTCCTTATCTTTCACCTACATCTTCATGCATGATAATTCCTTAGCATCTCACCCTCCTTGCACTTCTCTCTCTCTCTCTCACTCTCACTCTTTCTCTGCCTGGTAACATTATTTCTTCAGTTTGATACCTTTCCTTATCTATTTTTCATGTCTAGTTTGCTATTCTTTGCATGGCTTTACAGTTTCCTAAGCCTCCTCCAAGTCATACTCACTCCTTGTTTATATCTTCCATCTTTTAGATGTTCATCGGTGCCTCACTGTGCTTGGCCATATGAAGCTTTTAGTCATTAAACACGATGTAGTAACCATACACAGTTTGAAACCTGCACATGCAGTCAGATGAACTGGTGGGAGAAACACATGTGTAGAAATATGGGAGGAGATGTAACCCTTGGGAAAATAAAATTTTCATTTGCCAATCTATTACTCATAGCAACTTCTCCACACAACCTGTAAATTGTTGTCAAAGGATTTTACTTTATTTTCCTTGGAGATAACAGTTTCTAAATTGTTCAGACATGATTTAGGCTACTCATAATTTTTATCTGAACTCATTAAATGACAAACCAATGAGTCAAATCATCAGTATTATTTCTTTCCATCAAGTAAAAGCTGGTAGTTTCCTGGATAAGAGGGTGGAGAATAGAAACAAAATACCAGGTAGTATTTATGTAGGATAAAACAAAATAGCTTTACTATAAATAGTAATATTTAAAACAGTTTCCCTAAATCAATCATTAGCACCTTTTTTCCTTCAGAAAAAGAGGAAGCGTCCCCAAATTGACTATAGAGACATCACTGACTGAACAGAGTAAAGAGACAATAAAACAAGGTAACCAAGATAAACAATAGTAGTTAATAAATGATTGGTTTACATCTGACTAAGGAAATAAAAGGCATTCATACTCTATTTCATAACAGCAATTTTAAGTAAGCAAAAATATAGGAAAACATATTAATCTAAGCCCCAAAGTAACACTTATCACAACTCAGATGCATCCTGTGAGGTGGAAGTGTTAAAAAGTAAGAGCAGCTTTTTCTTTTTCTTAGATCTGTAAGTATGCTATTAAGAGGGCAACCCAGGATCTATCATTGCTTTTGAAAAAGATAAGTAATAGAGTATATTAACTGTCAACAAACATCTGCTAAAAGAGGTAATTAACAACATCAGGCTCATACTACTCAAAATAGACATAAGATCAGCCATGTAGCAGTGCAGTATATGTTTTGTTGGGATATCAGACCATTGTAGCCTTGTCTGAAAATTTCCCTAGTTAAACTCTGCTAGTTTATAATCTAAACTGTCTGTTTCCTAAAACTGAGGTATCAAAAGTCCACACTAGGGAGATGATTTTAAAAACCGAGGTCATTGGAATATTTGCAATCAAATACTAGGTGTCATGTATCCAAAAATAACCTAGTAACAGAAAGGGAGAAATAACTAAACAGTCAAAACAGTCATAACAGAATCCATCTTCTAAAGCCCTAAAGTAATCTTATAAAGGAAACCATTAAGCAACTACTGGCTATTATTTTAAACACCTTTTCAACAGATTTTTAGAATAGAGCTTCAGTGCCCATATTTGAAAGCAGACAGTTATACTCAGAACACAAAGAAAAATCAGGTGACAGTTGACAACCAGTCAAGAATAGAAGAGACAAAAATCATTAAGAGAACACCGAGAAAACAAGCATGAGAGTTGGAGTCCACTTACTCCTAGCAGCAAACCAAACTATTTTACTAATCTTGACTCCTTGTTCTTGTTGCAGTTGTAATGCATTGGATTACATTCACTTTAACATATAGATAGTAGCAATAAGATTCTTTTAAGAGAGTAAATTTAGAAAGAAAATTGGAGAAACCAGGGACACCAGATGTATAAAAGTCTCATGAGAAAGAAAAGAAATGGAACACTACAGGAGAGAAAAGTGATTCATGATTGGAAGGTTAGAAGTATTGAAAGCAATCAACCATTTTACTTTTTATACCTAGGACACTTCTTGCATTTAGTATTCAGATGGCTTCTAACAATTCCTGAAAGATCTGTTTCTTCCCAGAAACAGCTCAGGTGTCTGTCATAGCTGAGAATCCTTGATAGTAAGGCCCATTTCAGTCTTCCATGAGACTGTTTTCATATGTGCATATACATATATGTAATTGGAGATCTAAAGGAAATATACACATGAATGTTACAGATTTAAAATTGCAGCATGGTGACATGATGGTTTCATCATAATGTTAATTTATATATACTGTTTGAATTTTCCATTCAATTACATTTGTTACTTCATTTAGCATAAAAGTGTAGATTAAAATAATATATACTCAACATCATTAGTTATTATGGAAGTATAAATCAAAACCACAATGAGACACTGTCCAGGATGGCTATAATTTAAAGAAAAAGGGAAAGAACAGATGTTGGGGAGATTGTGGAAAAACTGGAATCCTTATACATTTCCGGAGGAAATGAAAAACTCTACTCCTAGGTACATACCCAAGAAAGCTGAAAACGTGTTCACACAAAAACTTGTACATGAATATTCATAACAACATTATTTGTAACAGAAAAAGTATACATATCTCAAGTGTTCATCAATTGATGAATGAATAAACAAAATGTAGTACATGTAGCAGAATATTATTCGGCTATAATAAGTAATGAAGTACTGACACATGCTACAACATGGATAAATTTTGATAATGCTGTTAATTAAAAGAAGTCAAACACAAAATGCTATATATTGTATGATTCCACTTATGGAATGCCCAAATTAGGCAAATCCATAAAAACAAAAATTAAATTTGGGGTTGCCAGATGACTAGGGAGAGAATTGGGTATACGGTTTATTTTTTGAGTGATAGAAATGTTCTACAGGGGCTAGATGTAGGGGCTGGATGACTAGTCAGTTAAGCATTCAACTCTTGATTTCAGGTCAGGTCATGATCTTAGATTAAGACCCAAGTTGGGCTCCACACTCAGCACAAAGTCTGCTTCTCTCTCCCTTTCTCTCTGTGTCCGTCTCTGTCTCTCCCTCTTCCTCTCTCTTGGCCCTCCCTCCTGCTTGAGCTCTCTGTCTCTTTCTCTCTCTCTAAAATAAATAAATAAATCTTAAAAAAAAGAAATGATCTAGAATTAGTGATGATAGTTGCACACTGTTACAAATATACTAAAAGCCATGCAAGTGTATATTTTAATGCAGTTAAAATGGTGAATGTTATGTAATTTTGTTTCAATAAAAAAGAAGAAATCAGTATATACACATTGTTTCCATGCTATCATCCTCTAAGTCCACTGTGCTTAAATGTTCCCAAAGAAAATTAAATACATTCAAAGAGTGAATAAATTAATGTTCAACTCTCTCATCTGAGCAGCAGGATTCCTCTGAATACTTCATAATGTTTCAATTCCCAGATGAATACATTTTACTTTACTCCACCTTATAAAAGATTTAAAGGGATGTAATACTTTAATGTAGAACATTTTACCTACATGACAATAATCTACCATCCACTTAGACTCCTTTTGGCAGAGGGAAAACTTTTTCTCTAATACTTCATGTGGTCTTAGAAACAGAGAAATAAAAGGTAAAACTCACAGCCTGATTTAATATAGGCCTAATGTAGCCAGTCAAATATATTTCCCCATCTATGCAATATATTTCAAAGGAGAACAACTTAGAGTAGTGAGTATTTTCAAAGCAGGACACTCCAGTCCCCCTTCCTTAGAGGCTACTTTATTTCCTTTAAACTTTAAAGTGTCTACAGTTTTCTTTTTTTTGAAAAAGGACTCTATTGTTGGATTTTCTAAATCTTACTGAGACAAAGAATTAAACATTAAGACATTATCTTAGGGTTAATGGATGTAGTATTTAATAAGAATCAACTTTTAGTAAAACAATAATGGTGATCATTTAATAATTCATTAACAATGGCCAAAAAACATTACCCTAGTTTGTGCTTTTGAAAGTCACAGATGATTAGACTTACTCATTTTGTCAAATGAATAGAAGTACAGTATTGCAATTTTATCTGCATGCCCATAGCATTTTTTCTGCTTCTTCAATATTATCAGACTAAGTCACATGGCAAGATATCCCAATGTTAGAGAATAACCTGCCTATATTATCCACTGGTAAACTGGGAATACTCTGTGTCCCCATCTCCTAAGTAATGTCTGTATTTTCTGTATCTTTTCAAATCAAAATTGCTTCTCAACTTGAGTGGCAACGGAATGACAAGAGCACTTGCCTCTGACTCTTCATCTGCTCTTCTGAGGGGTCAGAAGACAAAGAGAGAAGCATGGCATAAGGGACGGACATAAGCACTTGACAATCCAGAAATCTACAGGACTAGTCCATCGTTATGTTCTTGATTTTTAAACAAACAAAAATCTGTATTTGCTCAGCACACACTCCTGACTCTCCTCTTCAACTCACCTTCTACTCTGATGCAGTCATACTTGTTAATGGTGAAGAGGAGGTGCACCTTTTTCTATATCAACAGAGAATGAAAAAGAAGAGCGAGAAGGACCACAATAGAAAAGGAAATGAAGGAGAAAGGAAAAGGAAGTGAACAGAAAAGAGCACCACTGCCAGAGTGCAGTGACTTTAGCAACTATTTCTTAGTCAGAGTTGCCCCCTGGCTCCACTTGTATGAATGTCAGTAGGATACACTTCTTAGGGGCACTTTGGTAGCTCAGTGGTTGAGGGTCTGCCTTTGGCTTGGTTCATGGTCCCAGGGTCCTGGGATCGAGTCTCATACCAGGCTCCCCACAGAGAGCCGGTTTCTTCTTCTGCCTGTGTCTCTGCTTCTCTCTGTGTCCCTCATGAATAAATAAATAAATTTTTTTTTTTTTTTTTTTAAGGATACACTTCTTGGTTTGATCTACTCAGCACTCCTTCTTCACCTTCAGGCATCAGCAAGCAGTACCTCTCTCCATCCCTTTTATGGGTAAACTGATGCTCTTTCATGTCATGGGTTCTGATGGGGTTGTCAATCACAGTAAATCACTCTCACAAAATAAAAATAAAATTTATCTTTCTCTCACATAAAACATTTATGTAGAGGTGGGCACATGAGCTGAGCTCAGCTAAAGAGACGCTTCACAGAGATTTTAACTCTAAAGATGACATGCCCACAGGGGAGAAAGCAGCCCCCAGAGGTTTGGGCCTCAAGTTTCTCAGGTTGATGTCCCTGTAGGTCCCCAAGTTTTGTCTCTCCTAAGGCCTGGTTTTTCTAATATCCTTTTAATTCTCTGAGCAATCCATTATTTCCCCCGTGTATGCCTTTTCCCTGTTTGGCTAAGTCAGATCAGTTTCCTTTGCTTACAACAAAGAACCTGAACTGATGTGGCAGGGCTTGCGTTCAAAGCATTTTGCAGCAAAGATAACTTGTAGATGTAGCCTTGGACTTGGGTGGGGAGGGTGGTAGTGATAGGATATCTTGGTTTAAACTGGATTCTCTATATAACAATAAGCAGTCAGAACACGTCTCTGAAGCCTGTATTTCTTCCTACAAAATAAGGAGTTGAGCTTAGAGACACTTTTTTCCAGTTCAAAAATTCAACAGCTTTGATGAGCAAAAGGGAATTGAGTGGGAGGATAGGAGTGAAGCACTTGGCATGGATCTGCTTTGCTGATACAACTTCAGAGGGCTTGGGGGATATTTTTTGAAAGAACTGTGGGCTCTTTAGCACTGTCGTCCTCTCAGTAGAACTATCAGCTATCAGCTGACCTGCTGAAAGCTGCTGCCAGAGAGAGCTTTGGCCAACAAGACTAGTTGCCACAGTCCAGGGCCACGTCCATGCTGACTGAAGTAGGCCAGCAAGGGGCTGCTGCCTTGGACCTGTGCTGGGGTCCTTCCAACAGCTACCACTTATAGACACAGGTGTGAGCCTCTGTTTACCTTATGGCTCTGAGGTGTACAGCCCTTGCCATCTTAATATGAATCACTCTTAAAATCTGAATGAGAAAAGAGAGTGCGGATTTTTCATACATTTCTTGAGTAGAATGAACAGAAATTTCCTACCACTAAATTTTATGGGGTTTATACCCAGAATATGTGTACAAGGGAAAGTATATGGATCTGTGGAAATCTCCCTAAGCCCTTGGATCCCAGTATCCTGTACCCAAGTGTTTCTTTTTAGGTGGCACTGTGAGTGTGGGACCATGAGACAACTATGCCATGGTAGCACAGAGAAAAACTACAAGTGGAAGCTCTCATACTTCCCAAAGAAGAGCCTAGAGAAATGAAAGTAAAAGTTATCCCAGAAAGTAAAAGTTATCCCAGCCAACTTGCTCCAACAAATAGTATTAGTCTCAGGGCACTCTTAACTCTAGAAAATGCAAAACAAAATGGAATGATGATTCAGGGCACCATTTTATGTTCTGCTGACCCTGCAGAATGAAAAGATGTTTTTGAAACTAAGACTTCTCAAGCTAACTGGAACCTTTAGAAAGTAAAACTCAAGAAAAGGATATAGTAAATTTTGGAGATTTCTCCTGTATTTCCTCTCTCCCATTCTTAAATTACACCAAAGCCCCAACAGGTAACACCAATGAACAGAAAGAAGGCTCATTTACGAGCCAAAGATATCAGTGTTTGTTCTCAAAGGAAACAGTGACAATGCTTTGGGACTAGAACAGACCTACTTGAAGCTTGTCAGTGACTATCCAATCCAGTTGAGAAAACCCAAACTGTACACAGATAGACAAGAAATGGTTAAACAGCAAACAGTAAAGAAGAACACAGATTGTTATATTCTCTTTATTTCCAGCTACTAAAAATCGTAAGAAGAAATAAAAGAGATGGATAGTTGTAAGCATAACCTACACATCAATGCTAAGGGATTTCTCAATTTTGAAGGGAAAGCTTCTAGACCTCATTCATCCTAGATGTTATATTTTACCACCTAAGTTCAAATTACAGGAGTTCTTTCAAATTGAGGAAGCATAGGAAAAGAAGGTATTTTGCTATAAGCAACAACCAGAGTGCATTCTCGGGGAAGCATAATAAATTCCCTTCATTGAATGGACTTGGATAGTGGGATCTGAGCTAAAGCATTATTTCAAAAACTGTATTCAATACAAAGTAGTTCACTGAGATATTTATAGGTATTTCATAAACAGCACTTCCATAATCAAATAATTTACTTCATGACATTCACTTCATGAAGATGTTCAATGCATATTACCATTTGAAAGACTCTGGGAGATTTACTTTCAAATAGCTTACCATTTTACAAACTAGTGTTTCTAAAAATTACTTGGCCATGGATTCATTTTTTCATATAAAAATTATTTAAATTCTTTTGGAATAGCTTTCCAAAAAAATATAATTTAGGAAACATATACCTGCACAAATTATGAAGTTTATGTGAAAGTTAAACTATAGACATGGAAAGATCTTTTTCAGTTAGTGCAAAATACCAAATATAATAAAATTACCAGTTCAATCTGAGCTTTAATGAATTAGTTTGGAGTGTGGAGACACTTAAGAAGAGAAGTTCTAATTCTGTTTTAGCCACTCATTGGCTTTGTTATTGGACAACTTAATCTTGGTGAATCTTAAAGACTGATAAAATCATTAAGTAAGATACGTGTGTAAATCATTTAGCACCATATCCAGCACACAGTAAGTACTCAAAACTATTACGGTAAGAAAATCAGTGGGTAACAAAGAATTGGTTTTGAGAATAAAGAAAAGATCTAGACAGAACCAGGACAGAATTTCTGTAAGAAAGCCCATTTCACCAGTGCTTGAATAAAGGACTGGTGTTTAACAACAGATCTATAGGCAGACATACCTGTGTATTCCTGCTATGTGCTACTTAAATAGGCCAAGTTTTATTTTGACTTAAAGTCTTCATACTTTAGTGACAACATGCATAGACCTTGAGGATGTCATGTTAAGTGGGATGAATCAGATAAAGAAAATACTTTATGATATCATCTATCTGTGGAATCTAAAAAAGCCAAAAAACAGGCATAAAATCTGGTTACCAGGATATAGGGGGTGGGATGTAGAATGGATGTTCTTGAAGGGCAACTTGTAATGAGTAGTATGTAAATAAGTTCCAAAGTTCTAATGCACAGGATCATGAAACGGACAGCAATATTGTATTATAATCATCAAACTTGTCAAGAGACTAGAACTTAAGTATTTCAAGCACTAAAAAGAAATGTTAATTATATAACATGATAGAGGTGTTAGTTATTGCTACAATGACAATCATATTACAAAATATAAATGGTATAAAAATTTTTTAAAAGTCTTCATCCTCACTTTCCTGTGTTTAGAATGTCTTCTCCCAGGTGTTCATAGAGCTTGTTTCTTCAGCTCCCTCAGAACACTTATCTGCAAGGTGCCTAACCATGAGGATTTCCATGATCATCTTGCAAATAATGGCAATAATCACCACCACCCACTCACAACAGCTATCTCTGTTTTTCTCCACAAGAACCTAAGACCATCTGATCTACTATAAATGTACTTGCTATTTGTTTATTATCTGTTTATCCTCTCAGAATATAAGGTCTATGAGGCCTTCTCTGTATTTTTCATTCCTATGTCTTCTTCATCCCCCTGAATAGTATCTGATCCATGGTAGGTATTTATAAATATCTGAATAAGCAGTTTGAAAGTAAGTATCTTCTTTTCATCCCCTCTCATTACTCATTTAGGGACAAAAGTGAATACTGGACGCCATTTTTAAAGTTATAGGGACACTTGGGTAACTCAGTGGTTGAGCATGTGCCTTTGGCTCAGGTCATGATCCCAGGTCCAGGGATCAAGCCCCACATCAGGCTCCCTGCGGGGAGCCTGCTTCTCTCTCTGTCTGTGTTTCTGCCTCTCTCTGTATCTCTCATGAATAAATTAAATTAAATTAAAGTCACCATTATGATTTTTATGTTGCCATTTTTCTAAAAATATTCTAGACAGTGAAGATAAAATTTAAAACCTTAACTTAAAAATTCAAACCTACATATATTAATATAGGTGCTTATTCCTTATAAGTCACAAATTTAGTTTTTATGCTCTTTCCTCAAAAATTGCAGAGAACACACTGTTAATTAACTCAAAAATACCTGCCCAGATTACATACAGTTAGCCTTACAGTTAGCCCCCTAAATTCCTCAAATTTTAAACAGAATAGTAATACCTAGCTTTATCTTTAAGATCATTAAGCTCTTCTTCATCCCATATAAACCTCTAGCCATGTGAGCCAAGCAAATAAATATCTGTAAAGAAACTGCTCAATGAACATACTTTATTATATATTCCACTTATTTATAGAACAGCTTGGCCTTTGCACTGGTTAATATCTCCAAACTTTCTATCCATTTATTCTTGGTCTGCATCTCCCTTGGAATTTCCCTTTTAAATTTTTAAGATTTTATCTGTTTATTTGAGAGAGAGGGTTAGAGAGAGAAAGAGAGAGAATGAGTGGGGAGAGGGGCAGATAGAGAGGGAGAAGCAGGTTTCCCACTGAACAAAAAGCCCGGCCGGGTGCTCCACCCCAGGACCCTGGGATCATGACCTGAGTTGAAACTAAAAGTCAGATGCTTAACTGACTGAGCCACGCAGGTACCCCCCCCTTTTTTTTATTTTTAATGATTTATTTATTTAAGAGAGAGAGACTGAGAGAGGGAGAAAGTGAGTAGGGAGAGGGGCAGAGAGAGAGAGTCTTCAAGTAGACTTCCCACTGAGCACAGATTCCACACAGGGCTCTCAATTCTATGACCCTGAAATCATGACCTGACCTGAGCAGAAACCAAGAGTCAGACGTTTTAGCTGACTGAGTCACTCAGGCACCCCAACCCCCTCTTATATTCTCATGTCCCTTGCTCACAAAACCCAACAGTGAAATGTGTGTGTGTGGTGTATTGGTGTATGTGTGTGTGTGTGTGTGAGAGAGAGAGAGAGAGAGAGAGAGAGAGAGAGAGAGAAAGAGAGACAAAGGAATTCTTACAATAGCTTTATCCTTTGATATTTATAACACACACCTATCTTCCAGTCCTGAGGATCACCCTCTATGATCTATACACCCATGTGATCAATGGCTTCAATGGTTACTTTTATTAAAAGAACATTTTTGTTTTCACATTAATCAAGTGTGGGTTTTAATGTTTGCTTTAATTGCAGCAATGAGGAGTTATCTAGTGGTACTCAGAGAAATGCAAGTGCTGGATAAATTTCTACTCACAATTTTCTTTAATATATATTTATTGAGCACACATTTATATGTAGAACACAGCAAAATACTCACTTCTGGTACATGAAAATTTCTATATTCATCCATATAATTCTGCTATTAAATAATGTTACTGTTCTTTATGACCCATTAATACTTCCCCTTTAGAAATGTGGGAAGGATAAAAGCTTCAGTATATGTGACTCTTCTGATATTAAGAGATATTAGAAATGCCCCTCTGCTATGGCTGAAAAGTGACTGTTTACGTGTAGCACAGGATATTCAGCAGTCAGACTGTGTTACAGTCAGCACAATGACTGTAATTGGTATGAATCTTAGTTGTCTGTTCCATAGCCAATCCCTGGTCCCAAGTCAGAATGTCTGAGAAATGACAGAAACTCTTCCCAGCCACTCTGTAGCTCAAGGTGGCCATGAGACATAATTCTGAAAAATACTATCTTAAAAAAAAAATCTGAATTGCTTTCCAGAAATATTCTGGTCTCAAAAACAGAGACATACCCATGGAATAATCCCATTTGCCCCTCTTGTCTCTCTTTCTGCTCTAAATACCATCACATTAGGACTAATGTCAGGAGCTACAGCAGCTCTCTGTGATATAAATGAAGCAAAGGACAAGATCAAAATCTTGAGCAAAAACTGAAGTGCCTGGGTCCTTGCGAGCATCATCTAGCTAGTGAACCACTCTCTAAATGTCTATCTCTGGGCTTCTTATCCATCAAATTAAACATCATAATGGTTTAAGACACCCTTAGTTTTCTGATAGCTGTGGTCAAAAAACAGTCTTTCTGACTTACTGGGCATCCATTTTCAGCTTGCTTCTCAGACATGAATCACTTTTACCACCAAAGTAAATGAATTATAAACCATACCTTCACATAGTGACCTAGAGGAAGCAGACAACAAAAAGTATATTAACATAGATACACAAATGAAAAACTGTTTGGAGAGATACTGGTTCAAGTAAATACACAAAAATGATTCATCAGTTTAAGCATTCAGGAGTGCTTTCTGCAGAGTAATAGCGTGAGGGAAAGTGTCTATATAAACCAATTGACAAAGACTATAATTTGATGAGGTTTATAACAACAACTAAAAAAAAAAAAAAAAAAAAAAAGAAAAGAATAAAGAAAACTGAAACTAAAAAGGAACAATCCCAAAGTAGGTTCCCATGAGACTCTCAGGAAAAAGAACTAGACAACAATAGAACTAGGACAACACAAAGAAAATGACAGTCCTATCCAATTAGAACACTCTCCTGCTTGAGCCCTGGAGCTAAAGATTATCTCCAGTCCCTAGGAATATAATTGGTCCATGGAGAAGAATTTATAAGAAAAAATATTTTTTTTGTTTAAGTCCATTTACAATAAAATAAATATAGTTATTATTCAGTTATAATATTTAAACATACTAGGGTGCCTGGGTGGCTCAGTTAGTTAAGCATCTGCCTTTGGCTCAGGTCATAATCTCAGGGTCCCAGGATGGAGCCCCACATCAGGCTCCCTGTTCAGCTGGGAGTCTGCTTCTCCCTCTGCCCCTGCCCCCTGCTAATGATCTCTCTCTTTCTCTCTCTCACACACTCTCTCCCTTTCTCAAATGAATGAATAAAAAAGATTTAAGCTTCTAAATAAATCCTTTAACTAATCCCAAGTTCAAGAACCACTGGTTACTGTCTCACATTGCATGGACTGGATTCTACCTAACAGAGATTGCTCAGATTTTGCTGATTATAGCAAATATATTACCTCTACCCAAGTTAACATATAAATATTACATTATATTTATATTATAAATATATTTAAAATATATAAGGCTTTTTCTCTTACACATGTCCATTCAGAATATCTCTACCTAGACCTAGAGGTAAGGTGCAGGTTTCATGACAACTAGTAGATCACTTCATGATATGTCTATGAAGTAAAGTATAAGCTACTTCTCTCAGACCATAAAAATATAGTTCCAGTCCTCTACCACTGGATTCAGAAAAAAAGGACAAGACATCTTGGAAACAGTCCATGTGATGAAAGAAGAACTGCTAATATGTAATGATCTAGCCTGTAGTGAGCACTTCTACCTTCTTGGTACACTGAAACCTTAATAAAGCTAGTTTCTGGATTTTATAAAAGGAAAGCAGCTTAGCTTTTCTGTGGCATCATGCTGTATGCCAGTGTCCCCAAAGTCCTCTCACTCTCCTTCCCACTGCATCTCAGAGCTTAAATTTTCACATGGCGAAGTCTAGGACATAGAATCACTGGGTGCACATTGAAGAATATTGGAGAACCAGAAAAGGTCTGACTTCTAAGATATATTACTGACATTTTTCTAACTGAACAGAGACTATTCAATATCCTTCCTGGGCAAAATGAGCTGATTTATAATGCACACCAGTATGGCCCAGTAATAGAAAAGAAAGAGTAATGACAGATTTTCATCCTTTCAGAGGCTGAGAATTTTTACATGCCAAATACAAAGTATCCTTTAAAGTATCCATCAGGGCATTTTGCATGATGTTTCTATTAATATATCCCCAATTTCAATATGTAATTTAGAAATCTAAAAGTAAGGCTAGGGCCTTTTGTTCTGACTCTTTTGTGTTCAAAGTAATTCATGTACTAAAGAAAATATTTGCCATTATTTGGTGGATTTTCTGTTGATGAAGACAAGTTATATTTCCCTTCTCTAGGATCTCCTCGATTGCAATTAATGTATTAAGGAAATAAAATATCAGTATTTTTACTAGAAAGTATGCTCAAAGCTGAGTTCTAAATATGTAAATTTAGAAGTACAACACTGAATGACAAACCATTGTACATGAATACTAAGCACATAAATAATAAACAATATGTATTTTAAACTGACTATATGCCAGGCACTTGTCTGGACACTTCACACAAGATAAATTTATACTTTGAGGTACCTGGGTGGCTCAGTCGGTTAAGCAGCCAGAGCTTTTTTTTTTTTTTAAGATTTTATTTATTTATTCATGAGAGAGACAGAGGTAGAGACACAGGCAGAGGGAGAAGCAGGCTCCATGCAGGGAGCCTGATGTAGGACTCGATCCTGGGACTCCGGGATCATTCCCTGAGCCGAAGGCAGATGCTCAACCGCTGAGCCAACTCTTGATTTTGGCTCAGATCATGATCTCAAGGTCCTGGGATGGAGCCTTACTTTGGGCTCCCTGCTTAGTGGGGAGTCTGCTTCAGGACTTGTCTCCCTCTCCCTCTGCCCCTAACCCTGCTCACGCATGCTCTCTCTCTCTCTCTCTCTCCAAAATAAATACATAAACCTTAAAAAAAAAAAAAGAGAAACTTCTACTTTATATAAGGCCTTTCTCTCCAGATGTTTCTACTATTTCCATTTGTGTTTCCATGTGATAAATCAAAGGCAGTATTATTTCTATTTCATTTACATATAGAAAAATTATGACAAAAAGTCAAAAATTATAGACAAAAGTTATGTTTTGTTTATGCAAAAAGAATAACTACTTAATGTTTCAAGAAAGTCAACAAGCAGAATGAAGTCCAGTATCTTTATTCTTCTAAATGCTTTATTCTATCTAAACACTTCTAATTTTTCATCATAAAATATTTTCCCTAAAATTACAATATATTTGTTGAGCATCGGAGTTCTCAAATGCTTTTTCACATATATATTTCATTTGAACCTCACATTCACCCCATGATGTGTATACATGCATGTTTGTCACGTGGAACAGTAATATTTTGGTTCATCTTCCAAAAGTAAACATAGCCTCACCTTTAGGAGAAAAAGCAGATACTAAAACATGTTAAAGTGACTGATCCAAGTACACATCACCTCAACTCTGGACTTCTGGTAGGTACTATAACTCTAACAGAAACTTGACTCTTCCCTTTTCTATAAAAATGTCATTATATGTTGATCCCATATCTTAAAATCACTAATGGATTTTCACTAGACATCAATATCCCTCTACTTCTCTCTCTCTGTAAGTTAAAACAATAAACACTATGATTCTGGCTTTGTACTCAACATACCCAAACTCGTTCTGAAATTATTCTTCAAATAACTCAGCTTGAGAATCCTTAGCCCTATTACAAGCATACCTCACTGACTGAAATATATTTAAAATGCCTTGGGAGTTATTTTGAAAACCAGATAATAATCCACAAAAGAATATAACTTTCTTTACCTAATAGTAACACCTCATTTTTTAAAAATTAGTTAACAGTTTAATCACTCACTTTCTTTACCAGATGAGACTATGATTTCCCTGGACCTTTCCCAAATATAATATTTTGACTCAAAGTATGAAATTTTTCAGTATTAAGTATAATTTTTAAAGTTTGCCATGGTCTTGTGGGACAATTCCACAAGAGAAATTCTAAGAATGATTTGTCCAAAGGTAGCATCCCCGAAATGAGTATGAAGCCTGCTAAGGTGATCTTTGATGGGACTAACTTTCCCTTAGTTTTCCAATTGTATTTAAGAAGAAGTTTTGAATCTCATAGTCACACATCATGTATTATATGAATTTGTATACCCACTGCCTAAGAAGGGGTTCTATATAGATGTTACCTAAAAAGGGGAGGCTTTCACCATTGCTGCCAAAATTAAGCCCTCTAAAGATAGTGATTTTCTGAACTAGCAATAGTTCAATTGCCAAATGACTTGTTTCTTACAATTTAGCAAGTTTCACTTCAATCTACCAATTTTCCCATTATGCCACTTTTAAGAGAAAGGATCATTTTAACCTCAGTAAGGCATTTCAATAAATTGCCTACTACAGAAATGCTAAAGATGTGTTATAGCACCTTTTTCCTTCCATAGAAATAATACCTTTCTGAAATTTTGACAAGTTAATGAAGCATCTCTTTCCCATCTGAGAAAATCAGTTGGCATTCCTTCATCGAGTAAGTAAGCTTCCAAGTGTTTCTTCATTTGACCTTCAAAACACCTTTTAACACTTTTCTTATGAGTGACATCAACTGGTATGTAAGCCACTTGGTACATTCCTAGACCCTTTAAAAATAATTCCATCATATTGACTAATCCTAGGGGGTCTCTCCAGAGCTAAGTGCACTTGTAAAACTATTCATAAAAAGGGTCTCCTATTTCTGTCTCTACTTCCTTTAACACCCTGGTTATATTTTACTTGGACTAAGAAACGCATAAAATCTCAAAGCTTAGAATATTGGTCCATTTTTCAACTGCTTCAAGGAGCCTGTTCTATGCACCCTCCTCTTTCTTACTAATAAATTTGATTAAGGCAAATTCTCCTTTGTGAAACCAGAAACCAAATTTTTCTGCTATGCTCCCAATGCTTACATTTGGCTTCAGTCTCCATTAATTAACCACTTGGATCCTTAAAAGTCCTCATCTCTTTCTCCTAGCATGTATATATTCTTTAAAGGTCTCTCAGCAGTCAGTTGAAATGTTTGGTCTTGCTTGAAATTAATTTTCCACTTTTATTGTTGCAATTATTTGGCAGGTTTTATGGCTTTATAATAATTCTCCAGAACCCTTTGAATCTGTTATGCTTTTTATGTTTGTGCTTGACATGTTTCCTTAGCAACACATTGATTCTGCCAACACTGTTCCATAAGATTCAGGGAGTGAACATGTCAGAGATTTGAATATGAAGATGACTGTCATGGGTTTTAATGTTTTGATGATCCCCAAAATGGTTTTTAAATTGTGGCACTCAGAAGATACATCTTTAATTTCAACCTTATATTTTTTTTCAGCCAATGCGCTTCCTTTATTTCTTTGATTCATTTCTACTTACTTTACTAATGCAAAATTTTAAGACTTGGTTAATTAATGAGGTCATGGAAATATTACAATAGAAAGATATAATCAATTTCAGAAAAACCAACAGTTCCCACAAATCCGACTAATTTAGTCAATAAGCTTTTTTACAAATGTGAATTAATTTATGCTAAAACCTCATAATATTGTCATTTGACTCCAGAAATATTATGTATTCATTAGTTTATTCAACAAATATTAATATAGCAGTGTTTAATATAGATTTTTGAAATTACAGAGTAGGCATTACTAAAAATTTACCATGGTTTCTTGTACATCTTTAGATTATGCTAGTATTTTTAGTTCCTTTAGAATGAGGTTCCCAATAAGAATAAATGGGTCAGATTTCCGGAAAGATGGTCTCAGAGCAGGAGGATCCTAAGCTCACCTCATCCTATGCATGTGACATCGGAGTAAATAACCCAGAAAATGACTGAAGACTGGTGGAACAGATTCTCTACAACTAAAGGTAGATAAGAGGCCACATAGAAGAAGTAGGAGAGACAGAGATGTATTCAGGAGCCAAACAGTCAGGAACCAAACAGAGGGTAGGAGAGGCAGAGATACAGTCAGGAGCAGGATTGTCCATGGGAGGGAGGGATGCTGTCAGCGCAAACGGAAAGGAGCAGTTCCCCAAGCCGGGCACTCCAGGCATGGGGGATCCACACAGAGAAGAGGAATCCCCATAACATTTGGCTTTGAAAACCAACAATCATGGGACTTAATGTCTGGAACTTTAAAAATCTAGGAGAACTAAGAGGGTAATAGAAAACTATTACTTATGCTTATAAAGACAGCACAACAAACAGCCCCATGGAGATAGAGCATAGAAGCAATAGTTTGAAAAATGCCTAGGGTATACAGGAAGGTTTGTTTATTAGTCCTGGAGGAGTCAGGATTATTGGGAGACTTCTGAGGAACAGAGGAGCTAGCGAACACCTTTTCCCTTCCTCACGCCTGGCCTACATACACAGACACCTGCAGGAACCAGCATGGTGACAACACTCACTACTTAACTTGCTAATAGCATGCTCCACTCCAATACACCTTTGGCCAGAACCCATCCAAAGCAGTGCCAAAAGCCTGGTACTGTGCAACCAACCCCGACAGGGGCCAGCACCACTTCACATGACTCCTGCCCTGGAGAATGGGAAAGATAACCACATATACCAGTCCAATTGCAGCCCCAGCAATGGGCTGAGGCAAACATTATATCTGATTTCAGGTACCACCTGCCAATGAAAACTCAGACAACAACATAGGGAAAGTTTCCTGTAACTCAGTACTACTGCACCTCTGGAAAATGCCTGAACTGACTCGACTCAAGCCCAGGGCAGCCCCAGACTGGCCCACTAACATTACAGGGACCAAATTCTGCACATAACAGGCAAAGACAGACATTGCAGATGATTGGACTGAAGGCAAACATGGCTCAGGCACAACAGTAGGATGTACATAATTCACATAAGAGATACCCCTGAGGAGCCAAATTCTATAAACAAGGGACATTGCAATGCAGGGGACTACACAATCTCTTTTTCATAAGGTCACGACTTTCAAGAGCAGGAGACAAAGCTGACTTTCCTAGCACATAAAAATGGACAGAAAGACTTAGACAAAATAAGGACACAGCAGAATATGTCCCAAATAAAGAAAACTACATAACCACACAAGAGAGCTAAATGAAACGGAAGTAACATGTGTGATAGAGAAATTTAAAGTAATCATCATAAAGATAATCACTGGACTTAAGAAAGAGTGGAGGACATCAATAAGACACTTAAGAAAGAGATAGAAAACATAAAAAAGACAATAGATGAAGAACTCAATAACTAAAATAAAAACACACTAGATGGAATAGATAATAGAGGAAGCAGAACAGATCAAACAACCTGAAAGACAGAATAATAGAAAGCAATGAAGCTGAATATGAGAGAGAAAAAATGATAATAAGTGAAAGTAGACTAAGGGAACTCAGTAACACCATCAAAGTGTAATAACATTCACATAACAGGGGTACCAAAAGGAAAAGAGAGAGAAAAGGGGGTAGAAAATGTATTTGAAGAAATAATAGCTGAAAACTTCCTGAATCTGGGGAATGAAACAGAAATCCAGATCCAGGAGGCACAGTCTCCAACAAAAGCAACACAAGGAGGTATATACCAGAAAACATAGTAACTAAAGGGAAACCACATATGGTTATCAGCTCACTTTTCAGCAGCAACTTTGCAGGCCAGAAGGGAGTATTGTTATATATTCAAAATGCTGAAATAGAAAAAACCTACAACCATGAATACTCTATCCAGCAAGTCTATCATTCAGAATAGAAGAAAAGATAGTTTCCCAGACAAACAAAAGTTAAAAGAGTTCATCATGACTAAAATACGCCTAAAAGAAATGCCTCTATGAGTGGAAAGGAAAACCATAAGTATAAGTAAGAAAAATAGGAAGCATAAATGCAGTTAAATTAAATATATCTATAAAGAACAGTTAAGGGATTCACAAAATAAAAGAATGTAAAGTATGACACCATATGCTTAAAATGGGGTGAGAGGAATAACAATTTAGTGCTGCTAGAATGGATTCAAACGTAAGCAACCATCAACTTAATATAGACTGCTATATGCAGAAGATGTAATATATAAACCTAATAGTAACCACAAATCAAAAGTGGTAATTGAAATGTAAAAAACAACAAAAAAAAAAGGAATCCAAGTATATCACTAAAGAAAGCCAGCAAATTGTGAGAGTAAACTACAAGAGAAGAAAGGAAAAGAGGGATCCCTGGGTGGCGCAGCGGTTTGGCGCCTGCCTTTGGCCCAGGGCGCGATCCTGGAGATCCGGGATCGAATCCCACGTCGGGCTCCCGGTGCATGGAGCCTGCTTCTCCCTCTGCCTGTGTCTCTGCCTCTCTCTCTCTCTCTCTCTCTCTGTGATGTGACTATCATAAATAAAAATAAAAAATTAAAAAAAAAGGAAAAGAGAAGAACTAAAAAGCAAAAACAAAAAGTGCCATAAAACAACAAAATGGCAATAAATATATACCCATCATTAATTACTTTGAATGTAATGGACTACATGCTCCAATCAAAAAACATAAGGTGATGGAATGGAAATAAAAGCAAGACCCATCTATATGCTGCCTACAAGATACTCATTCCAGATCCAAAGATACACGCAGATTGAGAGTGAAGGGATGGAAAAACATTTATCATGCAAATAGAAGTGAAAAGAAAGCCAAGGTAGCAATACCTATATGAGACAAAATAAACTTTAAAAGAAAACTAACAAGAGACAAAAAAGCACATTATATAATCATAAATGGAACACTCCAACAAGAAAACATAATAATTGTAAATATTAATCTACCCAACATGGGAGCACCTAAATTCATAAAGAAACTAATAGCAAACATTAAGAAAGTAACTGATAGGGCAGCTCTGGTGGCCAGCGGTTTAGTGCCATCTTCAGCCCAGGGCCTGATCCTGGAGACCCAGGATAGAGTCCCACATCAGGCTCCCTGCTTGGAGCCTGCTTCTCCCTCTGCCTGTGTCTCTGCCTCTCTCTCTCTCTCTCTCTCTCTCTCATGTATAAATAAATAAAATCTTAAAAAAAAAAGAACAAACCTAGAAATAGTAGAAAGAAGGAAATAAAAAAAGATTAAAGCAAAACAAACAAAACAGAAACAAACAAAAAAAGAACATATCAATGAAACCAGGATCAAGTTCTTTGAAAAGACCAACAAAATTGATAAACCTCTAGTCAGACTCATCTTAAAAAATGAGAAAGAGAATTCAAATAAAAAAAGTAAGAAATGAAAGAGGAGAAATAAAAACTGACACTACAAAAAAACAAAAGATTGTAAAAGATTATGAAAAAATTATTTGACAAATTTGACAACCTAGAAAAAATGGAAAAATTCCTAGAAATTTATAATCTCCAAAAACTGAACCAAGATTAAATAGAAAATTTGAATAGACCTATTATCAGCAGTGAAATTGAATTTATAATAAAAAAAACTCCCAACAAACAAAAGTCCAGGACAAGACAGCTTCACAGGTGAATTCTACTAAATATTTAAAGAAGAGTTAATACCTATTCTTCTCAAATTATTCACAAAAAAATAGAAAAGGAAACAAACCCTCAAATTTATTCTAAGTGCATCATTGCCCTAATATGAAAGCTAGATAAAGACACAACAAAAAAGACAACTATAAGCCAATATCTCTGGTGAACAAAAATGCAAAAATCCTCAACAAAATATTAACAAACCGAGACCAACAATACATTAAAAAAAATAATAATTACCATGATCAAGTGGGCTTTATTCAAGTGGGATGCAGGGTGGTTCAATATTCATAAATCAATCATCATGATACATCACATCGACAAAAAAAAGAATAAAAACTTTATGATCATTTCAATAGAAGCAGGAAAAAAAAAAACCTTTTGATAAGGTACAATACCCACTCACGCTAAAAATCCTCAACAAAGAAGTTTTAGAAGGAACATGCCTCAAAATAATAAAGGCTATACATGAAAAAACCCATAGCTGACATCATGGTTAATGATAAAAATCTGAGGGCTTTTCCCCTAAGATGAGGAATAAGACATGGATATACACTCTCACCACTTTTACTCAACATAGTATTAGAAGTCCCAGCCACAGCAATCAAACAAGAAAACAAGACATAAAGGGCATCCAAATTGGTAAGGAAGAAGTAAAACTTTCTCTATTTCCAGACAACACATATATAGAAAAGTCTAAAGACTTTACTGAAAAACTACTAGAACTAAAAAATGAATTCAGTAGGGTTGTAGTACACATAATCAATATACAGAAATCCATCCTGCTTCTATACACTAATAATGAAGTAACAGAAAGGGAAATTAAAAAACAATCCCATTTACAATTGCACCAAAAATAATAAAATACCTAGGAATAAACTTAGCCAAGGAAGTGAGTGGTGTACTCTGAAAACAATAAAACATTGGTGAAAGAAATTGAAGATGACTTAAAGATACGGAAAGACATTTCTTGATCATGGATTGAAAGAACAAATATTAAAATGTCCAAACTACCCAAAGCAATATACAGATTTAATGTAATCTCAATCAAAATACCAACAGCATTTTTCACAGAACTGTAACAAATAATCTAAAATTTGTATGGAACCACAGAAGACCCCAAATAGCCAAAACAATCTTGGAAAATAAAGAACAAAACTGGAGGTATCACAATCCCAGATATCAAGATATACTACAAAGCTATGTAGTATACATAAAACAGAATGGTACTGGCACAAAAATAGATACATAAGTCAATGGAACAGAATAGAGACCCCAGAAACAAACCCATATATGGCAAATTAATCTTCAACAAAGGAGGCAAGAGTATGCAAAGGGAAAAAGACAGTCTTTTCAACAAATGGTATTGGGAAAACTGGATAGTTACATGCAAAAAAAGGAAACCAAACCATTTTCTCACACCATATAGAAAAAATAAACTCAAAATGGATTGAAGACCTAAAAGCAAGGACTAAAACCATAAAAATCCTAGAAGATAGCACAGGCAGTAATTTCTCTGACATCAGCTATAGCAACATTTTTCTAGAGATGTCTCCTGAGGCAAGGGAAACAAAAGCAAAAATAAACTATTGGGACTACCTCAAAATAAAAAGTTTCTGCACAGTGAAGGAAACAATCAACAAAACTAAAAACAACCTACAGAGTGGGATAAGATATTTGCAAATGACATATCTGATATGGTTCATATCCAACATATATAAAGAACTTATACAATTCAATGCCCAAAAAACAAATAATCCAATTAAAGAATGAGCAGAAGATATGAAAAGACATTTCTCTGAAGAAAGCATCCTGATGGCCAACAGACACATGAAAACATGGTCAACATCATTTAGTACCAAGGAAATGCAAATCAAAACCACCATGAGAAAAAAAAAACAAAAAAAAACAAAAAACCACCATGAGTTATCACCTCCCACCTCTCAGAATGGCTAAAGTTAGAAAGAAAAAAAAAAAAAAACACAAGAAACAACAAGTGTTGGCAAGGATGTGGAGAAAAGGAAACGTTGTGCACTATTGGTGAGAAGGCAAACTGGTGCAGCCATTGTGGAATATAGTATAGAGGTTCCTTAAGAATTTAAAAATAAAATTATCATATGTTTAAGTAATTCCACTACTAGGCATTTTCCCAAATATGAAAATACTAATTTGAAAACCTATGTGCACCCCTATGTTTATTGCAGTATTATTTACAATAGCCAAGATATAGATGCCTTCCAAGTGTCCACTGATGATAAATGGATAAAGAAGATATATACATATACGTACATATATAATGGAATATTACTCAACCATAAAAAATGAAATCTTGCCAACATGGCTGGATCTAGAGAGCACAATGCTAATGAAATAGAGAAAAACAAATCATTTCACTCACATGTGGATTTTAAGAAACAAAACAATTGGGCAAAGAAAAAAGAAACAAGCCAAGAAACATATTCTTAACTATAGAGAACAAACTGATGGTTACCAGGGGGGAGGTGGATGGAAGGGATGGGTGAAATAGGTGAAGGGGATTCAGAATACATTTACCACGATGAACACTAAGTATAGATTTGTTGAATTATTGTATTGTACACCTAAAAGTAATATAACACTGTATGTTAACTGTACTGGAATTTAAAAAATTTTAAATGGGATCACTTTAGTAGTTCTCTAAGACAAAAACAGTTAATCGACAACTGGCTCTCCTTTTCTTTCCAACTTCTTGCAAATTCAGAAGATAGCTATCATTGAGACTCAAACTAGAGTCAGTTTAAATATATATATATTTATATATATTTATAATATATTTATATAATATATAATATAATACAAATATATATTATAAATATATATTTATTTATCTGTCATATCACAGAGGTCTTGTGAGTTTGGGTCCAGACTACTGCAATAAAAAAATATTGCAATAGGGATCCCTGGGTGGCGCAGCGGTTTAGCGCCTGCCTTTGGCCCAGCGCGCGATCCTGGAGACCCGGGATCGAATCCCACGTCGGGCTCCCGGTGCATGGAGCCTGCTTCTCCCTCTGCCTGTGTCTCTGCCTCTCTCTCTCTCTCTCTGTGACTATCATAAATAAATAAAAATTTAAAAAAAATTAAAAAAAAATATTGCAATAAAGTGAATCAAAGGAATTTTTGGTTTCCCAGGGCATATAAAATTATGTTTATACTACATTGCAGTCTACTAACTGTGTAATAGCATTCTGCCTAAAAATCAATGTATGTATCATAATTTAAAAATACTTTATTGCTAAAAAGTGCTAACCATCATCTGAGCTTTCAGCACGTTAGAATCTTTTTTGCTGGTGGAGGGTTTTGTTTTGATGTTGCCGGCTGCTGACCGATCAGAGTGGTCGTTGCTGAAGGTGGGGGTGGCTGTGGGAATTTCTTAAAGACAATGAAATTTGCCACATCAATTGACTCTTCCTTTCATGAATGATTTCCCGGCAGCATGCAGTGGTGTTCATCGCATTTTACCCACAGTAGAATTTCTTCCAAAAATTGGAGTCAATTGTCTCAAATCCTGCTGTTTTATTAACTAAGTTTATGTAGTATTTTAAATCCTCTGTTGTCATTTCAACAGTCTTCACAGCTTTGTTACCAGGAGTAGATTCCATCCCATGAAACCGTTTTCTTTGCTCAGCAATAAGAAGCAACTGCCCATCCCCTGAAGTTTGATCATGAGACTATAGCAATTCAGTCCCATCTTCAGGCTCCAATTTTAATTCTAATTCATCTGCTACTTATACCATATCTGAGTTACTTCCTCCAGTGAAGTCTTGAACCCCTAAAAGTCATCCATAAAGGTTGGAATCAACTTTTTCCAAACTCCTGTTAAAATTGACATTTTGATCCCTTCCCATCAATCATGAATAGCATCTAAATGGCATCTAAAAAGGCAAATCTTTTCCAGAAGGTTTACAATTTACTTTGCCCAGATCCATCAGAGGAATCATTACCTATGGCAGCTATAGCCTCACAAAATGTATTTCTTAAATAAGAAGACTTGAAAGTTGAAAACCCTTGAGCCATGCATTGCAGAAAGGATGTTGTGTCAGCAGGCACAAAAACAGCATTAAGTTTAAGCTCATTATACATCTCCATCACAGCTCCTGGATAACCAAATGCCTTGTCAACAAACAGTAATATTTTGAAAAAATCCTTTTTTCTGAGCAGTAGACCTCACATTGAGCTTAAAATTCTCAGAAAACCATGTTATAAACAGATGTACTATCATTCAGGCTTTGTTGTTCCATTTATGGGGCATAGACAAAGTATAATTAGCATAATTCTTAAGGACCCTAGGAATTTCAGAGTGGTAAATGAGCACTGGCTTCAGTTTAAAGACACCAGCTGCATTAGCCCCTAACAAGAGAGTCCAGCTTTGAGGCTAGACTTCTATCTAGCTATGAAAGTCCTAGATAGCATCTTCGTCCAATGGAAAGCTGTTTCATCTACATTGAAAATAAGTTGTTTAGTGTAGCCACCTTCATAAATTATCTCAGCTAAATCTTCTGGATAACCACAGTTTCTACATTAGTACTTGCTGCTTCATCCTGTACTTTTATGTTGTAGAGACAAACTTCTTTTCTTAAACTTCATAAATCACTCTGCTAGCTTCAAACTTTTCTTCTGCAGCTTTATCAGCTCTCTCAGCCTTCTGGATCAGGCTTTGGCTAAGAGAATTTTATGGCTGGTTTGATCTTCAATCTAGACCACTAAAATTTTTACCATATCAACAATAAGACTTTCACTTTCTTATCATTCATGTACCCACTGAATTAGCACTTTTAATTTCCTTCAAGAACTTTTCCTTTCCAGTCATAACTTGGCTATTTGGCACGAGAGGCCTAACTTTCAGCTCATCTCATTCTTAAGCATGCTTTCTCACTAAGCTTAATCATTTCTAGTCTTTGATTTAAAAAGAGAGACCTGTGACCCTTTCTTTCTCATGAATACTCAGAGGCCATTTTAGGGTTACATAAGGAGAGGAAGAGAGGTGGGGAACAGACAGTGAGTGGAGAAGTGACAACATATACACATTTACCAATTAAGTTTGGTATCTTATATGAGCATGGTTCATGAAAACAATGATAATGGTAACATCAAAGATTACTGATCACAGGTCATCATAACAAGTATAATAAAAATGAAAAAGTTTGAAATATTCTGAGAATTGTCTATACATGACACAGAGACAAAGTGAGCAAATGCTTTGGAAAAATGGTGCAAATAGATTTGCTTGACACAGGATTGCCACAAACTTTCAATTTGTAAAAAAAAAAAAAAATGCAATATCTGCAAAGCATAATAAAGCAAAGTGCAATAAAATGAGGTATGCCTGTATTTCAAGCCATCAGGTGGTGGAAAGATCATAGATTTAATGGCAAACAGGCCTGAGTTCAAATCCTAACCATGCTCCTTACAACATGAATTATGCAAGTATGTAATCTCATTGATTTCCAGTTTGCTTATAGGCAATACAATTATGTTGATTAAATAACATACCTAAAGTGCTCTACACTTGGAGCACTTGTAGTTGGTATTTGAGTAAATATTTTAATTAATACTGTTTAATGTATTATGTTGGGAATTGGAGTTTTATGTTCACAAAAATAGTACATGTGTTGTTTAAATAATATAAACTTTTTTCATTCATGGGTTTTGTTTAGATCCTTAAGAATTCCAATAGAGAATTGCTATTGAGGAGCTGAAAAGCTTACAACAAAAAAAGTATTCAGTTCTGTCAGTTTTTGCTGCATTTTGAAGCTGAGTTGTTAATTCCATATACATTTATGGAACCAACTGTGATTATTACGTCCTTTTGGTAAATCAATCCCATTATCAATATGCTATATCTCTCTTTATTTCTGGTAATATTTCTTGTTCTGAAGCCTACTTTGACACTAAAACAAAGTCCCCTGATTTCTTCTATTGTTTGCATGATACATTATTTCCCATCCTTTTACTTTTAACTAATCTACAACTTTAAAGCAGACATCTTACAAACAGGATCTATAGTTGAGTCTTGCTTTTCAGTCATTCTGACGATCTGCTTTTTATATGTGATACAATCACACATATTTCTTCCCTACCTCCAAAATATTTTTTTGCTATTCAAACACTTTAGGAATCCTTATGGCATTTTTTTTTAGTACTCAAAGTGAAGACAGAGTCTTTTCCAAATGAAAGCTTGTTTTTAACCTCAAATAATATGACATGCACATTTATCATGCTCTGGACTCCAAAACCAGGTGTCACTTGGTTTTATAACAGACTATCTTCTTTGTCCTCACTTATGAGGAAGAATTTAGGTAAACTTAACATTTCCAAGAAAAATTAGGGGTTTTGAGAGTACATTCATTTTGGTATATCTCATATTTTAAACTAATGATAATGGAAACTTAAAACATAGTAAATTAATGCTTTCCCAATTTAGCATTTTTCAAATAACACTTATCAAGAATTGCCATGGACAAGCATTCTGCTAGATATTTTTACATGTTACTTCATTAAGATACTATTTTTTAAAAGATTTATTTATTTATTTTTAGAGAGAGAGAGAGTGCATGCGTGCAGGAGGAGGGGCAGAAGGAGAGGGAGAGAAATCTCAAGGAGACTCCCTACTGAGTGGGATCTTGAGTCAGGGCTCAATATTCTAATTAAATGTGACTTAGGAGTTATGCAAACTGTAGAGAGAAAAGCATGATATTTCGGGTTCAATAGAGAGATACCCAAGAGAACTATCTGCTTAAGTTTTTGCTTCTGCTTTTGTTTCTTTTTGCTCTGGCTTTCTTTTTCACAGCTGTATTGAGTTATAATTTACACATGATAAAATTCTTCTCTTTGAAGTGCATAATTCAATAGTTTTCCATATATCCACAGAATTGTGAGACCATTATCATAATCTAATTTTAGAACATCTTCATCACCCAAAAGGACACTTTTTGCCCATGGCAGCAATTCCCCATTTCTTTTCTTCCCAAGTCCCAGGTAACCAATAATCTACTTTTTTGTCACTACGGATTTGCCTACTTTAAATATTTTATATCAATCAAATTATACAGTATAGTCCTTTGTGACTGAATTCTTTTAATTCTTATCAGTTCAAAGTTATTTCTTAAAATGGAAATTGGCACCAATACTATAAGAATATAAAGATAAAATTATAAAAATGTAATCATTTCTCAAAATAAGATAGACAAATAGCCAATATGTACATTAAAAAAGCCCAACACTCATTAGCTATCAGGATAATACAAATAAAAACCACTGGATATATGACTTTACACTCACTAGGATAGCTATAATAAAAAAGAGAGTAACAAGTGTTGGCAATAAAATGGAGAAATTGGAACCCTCATACATTGCTAGTGGGAATGTAAAATGGTACAGCCATTTGCCACAGTGTGGCTATTTCTCAAATGGTTAAACATAAAGTTACCATAAGATCCAGCAATTCCATTCCTAAGTAAAAATAAAAACATACATAAAAGAGAAATGAAATGAAAACATACACAAAAGAAATGTGTATGAAAAGAAATGAAGCTAAGAGAAATGAAAACATACACAAAAACTTGTGAACAAATGTTCATAGCAGCATTATTCATAATAGTCAAAAGTAGAAGCAACTTAAATGTCCATTAACTGATAAATTAATAAATAAAATGTGATATATCTACATACTGCAATTATAAATTGACAAAATTAGCATCTGTCAATATGTTATCAGAGATACTATAAAATATACATTTTTAAATTCAGGTCCAGATATCATTTAAAGCAGTCAGTGTCAATATTAATTGTTTTCCACCAGAATTTACTGGGCATTATAAGCAGCTACATAGATTTCGCTAAGTAATCAATGAAATAATAGTGATTTAATTACATACTGGTGAATTCTAACAATGTTACGGTAAAAATATGTTGAAGGTTAGGGTGAAGGGAATCAGTTGATAAAGACAGAAACGGGGAACAATATTTTTAATGCTTAATTCTACCACAAAGATCAAGACATACAATGAGGCTTATGATTTTCAGTCAACAGTTACTGACTCAGAGCCCACAGTGCTGACATAACCCAATAAGCAAGACAGATAAAATCTCTGTCCTGAAGGAGATGTTAATTCTAATTTTTATAAGTTATGAACATAAAACCTCTTCTCCTTACCTTCTCACTATGCATAATGGAATGTAAACAGGGCAACCACCTCCCAGTCTGAAATTTCATCTGGTGCCACTTAGGAATCTTGACATTGTGAAGAGTAATAAATCTCTTTAGAACAGTAGTTAGATACGTGGACAAACTAGATACATTCAACAGGGTAACCACCTTTTTAAACAATTCACAAATCATAGGCCTCATTAAACTATTTCTTCTACTCCGCTCTGAGGAAAAATAATGGGAATGCTCGTTTCATTCCTGAAAGCTCAGACACATAGTTTTAGAGCCAATGGGAGAGTGTGAAAATGTATATGGATATGCTGGGGGTTCATACACAAAGAGGTAGACACTTAATATTTTGATGTAGTGGAATGAAAATGTTTTGGTATCAAGAACCAGAAAACTTGCCATATCTTAGGAAGGTCTCAAATCTTTGGGTCTGCATTATCTTGTTCCTTTAGAAAAAAAATCTGAACTACAGTCATACTTAGCTCTAAAACTATAAATGCAAATAGTAATGCAAAACCTAAAGCTACACCTCCTGAAGTCTTGTATAGTGACCCAGAAGATAGTCTTCTACACTAAGGAAGGAGTAAACAATGAGGTCAAAAGTTCAATAGTCTCTAACATACCTTTCTTTCCTCCACTCAATTCCTTCCCATAACTCATGAATTTGATCACAAACAAATTGTGGAAAGAAGAGTACAAGATTTGCACGGGCAGGGGATGATGAAATGAGGAGGCAAGGGAATTAATGAAGGGGAGAGGGAGTCAGGGAATCCTTAGCACTTTTCTCAGATAAGGGAAAGACTGCAGGGTACAACAGGGGAATGAGAATAAAACTGATAAAGACAGACAAAAGCAATGATACACAATAAGAAAGGACTGTTCTGATCATAGCTTCCTCACCTCCTTCCTTTCTTATTCTCCACTACAGGATTTTGTCGAAGATCCCTGTCAGGGATCTATAGCACCCACTTGAAGACCTACAGTATACTCTCTTGCCATCTATCCCCACATCACAGGACTTCCAGTTACTATGCTCTGCTCTGCTTGCCATCTCCTAACTGCCATTAATTCTACTACATGCCCTTCTCTAATATGTTCACCTGGGTAAGAATCTAATTCTCAGTAGATGTTACTGGTTAATTTTACTATCAATCCTAAGACGCTGCACAATTTAAAAGACATTATGTTCACTTGAAGTGTTGTTAGAGGTGGGAAAGACATTTATTTACAAAGGACTGAAGCCAAGTCTATCCTCCTCCCTTTCCACCTTATTGGCATGCTACACCGAACCACACTGGTGCTAATGTTGTCTGTATTAGACATTAGTATATGTGCTACGTTGTGCTACGTTGTGCTACGTTGCCTCCAATGGAGGAGTTCCCAGTACGAGGAGAGGTATGTTAGGAATATTTTTGAGGAAAGAGAGGCTTTTCAGCACCTTTAAACATTCTCTGTAGTCTATCATCTTGATTTACACATTAGGCTTTCCTGAGACAACAGACAGCAACATCATTAGCTCTTGGTATAAAACCAGACTGGTAAAACCAAGCAAGTCTGCCATTACTCTCTTTATATATGCATGTGTGTGTGTTTTGGTTTTGAATAAAGGGTTTTGGTTAAATAATCGATCCTTATATTGTTTATTTTAGTAAAGTCTTCAAAGTGCCTCCCATTTACCACACTTGTTTTTGAATACAAACAGTTGAGGTAGTTAGCTAGATACATTGAATTTGTTATTTTGCATATAAGGAGTAGTGGTTTAGAGGAAAGTATCTGGACTAAATTGCCTGGGCTTGAATCACAACTCTACCACTACTAGCGCGTGACCTTAAACAAGTTATTAACTTCTCTGTTCTTGAATTTGTTTTTCTGTAAAAATCGGGGTAAAAATAATATTTACTTGTTAGAGTTCTTTGAGGATCTAATGAATTAATGCAAGAATAGTGCTTAGAACAATGCCTGATACCTGGTAAGCACACAATAAATGGTCATTGTTAATATCATCCTTGTCACCATCACCTCTATCACCATGTTCATCATCATCATTTGGGGTGGTTATTTACTCTGAGAAAATTAATCATAAGATTACTAGATCCTCACCTCACTTTGTACACACATAGATGTGGTCCTAATGTTGCTGCTCACTGCTAATGTCATCCCTTTGTCTTCTTTTGCCATAATTGACTTCATGAATTAACTTTATTTCCAATAGAGAGGGGAGAGTAATATCTTAAGTAGTAGCATGCTGAGAAGATGCATGACTTTCTCCCTTTCTGGAATGTAATATTTAAATATTTCAAGACTATGATTTAGGGTTATAAAGCATCCAAAAATTTCTAAATATACTAATATTTGGGGATGCCTGGGTGGCTCAGCAGTTGAGCATCTGCCTTTGGCTCAGGGCATGATCCTGGATTTCCGGGTTCTAGTCCCACATCAAGCTCCTTCCATGGAGCCTGCTTCTCCCTCTGCCTGTGTCTCTACCTCTCTCTCTCTCTCTGTGTCTCTCACGAATAAATAAAATCTTTAAAAATATATACATACTAATATTTGGGCTTCCATTTTTAGCTATAATGTCCTTTATGTGTGCTCTTATAGTCTTTCATGCTATAATACATAATGTATTTTGTTTTAAGACTTCAAGCAACTAGGCCCAGAACCACAGAAAATTTGCTTAGTTTATGACCCTTCAATAGTAAACTAATACAAATAACTCACAATTAGCACCATAGTGGTAATGGCACCAATAGAAACTGTCTTATTTAACAAAATTAGGATTCCAAAAATAAAGCTATCTAAGCCAAAGATTTGTATTAGGGATAAAAGATTTTATAATAATTATCTGTTTGTTTGATAGATTGATTTTTAGCACAATTGCAAAAGATACAGGTACCAAAACATATATCTCTCATAAAGATCAAGTTAGAGAGTATATATTTGGTTATATGCCCTAGGAAAATTTAGCAACTCAATCAAACCATAGATAATGGTCCATAATCTAAACACCTATTACTTCATCAAAGACAATTTTCTGGTATTAGCTTGTTTTACATTCTTAGCCAACTACCTTTATAAATTAAAGTTTATAATCTTAGTGCTAAGTATATTTTGTCTATATCTGGCAATAATAGTCTTTTGAAAATTGCCTTCTTACTTTCAGTGGAAAAACTCATCCTCTCCGCTAAGACGAGGTGTCCCTAACTTTACGCACCTACTTCTCTTAATTGCCTTCATTCTCATGTGATTATATAAATCCAAAGCCCATGCCTCTACATATTAACATGAATGCCTGTGATACCAGCTCTCTAGATGCTTTTTAGAAAGTCAGATCTTGAACACAGTGCCTTATGATACCTATCAAAAACCAAGAAAAGTAATATTTATTAACATTGCCTAAAGGATATCAGAAGTCAGTTCCACCAGATACTTTAAATCTGTCCTTGGATTAAGATTGACCAGTATACTATCTACTAAGATTGACCAATGTACTCACTGCCCACTTAGATTGCATTATTAATTTGCACATATTCCCCATCCTCCTTCCTAAGCCTCTGGCTTATATTGAGGGATATTCAAAGAAACAACTTTATAAGAGGTATGTTTTACCATTAGAATGTTGAAGAAGTCATTGTTTATTAGATGACAAGAAATCTTCCATGGGAGAGGAGAAGGGCAGAGAATTTGAGGCAAGCTGCTTAATAAACTATAATCAACCTAAATTCAAGATGGCAACACTGCTCAATATAGAGAGATTTATGCCCCCAGAGTCAGCCCTCTCCAGCCTTCTTTGGTGAAAAAAGCATGTCCATCTCAGATTTCTTCCCTGGTCTTGAAGTGTTACCAGATTGGTAACCCCCTTCTATTGGATTCATTCTTTCCTTAGTCTTCATTTTGTCTCCCGGGCTTCAAAACATGCTAAAAAATTATCCTTAAGAAAGTTTTCTATAAACCCACCATAGTCCCAGCCTCATTTTCTCATCAGTTAAAGCAGTTTCTACTTTTAGGTGAAACTGAATTTAAAGCAGGTTCTACTTTTAGGTGAAACTGGATTTCTTACCATAATATAAACTTATGTCTGATCCAAATCCCACTGTTTACGGCTCTCAGACAAATTTCCAGAAGTTTTACTGCTCTGTATCTTATGTTTGTGATAAGATCAATCCAGTGCCTTTCCTCAATCCCATGCCTTTTTCTGATTTCCATATCCTTATTTCTTCCTGGATGTCCCACAATAATCAGAGTGCTTGGTGAAAATAAAAGAATGTGTGTATGTTAGGAAATAGTTAATATAGTATTTTTGAGGTTGCTATCTTTTGAGTGGTCTACTTGCAGGGTTGGCCCCTCGGTTGGCCTCTGGAGACTTGCTTTTGGGATGTTTCATATGTTAATAAGGTTGTTTTGCCACCTTGGGTACTATAGCCTCTGCACCAGCTGGACTAGACTGATCATACCAAAAAAAAGTGATTGATGGTGAATATCTGCTTTCCTTCTGGAATTTGGCACTTTTGGCTGGCCAGGTCAGCAGAGAGTACCTACAAGACCAGTCCCAAATAGAAAGTCTGGACTTTGAGTCTCAAACAAGCATCCCTGGGGAACCCTGGGTGGCACAGCGGTTTAGCGCCTGCCTTTGGCCCAGGGCGCGATCCTGGAGACCCGGGATCGACTCCCACGTCGGGCTCCCAGTGCATGGAGCCTGCTTCTCCCTCTGCCTATGTCTCTGCCTCTCTCTCTCTCTCTCTCTCTCTGTGACTATCATAAATAAATAAAAATTTTAAAAAACCAAAAAAAACAAAAACAAAACAAAACAAAACAAAAAACAAGCATCCCTGGACCAAAACACTCCAAATATACTGCTACATTTACTATTGGAGGAAGGAATATGTTAAATGTGATCTTAAGAGGGAAAATGCTGGATGTCTTGAGATTCTTCCAGACTGCCTGCTGTGTCTTTTTCCATTGCTGAACACTGCAATAAAACACAATCATGAGAACTGCTGACTCTGAGTCCTGTGAGTATTTCTAGTGAATCATCAAACATGTGAACAGTCTTGAGACCCCTGAATTACATATGTGTAAATGTTAAAATATGCAAAAGAGTTTAATAAATACTTCAGGAAAGAAGATATATATATGACAAAAATATGGAAGAGTTGTTCAATGTTATCATTCATTAAGGGAGTCCAAATTAAAACCACAATGAGATACCACTATCAGACTGGTTAAAATTAAAAAGACTGACCATATCAAGTGTTGTCACATATCAGTAATGAACAAGTGGAATTTTAAATTTAAAACACAATGTTTACATTTAAACACACATTTACGTTAGCACCCCCCCCCCAAAAAAAAGAGAAATCCTTAGGTATAAATCTAACAAAATATATCTAAAACCTATATGTGGACAACCATGAAACTCTGATGAAAGAAATTAAAAATCTAAACAAATGGAGAAAACTTCCAAGACATTATTCCCAACCTGACCTATAGATTCATTGCAATCCCTGGAGATGAAGAGACAGGACAGGGAATTCCAGGAAGGAGGCATAACCAAAAGACACAGGACACTTTTGGACATGATGAATATCTTCATTGTAGTGATGGTTGTGTATACATATTAGAGAACATATTAAATTTTATGAAATATGCATAGTTATATGTCAAAGATACATAAAGCTTTTTTTAAGAGTTTATTTATTTATTATTTGACAGAGAGGAATGAGCACCAGCAGGTGAAGAAGCAGATCGAATGAGAGCAAGAAGCAGGCTCCCCAGTGAGCAGGGAGCCTGATGTGGAGCTTTATCCCAGGACCCTGGGATCATGACCTGAGCCAAAGGCAGATGCTTAAGCAACTGAGCCACCCAGGAACCCCCATAGAGCTTTAAAAAAAAAAAAAACTCATGTAACCAATCCTTTCAGGCTCCAGCTATAGGCTATTAGCAATACCACCCATGCAAGGTTTCCTATGATAATATATGCAACTATAATAATAATAATAATAATAATAATAATAATAATGATAATAAAGCAATAGAAAGTAATATTTGGAATTTCCACAATAGATATGATATAATACCTGCCAAGAAAGAATGTATCTGAAAACTGACTTACATAAGAAAGAGGCAAAGGTTAGAAAGATAAAGACTGGACACATTACAAATTCCTAATCAAAATTCTGCAACATAATCATTAGTTACTATAAGTTATATAAATTCAAACCAGTATTCTAAATCACTGAAGTCTTAAAGTATACAGCTTGTCTAGACACAAATGTCTAAGATCTACAATATGCATTACAGTAATCATTGTAATTATGTACTTGGGGGATGCCACACAAGTTTTAGACATATTCAGAACTTTGAAGTCTCCAAAGCACTCTGTGAAATGGTTGATTACCAAGTAGGTGGGAAAATGAATCCATAAATGAAAGTCTTACAAATTACATGGACACTGATATTTTAGTTTAATTACTTTAAAAAGAAATAGGAAAAAAGTAAGCAAAAAATATAGCTGTTATTTCCCTCAATTATTTTACACTAATGAAGAAAAGTAGGATATCATAAAACTCCAAACACTGTAAATACTTCCACAGAATAGAATCTACTCTCTTAAGTGGTCATTTCTAGAAATCGACAAGTAAAGTTTTAAAGACTTTTGTGGTTAATATTCTGGATCTTGGTGATTTCTTAAAGCATTAATTACTTTCAATATTTCCAACCAAATGATAACTTATATAAATATTTCTGAACTATCAATATATGGTCATTCCTCTTCATTAATCTATTAAGTGCACTAGTTTATGTTTATAGTTTGTATTCCTATGAAGCTGATTCTAGTGTTAAGTAAACATTCCAAAACCATTTATATAAACACATAGGAAATAAGGCACAGTCATTGAAATAATAGCAGTCTTTGTAAACACAATACTATTAATTGACAAAATTCATATGTGTAAAATAATACAGCTCCCTAGAATTGCGCTTAGTTGTTGAATGTCTGAGACTTGACTAAAACAGTCAATTCCACATTGTTTTCTTTTCTTTTCCTCCAGGGTATCCGGTCATGGGAAGGGGATGAAGATGTTAGGGGCTAGCCTCCTGCATGATCATTCCTCCACTCCAGCATCCTCTGAGGATTTGCTGTGGCCTCCTGCTCTGCAGCCACCTAGCCCAACTCACTTCCTTCCTGGCATCTCCTCACCACCACCAAGAGAAACAGGAACAACTGGCTTCTAAGTAAATCTTGTCCCCTTTTGAAGGCCAAATACTCAGCTATATATCAGTGTTTGACAATGTCACCAGGCAGTGTTCATAGTCATTTTCCCAGGTCCCCCCAAAAATGGCAAGTGAAGTCCTCCAGGCTCATACTCCCAAACATCTCTTTATCTGGCGGGAGTGGAAGAAGGGCTGGAGAATTCTATTGTCTCTCTTCCTAGCCTCCAAGAACTTCCAAGACTTACTCCCTCACTTCCTTTGAAACTTCCTCCTCCCACCTCCTTCCCAGGGCACTAAGAACTCCCATCTAATCCATCAGATTTGATATATAATAAAAGTTATTTTCCTGATGTCATCTGTAGGCAAGGGATTCAACAAACAATACTTGCAAACAAAATGGGCACAGTCTGAATGATTTATACCTTAATCAAAATGCATTCAGAGCAAGCGCCTGATGCATTTTGCCATCAATCTTAAGAACCACTACAAAAAATAATTGCATATATATTTCTCTAAAAGGAAAAGTCATCACCTCTCAGTAACTCCCATCAAATTTAACTTTCCTAGATACAAATGTGAACACTTTTTTTCTTCCTTTTCACACACAGTGTCTCATACACGGTAACTGCTTCATAAGTGATTCCTAGATAAATAGCTTTCTCTTAAAGAAATTTTTTTCCAAATAATTTGTCATGGTGTTCTATTCAGAACCTGTACAAGCAACATATCAATTTTTGATAGTGTCACCACCATATCTAACTATTCTAGTTTGGGGTCATATTAGATCCAAAGTAGCTTTGGTCCTTCTAGTAAACAATGCCATTGGTGATTAGACGTATACTCATTTTGTTTAGAACTTGAATCAAAATGAAAGGCTGGGCGTTTCCCAAAAAAGCCCAGGTATTTCCAAAAAAGGGGGAAATGGAGAAGGGAAGATGCTGCTGTGATCCTAGAAATATAAGTGCTTTAAGAGGAACTTTTTTTTTTTTCATTTTATTGCAACAGAGCTATTTTGCCACGTTACTTACCTAGCCAGAAATTATAGGCATCATGAACTGGAATCAACTGGGTGCCAGATGAGGTACTTATGCCCACTTTCCTACTCATGGTGGCCTTGGGGACTATAATCCTTTCATTAGCTGTTTAATTGTCCTGGGAACATCCCGAGTCAATATTTTTATTTCCTGTTTTCACCTGCCAGTGGTGAACATTTTTCTCCATTTTCTGAACATACAACTAAATTTAACATGGTAGTTATGACAAGACAGGCTAGAAGCTGCCCAGGCCAAATGAAATGGAAAACTTGAACAATGTAAAAAATGCCTTACTGTTTTGAAAGAAGTCTTGAAGTTCTAAAGACCCTTCCCCACCATTAAATTTCATCATGATGCCACAACTCACTTGAAAAATTTCCAAACTTCTACAAAGTTAAAATCTGAATCATATTGATTCTGTATTATAAGAACAAGGTAAAACATTTTACACATTAATTTTGATTAAAAAATTATAAAACATTTTTACTTCAGCTAACTGCAAGCAATATATTCTGGTTAAACTTTAAATGAAATACTTTTAAGTTACACATTCCTAAAACTTATTTCACACAAAGAATCTTTCAAACTTCTACAGTTTGTTTTAGCATCTTTTTAAGATCTAAGACTCCAGAAGAGATATTAAGCCATCATACATACATTATCTCACAATAAATTATCATCAATTAAACAATATGTGACTGTTTCTGTCTGAAAGCAAAACTTTGCTATCATAATCTAGATATGAGATATATTAGTTTCATAATACATTTTGTATTTCTTCTTTCCTCTTTTCAAACAAATAGATTTCATAAAACACATGCACAGAAGTGAGCAATCTGCTTGTTTTATCTATCAGAATATCAACCAAAAAGTGTGCCTACTGTGGATTGGAAACCCAAATTTATGAGGATTAAGTGTAGCACAAGAGTAAACAAGTCTTCCTTTTTAAATACACATGGTATAATTGGGCTTGATTTCTCAGCCATAGTAGTTACAAGAAAAGAATTAGAAATGAACAGCTGGTTCAAGGGGAGATGGAAGTTTGGGAGGGATGATGACACATGGGAGTTCCTCCTGAAGTAGATAAGCACTAGTGACAATGAAAGAGAGAATGCAAACATAACTTGCCAATTGTATAGCAGATGATTTGGAATCATTGCAGCTAACAGGCTTTCAATTCCCAGAGGTATCTAGAGCCAAGGATTTCTAACACTGGAGTTATGACAGGCTCTCTTCAATTGCTGGATTTCACTAGACTCAATTCTCATTTACTGCTCTCCTGTGTTAAACCATCATTCAATATGAAAAATAACACCCGACACCTTGGTCTAGTGGTCACTTATGTATCTGAAATAACTCCACAGGACAGTGGAAAACTGAGAAATTACTCAAATAGTACAAAATTTTAGGGCTTTCAAAATTGTTTCTATGTAATATAGACATACCTCATTTTATTATGTTTTGCTTTACTGTGCTTTGGCTTTATTGTACTCCACAGATATTTTATGTTTTATGAACTGATGTTCAAGAATTCAGGGGAGGAAGTAACTCAGATGTGGTAGAAAGAGCAAGAGAACTAGAATTACAAACAGAGCCTGAAGATGAAACTAAATTGTGCAGTCTCATGATCAAACTTGAAAGGATGAGAGGTTGCTTCTTACAAATGAGCAAAGAGAGTGGTTTCTTGAGATAAAATCTACTCCTGGTGAAGATTCTGTGAATATTGTTGAAATGACAACAAAGGACTTAGAGTGTATTACATAAAAGTAGATGATAAAGCAGAGCTAGGGCTTGAGAGGATTGACCCCAATTTTGGAAGAAGTTCTACTGTGGATAAAATGTTATATCAAATTGCATCACATGCTTCAGAGAAGTCATTCACCAGAAGAGCCAATTGGGATCCCTGGGTGGCTCAGCAGTTTACTGCCTGCCTTTGGCCCAAGGCATGATCCTGGAGTTCCAGGATCAAGTCCCACATGAGGCTCCCTGCATGAAGCCTGCTTCTTCCTCTGCCTGTGTCTCTGCCTCTCTCTCTGTCTCATTTTCTCTGTCTCTCATGAATAAATAAATAAAATCTTAAAAAAAAACACAGAGGAGCCAATTTATATGGTAAACTTTATTGTTGTCTTATTTTCAGAAATTGTCACAGCCACCCCCACTTTCAGAAACCACCACATCTATCATCAAGGTAAGACCCTCCACCAACAAAATGATTATGACTCACTAAAGGCTCAGAGGATGGTTAGCATTTTTAGCAATAAAGTACTTTTAAATTAAGGTATGCACATTGTTTTTTTAGATATAATGTTATTGCATAATTAATAAACTACAATATTATGTAACTTTTATATGCACTGAGAAACAAAAAATTCATTTGACTTACTCTGTTGCAATATCTGCTTTATTGCAGTGGAACGCAACCCATGATATCTTTGAGGTGTACCTGTACATTTACAAATTCTATGCATGTAGGTGATGAATACATACCCATGAAAAGATTTCTCTGCTACTGAGAAAAGTTCACAATAATAATTTAGCTAGTGGTTATTAAGCACTACAAGATGCCCAACATTGTTCTAAGTGTTCTACACATACAGTGTCTTAATCCTGACAACAACCCTCTAAATTGACCCTATTATTATTTTCACAGATCACAGAAATGTGAAGTATTGTATTCAAGGTCAGCCAGCCAGTAAATGGCAGAGCCAGCATCCAATCCCAAGCAGTCTGGCTCTGGAGTATATACTTTTATCACAACACAATACAACATCTCATTTGATCTAGTTATAGAAGTGCTATGATATCAATTTTTAAATGGAGAAATTTAGACTCAATGGGCTTAAGTAACTTTTGAGTTTCCTTTGCTAACAAGTGATATATACTGTGAGTCAAGCCTAATCATTCTGATTCCAAAATCCATGCTCATGACCACTATGAGCTTACAAAACCACTACAGCCTCCTAAATACAGGACCACTGTGTAAAATGTGAAAGTTACCATGACCATCAAATACAATAGAAGCAAAAGTACGTAAGTTATAGTAGTAGCCTGATCCACACCACCTTACTGAGATGGTTCACCCCTAGAAAGGACCAATATTTATTTACACAACACTAATGACAGGAAAACGGCCCCAAACTAAATGTCCCATTTGGACCAGAGCTACTATTGTCAAGACTAGAGATGGCCTTTGCTTTCCTGATCTTTACAAACTTGCATATCAGTTTCTCTCCCTCTGGAAGTGGCTAGTCATCTGGCTAGTCAGAAGAAAATTCAATCCAGAGCCAGAATTGGATTCCAAATGGACTTGCCCACAAGTCTGAGTCAGGAATTGTGTCCCCACATCGTTCTCTAAGCCTTAGAGAGGGAACACAGTGGTATAAAGGAAGAGAGAAGCAGACCATAGACGGGAGAAGCCTTTTGTCAGTGGAAGCCTTTTCCTCCTAGATGAGCATTCTGGATTTCAGAGTGGCTGCTTCCTGCTGAGCTTAGATGAGCCTGGCCTCTGCCCCTGCACAAATGAGTAGGGGAATTCTGAACTCAAACATGAAAGCACAGCAGCAGGCCACAAAGTTCACAGCTCAGACCTGCTGGGAGCCCCAGCCAGTTCATACACCATATGTGCTCTGCTTATCCATCTGGTTTAATGGACAAAGCCAAACAAAACAGTGAAAACAAATGGCAGAAGTCTTTTGCCCTGGCCTCGAAGTGCACACTGACCTCACCTTGCAGAGTTTTTATTTAAATCATTTGGGTTATAAGTAGTTTGGCATAAAGTATAAAAACCCAAGTGATACAAAGCTCTAAAAAGGAAAGAAAAGTTTCAAAGTCACAGCTGATTAGCATCTGAACACCTTATTTGGATTGTCCCATTTACCAATATTACTCCATAAAGCAAACACTAAAATTCAGTGAAACTATGGAAATATGTAGCTTAACCACATATGAATCCAAACCAAAAGCAATCACAATTTATACAACCACTACAAAAGCCTCTGCACTATTAAATTAGTTCTTAGACTGAGGATCTGTCTTACCTATTAAGCAAAAGTCAAAACAGTACATTTCAAGGTAGTAGAATCCGTAGTCTCTGAAAAGTCATTATTCTACATCTTTACTGTACTTTATGTAATTTCTACTTTGATTAACTTCGGGTTACCTTTTGAAATGAATATATGAATATGGTTGACACTTTCATTAAACTATGTTTTTAAAGTTAATTTCAATAGACCAAATATTAGTCTTGCTGTCTATCCAGTTTTTCAGTCTCAGCACTATTGACATTTTAGCCTAGATAAGTCTTTGTTGTGGGGAATTATCTTGTGCATTGTAGGACATTTAGCAGTACCTCTGGCTCTAGATACCAGTAGCACTTCCCCCATTTGTGAAAACCCAAAATGTCTCCAGACATTGTTATAAGACCCTGAGGGGCAAGTCAAAATCATGCCTGTTTGACAACTGTTGACCTTACAATACTAAGAATTAGTTTTGAATACTGATCAACCCCTTCTCATTTATACACAATCATTCAGTAATTATTATTACTTAATGCAAATGGTTCAAGGTAATGTCTAGTTCTATTATGGAATTTCTTAAATCTGTTGTTATTTGTCTTCTAAGTTCATAAAAATTATGTTATCATGGTTTTCCCTTTCTGAGTAGCATGAAAATCCAATCATACACAAAAGACTGTGTATTATATAATGGATTGAATATGCAATATACATACAAACAGGTACTCTGCAACTAAATATTGAAATTCTTAAAAATCTGAATTTTCTGAATTATTCCTAAACCATTGGTAAGTTTTTAGATTTCACTCAAGAATAATATGGGTTTTTCTGTCAAATCTAATAAAGTTTACAAAGACCCAAAATGTGTGTAAATTTTAATAATATATGTAGGGCAGCCCAGGTGGCTCAGTAGCTTGGCGCCATCTTCAACCCAGGGTGTGTGATCCTGGAGACCCAGGATTGAGTCCCACGTCGGGCTCCCTGCATGGAGCCTGCTTCTCCCTCTGCCTGTGTCTCTACCTCTGTGTGTGTGTGTGTTGTGTGTGTGTGTGTGTCTCATGAATAAATAAATCTTTAAAAAATTAAAAAATAATAAAATTAAAAATTAAAAAATAAAAATAAAATAAAAATATATGTAATGTCCAAACATTAGGTCATTAAATTAGGTTTTTTTTGAAACCTGTGTTTTTCTCTTCCAATATATTGAACTTGATTTGGAAGATATTAACATGAATGAGGCCCATATGAGCCTTTGCTTTTTAAAAAAATGAATGTCAATAGTAAAGGTGGAAAAAAAGAGAAAAAGTAAATTCCTGCCATATTTGGTATTACAGTATGGTTTCTACATGATAGGTAAATATGAAGGGGAAATTGAGAAAAGCATCAAGTCAGTAAAGTATAGAGTATATTAAGACAAAGAATATTTAATTAGTTTGGATTATAGAATTGTAGGTTACATGCAAAGCAAGTAGGTGCAAGAGTTAAAGAAAGAATATATAATAAGAAATGAGAAATAAGAATGAAAAATAGTTAAAATCCAATTAATTGGAAGACTTGGTGGTCAGATTAGTGAGACTGGCTTATTCGAGAATCAATAGGAAGCCATTGAAGGAAATGGATCTGAAAGATCAGAGTTAAATGTTAAGAAGATGTGCTTTTTCCATATCTAAAACATAATATCTATCTTCCACCTACATCTAAACTACTTGACCATCATCACTGATAGGTGGCACCTGGTCACCTAAGGAACTTGCATCCAATTCTGAGACCTAAGATCAATTCATTTTTATGACTAATCTGCTTCTTAGTTTGTGCTCTAGGGCTAATAACTGGTGGTCCTATTTTTAATACCCTGTCTACCTTATTCTCAATTCTAGTAATTAGTACCTGGCTTCTGTCCTGCATTGATAGCAGTACTAACACTTCAGAACATAGTGGAGTAGAATCTGATCCCTGAAACAACCTTCATCCATCACAGGGAGTAAAATCCAACCTGCTATGGCTAGTGCCTGCTATGGCAAACATGACTTCTCTCCTCCTACCTGGGTACATCTTTTAGTACTTTTTTATCTGGCTTCCATGTGGTCATGCTCTTCCTGCTTCTGGGCCATTTGAGTTACTCTGGGTTGGCTCTCTTTGATACCCAATGGCTGCCATCAAATGGCTCCCTGTTACCTTGCTCTTTTATGAGACTCTTCTACTCCCTGTACCACCCAAGTAGGTAGGTTTATTCCAGGTCCACTGCCAAGTCTATTTTGCTTCACTGAGGTTAACCCTCCATGCACACCTGGGGTTTGTGATGACAGATAACTGGCAGGCAGGAAGGACAGATGGGAGAAGAGAGAAATGCAGCAAGAATACTACTAAGGAAGCTCTGAGCAGTACCAAGGTGGCCTGAGCCATATTAGTAATATTCTTTATGATAGCTAGAAAAATATGTTTTAATGC